>NC_077235.1:35681332-36381332 GCF_027887165.1 Monodelphis domestica
TCTCTGTCTTTTTCTATCTCTGTCTCTCTCCCTCTCCCTCTCCCTGTGTATCTCTGTCTCGGTCTGTCTCTCCCTCCACCTCCCCCACCCACCCCCCAAGCCCCCCCCCCTCTCTGTCTGTGTGGCTGTCTGTCTGTTTCTCTCTTCCCTCCCTCTCTCTGTCTCTGTGTCTGTTTGTGTGTCTTTTTGTCTCTCTCTCCCCCCTCTACCTCTCCTCTCCCTTGCTCTATGGCTCTCTGTCTCTGTCTCCATCTCCCTGTGTCTCTCTGTCTCTATCTCTCCCTCCCTCTACATATTCCTCTCCCTCTCCCTCTCTCCCCCCCTCCTTCTTTTTCTCTCCCTCTCTCTCACTGTTTCTCTGTGTCTGTCTCTCTGTTCCTCTCTCTGTCTCTGTCTCCCTCTCCTTCTCCCTGTCTCTCTCTCCCTCCCTCCCTCACTGCCTCTTCATATGTCTCTCTCCTTCTCCCCCTCTCTCTTCCTCTCCCTCTCATACTCTCTCTCTCCCACTCCCTCCTTCTCTCTCTCTACCTCTCTGTGTGTTTGTCTGTATGTCTGTCTGTCTCTTCCTCTCAGTCTCTGTCTGTCTGTCTCCTTCTCCCTCTTTCTTCCTCTGTATCCCTCTGTCTCTGTATCTGTCTCTCCCTCTCAGGATTTTCTCTGTCTCTGTCTGTCTCTCCCTCTCCCTCCCTCCCCCCCTCTCTGTCTCTCTCTTCCCCTCCTGTCTTTCTCTTGCTCCCTCCTTCTCTCTTTCCCTCTCCCTTTCTCTCTCTTCCTCTCCCTTCTTCTCTGTTCCTCTCTCCCCCTATCTCCTTTCTCTCTCCCTCTCCCTCACTCTTTCTGTGTGTCTGTTGGTCTCTCTTTCCCTCTCTGTCTCCCTCTCCCTTGCTGTGCCTCTCTGTGTCTCTGTCTCTCTCCCTCTACTTCTCCGTGTTTCTCTGTCTCTATCTGTCTCTCCCTCCCTTCATCCCTCTCTCCATATCCCTGTCCCTCTCCCTCCCTCTCTCTCTCTTCCCCTCTCTCTCCCTCTCTCTGTGTTTTTCTCTCTTGCCCCATCTCCCTCTCTTGCTCCCTCCTTCTTTCTCTCTCCCTCTCTCTCTCCCTCTCTCTGTGTGTCTGTCTGTGTCTGTCTCTCTCTCCCTCTCTGTCTCTGTCTCCCTCTCCCTTGCTCTGTCTCTGTCTCTCTGTGTCTCTCTCCCCCTCCCTGTGCCTCTGCCTCTCCCTGTGCCTCTCTGTCTCCTTCTGTGTCTCCCTCTGTGTGTGTGTGTCTCTCTGTCTCTCTCTGTCTCCCTCTCCCTCTCCCTTCCTCTGTGTCTGTCTCTCTCTCCCTCTCCTTGTCTTTTTCTCTCCCTCTCCCTCCCTTCACCCCCTTCTCCCTCCCTCCCTCCCTGCCTCTTCATATCTCCCTCCCTCTCCCCCCCTTCCTCTCCCTCTCCTTCTCTATGTCTCTCCGCCTCCCTCCTTCTCTCTACCTCTCTCTGTCTCTCTGTGTGTCTGTCTGTCTCTTCCTCTCAGTCTCTATCTGTCTGTCTCCCTCTCCCTCTTCCTTCCTCTGTGTTCGTCTGTCTCTCTGACTCTCTCTCTCCCTCTCTGTGTCTCTCTGTGTCTGTCTGTCTCTTGTCTCTCCCTTTCCTCCCTGTCTGTCTCTGTCTCTGTCTCTCTCTCTCCCTCCCTACTGCTGTCCTCTCCCTTCCCCTCCCTCCCCCATTCTCTCTTCCCTTGGATAGTATTCATTTATCTACCCAATAATAAAGTTCAGATTCCTTTACCCGACATTCAAGGTGCTCCGTAATCTGGCCCCAAACTACCATTCTGGTCCCTCTCTCACTAGTTCCTTCACATGGCCTATGCTTTGACTAAATTATTGCCATTCCCCTGGCTTCTCTGTAATGAAAATGTGTTAAGTACTTCTTTGTGCTGAACACTGTGCTTAGTTCTGGGGATATGAACATGAAATGCACGATGGAGAGCCCACCCAGGTTGGTGGAAGCCCTTGGCAGAGTTCAATTGCAGGCCCAGAAGTCAACATTTAGGGGCCCTAGGCTTCTCCAGCAAGTCAAATGGCAGTGCCCATAGTGTTGGAGGAGATGGTTAGTGTTGGGGGTCTTCAGGAGTCAGTGGCAAAGTACCTAGATAAGTGGATAAGGCCTGATGGTCATCCCTGTGGTCCGGAACTCCCAGCTTATCCAGGTAGTAGAAATCGCCATGCCAGTCTTTCTGCCCAGTAGCCCAGTAGGGTCTGGGCATCCAGAGGTCATCAGGAGTAGGGCCTTTAAGCCTTCACTGAGAATATCCTTCCTTACCCTTTCTGCACTCCCAGTTCTGCTTGCCTAACTCCCTCACATCCTTTAAGGCCCAGATCAAAGCCACTCTCTCCATGAGGCATCCTTCGGGGCCCTTTGCATTCTCAGTTATCTGTATTTCTATTATTGTATTTTGGCATTCTGCGTTGTATTGTGGTTGCACGAGTACATAAGGAAGTTGTTTGAGGGTGGCGACTGCTTCATTTTGGTCTCTGTGTATCCTCCAAGACACGTTGGGGTAACGTCTTTCATAGCAGGCACTTAGTACATGTATGTGAAATTGAATTAATGTTCCCAAACATTTCGCACACAAACTGTTGACTAACAACGATAGTAGCCCAAATATATATAACACTTTAAGGTTTACGAAGTGCTTTCCATATGGTATTTCACTTGAACTTCATAACTCCAATAGTGGCTTAAGTATTATTATCCCCATTTTAGATGAGGAAACTACAGCTCAGAGAGGTCATGTGATTTGCCCAAAGTCACAAAGCTAATAGGTTTCAGAGGAGAGATTTAAAGCTAGGTTTCCTGACTCCAAGTCCAACATTCCCACCATTATGACTCACGGCGTTTTGAACACAACTATAGGACTTTATATTGTTAGAAGCACTGAATCCACACATCACCTGCCTGGACCCTCAATACTAAACCACATCCCACTGGATGATGTCATGATCACCAGCCACTGTACCAAGACTCCAGAGAAAGTCATCCAGGGGGAAAAGCTGTTAGATCAGAAGTTTGAATTCAAGCCCAGATTGCTCCGTGGTTCCAGAAATATCCTTGAGATCATCCCTTCCCTCCATTTTACCTCATCCAACCTCCCTCAGAAGGGGTCTGTTGACCAATTTTATCAGCAGAGGGTAAGCCCAATTTGGTTGTGGTTAGGACAGGCTATTTCGAATTCCTAGGAAATTCAGAGCTGTTGAGAAGAATGGGTCATTTCTGCCCAGTGTATCCCTAGTAAAGAGTAAATACTGGAAAAGCTGAAAGAGAACAGGTTGTAAAGGGCCTGGACTGCTAAACAGAAGACTTTATATTTGATCCTGAAGGTAATGGGGAGCCCACCTGTGTTTATGGAGTAGGGGAGATAACATGATCAGAATGGCTCTTTTAGAAGACCACTTTGGCAACTCAGTGTAGGAAGTACTGAAGAAGGCAAAGGATTGAATCAAGAAAACCAACTAACAGGCTTGAGACATGAGGTGATGAGGGATGCTATATGAGCAGAGGCAAGAGGGCATACACAAGAGGGATACACTAAAGGTAGAACTGGCAAGATGAATTCAAACAAGGAGTGAAGGATGCCATCGAGATTGAGATGCTGGACGAATGGGAAAATGGTGGCACTCTCAACAGTAACAGGGAAGGTGGGAAGAGGGGAGGGCTTAGAGAAAGGAGAATGTGCTCTGTTTTAAACATGCTAAGTCTGAGATATCTATGGGATATTCAGTTCAAGATGTCTAAAAGGCAGTTGGTGATAAGGGACTAAAGGCCAGGAAAGAAGTTAGGACTAGATAAACAAGCACATCAGAAAATCATGTGCATAGAGATAATAACTGAATCCATGGGAGCTGATGAGGTAACCAAGCCAAAATGGAGAGAGCAAGAGTTTTTAAGATGGAGCCCATGAACTTGGTTTTTTTAAACCCTCACCACCTTCTGTCTTAGAATCAATACTGTGTATTGGCTCCAAGTCAGAAGAGCGGTAAGGGCTAGGCCATGGGGGTCAAGTGTCTTGCCCAGGGTCACACAGCTGGGAAGTGTCTGAGGTCAGATGTGAACCTGGGACCTCCCGTCTCTGGGCCTGGCTCTCCATCCACTGTGCTACCCAGCTGCCCCCAACCTGTTTTTTAATATAATTGGTTTCCTCTGCAATCATACGTATCTTATTTTATACATTTAAAAGTACAATTCTGAGAAGGTGGCCACATGCTTAGCCAGAATACCAAAGAGGTCCATGACACCGACAAGGTTCAGAATCTCTGATATCAAGGGAGAAGAGGGCCAAAGACAGACAGTTAGTGGGCATGACTTAGATGAAAATCCATACAAAGAACACTAAGAAAGAGTAGTCCTACAGGTAGGAAAACATTGAGGGGGCAGTATTATGAAAATCTAGAGAGGAGAGAGCATCCAGAAGAAATGGATCAACAGTTTCAAAGGCTGCAGAGATGTCAAGATGAAGGAAGATTAAGATAGAGTCATTAGATGTGGCAATTAAGAGATCAGAGAGGAGTATCAGTTGGATGTCAGACAGACTACAGTGGGTCTAATTAGAATCAAATATGAGGAGAGGAAGTGGAAGCATTGATTGTAGATAGTTTTCTCAAGGAGTTTAGCCATGAAAAGGAGGCGAGATATAGGAGGATAGCTAGTGGAGTGAGGCTTTTTCAAGAATGAGGGTAATGTGGGGGAAGCAGCCAGGAGACAAGAAGTCAAAGGCTGTAGAGAGAGAAAAAAGGTAGTTTGCCATCCGCCTTTCTCAGGACATCACCAGGACCACAAGGTACTTCCATCTCACCTGAAGCTGAGACTTCTTATATGTCTTATGTCCCTCTACTAGAATATGAGCTTGAGCTCCTAAAGGATGAGAGAACTGTCTTGTTTTGTGATTTATATGCCCATGACTAACTGAGAGCATACTCAACCCTTGATGAATGCTTTTTCCTTCAGTCCATTGTACCTGCTGGCTTCAGGTTGTTTCTGACACTAACTTGTTTCCCTTTGGTAAAGTAATTTAACCTTCTGGGCCTCAATTTCCTCCTCTGGAAAATGAAGGGATAAGAGCAGGTGATTGCTTAAGTCTCTTCCAGCTCCAAAACTGTTGAGCTCAAAGTAATCAAGCTAAGAGAGTCAGTGATAGAAATGCAAATTTGAGGTCGACTCTGGATCTCTTAATAGCATAAATCCCAAAATCTCAAGTAGTGAGCTCCCCTGGTGCATTTAAAATGTGATTTAATGTCTATACAGCTTTTCAAGAAAGACAGCTGCTAAGATATACCAACATACAGCCATTGTTTCTAAATGACAACCATTTGTAGCAAAAGCTAGACTCCAACCTATCGGGGAAAATGGAACAAATTCCTGGGCTGGCAGTTTTATAACGGAATTTAGATGAAGCAGTCCTTTTCCCTGTTTGGGTCTGAGAGCATTCTGGGAGCTTTCCTGGTGTGCCACCCTTGACCTCCTGGCCTTCCAAACATCTTTCTCTGTCCCAGTACAACTAAAACTCAACAGCACATTATAGCAATTGGCGATGGATACCTTTGAGCAATGAGACAATGCTAGGAAAGCAAATCTAAAGGCAGTGAGAGTGAGAAGTTAAAGGGCTCTTAGACATCATGTCTAATCCAATGCTCTCATTTGACAGATAAGGAAACTGAGGTTCTGCATTCTTTCTACTGCATGGCCTCTGACGGCAGGTGGCTAATTTATGATTTTTAAAAAGGGTAAGCAAACTTCCTCTCCAGCCCTAAATTTAATGGCAGTGGTCTGTTTTTGTAGAGCTTGAGCATAAAGAATTGTTTTTACATGTTAGGATACAACAAATTTATATTTAAAAATGTAAAAAACATTCTTAGCTGGGGGCAGTACAAAAATGGGGGAGGGAGGGATACGAAATCTACAAACCCTTCCATTAAAAGACTAGCTTACCCAAAAGGCATACAAAGGTGAATCCCCTATCCAGTAATTTGAAACACTCATTGGATTATACTTTCTACAAATGTAACTTTTATGCCAACAGAATATGTTGCTTAAAAGGAAGGACCTATATTTCATTTCAGAGATATCACACTTCTAAGAGCTTCAATCTCACCCCCAAGAAGTATGGGGGAAAATCCTGTCATGAGTAGTACCAAAGATTGATCCCAGTTCCCCATGGACACGACAGTTGGCCAAAAGGTCCTGAAAGGAAGTGTTATTGAAAGAAAAGAAAACCACCCTCATACTGGTGGAAAATCTTAGTACTACAATTCAATTCAACTAGCATTTTTTAGTATAGTTTAAATTCCTACAGTATCCCAATAAGTGTTGCCTTGCACAAGTAGGGATGGGCCTCTGTAAGAGAATCAAGGAATGAAAAAGCCAGAGAAAAGGGGGAAAGAAAAGCAAGTTTCTGACTTGCTCCACCTGCTCATATTTGATTATGATGAAATTAGTTCCCTTAGTTCATGGATATCCGTAAGGATAAAAGTCCTTTCCTCAACTTCTTGCCATCTCTCAACACCACTGGAATCCCAGGGGTTTTTATGGTGAATGCATAATTCAAGCAATACTGCCCAGTGTTAGCCATCAAGTGTTGAACATCATATAACTCAAGGTGGAGAAGGGGAGAGGACCTTAATTTAGGAGGCCCTAGGATGCTGACAGTGGCCCAAGGCAAGTCTTTAAGTTATTGGTGGGTTGCTGATCTAAATTTGGAGCTATTTCTACCCTGGGAGCTCTGCCCACTCATGCTGGGACCACTCAGCAGGGGATGGGCAAAAGGGTTGTAGGGCATTCCCATGCTGGGGGAGGGGGGATTTTCTACTTTCCCTCGGGCAGACTTTTGGCTTGGGCATGTGTCACGTTCAGACAATACAAATAAAAACAGCTAGCTAGCGTTTATTGTGCACTTCCGTGGGTCCAAGGGGCTTTAGCTAGACCATGGCCTTTGACTGGGAGACAGCCCTTGGCACTTTGGGCCACTCTGCTTACAAAGCTAGTAAATCAACATCTCAAATGAAACGGGGACCCAAGAGATGTCAAGAGAGGCAGCCTCTTCTGGGCAGGGCCATGGAGCAGGCCTTGTTTATTGCCCATATAAGGCAAGGCAGTTCAGTGGGCCAGGACTGCTTCTCCAGTCACAATGGGAGGCGGCTCCCTGAGCTGCCGCGGCTCCCGTTGTGACGTCACTGGCCTGACACTATATTGTTGCCAGAGTGAGGACCAGCAGTCACAGATCAACCGGGGAGGAAGCCCAAACATACCATCTTGTGGCTCCTCAGAGCTGCAACCCAAGCTCCAGTAGCCAGAGGCGATTGAGCCGCCCAAGCCCAGGAGACTACCTCACACCGCTACCATCACTAGAACTATCACCACCACCTATCTGTCTCTAGTAACCAAGTGAGCCTTGTCATCCGTGAGTAACCGGGGCTCCTTGGCGCCTCCTCCTGCCTCCACCTCCTCTCTCCTCACCATCTACCATCTACCATCGATCCAACAGAGCACCAATGGAAACTTTCACCACCAAACACAGACCCATCAAAGGCATCTTGAAAAAGAGCAGCCCTGGGAGTCCTATCTTGTCAACTATGGGAACGGGTGCCGGCGCCGTGAGAGGTGAGGAGTTCAGTAAGAAATCCCAGAAGTGGGAAGAATTGGACATCTTAGCAACATACCACCATAAAGATAAGAACTATGAACCCATGAACATCGAAGAGCAAAACCCATCGAGCCACGGCGACCCGGAAGACTCCGAAGAAGAAGACGACGACGACTACGACGACATCAGGTACTCGGCCATCCCACACGCCATCACCCCAGAGCTGCTGAGCCAGAGGCTAGAGAATGACCAGGACATAGAGTACATGCTTCTGTTCAGGGAGAGTGAGAGCAGTGAGGATGAGGAAGACCACAAGAGGCGGTTCGAGCTCAAAAGGAAGCTCCACTACCGAGAGGGGCTGAACATCAAGTTTGCTCAGCAGCTGGCTATGAAAGAGGACGATTCACAAGACCAGGAGATGACTGACCTTTCTGAGGTAGACAACATGGCAATGGAGGCGTGGCACACCACAGCGCCCAACGAGAGCATCCAAGACTCTGAGATGAATTCTGATCTGTGAATTGAGTTGTTTTGCCCCACCTGAAAACCATGATAAACGAGCTCATGTTCTCTGCATTGCTTTGCCTTGTCTCTTGTCTCCTTGGCACTCTAGAACCACATAAGGGAAGGTAAGGGACCTGGTCCAGGCCCCTCCCCCCGTTTCCATTCCCACCTCCTTAGGGGATGGGAGAGGGAGAAAGGGCTTTGTGCGTGCCCAAACTAGTTCAAAACATTCTCGTGGGGGAAGGGGGAGTGGAGAAGGAGAGGAGGAAAAACTGGAGGAAGCCCCTGGAGGGGAGACAAATGGCCTATCTTGGAGGTCATGGTGGACTGGCAACAAGCCCCGCCCTCTCCCCCCCACCAGGCCTTTGAGATTCAATGGTCCAATCCCCCCTCAAACATTTGGGAAAAGCCCATCCCCAAACCACCAAACAGAATCAATTGGTTCAAATCCTCATTTACTTGGGGCGGGGGAGGGAGAACTTGGCCAAGCCTACACAGAAACCACTACCTAGAGAGCATCTTGGTCCAATTCCCCCCCCAGAATGTCTTTGAAATAGTCTGGCCCAACTCCTCCCTGCCCCGCCCCCTCCCAAACACAAACAAAAGAACCCACCAGTTCAGATTTTGTAGTGGAAGACTGCCCAAACTCACCCAAAAGCCCTACCATCTTGGAACCCTCCTCCCAGAAGCCCTCTGAAATAATCTGGTCCACTTCCTCCCCATTGAATCTTTTGAAGGTAATCTAGTCCACTTCCCTTTCCCCCACCAAAAGAAATAGGGCTTGTTAAGAGAACTCAGTATTTTAATGTCCCTTATTTGCTGGAGATGGGCACTGGGAAAGGCCAGAAATCAGAGGCCTAGTACAAATTCCAGTGGAAGCCTCTACCTTGAGGTCACTGTGGTTGTCCTAGTAACGGAACTCCCCCACCCTTTGAAATCATCAGGTCCAACTCCCCACACACACACAGGTTGAACATAATCAGGTTTGGCCTCCCCACCTAAGAAGCCAAACAATAGGAGGGCTTTTAGGAAATCCACTGGGGAGGCCCGCCAGGGGGGAGGGACCTTTCCAAACTGATTGACACAGAAGATATTAGGGAGAGATGATCTTGGGGACAAGCTACCCCTCCAAGCCCTTTAAATCACCTGGTCCATCCACCCTGCTGTCACACACCATTGAGATTGTTTGGTCCAGCCCTCTTAGACCTCAGTTTGTTGTGAGGGAGGGCCAGAACTGTGCCCAAATTCACAATAAATGTCTCTGGGCCTGGTTCTCAATGCACTGTCACCTAGCTGCCTCTTCCACCACATCGTTTTTTAGATAGTATTGTCCAGCCCCATACCCTACAGAAGTCCAGGGAAACAGGAGTTCTTCCAGAATCTAGTTCAAAACTCTCACTTGAGGAGTGAAGATAAGCTGAGGAAGGGCCTAGTCCAAATTCCTACAGAAGACCCTATGTAGGGGCCATCCAGGTACACCCTCCAGAAAATTTTTCAATCATCTGCTCCAACAGCCCCCACAAGATTTTTGGAAATCATCTGGTCCCAACCTCCACAACAGAAACCCCAACAAATTGAGGCTCTTGGAGAATCAAAGAGTTCAAACTCTCCTCATGCAGAGGGGGAATGGGGGAAGAACCTGAGGCAGCCCAGAAATTAGGGGGAGACTTGCCCAAACCCACACAGAAGTCCTTGCCTAGAGGTCATCTTGGTAATCTCCCAAAAAACTTTCGAGCCATTTTGTCTGCTCCCACTGCCCCCTCAACCCCTGGAAGATAATTTGATCCAATCACACCCCACCCCTAAGTCCTTCTAGATGTTGTGGTCCACCCCCCCCCCATTCAGTTGCCATGGGAAATGGAGTTTCCAAGGGGATGAGAGCTAGCTGGCAGGAGTCACAAAGGAAACTTTTGAGAACAACTAGTGTGAACCCCTCATTTGACAAGGAAAATTCAAATGAGGAGCATTCACACAACCTCATAAAGCTGACCTTAGAGTTCTGTTCATCCAAACCCCTGATTTCCTACCCAAACTGGGGAAGGCCTCAAAGGGAAGTGAATGATGAGCACAACTTCCCCAGGTTAAGAAGGTACAGAAACGGGAGTCCCAACACCAGGGCCCTGAAGTTTTATGAGGCTCCTCCCCAACTTTTAGCGTTGGAAGAGTAATGCATACAAGTGCTGCACTGCCAAGGCCACATAAGAACAGCAGTTCAGCAAGGGACAAGGGATGATGGTCATCTGGGATCTTTAAAGTTCCCGCCAATTTTCAGGGGGCTGATCTGTGAGGGCAAAGTCATTTCTGAGATGCACCATTGTTTATTTATATAGATCAGGCTGTTGACAAATATTCTTGTCAGCCATTTTTCTACCCTTTCTTAATTAAAAAAAGGATTCTTAGAAGGGAGAAGAAATGGGGAGAATGGCAGACGGGTGCTAATCAGAGGTAGAAGCCATCTATTAGAGTCCAGGGACCTGTGCTAATATGTGTGTATATGTGTGTATGTGTATGTCTGCCTGTATATGTTTATGTATGTATATATCCAAGTGCTTGTGTGTGTGTATGAATGTGTGTCTATGAATGTGTGTCTCTGTGCATATGTGTTTATGTATATATCTGTGAGTATGTGAGTATTTGTGTGTATGTATGTGTATTTGTATATATATGAATCTGCATGTCTATGTGCATGTGTGTCTTGGTATGTCTGTGTGTCTCTGTGTGTCTGAGTATTTACATGAATGTGTGTACGTCTGTGTGTATGTATGTGTGTACTTAAGTACTTGTGTGTCTATGTGTTTATGTGTATCTGTATTTGTGTATATATGTATCTGGATGTCTATGTGTGTATATGTGTCTATGTGTACATGTGTATCTGTGTGTCGCTTATGTGTTTATGTGTATATCTGTAAGTATTTGTGTATATATGTCTCTTTCTATGTGGGCCTGTTTGTATGTGTATATATGGCCATGTGTATGTGTGTATGTCTGTGAATGTATGTATTTGTGTGTATGTATATGTTTGTGTGTATGTGCCTCTGTGCATATGCATGTGTGTATCCATGTGTCTATGTATGTGTGTCTTGTGTCTCTGTGTGTGACTGTGTTTGTGTGTATCTGTGTACCTGTATACATATGTCTGAGTATGTATGGTTGTGTGTCTACCTGTGCCTATGTATGTGTCTGCTTGTGTGTCTATATGTCTGTGTGTACATGAATATTGTATGACTGTGCCTCTGTACATATATCTGTATGTATATGGGTATATGTGTGCTTGTATGCATGACCGTGTCTGTATATGTCTCCATATGTGTATCTGTGTGTGTATGTGCCTATGTATGTATGCATGTCTTTATATCTGTGTATGTGTGTCTGTCTGAGTGTCTATGTGAGTATTTGTGCCTGTGTATTGTGTACCTGTGTGTATCTGTATGTGGAGCTCTGTGTACCTGTACATATGTCCGTGTGTGTCTGTATGCATATCTGTGCCTGTGTATATGTGTCTGCTTATGTATCCGTGTGTCTGTGTGTACATGTATATTGTATGACTGTGTGCATCTGTGTACATGTGTCTTGCATGTCTCTGTCTGTGTGTCTGTGTGTGTCTATGTACCTCTGTGTCTGCATGTTGGGGGGTTCGAGGCTCCTCTCATTTTCATGTGGTTTGGGCTTTTGTGCAGCAGGAAGATCTCTTTTGGAAGTGGCTAGAAGGAGAGGCCTGGAGCAGAGCTGCTCTTTGGCAAGCCTATGTGAGAATCTCCAAAGCTAACATATTAAAAATCTACTTTGAAAATCTCCTCCTCTGGGGAGCAGCTGAGTGGCTCAATGGATAGAGAGCCAGGCCTAGAGATGGGAGGTCCTGGGTTCATATCTGATCTCAGACACTTCCCATTGTCCAACCCTTACTGCTCTTCTGCTGTGCAAGCAACACACAGCTTTGACTCTCAGAGGGAAGGGAAGAGCTTTTAAAGGGAAAAGAATGTCTCCTCCTCTTAGCCATCTTCCAAATTTTGGCAGATTTAGAAACTTAACTCCCTCTGTAAATGATATGGCCTGATAACAAACATGCATGACCTAGGAAGCACTACAGGTCAAATCGGTTATTAAATATGGAATGCAAAATGGTGCTGGATTTTAGCAAATTCGTGCCTCAAAAGTCACACAGGTGGGTAATGTAAAACCTGAGTAAATGGTTCATTCTGGTGAGGGAGAAATGAGTAAGCTCTCCTTTAATATTTTGGTGGGAAAATGATGAATGTTCAATTATCTTCCAGCCACTCCAAGGCAGACTGGGTTGAGGAGACTGGTCTAATGCTTTGGAACATATCGCAGTGTGTTGTGCTGCCACTTCCCAGGGAGCAACAGTGCACTGAAAATGGGAAAAACAATGATCCCCGTGTGTGGGGAAAAAAGAACTCTGGAAATCACCTCCAAACCTTGGGGTCTCCAAAGCTCCTGCTATTTGGAAAGTAATTCATTCCCTCTTCCTTTGCCAGAACACCATTAAATAGCTGCCTGGGCAGAGGGATGGAGCCCTCCCTGAGCTGCCTGAGTACCTTTTCTGAGTCTGTTATCTGGCCTTATGGAGGGGCTCTTAGTCCTTCATCCTCCAGCATGCAGCTTTACTGGGCACTGGAGGGAAGCAATAGTTATCACTGAGGAAGTAAGTTCTGCAATCACCTTTCAGTTTTTGAAATCACTATTTCAACCCAAACCGCCGATCCATCAATCTCAGTCAACACACATTTAGTAGGCGTCTGCTGGATGTGCTAAGCCTTGACAAGTAAAAGGAAGTAAGTTCATTTCAGCTGGACTAACTCCATGCATGTGGCCAATCTGTGTTGGGTTTTTTGAGAATGGATCTCCCTGTCCCCCCTAGGTCATACATGCACAGTCCCCAATCTGACTTCTCATTGGCTAGATCTCTGCCTCTTCCAGAATGGTTCAGCCTTTCTTGGGCCTGTCCCCCAATAGCTCTCCACTGTTGGGGGACTCACCATATGGGAGGTACCAGACTGTACAGATACATGATCAACTTAGCCCTCAGGAGTTCCTTCCTAAAAAGCCTGGGCAAAGTGCACAGTGTGAGACAGGCTCAGCTGCCCAACTTTTAAAAACCATATCTGACCTATGACAACACCTTCCAATTTCTGGCTTCCTCACGCACCTGTTTGGAGCCCAGCTTGGTCTGCTCCCTCATATAATGATTCTCCCTGGGTTCTGATTGCAAATGACTTCTCCGATGTCACTGACAGACCCTGTTGCTTAGGAGATTCAGAGCCACCCTGGCAACAGGGCCATCTCAGATCTGATGTCACCAGTTACCTTCTGACCACCTCTACATCTGTGCCCTGTGTTTCCACTGAGCAGCAACAAATGGCCACAACCAAGCAGGTACCACTCCCACCCTGTATCTCTTTATCATGGGAGACATGGCATTTAAGAGCTGGAGGGGAGCTGACATGTAATCAGGTCAAAGTCAGAGCCCCTCATTTTAGAGATGAGGAACAATAAGCCCTAGAGAAACGAGGGGTGGACCTCAGCTGAGCCAAGTTATCAGGTGGCAGCTGCAGAGGTAATTCTACCCCATCATTCCAGTATTGGCAAATTGACATCAGGCAGTCTGAAAGTGTGCATTAAATATCAAATGTGTTTAAAGCTAACTGTAATGCTCTTGCCTCTTTGGCCCTCTCTTGCCCTGAGAGCCCCTCATTTCAAATCCAGAGCTCTTTCTACTACACAGCAGCGCCCCTACATTTGTGGAGGAAGTAACTTGGGCCCACAAAGGCACAGTAATGATTTGGCTAAGGTCACAGAGATAAGGGGCAGAGGGAGAATTCAAGGTCACATTTGGGGGCTCCAAATTAAGAGCTCTGCCTAGTATTCAAAGACAGATGACATCATAGCTCGAGACAAAAAGGAAGGTAATTGCGGTCTCATTTTATAGAGAAGGAAGGTAAGACCTATGGAGATCTAGAGACCAAAGGACTTCTCCAGAGCCACACAATCCCAGTCCTCTGCCAGCACTCATTCCATTTTATTCCATTACCTCACACCTTCTCAAATGTGGATTTCTGATTAGAGAGCAATTCTACTTGATTCAAGTTCATTTTTGTCTCCATCAGGTAGATCTAAGTACATTCTAAGCCTGTATAGACTTAGTGGCAGACCATAAGCCCTCTTTGACATTTTGGCTTGGGGGTCCCAACTTTCAATGTACGACGTTGCCCATTAAGAAAGTTACAATATAGTCCTTACTCACCTGGAAAATGGAACACCAGGAATGGAAATGAAGCCAGAATCTCTTGACTGACAGCCAAAAAACTTACCACCAGCAGCCTTCAAGTTCTGTGTCCTGGAGGATTGGGGCAGGCGGGGAGGGTAAGGGATTTAGCTCAACAAACATTTATCATATCCCCACAGTGTTAAAGACCACTGTGCTATTTAGCTTGTATAAAAACTCCAATGTCTGACTCCCCTCCAGCCCCAAAGAGCTTATAAGTCAATCAAGGAGAAGAAACCTGTAAAAAATAGTAATCACACAAAATAATATATGATGATGTAAGAGGGCTCCAAACAAGGGGCTATGTATGTGAGTGAGATCTGAGTAGTGAAAAGATCTTTACTGGCTGGTGGGTATGGGAAAACTTCATGGATGTGGCATCCTTGGAGATGGGCATTAAAGGATGGGGAGATTTCAACAGATTTAGTGGCAAGGGGGGCATTTCAGGCCTAGAGCACAGTGTCAACAGAAAGGTAGGAAAGCATAGTCTAATTTGCCTGGGGAATATACTGCACAGAGTAAAGTTGCATGCTATGATGCTTAAAAGGTAGAGTGGTACCAGATGGGGGCGGGGGGGGGAGGGATAAGGAGGGTGGCTTTGGATACCAAGTTGAGGAGTACAAACTGCATGCAGGAGGCAATAGGGGAGCAATCCATCCTCAAAGAAGAATAATCTGGCGGAGCTTCAAAGCCTGGATTGGAGGAGAGAGAGAGAGAGAGCACATAAAGGTAGATGCTAGGAAGCTACTACAATAGACCTGGTAGCTAGTAATAAGGACCTGTAGCAGGGTGGTGGCAATAAGAAGAGAGAAGAGCAGAAAAGAGCATGGAATTTGAATTCAGAGACCCTGAGTTCAAGTACAGGCTCTATTAATTACTCGCAATGAAACCTTGAGCAAATCTGCTTTAGGCTTCAGCTTCCTTACCTGTAAATTAAGATCATTGGACTCAATGATCTCAAAGATCTCTTCAGCTCTGAATCCTATAGACAGGAACTGATACAAAAGTAGCCTCAAGGAGACTCAGTAACTAATGGAATATGTGAGCTGAAGGTTTGGACTCAAAGATAAAGATAAAACCAAAGTTTCAAATACCAGAGACTGAGTGGTAGTGCCACTGAGAATCATTATGAAGCCTGAAGGATCACATTTCGAGAGAAAGAGAACAAGTTTGATTTGGGAAGTGCTAAGCCCTAAGCTCCAGCAGGACATCTTGATAAAGATGCTCTGCAGATATTTGGAGATGTAGATCACAAGTCAAGGAGAGAAGCCAAGCCTGAAGAACTAGATCTGGAAGCCAGTAAAGTCCTGGGAATGAATGAATGAAATTGCCAGGAGTAAGAATATAAAGAAAGCAAGCTGAGAACTAAACCCTGGAATCCACTCACTCAGTTTGTAACAGTTTCGGAAGAAGAAGAGGACCCACTAGGAAGAGACCAAAACACCAGCAGTCTTTCATGTGCTGGCTCTAAAGCAGTTACTATCCCAGCTCCTACTCAAGTCCACAGTCAGTTAGCCCTGAGGACTTTTGAGGCATGTCTTTTAATGCTATAAAGCTCTTGAGTCCCCACCAATTGGCTTCCTCCTATGATTATCGCCAGGTAATATCAATTAGTAAACCAGACTAAGCTTTTAGAGAATTAGAGCACTTAACTAGGGTGGTATAGTAAGAATAGTTAGTACAAGGAATTCCATCAGAAGTCTGTGACACAATCACAAAGGTATACAAAGTCCAGGGGAAAGTGGATTCAAGCTTAGAGATCATCTGTGGCAAAGAGGCAACTCACAATTCCTGAAAGTCCTTTGGCTGGAGTCCTCAAGATGCCCTTTTTAGGCCTGTAGGAGCTTTTCTGCTGGCCTCCTTGCATCCATTCTGTCCTTGGCTCCTGATGCAGACATTGCTATTATCTTTTCCAGGAATACTGCTGGGATGTCAGTGGGGAGAGAGTAAGTCCCAAATCCTCCAAACCCTAAAGCTTATACGGTCCTTCTCTGACCAAGGGAGATAAGAGGAGACAGAGGCTTTGCTCCTCCATGACCCCCACCCCTTACCCCAGTTGTTTCCTTCTCAGGAGCTGAGCTGGAACATTCTCTCCTGGCTCTTTACTCAATTAAAAATTGGTTACAACTAACAAGATGGTAGTATACAGATCCCAGAGGGTGTGATCAAATCCCTCAATCAATCTGAACAGACTTCTTGTTGCATCTAGGGAAGTCTCCAAATAAATGGATCAGGGTGGGGTAAATGGAGTGGAATCATGTAAGCATCTTTATACATATAACATCTACAGCCTATAAACCCAGCCCCAGGCCAAAAATACACAAACAAGGAGCATATATACACCTTCTCTCACTATATGTGTAGACTTGCTACTGTTCCTTAGGACGTTTTCTGCAACACTGCAAAAGATCCACAGATTTACTAGTCTAAGCAATTCCTCTACCAACACAGATTTTAATTCTAGCACACCATAGGAAATAGTATCATGAACTACAATTGCTAAAAAAAATTACCTGGAGGCCAGCTTCCTATTTATAAGTTTCCTCACACTTAGAAAGTCTGGTAATAATAATAACTGACATTTTATGTAATGCTTTCAAGTTTACAATAAGTTTTACATGCATAATCTCATTTGAAACTCACAACACCTCTGAAAGACAGGCACTGCTGGTATTATTATACACATTCTTACAAATAAGGAAACTGAGTCTCACAGAGGCTCACTGACTTGCCTGCCTCTGCTGGAAAGAAGAATCTGAACTCTGGTCTTCCTAATTTATTTAAGTTCATCACTAAGACAGCGTATTTTCTCTCAGACAGCAATCATTGGAGAAGAACTTAATTGAGGTCAGGAATACTAGGGATACCTAAAGTTAATATCTGCTACGTGAGTTTGAATCACATACAAACTCTGTTTAAACAGTCTTTTTTTCTAGAATTATAAGTGATCTAGGATAAAGATGTCAAACTAAATTGTAGAAAAGGATCTCTACAGGCAGCATTTTGACTTTTAAAAACCACATGTTAACGTTTTCTATGCTCTATCGTATTTTTAGTTTTCCCAGTTTCATCTTAATGTGATCTGGACCCATTGGGAGTCCAACAGGCTAGGTGTTTGCCATCTGTGACCTAAGACACTGATGATTTTTTTGTTAATGCTCTTTTTCTCCAAATTCAACAGGCATTAGCAGTGTGTTGGGGGCCCTTATCACTAACCTTGGCTCAAAGATAGGCAGTAAAGGATGTGTGTATGAGGGGAATGTCTAGAGTAGTGCGTATGGAGGGATGTGGATTGTCTCATCATCAACTGCCTCATTGAGACACCTGCTCTGCCCCATAGCTTCTCCCTCCAGACATGAATCCAGCATTAACCTTTTACCAATAACCACAAAATCAGAGAGCCCCAGTGGAGGGGATGTGGAGACCAAGAGAACTCCAATGGACAAGACTGCATCTCGGGCCACCCACATGTCCTAACTGGACCCTGGGTCTAGCCTAGCCCTGCGTGAGGAAGTCATTTAGAGATCTAACTAAGCTCTTTTTTCTGATTATTATTGATTTCATTAGACTCTATTATCAGAAGAAGGAAACAAATATAGAGACTGGATACCTCAAGCAAAATAAGTGTCGGGTGATTGCATATAAAAAGGATCTTTTCCCCAATTATCTATGTCTCTCATACCTGTCAGGTATACCCACATTTAAACGGAGGATTTCCTGAAAATATCAATCCATCTTCTGTAGTGCTTTTGTTAATCACTGGTGCACAGATTAATTAGTTTCTGGGTTACCTTTAACAATCACGGTCCCTGTCCAGAACTAAAACACAGAATCTCAGACCCATTATCAGTTGCCAAAAGCCCCTGGCATGTATCTCTTCAAATAAAAACATTTGCACTTAGTATCAAAGCATTTTCAGGTTATATTCATGACATTCAGAAGAAAGAGCGGCTTTCCATTAGTGATCCACTAATGCATTCTATTTCTGCACAGCTATCCCCCCAAAAAGGTAATATGACCCACTCTCCCTGACACTGTTTGAGCCTACATTGGGATATTGAAAATATGAACTATAATCTCTGGGAAAGTAAACACTCTCTTGCCACTGAAATGACAGAGGTATCAAGGCCGAATGTGCTTATTCACAGAAAAATCAGGAATGACCCTGCCATGACTGGAGACATCTGTCCATGCATAGCTTCGGAACCAGAAAATACTAAATCTAAGAGAAAGAACAGCCCCATTTACTCTTCTTCTTTTCCTCTTATCATTCCTTTCTCACTTGTCTCTCTTACTCTTTCTAAAGGGGAAAAATAGCCTCTTATGCCCTACTTACATTTTAATAAGCTGAATAAGGAAAATTTTCAGTATAGCCAAAGTATTGATTCTGGAAAAGGTAAACAGGACATGAATGGCCAAAATATTCTAACTAGGGGGTAGCTGGGTGGCTCAGTGGATTGAGAGCCAGGTCTATAGATGGGAGGTGTTGAGTTCAAATGTGACCCCAGACACTTCCTAACTATGGGACCCTTAACCCCTGTTGCCTTGCCACTTTTCTCCCTTAGAACCAATACACAGTACTGAATCTAAGACACAAGGTAAGAGTTTTTAAAAATAAGAAGTTTTAAATATTGTGACTCATCAGTGGTTTTCAGAATAAAGCTCTTAGTTTACAAAGAGGCTGATTGAGGATATGCTCATCTCCTGGGGTCCTATCCCATATCAGTGAAAAAGATATGTATCATTGAGGCAAAGAATCACCTGTGTTTCATTCCAACTGTCAGTGTGGTTCCATGAAGGCAGAAGGCCCAGCAACACTAAACACAGGGAAGCCGATCCAGCACACTGATGGTGCCTATGTGCAAAGTGCAAAAGAAAAGATCAGGCCAAGGGAAGACTTGACCTCTGAACCTTGCTGGTGAAACAGGTCACTCCTCTTTGCCACTGGGATTCCAGAGGCACTTACTGGTTTAAGATTAAGCTCTAATGATGTTTTGGGAAGAGAAGAATCTTCCTCTGAACTCAAGAGGTTCACAAAAAGGAAGCTTGAGGGATTTTTTTTCTATTTCCCTCAGGAACACATACTTTCTTTTTTTAAATACAATTTTATTATTTTTTCAAATTAATAAAGACTTTCCTCTCCTTGCTCCCCTCCAATTGAATAATAAAAATGGAATAAAAAGAAATTTAAAAAAGAAAAGTTACATGAATGGGAATGCCTGAAAGTCTAGCTTCTATGAAAAAATTGAAAGCAGCAGGGCCAGCTCAGAAAATTCCTGGTTTGATCATTTCATAGGGTGCAAAGATTACTAATAAAGCAGCTCCCACTCTGCTTAAAGCTGGATGCCATCTTTTTTTCATAGAAGGCATCACATATTTATTGTCAAAAGAGAACACTTTCTCTTCTGGCTCTGCTCTTGACTCTCTGGGATTGTCCATTTCTGTCCCAGCAGTCTTTTCACCCTAGGGATGCAGGCCCCTTCTCTGACTGAGGAGATCCAGTCCAGAATCTCTACTCAAGGAAGTGTCCAGGCCAGCCCTGTTCGCTGCTCTCCTGGACCTTCTTTGGAGCTTCTGGGCTTCTGTCCCTACATGGCTACCTTCTACTCCCCCAACCCCTGGTTTTCAGGTGCCTTGCACCTTGAAGGCAAGAACTGTCTGTCTTTTTGCTTGTATTTATATTACCAGCACTGGAATATAATAAGTGCTTAATCAACATTCTATCTCATGAAACTCAAATGAAAACAACACTGTCACCTAGCAGATTGACCAATATGACAGCAAAGGAAAATAGTAAATGTTGGAGAGGATGTCACAAAATTGGGACACTAATGCATTGCTGGTAGAGTTGTGAACTGATCCAACCATTCTGTGAGACTGAGGCCAAACCTGAACCCCAAAACATGATTCCTCCTGACTCCAGCCTCAGAGCTCTATCTGCGGTACTATCTAGCTGCCCACATGGGAAAATTTTCACCATTTAAAACATGCCACAAATACAATAAAGACAAGAACAATTGATATAAAACCGGGAATCTTCCAGGAAAATAGTTTAAGCCTATTGTGGTTTTGCCTAGACTAGTAAAGGTGAACTTATGGCATGTGTGCCAAAAAGGGCCTCTCTGTGGGCATGCCTGCAGTTGTCCACCAGAGTATTTTACTAGAGAGCCAGAGGGATTCAGGTGATGCTGTTCCCCTCCCCCTCTCCATGAGCCTGAGGACATTCCTTACTCCCCCCTCCCTCTGCCCAGCAGCCCAATGGGAGTGCTTCCTCCATCCCCCAAATTCGGCAGGAGGGTGAGTTACAGATGAGAACTTATTGAGTCTGTGGTGAAGGTGATTCCTGTGGTAGGGTTGGAGAAGAGCTAGGTTTGAGGGGACTACGGCTCACAGTGTGGAACATAGCTAGAGGGGTACAGGGCTAGAAGGAAGCAGAAGATTGGGGCTACTTTCTTCCCCCCTCTCCACAGGTATCTCTCAATCCCTGCCCCTCTGCCCAGCAGCCCAAGGGGAGCACTTCCTGCCCCCCCTTGTTTGGGATGGGGGAGGGGTGACACTTGGATTGGGGGGTAGCAGGCATAGTACTTAGTCTGGGGGTGGGGTGGGGGCAGGGCCAGGCACTTCATCTCTAAAAGGTTGACCATCACTGGCCTAGCCTTTAACTGCTATTATCACTCCCCAAAACCAAGTATGGTGTTCAAACTATGGAGGAAATCTTCCCAAAAGATGATATTAATCACTTGGTGCACATGGATGATCCCAAGTGATATAGTTCCACTAAAAAAGCACATGAAATAAATCAAGGAAAAGGCATTCTTCCCAACTCTTGACAGAGAAAAGGTAGTAAACAAGACAGGCACTTGTGGACATCACCAATAGATGGATTTGTTCTCTGTGACAACAATACCTTGTAACAAGAGAGGGTTCCCTCCAGGGTTGGAAGATGGGGGACTAGAGCTAGAAAGGAAAGAAGAAAGAAAGGGAGAGATGGAAATAAGAGAAGCAAGGAAAAGAAGTAGAGAAGTAGTGACACAGAAAGAGGCAAGGACGGACAGAGACAGAGAGAGAAACTGAGAAACAGAAAGAGAAACAGATAGGGGAAATAGAGAAGACAACAGAAAGACAGGCAAAGGAAAGAGTGACAGAGATGATAGAGACAGAAAGGCAGGGAGGGACCAAGGCAGAGAGAGGCATAAACAGAGCTATAGGAAGAGACATAGAGACAAGCAGGGTGAGACTGAGAGACAGAAAGAAAGAGAGAGAGTAGGAAAGAAACTAAGGGGGCAGGAAAGGGGAGAGATAGGAAAACAGAGACAGAAACAGAGACAGAGAAACAGAAAGGGAGGGAGGGAAAGAGACAGAAAGAGTCAGAGGCACAGGCAGGCTGAAAGAGAGAGACATTGTGAAAAAATGAGAGTGGGAGAGAGAGAAACAGAGAGACAGAATCAGAGAGACAGAAAGAGAAAGAAAGAGAAAGTGGGAGAAACAGACAGATATATATATATATATAGTAACCGTTAAAGTAGTATTTGGCAATAAACTGTTTTAATTGTTACTATATATATATATAAACAGAGTGACAGAGAAAGACAGGGGGAGAGAAAAAAGAGAGGAAAAGAGAAAGATAGCCAAAGGAATGAGAGACAGAGAGATAGAAAGACAAGGAACAGTGACAGAAAGAGACAGAGACAGAGAAAGAAGTAGGGTAAAACAGGGAGAAAAAGAATGGGAAGGAGAGAAAATGAGAGATTAAGACAGAGACAGGCATGGGAAGAGAGATATAGAGTGACAGAGAGACAGAAACAGAGACAAAAGGGCAGAAAAGCATGGAGGGACAAGAAAAAGACAGAGACAGAAAGAAAGAGAAAAAGAGAGTGGGAGAGAGAGAAATTGAGAGATAGAGACAGAAAGAGAAAGAAAATGATAACTTGGAGAGAGAGAAAAAGAGACAGATATATCAGCATAGAGACATAAAGAGACAGAGGGACAGACAAGGGAAAGAAATAGAGAAGGAAAAAGAAAGACATGAGGAGGAAAGAGAGGCAATGAGAGATAAAGAGGCAGAGAGGGACCAAGGCAGAAGGAGGCAAAAAGAGAGACAGAAAAAGACAGAGACAAGTAAAGTGAGACTGAAGTGGGACAGGGGGAGGGGAGAGAGAGGGAGAGACACAGAAAGAGAAATAAAAAGGGGGAAATGGGAGACAGAAAGAGAGAGAGAGAGAGACATAAACAGGGAGCAGAAAAAGCCAGGGACAGATGGGGAGAGTAATAGAGAGGGAAAAAAGAAATACAGACAGGGAAATGAGAGACAGAGATAGGGAGACAGAGAGACAGAAAGGCACGGAGGAACCAAAGCAGAGAGTGACCTAAAGAGAGAAGAGAGAGAGAGAGAGAGAGAGAGAGAGAGAGAGAGAGAGAGAGAGAGAGAGAGAGAGAGAGAGAGAGAGAGAGAGAGAGAAGCAGGGTGAAACAGAGAAAAAGAGAGTGGAAGAAAGAGAAACTGAGGCAGAGATGGGACAGGGGAGGGACAGAGCAAGAGAGACAGAGACAAGAGAGAGAAACAGAGACAGAAAGACAGGGAGGGACAGAGACAGAAAAGGACAGAAAGACAGGGAGAAAGGAAAAGAGAACGTTAGCCAGGGGAATGAGAGAAAGAGAAACACAAAGGTAGAGAGGAACCAAGGTAGACAGAGACCTAAACAAAGAGACAGAAAGAGACAGAGACAAGAAGGATGAGACAGAGAGAGAGAAAAAGAGAGTGAAACAGAGACAGTCAGGAAGGGGGAAAGACAGAGACAGAGAAACAGATACATACAGAGAAATAGAAAGAGACAGAGACAAGTTGGGTGAGACAAAGAGACAGAAAGAAAGAGAGAGAAACTGAGAGACTAGGGAAGATATAGTCAGAGATACAAAGACAAACAGAGACAGAAGGACAGAAAGGCATGGAAACAAGTACAGTGAGGCAGAGAGAATGAGAGAAAGTTGGAAAGAGAGAAACAGAGAGACAGAGATAGAAAGAGAAAGAGGGAAACTGGGAGAGAGAAACAAAAAGATGGAAAGAGACAGAGAGACAGAAAAGGGGAGAGAAATAGAGAGGAAAATAGACAGGCAGAAGGAAAAGGAGACAGAGATATAGAGAGACAGACAGAGAGAGAAAGGCTACAAGGAACTGAGAGAGACCTAAACACAGAGAAAGAAAGAGACAGAGAGACAATCAGGTTGAGACTTGAGAAATAGAGAAAGAGTGATAGAGAAAGAAACAGAGAGACAGATAGGAAGAGGGAGAGACAAAGAGAGACAGAGAGACAGAAAAGCAGGAAGAGGCATAGATAAAGACAGAAAGAATGAGAGAAAGTGGGAGGGAGAGGAACAGAGATAGAGAAAGAGAGATATAAAGAGAAAGAAAGAGGGAAATTGGGAGAGAAACAGTGAGACAAAGGCAGAGAGAGACAGAAAGATACAAAGAGACAAATGGGGAGAAAAATAGGGTAGAAAAAGTAAATACAGGCAATCGAATGAGAGACATGGATAGAGAGAGAGGCAGAAAGGCTGCCAGGGACCAAGGCTGAGAGTGACCTAAAGAAAGACCAGAGACAAGCAGGGTGGTGCAGAGAAAAAATAAAAAGAGAATGGGAGAGAGAGAAACTAAGAGACTGAGACAGAGACAGGCAGGCTGGGGAGAAAGAGTAAAAGAGGCAGGAGAAAAATAGATACAAAGATACAGAAAGGCATGGAGGGGCAGAGATAGAAAGATAGAGACAGGCCAACTGAGACAGAGAGTAAGAGAAAGAAAGTGGGAGAGAGTTAAATACAGTGATAGAGACAGAGAGACAGAAATTGAAAGAAAGAGGGAAAGGGGGAGACAGAGAGAGAGAGAAAATAGAGTGCTAAGAAAGAGACTGAGGCAGAGAAAGACAGGAAGAGAAAGAGAAAGATAGAGAAACAGGGACAGAACATAAAGGCAGTGGATAACAGAAACAGAGACAGAGACACCAGGAGACTGAAACAGAGATAGACATAGTGGGACAGAGAGAAATGGAAAGAGACAGAGAGACAGAAAGAAAAAGAAAGAGGGAAGCTGGAAGAGATAGAAACAGAAAGAGGCAGAGAGACAGAGATACAGACAGGAGGAGAGAAATAGAGAGGAAAACAGAAAGACACGCAGAGGGGAAAAGAGAAAGAGACAGACAGAAACAGAAAGGCTGTTGAGGGATCAAGGCTGAGAGAGAGAGAGAGACTTAAACACAGAGACAGAAAGAGACAGAGAAATAAGCAAGATGAGACAGAGAAAGAACAAAAGAATGGGAGAGAGACAAACTGGGAGAGTGAGATATAGATATGTGACGAGAAGAGAGAAAGAGAAATAAACAGAGACAAAGGGAGAGACAGGCAGGGAGGGACAGAGGAAGAAAGACACAGAGACACAGGCTAAGACAGAGAGAAAAAGAAAATGGGAGAGAGAGAAATAGAAATTTCATGTCCTATAGGTGTTCTCTAATGCATGCACTAAATTGTTAATTTGCAAAATTCTTAATGTGTTCAAAGGAAGAAAAGATTCAAGGTTTTGTGCTTGAATAATGAGGTCAAACTGAACAAATGGATGATAGAAATACTTTGGAATCCTTTGGTTTTCACCAGGTAAGAAACTGTAAGTAAAAGACTGCCAAGGAGAAAAGTGAGACTGGGTTTATTAAGAGACTGCCTGGCAGGCAACGTGGCTGGGGCAGGGGACAGGGGACACTCTCAACCTGACATCAGGAAGATCTGGGTCTGAATCTCTTTTCCGACACTTATTAGCAGTGTGACCCTGAACAAGATATCCAACTTCCCTGGGCCTTAGTTTCCTCGATCTATAACATGAGTGTATTGGAGTCAGTGACCTCTACTATCCCATCTAGCTCTAAATCTATGGCCCTGTGATTCTGAAGCCAAAATTGAAAGTGAAGAACATACTCAGAGCAGTTAACACTTGTGCAATGCTAGTATTAAGGCATACTTTCAGTGTGGTCAGCATCAGATCCAGAGGTCTAAGCAAAAAAAAAAAATCATCTAAGGTTAAAGAATGTTCTCATTATTCCATGGCAGTTAAGTTAGAATGCTGGGGCTGGAGGCAGGAATACCCGAGTTCAAATATAGCCTCTGGTGCTTATTAGTTCCACAACTCTGGGCAAGTCACTTAAACTCTGTCTGCCTCAGTTTCCTCACCCGTAAAATGAGATTAATAATAGCACCTACCATACAGGATTGTCATGAGGATCAAGTAAGATCATATTTTCCAAGTGTTTCGGTCAATATATCTGGTGTTTAATAAGTGCACAACTAATGCCATTTCTGTCCTCCCTATAGAAAGATGAACACTAACTACCTCCGTAAAAAAGTGTAAGTGGATTGCTAGTTATTCTCAAAGCACAAAAGAAACAGGTTTAAAATTTATAGAACACTTTCGGGAACTCCTAAACCTCACTTGACAAAGCAATAGCAAAGGCATTATGTGTGTATGTATATATGTGTGTGTGCGTGTGTGCGTGTGTGTGTGTGTGTAATATGTTTGTGTGCCACTAGATTCATTGAATGACACTGACAGTAGTTTGTCTCACAATACGCATAAGCCGCAGCGAAGGTACAAGAGTGAAATCAAAACCCGCACCACTGGAACAACCAAAGAAATTTAAACGGCAACATATCAACAAGCAGCCCAGAGGGAATTCACATTTGTTTACAGAGATGGAAGGGTTTATACCACCAGAAAAGACAAAGAGATCATCATTAGGGATTCCAGATTTGTTTCTTGACACAGATTATACAATGAAATGCTGGAAACAAGGCGATAATATATCACTGCAGGCTTGCAAAACTTTAGCATCTACTGGACTCTTAGAAAGAAGCAATCAAGTACCCCAAATTAGCCACCTTTCTAAACTCCCAATTCCCAAGATATCCTTGAGAATGTGACAAATTAGTGAATCGGGTCCACTGTTTTTTGTCTTGTTTTTAAGACTCAAGGATCTTTTCCTCTGCCAAAGGCAAAAATTCAGTCTGTGCTAGAGCAAAGCAATAGCAAAGGCATTATGTGTGTATGTATATATATGTGTGTGTGTGTGTGTGTGTGTGTGTGTATGTGTGTGTGTGTGTAATATGTTTGTGTGCCACTAGATTCATTGAATGACACTGACAGTAGTTTGTCTCACAATATGCATAAGCCGCAGCGAAGGTACAAGAGTGAAATCAAAACCCGCACCACTGGAACAACCAAAGAAATTTAAACGACAACATATCAACAAGCAGTCCAGAGGGAATTCACATTTGTTTACAGAGATGGAAGGGTTTATACCACCAGAAAAGACAAAGAGATCATCATTAGGGATTCCAGATTTGTTTCTTGACACAGATTATACAATGAAATGCTGGAAACAAGGCGATAATATATCACTGCAGGCTTGCAAAACTTTAGCATCTACTGGACTCTTAGAAAGAAGCAATCAAGTACCCCAAATTAGCCACCTTTCTAAACTCCCAATTCCCAAGATATCCTTGAGAATGTGACAAATTAGTGAATCGGGTCCACTGTTTTTTGTCTTGTTTTTAAGACTCAAGGATCTTTTCCTCTGCCAAAGGCAAAAATTCAGTCTGTGCTAGAGACACTGAATAACTTTTCCACCAGGCAGACTTAGAAAGAGCAAAGGGGTTTGTGCATGAAGAGGTAAGGAGGCCCTCTTTCTCTTAGCAAAGTCCTTTCTAAGAGCACAATTTGCTAAGAAGGGGATTGCTTCCAAACTCAGATGCTGAAGACTCTCACACCTTAACACTTGGCAATACCAACTTTCTAAGAAAGGCTGTGGGCAGCTCATGACAAAGAGGAAGGATGCTCCCCATTATTCAAACCAGATGAAACCATTCTCTTTTCCCCTATCTGTTAAAACCAGCAATCTGCCCAGTAGTCTTCCAACTCTTTCCATCATGTCCAGATTACACTAACGAAAAGTAAACAACGATGCCGAACAAAATAAATGCTTTCTTACCACTTTCTTATAGCAGTGGAATAGAAGTGAATGTAGCATCAGCATATTATTTGCTGGGTCTAGACTGTCCTCTTCACAGAACCTTGGCCTCAAAGGGCACCGAAAAAGTCCAGCACCTTATGGACACCTTGCCACACACAGCTTCTTAGTCAGGTAGAGACCTGGAGGGATTACCATGAAACAAACTTTCTTAAAAAGCCTTTCGTGGTTTTCAGTGTGATATAACATTCACCACTTGCAAGATGACCAACTGTTCACTTTAATACATTCCTTGAATCTCTCTGCCAGCCTTTCCCTAAAATTGAAGGGGGCGCTCCAGTGCCAATTGGTACTGAGCAAGGCCAGGAGAAGCATAGGATCAGAACTCAGTCACTGTGGAAGCTGCAAATAGTTAACTAGCCCAAATTGCTGGTTGCTAGGGCAACTAGAAACATTTCTTTAGTGGACAGATAGCTGCTGAAACATATATTAAAAAACCTTTTAAGAAAATGTCATTATTTCTCAAATGCGTTCAAATTTCCATATAAAAGGGCAAATGTCCACTTGACTATGTAAAGGCAGCACAATAACGTACCTGATTAACACCTGCAAGGTATCTGTTATGATACTTAAGCCAGAAAATGTGAGTCACTAAAATGATGTGATGGACAAAAAGCATTTCAAGAAATAATTGGAGTTCACGATGACTCTTTAAAATTATAATTTGCAAGACTGAAGAAGAAATGTCTCCAAATGGAAATGTTATTTTCCATCCCCCTGGTTTATGATAGTAAGGTTACTTGGGAGTCATGATTCAATATGGTGATTTTTCTTCCCTCACAAAAATCTCCAAGGAATCCAGGGAATTAAAGTCATAAATTTAATTTCAATATCTGGTAAATTGTGAGGCCAATTATTAAGGAAGTCATTTCGGAATACCAAGAGGTCCCCACAGTGAGAAACAGCAGTCAATACGCTTTGAGGAAACACAAATCATGCCAAACTAACTTACTTCCTTCTCAAACTAGGAATACAAGCTCAATGGTTAGCGATTAGGAAGCAAAATGAACCTATCTTAAGCATAGTGATGTATAGGGGTACGATAGGATCTTACATTCTCATGAGAGAATGAGAAAAAATATGGAAGACAAGAAGTTAATAAGAAAGAAACCCACCAGCATAAGTACCCTGTGTGCAGTGTAAGCTCAGGAGATAAGAGGCGAGATGGGGAGCAGAACTGGCTGAGCTATGGACCTATGAGTACACGAGTATGATGAATGATATTGTGGATCCATCAGTAAGCAATTGTATCACAATCAGCAATTAGACAAAGTTGAATCTTCTATCCCCATCTTGGGAACTAAGATTAAATTATATATATATATATTTTTTTTTATTTTCCCAATTACATGTAATAATAGTTTTCCACATAACTTCTGGGAAGTCATTAGATCCAAATTGTCTCCCTCCCTCCCTTCCCACCCCCTTCCCATAGATGATAAGTAACTTGATCTGGGTTCTACATGTATTATTATGCAAAGCATAACAATAAACAAATAAATAAATAATCCATATCATTCATTGTTGTAATAGAATTCTCATTCAAAATCATAAACCTAAATAAAATAAAATGAAAAATAGTATGCTTTGATCTACATTCTGACTTCAACAGTTCTTTCTCTGGGGGGTAGATAAGTGTCATAAGTCCCTCAGAACTGTCCTGTATCTATGTATTACTGAGAGCAGCTAAGTCTACCATGGGTGATCATTCCACAGTGTAGCTGTTCCTATGTGCAATGTTCTCCCAGTTCTGCTTATTTCACTCTGCATCACTTCATGTGGGTCTTTCCAGCTCCTTCTGAAATCATCCTGCTCATCATTTCTTTTTTATAACCCTTACCTTCAATCTCAGAATCAATACTGTGTGTTGGTTCCAAGGCAGAAGAGAGGTAAGGGCTAGGCAGTGGGGGTTAAGTGACTTGTCCAGGATCACACAGCTGGGAAGTGTCTGAGGGCACTGTTCATCCTTTCATACAACACAATAGCCTTCCAACATCATCATATACCACAAATTGTTCAGCCATTCCCCAATTGATGGGCATCCCCTCAATTTCCAATTCTTGGCTACCACAAAAAAGAGCTGCTATAAATATTTTTGTACAAATAGATGCTTCCCCCTTTTTTATCTCTTTGATATACAGTACTAGTAATAGTATTACAAGTTCAAAGGGTTTATGTAGTTTTATAGCCTTTTGGGCATAGTTTCAAATTGCCTTCCAAAATGGTTGGATCAGTTCAAAAGTCCACCAGCAATGCCATAGTATCTCAATTTTGCCACATCACTTTCAACATTTATCACTTTCCTTTACTGTCATATTAGCCAATCTGATTGGTGTCAGGTAGTACCTCAGAGTTGTTTTCATTTGCATTTCTCTCATCAAGAAGGATTTAGAACATTTTTATATGCTAATTGTTACCTTTGATTTCTTCATCTGAAAACTGCTCGCTCATGTCCTTTGACCATTTGTCAATTGGGGAATGACTTATATTCTTAGAAATTTGTCTTAGTTCTCTACATATTTGAGAAATTTGTTATAAAATTTCCCTCCAGTTTGTTGTTTCCCACCTAATCTTGGTTATATTGGTTTTGTTCATACAAAACCTTTTAAATTTAATAAAGTCAAAATTATTCATTTTAAATTCCATAATGTTCTCTATCTCTTGCTTATTCATAAATTCTTCCTTTCTCCACAGATCTGAAAGGTAAAATATTCTATGTTCCTCTAATTTACTTGTGGTATATCAAATTTTATGTCTAAATCATGTATCCATTTTGATTTTATCTTGGCATAGGGTCTCAGATATTGAGCCATACCTAGTTTCTGCCATACTATTTTATAGTTTTCCCAGCAGTTTTTGTCAGAGTGAATGCTTATACCAAAAGCTGAGTTATTTGGGTTTATCAATCACAGGGTTTCTAAGGTTATTTATCTTCATATATTATGTTATCTAGTGTATTCCATTGATCCACCATTCTATTTCTTAGCTATTACTAGATTTTGATGATGACTGCTTTTTATAATACAGTTTGAGACCGGGTAGGTCTAGGCTACCTTCCTTCACATTTTTTCATTAATTCCCTTAATATTCTTGATCTTTTGTTCTTCAAAATTAATTTTATTATTTTTTCTAGTTCTATAAAATAATCCACTGGTAGTTTAATTGGCATGGCACTGAATAAGTAAATTAATTTAGGCATAATTGTAATTTTTATTTTACTAGTTTGGCCTACCCATGGGCACTTTAATGCTTTTTCCAGTTGTTTAGATCTGGCTTTATTTGTGCAAAAAGTGTTTTGTAATTGTATTCATATAATTCCCATGTTTGTCTTGGCAAGCAGTTTCCTAAGTATTTTATATTGTCTAGAGTTGTTTTCAATAGAATTTCTCTTTCTATATCTCTCTGCTGGACTTTATTAGTAAGGCATAGAAATGCTGGTGATTTATGTGGGTTTATTTTGTATGCTGCAACTTTGCTAGAGTTATGAATTATTTCAACTAGTTTACTTGATTCTCTAAGTATACTATCATATCATTTGCTGCAGATAGTTTACTTTCCTCATTGCCTTCTTTAATTTCTCCTCTAATTTCTTTTTCTTCTCTTATTGCTACAGCTAGCATTTCTAGTATAATAGCAAATAATAATGGTGATGATGGGCATCCTTGATTCACCCACCCCTGATCTTATTGGGAAGACTTCTAACTTATCCCCATTGCAGATAATCCTTGCTAATGGTTTTAAATAGATACTACTTATCATTTTAAGAACCATTTATTCCTATGCTTTCTAGTATTTAAAAAAATAAACTCTTATGTTCCATCTTAGAATCAATGCTATTCATTTGTTTTAAGGCAGAAGAGTGGTAAGGGCTAGGCAATGGGGGTTAAGTGACTTACCCAGGCTCACACAGCTAGGAAGTGTCTGAGGCTAGATTCGAACCCAGGACCTCCATCTATGGGCCTGGTTCTCAATTCACTGAGTCACCGAGCTTCCTCCTTTCTAGTATTTTTAAACAAGAATGGGTATTGTAATTTATCAAAGGCTTTTTCTGCTTCTACTGAGATAATCATGTGATTTGTTAGTTTGGTAATTGATATAATCAATTATGCTGATAGTTTCTTAATATCAAAGCAGCTTTGCATTCCTGAAATAAATTCCATCTGGTCATAGAGAATGATCTTTGTGATATATTGCTGTAGTCTCTTTGCTAGTATTTTATCTAGGATTTTTGCATTGATATTCATTAAGGAGACTGGTCTGTAATTTTCTTTCTGTTTTTGCTCTTCCTGGCTTAGGTATCAGCAGCACATTTATGTCATAAAAAGAATTTGATAGGACTCCTTCAGTGCCTATTTTGCCAAATAGTTTGGGATTAATTATTCTTTAAATATTTGAATTCACTTGTGAATCCATCTGACTCTGGGGAATTTTTCTTAGAGAACTCTTTGATGGCTTGTTCATGTTCTTTTTCTGAGATGGGATTATTTAAGTATTCCATTTCTTCTTTTGTTAATCTGGGCAATTTATATTTTTGTAAATATTCATCCATTTCATATAGATTGTCAGATTTACTGTCATGTAAATGGGCAAAACAGCTTCTAATAATTGCTTTAGTTTCCTCTTCATTGGTGGTAAATTTGTCCTTTTTCATTTTTTCTACTAGTAATTTAAATTTCTTCTTTCCATTTTTAATCAAATTAACCAATGCTATATCTATTTTTTTTTTCATACCAACTCCTTGTCTTATTGATTAGTTCAGTACTTCTCTTTCTATTTTATTAATTTCTCCTGTGATTTTTAGGATTTTCAATTTAGTCTTTGGGAATTTTTAGTTTGTTCTTTTTCTAGTTTTTTTTTTAAGTTACATGCCCAGTTCATTTATCTGCTTTTTCTCTATTTTATTGATGTAAGTGTTCAGAGACATAAATTTTCCCCTAAGTGCTACTTTGGCTGTATCCCATAAATTCTGCTGTTGTCTACTCATTGTCATTCTCTTTAATGAAATCGTTGATTGTTTCTATAATTTGTTCTTTGACCCATCCCTTTTTTAGAATTAGATTCGTTCCCTATTAACTTTTAATTTTTCTTTCCATGGACCCTCATTGATTATAATTTTATTGCATTATGATCTGAAAAGGATGCATTTATTATCTTTGCTTTTCTGCATTTGGTTGTGAAGTGTTTATGCCCTAGTACATGATCAGTTGTTGTGTAGATGTCATGTACTGCTGTAAAATGAGGGAGTTGGCCTCAATGGCCTCTATAGTGTCTTCAAGTTCCAAATTTATGAACCTATTATTCCCCCAAGTTACTTGCCCAATGTCATACAATTAGTAAGTAGAGAAACCAGGCCTTGACTCAGCTCTTCAGACTTCTCGTATTGCACTTGTTACACTACTCTACACTTTTGCAGGTATTTGGAAATGATGGGGTGGAACTCTACCTTCCTAAAGAAGTATAATGATGATGGAGCACAAAGCAGTATATACAGGCTGGCCCCACCTCAGCAACAGGTCTTGTGTGGCTGCTGAATCAGTACCAAAGGCTTCCAGAACTCTCAGTCATAGATGATAAAGGGGGTCAGACAACTGCTCAAAAGGAGATTATAGGGGTCCCTTTGCTAGCTCTGTGTGCAAGACTCTTGTGGCATAGCCCATTCACAGATCCAGGTTGCAGCCCTGAGTTGGAGTTTCAGGGTGAGGAGGAGCATTAGCACACACCAGAGCTTGTGACCACAGTGGAGAAGGAGATCCTGGTCGCAGTTCCAAAACGTATAAAAGGGTGCTTGTGGTTACTCACAGACCAGAGCATTGCCTGGGAGACTATTAAATATGCCTCTCCTTAGATCATACTACCTCAGAGGAATTGAAAACCTATAGATCCCCTAGATCTAGCTCTGAAGGCAGATGCACAAAAAATCTGAAGCTTGAAACACTGCTCCCCTCACCACAGGAACAGAGCACCCACCTGTAACAGTTATTTTTAAGTCAAAAGACAAGAAAAAAGGCTGGAAAATGAGCAAACAACAAAAAGAAACTCATAATAGAGTTATTCTGGTAACAGGGAAGACCAAAACACAAACTCAGAAAAAGATAATGTCAATACTATTAATATCCAAAGTCTCCAAGAACGATATGAATTGGTCTTAAGCACAAAAAGAATTAATGGAGGAGTTCAAAATTGATTTTAAAAATCAATAAAGGTAGAAGAAAAATTGGGTGAAAAAAAGTGAAACAGGAAAATCATGAAAAAAGAGCCAACAGCTTAGTAAAAGAGGCACAAAAATTACTGAAGAAAATAACACTTTAAAAAACAGAATATGTCCATTGGTATAAGAGGCACAAAAATCCACAGAAAAGGATGAGAAGGAGGGCTGAAAGGAAAGAGGACAAATTAAGGGATGTGGTGGTCAAAAGCTAAATCCTTTTGAGGATGGACAAAATAAAAGGAGACAGAAAATGGGTAGAAATAAGATGGAGAGTAACACAGTAAGCATTTATATAGTTTCTAACATTTTAAAAAGAATTTGAGTCTCAAATTCTTTCTCTCCCTCTCTTCTCCCCCAACCTTTGCCCCCTGCTGAGATAGTAAGCAATGTCATATAGACCTTACATGGACAATCAGGTAAAACATTTTCCTATATCAGTCCTTTTATGGAAGGAAACTCAAACCAAAAAAAAAGCATTAAGAAAGAAAATGAAAAGAGTTTTCAAGTCTCTCTAACAAAGTTCTCATTTCTTAAATACATAGAGAAATGAGCTTAATATAAAAGAATTCAAGTCATTCTCCAATCAATAAATGGCCAAAGGATACAAACAGGCAAAGCAATTAAAGCTTTCTATAGTCATATAAAACAATACTCCAAATCACTATTAATTACAGAAATTCAAATTAAAACAATTTTGAGATACCATCATGCACCTACCAGAATGGCTATTATAACAGAAAAGTAAAATGACAAAATTTGGAGGGGAAAATTGAGACACTAATGTATGTTGGGGAACTTGGGAACCGATTCCATGACTCTGGAGAGCAATTTGGATGTATGCCCAAAGGGCTATAAAACAATACGTACCCCTTTCCCCCAGCAATACCATTACTAGGTTGGTATCTCAAAGAAATAAAAAACAAAAAGGAGAAAGGACCTATGCACAAAAAATTTTGAAGCAGCTCTTTTAATGGGGACAAAGACTTGAAAAGTGAAGGGATACACATTAATTGTGGAGTGGCTGAGTAAATTATAGTATATGATTGTGATGGAACACTATTGTACTGTAAGAAATGATGAGCACAAGGAGCTCAGAAAAACCTGGGAAGACTTATACAAACTGAAGCAGAGTGAAGTAAGCAGAACAAGAACACTGTATACAGTAATAGCAATATTGTGCAATGAGCAACTTTGAATAACTTGGCTATTCTCAGTAATACAATGATCCAAAATAACCCCAAAGAACTCGTGATAAAAAATGCCATCTGCTTCCAGAGAGAATGAATTGATGGAATCTGAATCCATAATAAAGCAAAATCTTTTCATTTTCTTTCTTAATGCTTTTGTTTTGGTTTGAGTTTCCTTCCATAAAAGGACTGATATGGGAAAATGTTTTACCTGATTGCCCATGTAAGGTCTATATGACATTGCTTACCATCTCAGCAGGGGGCAAAGGTTGGGGGAGAAGAGAGGGAGAGAAAGAATTTGAGACTCAAATTCTTTTTTAAATGTTAGAAACTATCACTTGTTTATATGAGTATATGATTGAGGTTTTGGTTTTAAACAATTCCTCTAATACGAAAATGAATAATATGGAAAGAGGTATTGAGTGACAATAGATGTATAACCCAATGGAATTGCTTGTCAGCTCCAGGAGGAGGGAGGGATGAAGGGAGGGAGAGAATATGAATCACGTAACCAGGGGAAAATATTTAAAAATAAAATAAAAATTATATTAAAAAATAAAAATGTTAGAAACTTTTTATAGGTAACTGGGGAAAATAAAATTAAATTTAAAGAAGTTAAATAAAATGAAAAGGAAATGAATATTCAGACTCCTCCTATAGCCAGAAAATGATTACCCAGTAAAGGTTTTGTTTCCTTTTCTTCTTTTTCCAAAATTACAAGGCTGGTGTATAGGCTGCATTTGGCACTAGGTGGCCAATTGGCCTACTTAATTGTAATAACAAGGTGGGAAGATGTTCTCTAGTGGCCTGTGGGGGGTCTGGACACTACCAGAGCAGGCTTTTTTATGGCTTTGTACATCTCTATTGTGTAGAAATAAATCTAGATTAGAAAAATAGTGGATATCATTGCAGGTAGCATTGCCATTTCACTGAAATGAAAGTAATGTCTATATACACTGGGGTCTGCTTTTAACATCATTACTAAGCCCTTTGCTGCCATTTGGTTATATATAATAAGTGCTACAAGACAGGCCTCCTCTGGATTTTCAAGTAATGGCATAAACAATGCATAAGTTGGGTAAGAAAGACTAACACTTTTTCAGGAAAAAATATCCTTCCTCAGTGAGTTCTTCATTGTTGATTGGGTCCATCGCCAATGCCTAGCATGCTAGTACTGAGAGACATCACTGGGAGACTGATCATAGGCGATTCATTCTTTAGCCATGGCAGTAGGAAACAAAGAGGGACAAAATGGTTCTTTATCTTGTGGTCCACTTCCTACTCTCATGGTGACTGTGACAGACTAGTAGAAAATAAGAGGGAGGCTGCTAAGAATCACATCCTTTGTAGGCCATTTTAAACATTAATTTAATAGCTGGTGCTCTGATGAGAGAGCTCTGACCAGCCATCAAGGAGTAGACAAACTAAGAGAGGGAATGAACCATGCCCAAACTGACATCCCCACCTCAAAGTGAAAGCAGAAGACAAAGGGAAGTCACAGCTAAATATAAAGATGGCTTCTAGTTTTTCCTTGGAGGAACAAATAAAGGTGGAGTTGGCTTTATCGTGTACACAAAGGCAGTAAGAAAAAGCGTTTTATGGGGCACTTGGACCTCTTTCCTTGAAATGGACATAAAGACAACTGCAGCTTGCATGTTGACACTTGGTACAAAGGGTGAATTAAGTGGAGGAATTCTACAGAGAACTTGACAAGGTCCTACAAACCGAGTAAACATATAACTTGATACTCATTAACATCAATGCAAAGGTAGGTTCAAGGAAGGATAGTGAAAAATAAGTTGGAAAATAGAGTTCAAGGTTAAGAAATGAAAGAAGCCAAAGCTTGTAGACTACTCAGAAATTTCTTAATCAATAGCTAGCACTTATACAGTGTTTTTAATGCTTGCAAAGCATGTTACAAATATTATTTCATTTGATCCTCAAACAACTCTGAGAGTAGATGCTATTATCATCCCCATTACACAGCTCAGGAAACTGAGGCAGACAGTTAAGTGATTTGCCTCTAGTAACATAGCTAGTAAGTATCTGAGGTCATACTTGAACTCGGGTCAACCTGACTCCAGGCCTAGCCTCCCTATTCACTGTACCACCTCGCTACTTCTAGGCCTGTACAAGCCTTTCTGCTTGACATTATTACCCTCCAAAGAGCAATCAGGAGATTATCAACAACTACTGGCCCACATATTTGTTGTTATCTCTAGGATCAAATGCAAACATCTCTATTTGGCATCTAAAGTCCTTTACCTCCTATATCCTTGCATTTATACATTTGATCGAGTCTCATTTCTATACATGTGGTCTCTACAGATGGAATGTAAACTCTGAGGTTAAATACTCTCTTTTTTGTCTCTGTACCCCCAGTCCCCGGCACATAGTAGGTGTCTAACAGGTACTTGTTGATTAAGATTCACCAGTGTCATGAAGAACACCATGTTGAGAATCCAAAGACAACAGAAATTCCCCATATACGATGAGGGATCTTCCACATAATCCTATTGACTGATGGCACTGGGCTGGTTACACAAAGCCTTAGAGGCTCAATGAGGTCCATAGTCGCTCAAAAGATCAGCCTAACAATCTCCACAAAGACCAAATGGATACGCAAAGCAGCTAAACTGAATGGATAAAGAATACCAATTGTACAAATCCCAACATACAACTGGATAGATACCCCTAATGAATCAGTCCATCAGTTGCTGTTGTTGTCATTCAGTCATTTCTGACTCTTTGTGATCCCACGGACCATAACATGCCGAGCCCTTCTAATCTCCACTGTCTCCAGAAAAATCTGCCCAAGCTCATGCTCATTGCTTCCATGACACTATCTATCTCATCTTACAGTGTCCTTTTCTCCTTTTGCCTTCAATCTTTCCCATCATCAGGATCTTTTTCAATGAATCGTTTTTTCTATTATGTGGCCAGAGCAGTTATGCTTCAGCCTCAGTGACATAAGGATCTTGACACACTTTGGAAAGACAAATTATATCCAAGTGAAGAAGGCATAAACCAAATTCTATTTAATCAAGTTTATAAAAAAACTATGTTGAACTCCAATATGGAGAAACATAGAAAAGGTGAATAACTTTTTGTTTCCATGGAATAAGATGTCTAATTAGAATGTGTTTGTTCTTAACAAAAACAAATATGGGAAGCGAATAGTCAATTAAGAAGATGGAACTTTAAAATGGGATTTGGATTTCTGGACCATCTTAATTTTTAAAAGACATGCATATGTAAACCAGGTCTCAAATCTGGAACATTTGCATAAGATTCTCCTTATTGGTGGAACAAATAATGACATGACACTATGTGCATACATGAGGAGTGGAACTGGCACAAAGGCTTTGAAGAAAAGAGACATTCTTCCTCCTTCTAACTTAGATGGCATTGCAGTTCCAGACTCTCTTCAGGGAGAGATCAGAAGAGAAAGAAAACAGGCTTTGAAAAGCAGGCATATAAGAGACATCTAAATCTTCAGCATGTCCCTGAATTACAGCTTGAATACCTGGCGACTTTGGGGAACTCCCCCTTGACTGAGTTGTACCACTCTCTCTCAGCTGAGTTGAAATCTATATAACGTCTCTGATTCATGTTTGTACTCTGCTTGGATAATGCATTTACTTACTATCCTCTATTTGCTCTTTTTTGGTAACTAGCATTTGGTGGGCAGGGGTCAAACTTTTGGATGTAAGTTTGGAGAACCCACAGAAAAGTGGCTTGAACCTAATAAAATAATTATTCTCCTAGACTAGCAATAATTAGGAGAATAGACGTATAATTCTAATCTGTTACTCTCTGTTTGAGGAAAATAAAGAGGTCATCCTTGTGGTCCCTTTTCCTTCTTATTTCTAGGCAGGACTCATAGTTTCCCTTGGAGAGGAGTGAGCAAGATGAGAGACAGACAGGCAGGCAGGCAGGCAGACAGACAGAGACAGACAGACAGAGATAGAGACAAACAGAGAGAGAGACAAAGACAGAGACAGAGACCAGACAGAGAGACAGAGAGGGAGACAGAGAGAGAGAGAGAGACAGAGAGAGAGAGAGAGAGAGACAGAGAGACAGGGAGAGGGAGAGGGAGAGGGAGAGAGAGAGAGAGAGAGAGAGAGAGAGAGAGAGAGAGAGAGAGAGAGAGAGAGAGAGAGAGAGAGAGAGAGATGAATGGACAGATAGACAGGATGGGATAGGATAGGATAGATATAGATATTGGTCCATTGACTGCTATCCTTTGTACTTGAAGAAATCCTAAAAGAAATCACTGGTGACATCTTCTGACTTTGGATTTTAAGTGAGGTAGAGTTACACAAAGTCGTCAGTCTCATTCTCTCTTTCAGAGTCATCGAAGTCCAGTGGCAAGTCAAAAGTCAAGGAACTTTGGGATTCAGTGGAAATGCCTCATTTTGGATGACTCGTGTGGAAATACAAAAGACGTACATGAGCAATACACACATTCAAATAGAGAAAATGCTAACAAAGGTAGAGAAGTGGATGAATACAAATGTGTGGCATAGTCTGGTAAGAACAGTGTCTGGAGTGCTAAAGCTCAGAATAAGCTAAACCCAGAAAGGAATACTATATCCAATAAAAGTAGTCATTTGGGGTAAGATTTAGCTACATTAGGGAAAAGACGAGATCAAAGCCAGGGTAGGACTGCAGGTTGAGGTGGACTACACTGGACAATGGAGGGAAGTCAGAGTCGCTCAACTCATTTTTTAATTCCTGTCTCCTCTGAGAAGAATGATCTTTTGAGCACAAGGACATAACAAAAAAGATGAAGAAGGAGTTTTATGCCAAGAAAAGTAGGGAAATAATAAAAGACTCCCCAGGAGTCCTTAATGAATGTGAGTCTCCAAGGCTAGAGAAACTACATCCTAAGGTAGTGAAAGGAATGGCAGATGTGAATACTGAGCCACTCATGAAGAACAGCTACAAGGCTGAAAAAAAAAGCAAGTTTTCCCCAATTTGTAAGAAAAGCAAAGAGATCAGAAACTGCAAGCTAAAGACCAGTGAATCTGACTTGGATTCCTGACAAAATTCCAGAACCTATTATTAAAGCAATTTGAAGTCAACAGCTAGACAAGAAAGCAATGACTTCATCAAGAACAGGTCATGCCAGACTAACCTCCTTTCCTTTGATCATAGGATTCCTAGATAGATGATGTGAAGAGAGAAATGGCCTTGGAACACAGATTGACCATATGACCTTGGACAAGTCACTTAATCTCTCAGTGTTCTAGACGATTCTCTGAAGAGTCTAAATTGCAAAAAAGGCAGCAGTCTCCTCACTCAGGAGCTCCTTACATCAATGAATTCCCAGATCCAGTCCCTCTTCTTATTGTTGCTGCACTAGATTGGCAGTGAACTGGGAGAAATGAGAGAAGGAAAAGGCTTAACAGAGAGATTATGGCAAATGAGATAGAAATTGGCTAGCAGAGCACAAGGAGACTGTAAAGTAGCAACAAGGGCTGGGTCCAGATGATGCTGTGATAGCAGGAATTTATACAGGGCAAAATCAGCTTAATCTTTTTCCTTTCTTCTTGAATGGTCAGCAGTCCTGCAGAAGAAGCAGAGAAATGAGATGGTGAGGCTTACCTAGGGATGACGGTTCACATCTCTCTAAGAGTGCCCAAAGGCCAGGAGAGCAAGGAATTCTAGGTCAACAACTAGGAAAACTTGAAGGAGCAGGCAGTATAGAACTGAAAAAAAGAGAGATGGTTGTGCAGGATAAGTCTCAGGACCTAGAGGACAGGAGGCATTAAAAGTGACTGGCATATTAATACATTTCCTATGAAAAGCATATTTCATTTCTCAAACAGTTGTCTCTCAAATATCAAATGATGTATAGCATATCTAAAGTGTGTCACAAAAATGTTAGCCATTATTATTCGATTGATTTTATTATAGAACACTACACGTAATGTATTGAAATCAATTGTCAATAGAAATGTCTATGTCAAAGAAGAATACTGAATCCAGTCCACTGTTACAAATTAATTTTGATATGTTCAAAGATGACCATGAGCAACCAGTATGTTTTTTAAACCCTTACCTTCTAACTTTGAATCAATACTAAGTACCATTTTAAGGCAGAAGAGGCAGCCATAAGGGCTAGGCAATGGGGATTAAGTGACTTGCCCAGGGTCATACAGCTAGGAAGTGTCTGAGGTCAGATTTAAACACAGAACCTCCAGGCCAGGCTCTCAACCTACTGAGACACCTAGTTGCCCCCTGATCAGAATGCAATTTTAATTTATACAATGGGAAAAAATCCTTCTCTGAAAGGTAAATAGATTTATAAGATATGTACAGGAAATGACCATTTTTACAATACTACATAATGTAACATGTTCATGGCAGACAGATAACCAAATTTCTCAGAAAACATAGAGGGGAAAAGTAAAGCAAAGTTATCTGAGAAAGCATCCAACAAAACATATTTTAATTTTAACAGGGAAAGCACTTAACGAATATGGTTGGAAGAGATCCAGTGAATTTGTTCTGCCTGTCACTGAAACCCATTTTTAGAGCTCATTTCCAATGCTATGGTTTCAATGTCAGGTACTTTGATAAAAATGTTAGCTCTCTTCTTTTCATTTGAGGGTTCAGACTCTAATCCAGCTGTGAAGTATATGTTACTTCCTAACTTTGGGAAGTCATTCACAGAAAGGTATGTACTGAAAAGATTCTAGATTTTCTCTCTTTGCTAAATAACCTTTATCGCTTCCATTTTTCTTCCTTCCTAATCCTTTAACTTTCCTATGTTACTTTTTGCTTTTATTGGTATCTTGTCTTTTTTCAATTCCTTTATTTCTGGCTAGCAGATCAATGAAATCTGGCAGTATCCAGGGTGCCCCACCACTACAAAGAGGCCCCTTCACTTATAACTTGGGTCCCACATCAGAGTTGACTCTACTTACCATTTTCCTGAGGTTATATCCTCAAGGACTAAGCTGACAAGATTGATACTAAATATGACACCATCAGTTCTCCCAAACACCCTGAGGCTTGAGGCCTTGCAGGCTCGGATAGCCGTGCAAAAACTAGAGTCTTCCTCTGGCCAAAGTTCTTATTTTGGCCCACCTTGGAAGATTTTGGTCTTCCTGCTCTTCAGGAGAAGAGAGCCATGATGAAGAAAAGGCCAGAGTGTCACTCATAGAAGGTAAATGGACAGATCCCCCTAGATCAATAAAGACAGCTCCCTACTTCAAGAAGGTGGGAGCCAACCTTAATCAGCAAAGAGACCCCCTTGAGAATATTGAAAGTTGCAACGATCAAATGGGAAAAAATCTAGTTAATGGGACTCCTACAATCTGCCCAGTGTCTATACCAGTTATATAGTAGGTACTATATAAATTCATACATATTCTTTTACCTTTCCCATTCCCACTGCAGGGAACCAGGTCAACCAGCTAGCCCTGAGCTGGCTAGGGGTAAAAGGCCTCGGAAACCTGAGACTTCTACAGGAGCAACAGCTCACTCAGAACCATTTGTGATTGGTTCACCTTAACCTTGTCCAAATCCAGCCAACCCGCCTTTCTCTCTCATCTGGTCCATACTGTGTGACCTGTGTTGACCTTTGATTTCCTTATATTGCCTCCTGATTACATAGAATATATCAAGGCTTGGCAAGATGCCTCATACTTTGGAACCTTGAATCTCAGACCCTGGCTCTCACTCCCTTCTTTATGACTCTCTGTGTTGCCTCAGTGCCACACAATCACTTCTGTCTCTTCTCAGCTGCTGGGGCAATTCTACAAACTCACACAACTATTCTGTGGAAGATAGAATTGAGCTAAGTACCAATAATAACAATGCCATCTTGGATTTACCAGACCCTTAGCCTCCCCAAAGACTAAAGTGCTTTCAAATTCAATTCACCAAACACTTACCAAATGCTTTCTATGTGCAATGTACCATGCTGGGCTCCAAGAAAACAAATCCCAAATCATCTCTGCCCTCCATGAACTTCATTATCTCCTTGGGAGAAATGGCACACGACCAAACCAGTATATTGCTAGTGTAAGATGAGTTGATCAAAAAAGTCACTTTGTTGAAATTCTTGATCAACCAACCAATATGAGTTTACAGTGAGTAAACCTTCGTTGGGAACTGGAAGGTGTTTTCCTCAGTATAATAATAGTAGGAGTAATAACAACAACAATGTTTATATAGTACTTAAAATATACCTCAAAGCATGCTAAGCTCTTCCAATTATTATCTCCTTTGATTGTAATAACAAAAATTAACATTTATATAGCATGTACTATGTGCCTGGCCCTGTACTAAGCTTGTTACAATTACATCTTGTTTGATCATCATCATCGTCATTATTCCAGCTAACATCCTTGTAGCACTTATGTTCTAGGTATTTTACAAATAGTATCTCCTTTGAGCTTCACAACAAACAACCCTGGGAGGTAGGGGCTATTTTTATCCCCATTTTACAGATGATGAAAAAGGCAAAGAAAGGTTAAATGACTTGCCAGGGTTATACTGGTAGTAAGTGTCGGAGGGCAGATTTGAACCTAAGTGTACCCACCTTTAGGTCCAGCTGGTGCTCTATCTACTAAATCACCTAGCTGCCCCTAGTATAGCACCCAGTATAGATTATAGACTTGCCCAATGGGACTTTGTTAAGAGGATAACTGACAAAAGAAATATTTAACCTAGTAGAAACACAGCTTGGTTTTGAAGGGTACCTGGGAGGCAGAGTGAATAGAATGCTGAGCCTGGAATTAGGAAGACTACTCTTCCTGAGTTCAAATACTGGCCTCAGACATTCACCAGCTGTGTCATCCTGGGCAAGTTACTTCACCCTGTTGGTCTCAGTTTCTTCATCTGTAAAATGAGTTGGAGAAGGAAATGGCAACCCACTTCAGTATCTCTGTCTAGAAAACCCCAAATGGGGTCAGACAGGACTGAACAACAACAAATTTAATCTTAGCCTTGAGGCACTATGCCTGGCTTTTATTAGCTGGCTGTGCTACTGTTTGGCTCTGACAGATGACTGTTTATCTTATTTTTTTCTCCACTGATAAACTTTTTATTTGAGTCTTTTTCAGTGGAAATGCTTTGAAAGGGCCTGAGAGTAATCAAATTTCCTCATTTAAGATAAGAGAAAACTGAGGCTTAGAGAGGTTTGCTGTTGTTTTTGTTGCTCAGCCTTTCAGTTGTGTACAACTCTTCATGACTCTGTGAATTGTGGTGCTTTCTTTTTTTAATTTTATTTAATTGATTAATTTAGAGTATTTTTTTCAGGATTACAAAAATCATGTTCTTTTTCTACCCTACCCCCAACCCCCTCCCATAGACGATACACAATTCCACTGGGTTTTACCTGTGTCATTCATCAAGAACTATTTCCATATTATTGATATTTGCACCAGGGTGATCATTTAGAGTCTACGTCCCCAATCATATCCCCACCGAACCATGTAATCAAACAGTTGTTTTTCTTCAGTGTTTCTCCTCCCACAGTTTTTCCTCTGAATGTGGATAGAGTTCTTTCTCATAAGACCCTCAGAATTTTCCTGGATCACTACCATTGTCACTAATGGAGAAGTCCATTACATTCAATTGTACCACAGTGTATCCGTCTCTGTGTACAATATTTTCCTGGTTCTGCTCCTCTCACTCTGCATCACTTCCTGGAGGTTGTTTCAGTTCCCATGGCATTCTTCCACTTTATAATTTCTTTGAGAACAATAGTATTCCATCACCAACATGTACCACAATTTGTTTATCTTATTAAGGCCTCTAGGCTACCTTCTGCAGTAACTTTGCCATGTTTCCACCCAGGATCAGGTACCCCTCCCTTTTTTTTGCATACCTTTATGAGTTATCTTTTTTCATTAGAATGGAATCTCCCTGAGAGTAGGGGCTGTTTTACTTGCTTATATTAGTATCCCTAGCACTTAGCACAGTGCCTGGCACGCTCACTCACTCTATCCATCTGTCTGTCTATCTGTCTGCCTGCTTGCCTGCCTGCCTAGTCTGTCTGTCTATTGGTCTGTCTATCCATCTGTCTGTCTGCCTGTCTGTCTATCTATCTGTCTGTCAGTCTGTCTATCTGTCCATCTGTCTGTCTGTCTATCTGTCTGTCCGTCTGTCTGCCTATCTGTCTGTCAGTCTGTCTGTCTGCCTGCCTGTCTCTCCGTCCGTCTATGTCTGTCCACCTGTCTATCTGTCCATCTGTCTGTCTATCTGTCTGCCTATCTATCTGTCTGTCTGGTCTGTCTGTCTGGTCTATCTGTCCATCTGTGTGTCTGCCTGTCTGTCTCTCCATCCGTCTATGTCTGTCCACTTGTCTATCTGTCTGTCTATCTGTCTGCCTATCTGTCTGTCAGTCTGTCTGTCTGCCTGCCTGTCTCTCCGTCCGTCTATGTCTGTCCACCTGTCTATCTGTCCATCTGTCTGTCTATCTGTCTGCCTATCTGTCTGTCTGTCAGTCAGTCAGTCAGTCTGTCTGTCAGTCTGTCTGTCTGCCTGTCTGTCTGTCTGTCTGTCTGTCAGTCTGTCTGTCTGGTCTGTCTGTCTGGTCTATCTGTCCGTCTGTCTATTTGTCTGTCTGTCTCTCCATCCATCTATGTCTGTCCACCTGTCTATCTGTCCATCTGTCTGTCTGTCTATCTGTCTGCCTATCTATCTGTCTGCTATCCACTTATATATCTACCATGATCTAGCACAGTGGCATCACCTAGGCAGTGATGGCAAACCTTTCAGAGGCCAAGTGCTCAAACTGCACCCTCACATTGCATGTGAGCCACCTGCCTTACCCCAAACAGGGGAAGGAAGAAGTGCTCCAATTGGGCTACTGGATCGAGGGGCAAGTGATGTCTTCATGCATGGATGGAGATGGGCAAGGGAGCAACCCCCTATAGAACACATGCCATAGGTTCACCAGCACAGTCCTAGGATATATATATATATATATATATATATATATATATATATATATATATATATATATGATACATTGGGGTATGGGAAGAAAATATGAAAACTCCATTTTATATTCATCTTAATCTAAAAAATTAATAAAGAAATTAAGTTTTACAAATATATAAGATATGTATTGACTCTAGCCCTTTCCATTGGTCCCTGTGGCAGATGATCACATGTCATAGCTCGTATGTAAGACTGGGGGTTCCAGAGCACCCCAGTATTGATTATGACTTCCATCCAGTTTTAGTGTATTATGATGTTTTCCAGTTTATGGGAGTCCAGATTAGGAGCTTCACAGATTATATGAGCTAGTCTTAACTAAACAAGCCATCACTAAATAGACCAGGGACTTTAAAAGATCCGGCAAAAAAAAAACACAGATTGAAGACGATGCCAGTAATGTGAGCCACAACAAGCAAACAACAAGAAAATGGCATATAGCTGACGATTCTTAATAGCATCTCTTCATCAGCCACATAATGAGGTAAGAAACAACGACAATCTAATCAAATCTGATGAGACATCAGCCAGAAAAATTCAAAATTATCCAGAAGATTAGGTGAAATATGTATTTATACATACTATTAGTAATGAACCTTGTCCTAAGCATATATTGTGTCTTGAGATATTAGCTTGTGATAGGATGAAGCATCAGAACTAGCAAGACATTTAAAATCCAAGCTGTTGTTGCCAAAAATGATGTAAGTGGATCATCTATAAAAACTGTCATAGCTGCACACTTAAAAAAACACCAACCCTTGGAAGCAGAATTTTCAATCCTGTTTCAAAATCTTCCATTTTTCCAGGGGGTTTTGAAGTCGTTGGTTAAAAATATAAAATGTAACGCTTTCTGATTATTTCAAACGATTGACGACAGGGAAGATGGAAGTTTGCTAGCTGATTTTCTACTAGAAATGTTTGCATCACTGGAGGATGGGATTGAAAAATGGGGATCATGATTTAGTTGGTACAGCCGATTATGCACTTATCCCAGTGGGATTTACACATCTTTACAAAGTGTCTTTTTCAGCTTTGACAGCCATTAAAACTAAGGATCAAAATAAAATTAATTGCTAAATCACAAAGGGTCAAGCCCAAGTTTTAAAGAATAATAAAGCACATTTAATCATAGTGCTCTCATTACAATATTGTTAATAATATTTTGAATGAAAGAAGAAAAGAGGTTTTTAATTAATAAATCATAAATAATTATTTTTATAATACTGTTTATTTCATCTTATTCTTTAATTCTATTCTGGGGGTATGTTTTATAAGGGACATTAAATTGTAAGCTCCTTGAAAGTAGGGACTGTCTTTTGCCTCCTTTTGTATTTCCAGCATCTGGCACACAGAAGGTACTTTATAAATGTTTAATGATTGGTTAATAATAACAACTAACACTCCCAGAGCATGTTCTATGTGTCAGGCACTGTGCTACGTGCTTTACAAATATTACCATATTTTAACCTCACAACACCCCGGGAGGTAACTGTTACTGTTATCCTCATTTTTACAGGTGAGGAAACTGAGGAAAACATAAGTTAAGAGTCTTGCCTAGGGTCACAGAGCTAGTAAGAGGCCAGGTTTGAACTCAGAGTCTTCCTGACTCCAATGAACTACTTGACTTTCCTGTCAGTGAACATGATATATCAGTGTAGAAGTAAATGTATATGATGAATATACATGGAAGGCAGAGGGACACTGGGCTGGCCACTGGAGGTGGGGGGGCAATTGTCAGAGCAGGTACAAGGAGGCTGCCAACCAGCATGAGGGATTTGGGGACCTGCTTTTATAAGTTCATAATATCATGTAATAGAGGGGCTCTGCCCTCAATTCTGAGCATATGCAGGGCTTCTGCGACTGCTTTGTGAACATATGGTGCCTCTTGTTTCTTTGCCTCTTTGCATTTGTTCCTTCTTGCTCTTAAGTAAATGAGAATCAAGACAGAGAGAACTAGAGTATGTTCTTGTGAGCTCAGAAAACTAAGAGAAGCCACTACACGTTCAATGACAGGAGTCCAAAGCAGAAACTGTGTGGCTGCACAATTGAGTCAGAGAAGAAGCCGGTATAGGACAGAGGGGCAACTCCCCTGTAAACAGCTAAGCCATACCCAAGCATGGCTGGCTACATCTCCCCCTAATGGTTCTTAGGCAGTGATGGCAAACTTTTTAGAGACTATGTGCCATGCCCCACCCCCTGCTCTGCCAGAGAGCATGTGCTCTATCCCCCCCAGACTAAGTGCCTGGTGCCCCCGCTCCTTACCCCACACAAGGGAGGGAGGAAGCTCTCCCATTGGGCTGCTGAACTGAGGGGTGAGTGAAGTGAGAATTGTCCTCAGTGAGTGTAGAAAGGAAGAAGGGAGTGGCCAGAGCACTCTGCTCCACTACAGTTCTGCCACCTATGAGTCACCCACCTTCCCCACTCCCAATGGGCTGCTGGGCGGGGGGGGGGGGAATGTGAAAAAAATGTCATCAGGCACGGTGGAAAGTGGGAAGGGGAGCAGCTCTGCCTGAGTCCCTCTGCCTTTCTAGTAATGAACTGTGGAGAGCAATGATACACATGCCCACAGAGTACTCTGTGTGCCATCTTTGGCATGTGTGTCATAGGTTTGTCATCATGGTTCTACAGGTACTCCTGGAGTGAATTTGGTGGGCCAAATATTTGTTTTCGTTTTCACTTCTTGCCATAGCTTTTTAGTAAATATCCCCTTGTGAAAGGCTGAGCAAGGCTGATATGCCTTCTAAATAGGAAAAGGTAAATAAACAAATGGCCAAACTGTTCTATCAATTTGCTTTTACAGACACCAGAGAGGCAGGCTTTCCTGATAAGGGTCCATCTTCCTCATCACTGATATTGAAAACATATCATATGTCAACATGCTAAATGATACTGAGGTAGGAATTACTGATAACTGAGAATGGAGGGACACACTGGATAGGGGTTTGGAGTAATAATAGCACCAAAAGCACCCCATCGTTCCTTAGAGGCATCCCTGGAACCATTAAGGGGTGATACAGCCAGGCATTCCCTGGGAACTGGTATAGGTTGGGAAGATAAGTCAAAAGTCTCACTACAGATAGACACATTTAGACATGTGGTTTTTGTGTGTATGTATAAATTCATAAAATGTGTATATAGTATTATGTATACATATGCATATGAAGATGTGCATACATATGTCTATAGAGAAAAGAGATATGCTCAAAAATGTGTTTTATCAATAAGAGGGCATAGTGCCCAAAAGTTTTGAAGACCGTTGACTTAGAAGCCTGGAAGTGAGATGGCCTATGGGGTCATGAAGAGTTGAGCCCAGCCACTAGTAGCAGCAACAGTCCCCAAGGTAATTCTCAGTGGGATTAGGTGTCCAGCAGTCCCTAAGAGAGCAACAAACCTAACAAAGACACCACAATACCAGCAGAGCAAGGAAACAGAGACACATTGGTATAGGATGTTGGTGGGTTTTGATGCACTGGAGGTATGAGTTACTCCTCTAAACATGTTTTCTGGCCACATGTGGTCCCCACATGAGGGTCCTCTTTATATCTGATCCCTACAAATGTTCACTCTCCCCCATGATGGTATGAATATTTGTGGGAGAGAGTGCCCTCGGTTTACAGGACAATCTATTATAAATTTTCTTACTGCATTATTTTTTAAAATTCTTTTGCATTGGAGGAAAAAAGAAGACACTTGACAAGTACTGCCTGGTTTCTAGTTTCTATTGACCAAGGCTGCCTCCAAGATGAATGATTGACTGGCAAAAGCTTGAGAATATAAACTTTTGTCAGAGGAGCCTCCCCATTCCCCTCTCTGGGAAAGCAAATTGACTGAATAAGCCTTTTGCTTATTCGCCTTTTTCCCATTCCGAAGGCAGACAAGACTGAAGTAGAGTAGATCAGCATGAGGGGAGGATATGATTGAGTATACAGGACATCTGCATATTCACAGTCTCCTTCCTCCAAGGAACTGATAATGGCTGCCTTGAGAGTCACATAGGCTTGCTTGCAGCCTTCTGGGCTTGGATCAGAGACTAGAATTACAGAGTGGACTTCTTCAGCCCAAGAGAAAGCAGAAACTAGAGCACTAATAGATTTCCTACTGAAAGCCATGGTAGAAACAGACATGTGCGTGTCTACTTTACCAAAGACAAGAGTTCATAGAAAATATTTATGAAACTCAAACTCCTCTATGATAGAAGGGGGAATTTCAAATTACCTTGGCAACATGATTTCAGAACCCAACATTGTAGACAGAAAAGAGCCATTTTCAGAACAGCACCAGCCTTTGTGAATGCCTCATAAGTGACCTCAAGTTGGAGAGTTGAGGCATTGGAAATTCTAGATAAAGAAGAGGATTGTCCATATGGCCCTTGCAGCTGAAGGACTAAAGTCACATCATAGGGATAGGAAAGAAATCTGGACTCTACTCTGCCCCGCCAAACCCCCACCCCGCTATCATGTATCTGAAGAATATAGATCCTATGGGAAGGACAAGTTGTTCAACAGTCCCCCAAAATGCCCTTGCCTTCTAAACCACAGAATAGTTTTATGATTCCAGGACAGATTGCATAGAACTCTACGTGAGCAAGAGATTCACTTTAATATGTAAAAAGGATTCCTCAAATGCAGCCCCAAAACCAGTTTTTTTCCCCATTGAGAGCTTAGGGATATATGAACGCTTTACATGTTTTCTGTGTCTGTTACTGGGCTCCTAGGAGCATTTTGCATCTTCTGCATTCCAACTGAAATGAAAAATAGGGACCCATATTGTTACCTTCAGACTTGTTCTGGGCACCTAATAGGTACTTAATAAATGATTGCTGATTGACAGATTAAATGATTAATTACACGGGAGCAGAGGACTCCTTTTACTCACATTTGGGGAAATCTAGCCATAAATTCTGCCTAAATTTTCTTTTAGAGACTGCCCTATAGTAACTCTAGGCGGGCACATGGAGCCAAAAGAGAGAAAGTGGTCCTCCTTGCATGGGTCCGACCACCTGTAGAAATGACCTCCCTCTGTGTGAGCCCAGAGGCACTGGAAAACTCTCGGTCATGGTTACACAAAATAGGACATGAAAAGACCCAAGAGAAATCCAAGTACTTTAGGAATATGTGAGGAGGAAGAGATTTTTAATGGGGGAAGAAGGGTATCCAAGGAAAGCTACATACAGCAAGAGTAGCAATGGGAATGGAGCTTTGAAGGAAGATAAAGAATTGGAAAGGCAGAGGCCAAAAGGAAATGCAATTCAGACATGGGGATAGAGCTGTGCAAATATGGAAGAGGTAAGAGATGGCAGGTGAATTTGGGGGAAAACCTGTAGTACAGGATTACTTGAATGAAGGGTACATGAAAAGTAGGCTTGAGCCAGGTTATAAGAGCTTTTGAATGCCAAACTAAATATTAGAACAGCGGTAAGAACTTGGGCTTTCTAAGGGACCCATGGATAGAGTTCAGGAAATCTAAGAGGTTGAATGGGGGGTTGACATCTTTATTTTCATTGATTTCTGAATGAAATGAAACATTTCCTTCCATTTGAAGGCAGACAATATTGTAAGGAGGTGTCCATGACACAAGGAAGGTTCAGAAGCCCAGTCGTAGCGGCCTGGAGAAGAGACACTGAAAGCTTTTTGAGTGAGGGAGCACCAAGGTCCACCTTGCATTAGTAACATCTTTTGGTCACTGTGTAAAAGATGGTTTGGAGAGGAGAGAGACTAGAGAGAGAATGACCCCCGACTTGGAGGCTATGACAACACCTGGGGCAAGTAGTAAGGAGGGCCTGGGATTAGCTGCTGGTTGTGGGAGAGGCAAGAAGAGTGATATCAGCAATGGTGTGGAGGTACAATCAGCAAGACTTGGCAGCTGATTAGATGCAGCTATTTGAGAAGGGAGGAGAGAAGAGAGAGAGGGATCTGGCAACTGTGACACCAAGGTTTCTACCAGTGGCTCTTCCATCAGAGATACAGAAAAGTTGGTGCCTTCAACAGAAACACGGAAGACCATAGGAAAGGTGTTTAGGCAAGAGAAGATGAAGAGATCATCAGCTTTGGACACGGTATATAGGAGGTGTTGGCAAGACACAGTCTCTTTCTGGCTCTAAATATCAATAACAGATGCTCATATAGTGCTTTAAAATTTGTAAAGTGCTTTATATCTCATTGGAACCTTGTAACAACTCTGTGGAGTAGGAATTACAGGTACTATTACTTTCATTTTATAGATAAGGAAATTGAGGTTCAGAGAAGTTAAATGACTTGCCCAGAGTCACATAGCTCTTCAATGTCAGAAGTAGGATTCTATTCCAGGTCTTCTTGACCCTGAGACCAGCACTCCATGCCTTTCTTCTTAAGTAAACAATATGATCACCCTCAGAGTGCAGAGGTTAAGAAATTCTTGCCATTTCCCCAAAGCCTAAAACCATCCTTTGGAATAAAAGAAATACCTACAATATTCACAGAGCCACAACTAAGAATCTTTTTGCCTGGGGCAAAAATGCACGAAGAGCAGGAAATGGAGCAACAGACATGGAACAGAGAATGGTCCCATAAAGATTGGATCCTTGTGCTCATGGGGACTTGGGAGTGGTATGGTGAATCAGGAACGTGTGTGCTATTGCATGGCACAATGATGCGAACCAAAGGAGGAACACAGGAAAGGATGCATGACCCCAAGAGGGAAGCACAAGCCTCTGAATGTCAGCACCCTGGGGCAAAGTCCCATTCACTCTGTGTTATAGGGATGAGTTATGGATGTGAGTATACACACTACCACAAAACACTCTATTTTGTGACTTTCAGCGGTATCTTATGCTGTAATCTCAAATCTCAATACTTCCTTGTTGCCATAGTTATAGAATCTGATTAGAACAGAGTTCAGCAGCTATAGGCTGCTCTAACCTGGATCTCAGCCAGCATTATGCTTTGTTTGGGATATAGGACAAGGATAATGGGAGCAAAACAGTCAGTCCTTCCCCCTCCCTTCCCTCTTTTTTCCCAGGAGAAGAGAACCTTAGAATTACCAGTCAAAGTTAGACCACATGTTGACTTCACAACTGGCACCGATAAAACCCTACTGCTATATCCCAGGGTGTTAACTTGATGATATGAGCAACTCTAGATCTTCGACTGGGGCCATATGTGCAGAAGGCACTCACACCCCCAGTGACAGTCCATTGAACCAGCAAGTTCTGATTACTAAGACAGCTGCATCTTTATGTATCAATTGATTTCACAAATCCAACAGCTAAGGATTCCTGAAGTGGCTCCAATATGTGGGTGGCTACACAGTTTGTTGTTTCTGAAATCTTAAGGGTTTTTGCACTTTGTTTTCAAGAGAAATACTTATTTTATGCAGATTTTTTTAGGTCTGCATATCCCTTTCATTAATGAAACCTAGTCTCAATACACAGCTGTATATAGCTCATTGATTCTGGATTCTGCCTTGGTTTCTAAATGAGAACACAGAGTTATTCTTAACTTTATGGGGCATCATAAATATACATAGCAGAGTGTTTTCAAAGAAGTTGTGACAAAATGAATGCTTTCCAAGGATTCTAGAAATTCAAACATGGATTTCTAATGGTTTCTCGTGTTAGGGAGAAACCCATTTTTAAAAGGCATTTAGAGGATTTTCTATGATTCTTCAATTAAAATCTCCATTTTCTCATTTACCATTTTCCAGACAGGATGCCACAGATTTGATAAGACTTTTTCAAAGAATCATACCTATGTATACAGCACATTTCAATAAAATATCTGGGAATTTGATCAATCATTCCCAACATTTCTTCATGCTGTCATCGTAAAATGTATTCCTTCATCACTGCTACCTCCCAATAAGCAGATGACCCTGAGTTTTCTGCAGGTCCTACCAAGCTGGAAAGGTTCCAAACTGCATTGGGGGAAGAAGAGGTGACTCCACACTGATTAAAACCAGGCTTCCTTAAAGTTCTGAAGTCTGCTTATTTATTCATAATAACCGATATAGCACATAGCTTAAGGAAGTTCATACTTCAAATACTTTAAGAATCTGTAGTTTCATTCATGTGGACACAGACTGAACATGAGCCCCCTGTGACTTTGTAGATGTTCTTCATAGATGGTCTACTGCGGCCTCCCTGACAGGGTCTCAAACATCAGACATGAAGTCTGACACTAGATTTCCTTTGTTGTTGTTTTTTGCTAAAGCCTTGCCTAGATCTAGACCTACGGCTTTTTCCAGCTTAGCAGAAGGAAGTCTATGCCATATAAAATATAATTTCCTTCCAATCCTTGGAATTTGCCAACCTCCTGGATGCTCTCGCTCCTTCCTCAATGACTTTTGAAATCCAGCTCATGGGATTGCTCTCAGAGCCTTTCCTTACCTTTCTCCTCAGAGATTTCCATAATAATGAACTTACTCTGCTTACTTCAGCAGCCCACCAAGAGACCACAGGTCAGACCCCCCCCATCATCCCTACCCCCAAGCTCTTGTTTTACCTCTGTTAGCCCTTGTTCACCTTCATCATGATCTCTGACTCCTTAGATCTTCCTGTTTCATCTTTGTCTTTTCATTCAGGGTGCCTGGCATATCTAATCCTCCTTTATCCCTATCTATCAGTCCTGTTCTGTGGTCTCATTTCCCTTCCTACTGTATAAATGGAGAATAAATTTTGAACCTTTGACTTCATTCCCCAGAAGTCCTTTGTATTTCCCCAAATTCCCTATAGTCTCTCCTTCGTCCCCAGGTTTTGTGTGATTGCATTTAAGTGGCTATAACTGCTCCTTCTTCCTCTTTTTGGACCTGCGACCAGGCTGAATTCAGACAATTCTTTTGTCCTACTTATTATTAATACATTTTAAAAAATATAATATGTAGTTATTATTAATTTTAAAGCCCACACTACACAAGCTTGAGACTATAGTCACTCATGTGAATAATGCCCTTTCCTTTGTTGATTGATCATCTGTCTTTCTCGTCCAGCCTGGGTAACTCCTACCATCCACTGCTTCCATTTCTACTCCCTGAGAGGTCCAAGTGAAACCATGCTTCTCCTCAAAACCTGCCTTTCTCTTTCTCTTCCCCATTTCTATTGGTAGCACCACCATACTCCTAGCTACTCTGGCTTATAAACTCAGAGTTATCTTAGGCTCCGCTCCTTTCTGGTTCTCTCGCCTCATCTACCTAGCCCCTTATCCCACCAGATGCCAAATAGGATCCATTCTGTCTCAGTAATGTCTATTTCCTCTCTCCTCTTCTGAATACTGCCACTGCATCAGAAGAAATCATGGTTCAGATCTTCATTAAGTAGCCTCTTACATACATGTAGACCATATTTGACATTTTTATTAAGTGCCCACTGTATGTATTGCAAGGACTGGCAAAGATGAAAAAGTCTGGGTAAGACACGTCCCTCCCTTCAGTGATCTTATAGTCAAGGGATAAGACACCAACACAAATAGCTATGCTACATCATTTTGCAGGATCAATACATTAGAAAATGATAAAAACAGACTGCCATGTGAAGTTTGTTGCCACCTAGCAGCACCATGGAAGGCTTAATAGAGGTAGACATCTGAATTAGAGTGAGTTTAAAGGATAGTTATCAAAACCATGAGGAAAGGGGAGGGAAGACATTCCAAGCAGAGGAAACATTGTGATTAAAGGCACGGGATGTTTTTGAGGAGTGGAGAAAAGTCCAATTGGGCTGGACATAAATCTGTAGAGAAGAGTAATATGGGTGGGGAAAATGGGATGCTAGTAGATTGTGGAGTGTCTTGAATGCCAGACAGGTGAAAATGAACATTAGTGGGTAGGAAATAAGGAACCACTGAAAAGTTTGGAGCAAAGGAATGAGGTGACCCGTTCCATGACTCCAAAATAAGATAGAAATTCCTGGTCTTGCTATCCAATGCCTTTTATAATCTGGTTCCACTCTATCTTTCTAGCCTTATCTCATATGATTCCCTTTTATCTATACAGGGTGTCCCAAAGCTCTAGTGTAATTTCACCTTTTTATAGGTTTTAAGGATAGTCAATAGATAAAATAGCTTTTAAGCTTTTAGAGCTTTAAAATGCACAAGGACTTTTGGGAGGCCCTTGTGTATTCCATAGTTTAACCCAATTGAACCCAATCTGCTCCTGACTCTCCATCCTACTTTCTCCTAATTCCATCTTTGCTTACAAGCTCCTTCAAGCCTGGAATTGAGTCTCCCCATCTTTCATAGTGACCTGTTGAAATCCCTGCTTCCTAGGCTTATTGTGCATAGCAAATAAAACGATCTCTGTGCTGACTTTTGTAACCACCAAGCACATAAACCAGAGCTTCTTCATTTGGTACCCTTCCTTGCCTTTCCCTCAGAGTATCGATGTGTCTATTGCTTCCACTGTTCACAGGTGTTGACAGAGCACTCCATGCAGGTAATCCAGTTACCACTGCTCATATGAATCAGGAGCAGATACAACAAAGAACGGCCATGGCAGGGAGGGGGCTTGAGGTTTTAACCAGTGGGCACAGACAGAATAAGTCCCCTTTATAATTAACAGATCACCTACTGTAGGTAAGCTGCAAAGAGTGGAAACTTCCCAGGTATGCTCTTGGACAAAAAGAAGCAGAATGGTTAGAAAGAAAGAGATTGCATCCCACCAACCAAGTGGACTTCAGGCTACAGCAATTATTAGAAAGGGGAAGCCAGGGGCAGCTAAGTGGCTCAGTGATTGAGAGCCAGGCCCAGAGATGGGATATTCTGGGTTCAAATCTGGCCTCAGACACTTCCCAGCTGTGTGACCCCCATTGCCCAGCCCTTACCACTCTTCTGCCTTGGAGCCAATACACAGGATGATTCTAAGATGGAAAATAAGGGTTTTAAAAAAGGAGGAAGCCAAGAAGAAGTTTGACCTTGGTATCAAACAAATGAAGCCACAGCAAGCCAAAAACTTAACTCATTCCCAAGGAGGTCAAAGAAAGGATCAAAGGCTCCATAAACCCCAAATATTCGTGGCAGAACTTTTTTAAGTGACGAAGAACTGGCAAAGTAGACAACCATTGACTGGGAAGTGGCTAAGCAAAGGTTGGTATATGAAGGAAATGGAATATATGTAAGATGTAAGATGTCTAAATATGGTGGATCCAGAGAAGCATGGGAACATGAGCTAATAAAGCAAAGTAATGCTTTGCACATAGTAAGCCTTAAGAAATGACTTTTTCATTCACTCATGAAAGTAGAACCAGGAATGATTATAACCATATATACATGTGTATGCATATATGTACAAATCTATATACTTATACACATATATATCTATATGGAAAGAAGAAAAGAAAACAAAAAATGAAAGTGGTACAATTAGAATGAAAAAGTCTGGTCTGGAAGAAGAGAAGAGAAAATCCACCTTCCTTCCTTTCTTCCTTCTTTGCAGAAGCAGAGGTGGGAGATGGTGAGCTTGGAACACAGCATTTACCGTCAGGTTTGTGTGATGTGTTGGTTAGTGCTATTGAATTAATTTTTTTCTCTGTCTTTTGTTATAAAGGATGGTTCTCTGTGTAGGGCAGACATAATTTTGGAAATGAAGGTGATGTAGAACCAAAAGGAAAAATGACTTCTTCCCAAAGCCTTTCTTGCTGTCATGCTTGTAAGCTTGATTAATTGGGGAAATGTTGGTTGGGGTCCCAAAGTAGGAGAACGATTATTGAACTGAATGGGCTTCCTGCTTTGGTTCCAGAACAAGCTCTCCCTTGAATAATATACATAGATTGGGGATTCTTTCTAATTAGAGCATGTGGAATTGGGGACGCAATGGAATTAGCTCTCACCTATTTCCTTTCCTCTCCTTTAATTTCCTCAACTTCACAACTAAACGATTCTGCTGCTTCCTGGGAAGCAAACAGCCGCTGAAGGAAGGGAAGGTAGGGAAGAAAGGAATACAATTGGGTGGGGTTGAGAATTGGAATCTTGGCACGATTCTTATACGTTTTCTTTCTCAATTTGCATCAGTTCCTTTTGGCCCTGATGTTATCTCCATTTTCCCAGGACAGGGAAAAACCCCACGAAACTTATACAGAACATTCACCTACATGTCTCCACTGACTCCAAACTGAGGCTGCAAGTGATCTAGGCAGGTTTAGAGAGAAACAAGGGCAATATGGTACAGGGGAAGACCAATGAATTTGGAGGCAGAGGGCCTGGGTTCAAATTCTTTTCTGCTTCCTACTAATATGACCTTGAACAAGTGATTTCCCTTCTCTGGTGCTCAGTTTTTCCATTTCTAAAATGAAGCAGTTGGACTAGATGACCTCTAAGTTCTCTTCCAGTTCTATGGCTGGTGATTCTGAGGTTAGCAGTCACTTTGAGTACAGAAATGCTTCATCCTGCCTCTGACCAGCTGTCCTGAGAAAACTCCATTCCTATACCTGATCAACAAAACTTAAATGAAAGGAAGAAATTTGTGTGCCCATCTTCAGTAGTTTCTCTGACAAAATCAACCTTTAGTGTAGCATTTAAAGCCCTCCCACAGTATGGCTCCCATATAACTTTCCAGATCTGTTCCATAGGCTTATTTTCATAGGCTTCAAAGTTCAGCTTGCACACCATCTCCTTTAAGATTCCTCTTCAGACTCCCCAACTTTCTAGTTCTCTTTCCCTTTGAGAATGATTTGGATTTGCAGATTTCTTTAAATAGTATATCACTCAGTAGAGTATATATTCCTTGAAGGAAGGGGCCATTTTATTTTTGTCTTGGAATTCCTAATGCCTAGCACATAGTAAGTAATGAATAAGTTCTTGTTGAATGGAATTGATTTATTCACGTCTATTTTCTTTCATTTGGTTAAGAAATCCAGCCAATAATTATTCACAAATTCCCCAAAACATAGACACTGAGGATCAGAAGAGACTTTTAGAAGTTTTACAATTTAGCTCTACCACCCTCCCAGAAGCATCAATATCTTCAACAATACCCCAGACAAATGGCCATCAAGTTTTTACTTGAATACTGAAGTAGTCTGAATAAGGGAAGCAGGTTAGATAATAAAAATGGAGTAGAGAAAGCAGATTAATACCTTCCTGCATTTTTTAGGAAACTGACTCAGTCCCCCCAGGAGGTCAAGCAGCTTATGCAGGGGGCAGGCTAGAATCTAATTAACCTAAGATGAGAATCATGAAGGTTAGGAAACAAAGGAACATCAGGAACATCAAAAAGGTCAGGTTAGAAGGCAAGATAACAGTTAGCTAACTAGGGATAAGTGAATTAAGTACCTGTGAAAGTTAACCACCCCTGAATAACCAAAGTATTGTCACTGACTGTGTTTGTGATAAGGTTTGTTTGATTCTCAAATAAGAACCTATGTATGAAAGGAAATGACTTTGTATCTTGTAACCTATATAAACTACCCTGTAATGTCAGTCTGATACAGCTTCCACTAGGGAAGGCTGTCCTAGCTGGTAGATTCTTTATTCTTTATCAATCAATAAATAACAGTTCCAATAACTGAATTTTTGGGTGTCTGGACTCGCTTTTTGAAGTGTCCTACTTCATACTATCAGTGACAGGTTGATCATTACCTTATAAGGCAATTCTATCCATTGTCAGATAGCTCTAATTATTGGGAAACTCTTCCTTTAAATTTAGTCAAAATCCATCTCCCCATTGATCATATTTCTGCCCTCTCAGGATAAGTGGAATAAATTTAGTTCTTCTTCTTCAAATAGCCAGTTAGTCAATAACCATATAGCTCCTACTCTGTGCCAAGCAATGTGCTAATCACTGGGTTAAAAAAAAGAGGCAAAAGAGAGTCCCTACCCTCAAGGAGATCACAGTCTAATGGGACAGACTGAAGTTTAAGACAGTGCACTCTCAACTCTAAGAACAGAGCCCACCTTTAAGATAAAAATCAAAGTTTAAAAAAAAGGCTAGGAAAATGAACAAACAGCAAAAAACCCACCTCACCAGAGAGGCAAAAAAGATAAGGCACAAACTCAGTAGGGAACAATGAGATCAAAACAAACACACACAAAACCTGAACGAAAAATGGAAATTGGTCTCAAGCTCTGGATTAAAAAATCAAATAAGAGAGACAGAAGAAAAATGAGAAAGAGAAATGAAAGTAATACAAGAAGAAAATAAGAGCTTCAAAAGTAGAATTGGCCAAATGGGGGTAAAAGACATAAAGATCTCATGAAAAAAAGACTATTTTAAAAAGTTGAATTGGCCAAATGGAAAAAGAGGTTCAAAAACTCACAGAAGAAAATAATTTCTTAAAAATTAGAATTGGGAAAATAGAAGTTAATGACTTCGTGAGACATCAAGAAACAATAAAATCAAATTAAAAGAGTGAAAAAACAGAAGAAAGTCTGAAATATCCCAAAACTAGAAAAATAACAAATTAAAAATCCCCACTTAAAGACTAAATTGAAAATCCTAATAATCAAAAGAGAAATTAATAAAAGGGAAAGTAAGAAAACTATTGCACTAATAAATAAGACTAGGAATTGGTATCATAAAAATAAAATAAATTGGTTTATTTGATTTTAAAAAGGAAAGAAAATCAAATTACCAATATCAAAAATAAAAAGGCTGAATTCACCATCAATGAAGAGGAAATTAAAGCAATCATTCAGAGCTATTTGTTAATCTGATAGGTATGAGATGGTACCTCAGAGTCATTTTAATTTGCATTTCTCTAATCAAGTGAGATTTAGAACATTTTTTTCATATAAGTATTGCTAGCTTTGATTTCTTCATCTAAAAATTGCTTGTTCATATCCTTTGGTCATTTGTCAATTGGGGAATACCTTGTATTTTATAAATTTGACTTAGTTGTCTATATATTTGAGAAAGGAGACCTTTATTAGAGAAATTTGTTATAAATTTTCCCCTCCAGTTTGTTGTTTCCCTTCTAATCTTTGTTATATTGGTACAAACCCATTCAAGTTTAAAATAGTCGAACTTATTCATTTCACATCTTGTAATGTTCTCTCTTTTTTGGTCATAAATTCTTCCCTTCTCCATGAAAGGTAAACAATTCTAAGTTCCCCTAATTTACTTAAGTTATCACAATTTACATTATTTGTTTCCCTTTTAATCTTGGTTATATTGGTTTTGATTGTACAAAACTTTTTTAATATAATCATATTGGAATTGGAAATTGAGAGGACGCCCATAAGTTGGGGAATAGCTGAACAAATTGTGGTATATGATGGTGATGTAAATCTATTTTGCTGTAAGAAAATCATGAACTGGATGATTGCAGAAAGAGCTGGAAAGACCTACATGAACTGATGTGGAGTGAAATAAGCTGAACCAGGAGAATATTGTACACAGTAACAGCAATATTGTGGAATGATCAACTGTGATAGATTTAGCTACTATAAGCAATACAATAATCCAGGACAATTCTGAAGGATTTATGACAAAGAATGTCATTCTCCTCCAGGGGAAGAAGGGCTGCTGAAGTTGAGATGCAGATCAAAGCATATGATTTTTCACTAGTTAATTTGGGGTTTTGATTTTATATGAGTATTCTCTTACAACAATGAACAATATGGAAATATGTTTTGCATGATAATACATGCATAACCCAGATCAAATTGCTTACCACTTCCAGGAGTGGGGAGGGAATAAGAGGGAGACAATTTGACTCTTTTAGCTTCAGAAAACATATGTGGAAAATAGTTGTTTCATGTAATTAGGAAAATGAAATATCTTTTAAAAAATAAAATAATAAAAAAGACAAATCAAGTCATTTCTGAGATGTCAAATATAGGCACTATGAAGTAGTTAGAACAAAAGTAATAAATTATGTAGAAGTCAGAAGTGAGAGTAAACTTACTTTCATTGCTCATCAAATATAGGTGATCTAACCAGTGGTTCATATGGCCTGCTTCCACATTTGGATTTGGTCCAGGTCCCTCTTTGGCAAGTTCTGCTATGGATGTTCAAGATAAAAAAAAATAGTGAAGCTCAGTCTGTCACTGGTACAAGGTCTAGCATTCTGGGGAACTGATTTCAAAGCTGTGATCATCCTCTCTTGATGTTCAGTATCTCATGTGTCAAAGTGGTAGTAAAATGCTAATGCTGATGAAGATGTTATATGAGATAGTCGAAAGGAGCCAGAGGCTTATAATCAGGAGAGCTGGCTCTTTGTCTTTTAATAACTAGCTATGTGAACACAGAGAAGTTGAATTATCTTCTTGAGCCTCCATTTCCCCAAATGTAAAATAAAGGTTTTGCACTAGATGAGGGCCTTGTGCTGGCTCTGAGATTGCCTCCCATCTACTCCATCTATTTGCTGTATCCCCCCATTAAAATATGAGCTCCCCCAGGGCAGGAATCCAGTATATTTCCTCTTCCTTTGACTCTCCCAGGCTGAGCACAGTACCTGCTACTTAATAAAAACTTGTTGACTGAATGACCAAGGGTTTGTTTAGTGCTCTGCTCAAACCAAGAGGTAACAACACTGGGGACTACTTTAGCCGTAGGCCACATTGACTAGGGCAGGCAGCTCTTAGGCATTTGCACTAAGAGAAATAGAATGAATAAATCAAATCGGTGAATAATGGGGGAATCATTACTCTTTCCATTTGAAAGGTATTACTCTGTTTCTATAGTAGTGGCATTGCTTGGAGGCTTGAAGTGCTGGACTTGAAGTCAAGAATACTTGAGGTCCATGCTTCCCTTTGCCTCACACTAGCTTGGGGAACTCTGAGGATTGTCACTTTACCTCTCAGGCCCAAGACTTCTCTACTAAGTTATTGGCAAGTTATTGATCTAGGTTGGTGGAGAGGGTTTGTAACTGATGGAATCAACAGAGCCTATCAGGATTTAAACATAAAGTCCTTTGGTTTCTGGAAATTCCCAACAATTGTGGAGAAATAATGAAATCACAGTGGGATAGTTTGACCTAGGAGATGCTGGGAAGGGGTGTGACTTGCCCCCTTCTCCAAGCCTACTCCTCTCTCAACTCTCAGAACGGTACTCCTGGCCAAGAATGGACACCAGCACCTTTCAGAAGCAGATGCTCCAGTCCTAAAACAATGACCTGAGATGACTCACCTCTTTCTTGGGTTTCACTCATGCTCATCTCTTACCTCCAAGAAGACACTCAAATATGTGTACCGAGTCCTATATTTGCTCACATCTCCAGATCAGCAGCATCACCAAGGGGCCTGCAAACAACCACCTGGTTGTCTCGGCTAGTTGCCCACTCCAGGAGACTGGAAGCTGCTCCTAGTAGACAGTAGGTTGCCTAAGAATGGGAATCATGTCTAATCTAATCTTTGCACCTCTCCTAGGGCCTAAAACTGCTTCGAACAAAGTAGGAGCTGAATGAATGGTATTTGAATTCAGTTCTGGGGTGTGTGTTAGAGCTAACTCAAACCTGTTTGAGGGGTCAGTTGTTAAATTTTCAGAATGAGCATTTACACAAGTACTGCAAATCAGGGTTTGATCTATTCTGTTCATTGTCTAGACTTCAGAAAATGATGGAGCAAATGTTAATAACACAGATTAAAAGTTATATAAGTGTGCCGTGAATATACTTTTATTGTTTTGGAAAGCCAGCTGTTAAGTGTTTCCCAGCATATCCCTGGACGTATGTAACACGCTTTCACCCAAGGTTGGTACATTTTCAGGCTGTTCCATGGGAACAACTCCAGATTAGCAGAGAAGATAATGACACAAGGTTAGAAGCCTGCATGAGGGAAGAATCAGTGCAGAGATTGAGAGAAGAGAAGCATTTTTTTCTTCAAGAGGATATGTGTGGTGTCAGACTCTCTCTGGGACCTACTCCAGAAATGTAGGGGAAACTGGCTCCTCCATTTATCCCTGATTTCCAGCTTGTCTCCTTAGAGACAAGGAGAGAGATTTCCCCCTTGAGTGAGATTGGGGCTTCTCTTCTGGCTTGAATGGAGGTATCTTGTTCCTAGCAGGAGAGCTTATTCACTCATGTGTATTTCTGGGGTGTGTATTGTATAACTTCCCCAATTGTTATTTGCTGTTTTAGTTGGATAAGTGGCTGGGAGGAGTTAAACTGGTGAGTGTAAGCTGAGGGCTACAAACCAGAGAAGTAGATTTGATTTTGAGGCAAAATCATGCCTTTAGATCAGTAATATTTAGACGATGGATAGATCCAATGCCATGCTAAGGGACTAGAGGAAGAAACACCTAGTCTTGAAGTCCTTCTCCTATTCCCCTCAAGGCAGGAATCACACTCTCCCTTGAAGAGGAGTGGGCAAGATTCCAAAACTCTGATATTTATAAATGCCTCTTGAGAGCCATGTTTAGACCATTTGGACATATGTATTATTTATATAAATATGTTCATATTACTCTGTTCAAAACCCTTCACTGGGATCTAAATCAGGTTCAAAATCTTCAGGACTCCACTTTGAGACTGACTTGCTGCCTGCTGAGCCCCTATCATGAACCCCCAAACCAAGAGACGGCCAGGCACTCTGCTTGTGAGCCCTCTGCTCTGTTCCACCTCCAAATGGCTGAGACCCTCCAGTCTCCCTCTTCACTCCCTCCCCTTTACAGTTCTACCTGATGTGCTGGCTTCGTCTATTAGAATGTATACTAAGTACAAGATTGTTTTTGTATGACTAAGGCTTTGGCAGCTATAGCTGGTATAGTAGAGGCTGGACCTGGAGTCAGGATGCCTTGAGTTTAAATCAGGGCCTAGACTGCTTACTAGCTGTTTGACCCTGGGTAAGTCCTTTAAACTCTATTTGCTTCAATTTCCTCAAGTGTAAAATGAGAATGATAACAGCACCCATCTTGGAGAGTTGCTATGAGGATCAATGAAGATAATGTTTGTAAAGCACTTAGCAGAGTGACTGGAACATTTTATTTAGATCCTTAATAAATGCTTATTCCATTACCTCCCCGTACTCCCCCAGAGCTTGGCACAGCACGTGGCACATAGCAAGGGGTTAATAAATCCTTATTCTGTGTATTTATCACCCAATATTCCCGGCTTTTCACCACCTCTAGCCATCCTACCTTTTCTAAAGTTCTTCTCATCTCTTTTCTCAAAATTGAAATTCCCTTTGGGACACACATAGTACTCCAAACATCTCGTATTGTGTATGGCTGTGTTGTACAGTAGTCTGTATCTTATTCCTTTCACCAGACCCGGGGAAAGTAAATATCATGTCTTGTCTAAAACTCTGCATCTCCTCTGAAGCCTCGCTCACTAGGACTTTGTAAATGGTAGGCTCTTAAGAAATTATTATAGAGTAAAATTGAATTGGGAGGTTACTGTTTCAGTGAAAAATCCTCCAGCTCCTGCCAGGCTAGAGCTGAGTCTTTATCAGCAGAGCAGTACTTAAAGCAAGGTAGGTGACAATGTGAATAATGATTTGAAAATGACATTTGTAGACCATCCACAATGCAGATTGTGAAGAGCTGACTGGTAAAGATAAAAAGGAGCCTATTTTAGGTGTCACTAAATATAAGTCACCGCTGGATGCATTTTTCACAGAGAGGCTCAAGATTCAAACAGAAAAAGACTTCTTGTGGTTAACAAGAGTCAGAAATGATCCTCTGCATTAGACATCTCCCGCCTGTCTAGGGAGCTTGAAGCCAAAGCAGACACCAACTGAAATCAACAGTGGAAGCTCTGATCCATTTGCCAAACACTCAGGGGTAGAGCACAAAGAAAAGAAAAGAGTCAAGCTTGAAAGAAGGGTGCCTGCCAGTGTCTTTTCGATATCCTGTAAGAAAGTTGGAAGGTATTTAGAAAGTGAGCAATCTTTCCTAAGAGCTTTCTGGGAAAGGTGCAATAATCCTGGCACTAGATTCTATGAAACTGGGGATAGGTGACAGCTAGTACCGCTGGATTTTTCCAGCTAATCCTTCTTTCTACAGAGCTATTTCTCAATAGACTTTTGCTGAAGACAACACTTGTCTGAAACTCGTTAAGACTAAGATTCAGTTCCGTGCTATTGGGAGCATCCAAAATCCTAGAAGGAGAAGAGGTTTGAATGATGACTTCTGACCTCATGGGAACAGAGTCCAATACCACCCTAGCATTGTTCTCTTGACAAAGAGTCCCAAATCTAAAAAGATGTTTAAAAATGGATACTTGTGCAATTAGGAAAAGAAGGTTTCCCAAATGCACACGAATATTTTATTTCAATGCAGTTTAGTTCAACAAGCATTTATATTAAACACCCACTATTTACAGAGTACCATGCTAAGCACCAGACATTTGAAGACAAACATTTACCTTCTTCCTGAGGAAATCTTTTTTGACATATATCTCCTGGGGCAGTCCTGAGACAGACAGGCTCATTGGGCCGCCAAGCAATGAAAGAAGCCCAAAGAACAGCGGTTTGGGAAGAAGGAAAAGCAGGGTTGTATTCCAGATGTTAATATCCTATGGGAAGATTCATGGTCACATCAGGCCTTGCAGATGGACCTTGGACCTGTAGTATAGAAGGAGAAAGAATAGACAAAAACCCAGTGTTCCTGCTGATGGTTGTTCATGGGGTGCAGGAATATGTTTGTTATTTAAAGTATCCTTCACAATTAGCCCCAACCTACTTCATTAAGTGTTACTTCCCTTTAAGCACAGTATGGTCAAGCCCAGTTCATCTTCTATCTCTGGGTCTTTGCGCAAGCTGTCTCCTCTGTCTGTTGTACTCCCACTTCACATATACATCTTGGAATCTCTAGCTTCCTTCAAAGCTCAGCTCAAGCACCATACTGTAAAGAAAGCCTTTCATTATCCCAGGAACTGCTAATGCCTGCCCAGGAAATGGCCCAAAGTGATTGTGTAGAGATTTATATATCTATCTGTTGATGTTGTCTCTCTCCAGGTAGAATGGAAACTCTTCAGCGGATGGCAAGGGCTGTTTCATTTCAGGCTTTGTATCCCCAGCACCCGACAATATCTGGCACTGGCACTAAAAATGCTTGTTGATTGCCAGCTTAACAGACGTCTACAGTAGAAAGGGCTACCTCATTGGGTAGTGAACACCCTGTCACTAAAAGTGTTCAACTGGAGTCTCGATACCTCCCTGCCAGATATGCTGCAGAGTAATTCTTATACTGAACTCTTGGTCAAACTAAACCTCTGAGAAGGGCCCTCAGAGGTGTGATAAGTATATTCATCTACCTTGCTAGAGGAGATACAGCTTGGTCATAATAGAGACAGGACTTGGACCAAAGTTTCCTCTCTTCTAGTTCAGTATTCTTTCCATTATCTCATTTAGGTAAAGAGAAAAGAATCAAGTCACCTTGGCTTCCTCAGAAAGCAGAATAAGCCAAGTATAATAAAATTGTGTAACTGTAAATTTTCAGTGAAACCAAGGCAATTTCAACCTGCTAAATGTTGCTTATAAGTAATAAGTTGAAGCCAATGGAGTTGGGTCTCAATGGGTCCACTAGTCAAAGGAACTGTTTTCTTAAAGGAAATCTTACATAAAAGAGCTACAGTTTGGAACATGCCATCACTAATCAAATTGATTTACTTTAGCAAGCCAGGAAATTATAGGCTTCCATTATGTAAAGTCACCGTACATGAGGGCTTCATCAACTATTGTTGTTGATAAAGACAATATCAAAATTAGCACAATTGGAATGATTATAGATGGATGAGTAAGCAGAACAGGGAAGTGATCAGGTGGAGCTTGTGGGGAAATAATAAGTAGCTACAACAGCTCTAATGCCAGCAAAATCACTTACCTGTATCTCTGCAACAATTAGTCCCACATCAGAGTTCCTTTTGAGTTCTCCACGAAAAGGCTGAGTTGCATGACATCTAGGCATTTATTCTGGAAGCCAAACAGAGGCGCGCTAGAGACTGGCCAATTTCTGAAGAGCAGAGGATGTTTTCATCAAGATGGTTGGAATGAATCGGTTGAATAATTAACACGCACTTCGTAGATGTCTAGGGGGAAAGGAAACCAAAAACAAATACAATCTGATCTGTGCTAGAAAGTGGATAGATCAGGGGTTTTCTGGGGGCCTATGAAATAGGCATCAAAAAGCCAAGGGACACAAATGCTCTCGGTGTTAGTATAACTGAAAAGAAAGTTTGGGGGATCAATGATATGCCGACCTTAGAATCTGGCTGCAAATTGTAATGTGGCAGTATTTCAATTTGAGTGTGGGGCAGCATGGAAAGGTGTCCACATAAGGACCTATGGGCAATGTATTTGCTCCTTAGTTCTTCCAACTGTTCAGAAATGTACTTGCCTGTGGCAAGCCATAATTATTAGCATTTTTTAAAAATGAAAATTGTAGAAAATAGCAAATGTACTGTTCCAGCCAGCTAGAGGTAGAGAGTCTCAGACCCCATGTCATGTGGACTCTGAATGAGCAGGCAGCCTCTGAGAGGCACTTCTCTGCCCAGCAAGCAGCTACTAAGTGCTCAGCTGCAATAATGGAGTGACACATGATTCTGACCAAGCATTTCAAGGTCTTCAAATCTGTGATGCCTTCCCTAAGAGAATATAGCCATGGCCCCCCTCAGAGATGGAGGAACATTGTGGGCTTTCTTTTTAATACCGATTATGTAAGCTACTGGCACCTATAGAGAAAGATGTGAAATACTTTTCAATTCTACTTCCACAAATGGGAAACAGCCCATTAGAACATAGTTTGGCTGACATTGAGGAATCAGCTTAGAAATGAATTTGAATCAACTTTTCCACAGATGAAAATAAATGCAATTCCTTTCCCACTTTTATCATTTTTCTAAAAGTATGCATGCCAGATGTCATAGGGTCACCAAATCCTTTTTATTCTTACCAGTTTATTGGATTTATGATTAAATATCATCAGCATATTTCTTCATATGTAAGACTATGTAAAAAAAACATTCTGATCTGTGTGGGATGGCAGTGGGGAAAGTGCGAATTAAGAGAGAATATATCAGGGAGGGAACATCCACAAACAAAACAAAAGTCTTTATCCAAAAAAGAGATTAAAAGGAGTAGGAGAGAGGAAAAGAGAACAGGCTTCTAAAAAGGAGGCCTCAGATTTCCTCTTAGGCAAGTGGGGAATGGCTGAACACATCATGGTATATAAATGCAATGGAATATTATTGTGTCATAAGAAATGAAGAAAGGGGTGATTTCAGAGAATCCTGGGTAGTAATTGAATCATTGTGAATTGAGGAGAACCAGGACAACATTTTTATAATGACAACAGCATTGTAAAGAAAAATGACCCTGAAAGACTTCAGAATTCTGATCAAAGCAAAGAGTAATGACATCACCAGGAGATCTGTGATGAAGCATGATACCCACCTCTTGACCAAGGGTGATGGACATAAGATGCAGAAAGAGACAGACATGTTTGGACAGGGTCACTATGTGGATTCGTTTTGCTCCACTAGACTGATTTGTTACGAGGGGTTTGTTGTTGCTGTCGTTGTCCGTCTCATTACACTAGGTTAATGAGGAGGGGTAGCAATAATGAGGCCGAGAAAAAAGACAGCAATGTAACAGAATTTTAAATGTGCAGAAGAGAAGCACAGACAGTTTTAAAAGTAACACATAGAACTGAATTTTTTAAGGCAAGCAGTGTGTAATGAGGGTTCAGTTTCCCAGAGAATACAATTTTTGTGTTCATGGAAATGCTCTCTTTTAGCCTTTAAATTCAGAATTTTAAAAATGACTGTTTTTTACAAAAATGGGAAGAGAGAAGGGACACAGAATCACGGAACTGTAAAGCTTCACAAGACCATCTTATGCCTTTGATTTTACAGAGGAGAAAACTAAAGCCCAGAGAAGAACTTTACACAAAATCATATAAGTTGTAATGTCTCTCGTACCTATCTCTTCCTTTCCATATTTTTGTCACTGTCTAGCTCAGCGGTTCTCAACCCATGGGTCGCAACCCCGGAGGGGGTTGAATGACCAAAACACAGGGGTCGCCTAAAGCCATCAGAAAATACATATTTCTGATGAGAAATTGCTCTACTTTACAGCAAGATCTCAGAAAGAACAGGGACCCTGCTGCCCGCACATGGTACTAATATTAGTTACCTATCAGCAGCCCTCCCCCATGAGGGGCAATGGATTTACCCTGTTGCCTGGAGACTGGACTCAAAACAGAGACCCAGAGAGAGCACCCGGGTGGGCACTGGCTCCGTAGGGGTTAAGAACGAGTCCTGGAGTGGATAACAGAGCCGAGTAACCCCAGCAAAGTGAAGCCTCAGCTCAAGCTGGAGGGAGACAACAGGAAGAAGTAGGCAGTGTCTGCGGACCCCCTCCCGAGGCAGGACTTACCTTCTGCCCCAGCACTCAGGCTGCCTCTTGCTGGATTAATATTTCTCAACATATAATTAAATATTGATTTTGTGATTAATCACTATGTTTAAATTATGTTTGATTTGTAGCAATGAAAATACATAATGCATATTAGGTATTTACATTCCAAATCATAACTGTAGCAAAATTACAGTTTTGAAATAGCCACCAACTGTATTGCAGGGTCACAGCATTAGAAAGGTTGAGAGCCACTGGTCTAGCTGCAGGCTGTCACCAGATTTAGTCTAATAATCTAACTGGTCTCCCTAATTCCTGCCTCTCTTCCTTCTCCAATCTAATCTACATATGCTACCATATTAACTTTTCTTATACATAGTTGCATTCCTGTCATTCCTCACCCCCAAAGCCTTCAATAGCTCCCAGAATCAGGATCACAAGATCAACGGATTTAGATCTAGAAAGGCCCTTAGAGATCATCTAGTACAACTAATTCATTTTCTAGAAGAGAACAAAAGCCTAAATTTCTCATTCTAGAATTCAAAACTCTCCATGATCTGGCACAGACTTACCTATTCAACTATTGTCTCTCTCTGTAATCCAATGTGGCATTCAGGCTGGTCTCTTTTATGCTGGAATGCCTTCTCTTTCCTCTTTTTTCCTCATTTACCTAAATCTCTCATTCATTAGATCGTGAGCTTCTTAAGAACAGAGGCTGTCTTTTGCCTCTTTTTGTAGCCTCTGTGCTTAGCACAGGATCTAGCACATAGTAAACACTTAATAAATGTTTAACGAATTGAACTGAAATTCACTTTTCCTCTCACTGTATACTCAGTTCTTCTACTATTTTTAGTCTGCATTATTTGATAAAGGTCATTCGGGAGGTGGGGTTGGTCACGAATAATTTCCTTAATACATTTAGAAACCATGATTTCCTCAATGTGGATACTTATCCCAAAGATCACAATCCATTTATGCCGATGTAGATATTCAAGTAGTTGCCCTAACCAAAACATATTACTTTGTGACCAGGTGAGCCTCTCTGAACTTAGCTAGGCTGACCCTCCAACAAGAGAAAATCTATCATTGGGTCTATATTTTAAACCCTTCCACATGAACAATTTCAACTGGCATAGCCTTGGAGGACCTATGATCCCTCATGATAAGGCACTGGAGGAGAGAGCATTAGCAGAAGATGATACACACAGAATATAATAGATACATAAGAGGTACCAGGTGCCATGAGAAAGACATTCAGAAGCTTGGGATTGAGGAGGAGAAATGCCTACAAAGCTTAATAGAGAAGTTGAAATTTAAGTTGGGTTCCAAAGGATTGGATTTCAACAGGCCAAGAGAGAACACAAAATTATATTTCCCTTTTTACTAATGTAAACAGTAACTTTCCCCATTGGGATCTCAGACTCCTCATTTGTAAAATAAGGAAGTTAAACTAGATATCCTCAAAGAGCCCTTCTAGTTCTAAATCAATGATCTAATCATAAATTAGGCCTAGATCTACATTCCTAAAGGTTATTATGAATTACAAGTGATCTTAGTCTGTTAGTGTTCACTAAAGATAGTCAGACTTTTCTTTGTAGCCCCCCAGATCAGCAGGTTTGCAATTCTTTATCTATCTGGCCTCACTAGAGGGTACCTCCTTAGGTTCTACCCTTGACCCTCTTCTCTTCTATTTCTCTACCCTTTCTCAATGGTTCATGAGCTCCCAGAGATTCAATAATCATCTCCACATCAGTGATTCCCCAATCTTTAATTATGGTCCAATCTTTCTCTTGATTTCCAGTTCTGTATTACCAACTGCCAACTAAATATCTCCACCTGGATGCCCAAATGGTAACTCCAACATGATATGTCTAAAATAGAACTCATTATCTTCTCCCCTAAAGCCATCACTCCTTTGAATTTCTCTATTTCTGCTGAGGGAACAAAAATCCTTTCCTGCACCCAGTTTCACAACCTCAAAGTCATCCTTAGCTTTTCATTGCCTCTAACCACTCATGTCCAATCAATTGTCACTTCATGTCCTTCTTTACTCTGCCAAAAATCCAGCCACAGCCCACAGTCATCAAATATCAACAAGTCAACACAGGATGCTTAAGACTTCAGTAAACACTGAATTATTAGAGTAGAAAAAGTTCTCAAATGAACATCAGCAAGCCTGTATTCTAATCCTAGCTCTCTCACTAACTCAGTGTAAAGCTTAATCATTTCTCCTCTCTAGGCCTCAGTTACCTCATCAGTAAAATGGCAAAGAGTCAAAAGGGCCCTGGACTTACATTTAGAAGACCTGAATTCAAGTCCTGACTCTTCCACTAATTAAATGTGTGACCTTGGACAAATCATTTCTCCTCTCTAGGCTTCAGCTCTCTCATCTGTTAAATTCAATAATTCCACAAACATTAAAAGGCATTTCCTGTCCCAGGCACTGTGCACCAAATGAGAGGGTAAGGCTAGTTGATCTCAAAGATCCCTCTGATTCTGGAGGAACAACAATGTCTGAAGTGCCTCCTTATAGGGTTCTTGTAAGGATCAAATGAGATAATATATGAGAAAGAGTTTGATAAATGGTAAAGAGCTCTATACACACCGAGGAATCATTATCATTAGTCTGTGCCCTTGAAACCACTAACCCTTTTTTTCAAATACAAAATCCTGGAGAGAAGCCTATGGGCAGAAGCAAGCCATTCCGGGCACCTGGACACGCAGTGCAATAGAAGTGAGGGGCGCTTAATATATTTAGATTCAGGAAAACCTTTGAATTCTGGAAAGGGATTTCAATTTGCAAAAAAACACACACGTTTGCAAAACAGAATAAAGAAGGTCGTTGAAGCAGAGTTTACTTTTTTGAGATAATCTCATAAATTGGGGCTATTGGAGAAAGTCAATTTAGCAAGTAGCAGACATAAATAGAACTATTTGATTATAAGTGAACAAGGACTCCTAGTCCCTTATGAGAAAAAATGGTTGCATTGTACAACAGCTGATTGGTTGTCTCCGCGGAGCTGGAAGTAGAGGGAACATTAGAAGTGCCATTTTTTCAAGCTACCAGACCTTCTATACCTCTAGAGTCCAAAGAGAAAGGAGGTTCATTAGAAAGATGTGTTCGTATTAAATGAATTTAGTTATATTCTGTTTCTTTGAACATGATCAACACATGCAGGGTATATAAGTAGAATGACCTGACTGGCTCCTTGTCTTGCAAAACTGAGGCCCCTGAACTTCTATCTGTAGACGTGGCCCTACCCTAGGTGCGAGAATCAATCGTCTTTGTAGCCAGGAAGATTCCAAGAAGACCTGGATCAGTAGCTGGGCCTACGTGCCAGTGAGGTCATCCTCAATGAATACCCAGTAATGTAGCAATCCTTCAGCGATCTGAAGGATGACTATCTCTTAGATCTTCATGAGGATCAATGTCTCCTTCTCTACCTAGGTCAAGAACTTTGTGTTCCAAAGACCTCACCAAGTCAATGCTATCTTTGGAAAATGGGTGACCAGGAGGAAAAGTGAACCTACTGCGTACCCTCTGCCCTTCACTAATCAATCAACAGGCAAGGGTTCACATTTAGAGTTTACAAGGTGTATATATCTGATGTGTATGTATATCTATGTACATATAGACATCCAAACGGATACATACACTATTATATGAGTATATATACACATGCACACATATATATACTCTATATACACACATGATATCTATTTATATACACACAGCATATATGTTATGCATAATATATATAGATATGTAGCTGCCAGAAACTTTTTGATTGTCAAAACAGAAGATAGGAAAATTTTTTTTCATCAAAACATTTCTTTCTATAATTGCTTGTCTGAAGTTGAAAAGCCATTTAAAAGAGTCCTAAGACTTATGTTCAAAAGAATGATTCATTTTAGGTCATTGAAAGCACTCAGCTTTGCTTTCTGACTCACAAGCAGACAAGACCTATTACTCTTAAGTGCAAAAGAGTACACTGGAGAGTTTTTCCCAGGAAATGTACGTACAGAATGTTGTACAAGGTCACAGCCTTTCTACTTCCCATCTGATAGCATTCATGTCGCAGAATATGTATTTACCAGAGTTACTCATCCAGGAAAGTTGCTGGTCTCTGAATTGTTGGAGTTTGTTTTTCTCTATTTTAAGTGCAATCGGGGGCTTTTGCCACGAGAGGAACCTGGGAAGGCAAAAAGGAAGCAAAGAAATGTGAGATTCGGGAGAATGTAGCAGCCAGTCTTCTCCCAGAATGTTCTATGAAGTCAAATCCTTTTTAGTTTTATAGTCTCCATGAGTAAGAAAACCACTGAGCTCAAAAGGAATTATATGATACTAGCAAAGAAAGGGAGGCAGCTAGGTGGCGCAGCAGACAGAGCGCTAGGCCAGGAGTCAATAAGACCTAAGTTCAAATCTGGCCTCAGACACTTGGGAGCTCTATCATCCTGAGCAAATCACTTAACCTCTGTTTGCCTTAATCTATTGAAGAAGGAAGTGGCAAACTACTCCAGTGTCTTTGCCAAGAAAAGGACAATATGCTCCAAGGAGTCACAAAGAGTCAGACACAATTCAACAAAACAACGATGTCCAAGAAAGGAGGCTCCACAGATGAAATTAAACACAGAAATGAGACTGGGACTGTGGAAACAAAGCCCAGCTCCCAAGGAAAGAGACTGTGTATCCAGAGATCACTGAGGCTCAACTATTCTTAGGAATCCTTGAGTCCCCAGTTTCCATAGTGACTGAGAGGGAGCCAGATTCACCAAGCTGAACAAAGTCCAACTTGCTGAGTTCCTGAGGAAGAGGAAGAGGGTTCTCTTCTTCTGAATCCCATTTCTTTAGGCTGATACCAACTGCTCTGGGAGCCTATCACTCACCATGGCAGTTGACCCAGACCAGCTCCAGATCCCCTCAAATCCCATGAACCATTAGGAACCTGAGGTAGTGGAATGAATCCTGGAAGGGGAGTTCAGGAAGATTTCGAATTCAGTTTTGGATATTTTAAGTTTGAAATATTTGTGAGACATCTAGTTCCAGATATCCACTAGGGAGCTGGAGACTTGAAGGCACTTCTCCCTGGTCCTCAGGTTCCTTATCTGTAAAATGAGAGGGAATCGACAATAATCTAGTGATTAGATCAGAGGTTGTAAAGCCTTTTTGTTGTAAACCCCCTAAGCAGTCTGGTGAAGTCTATGGAGCCATGCCCAGAATAATGTTTGTAAATAATTGAAAGGAATATAAAGTTCTAGTTAGAAGTTAGTGAAAATAAAAAATGTCATTTTTTTCCCACTTAAGTTCCTGAACCTCCTGAAATCCATTTACATATTCCCAAGGGTTAAGAAGCTTTGCACTAAAAGATCTCAAAGGTGCCTTTTGGATCTTCATTCTTTCATCCCCCAAATCATTCCTGATCTTATACATGACAGCTAGGTACAATGGGGAGCGTGGGGAGGGGAATGCCAGATTTGGAGTCTGGAAGGCCTGAGATTTAGTCTTGCCTCAGTCACTGAAAACCATTTGTGTGGCTCTGCTAGGAGGGTCAGCAACTAACATCTGCCTTCCTCAGTTTTTCCAACTGTAAGACAGGGGTAATAACAACACCTACCTCAGGGTTTCTGGGAGGATCAAACCAGATAATATAGGAATAGTGTTTCAAAAAACTTTAAAGTACTCCATAATTCTAGCTATTATTATTATGTAGCCTCTACTTGGGGAGTTATGGGTGATGTTGCCATCTAGTGGAAAATGGTTGCTACCAACAGTGAAGACAACAGAAAAGAGCCAAGAATTCAAAAAACCCCCAATTTTCAAAATAAACAAGAATATGAAGATCATAGGAAACATCACAACAATGGCCAGCAAGTTCAAGGCTAAAACTACCCTAGAACCTGTCTCCAAATCTCAATGACTTGACAACACTGCGGTTTGTCAGGCATTTAATGAGCATGCATGAATGTAGAGGGTTACTTTTTATTCAGGTTTTGAAGCTTGATATCCCACACTTGCTTCCAAAAAGCTATGAAGAAGCATATTCTCCTGCTTCTATGTCTTTGTTCATGCTGCTCCCTCCTCCTGGATGCCTATGCGTTCCCTGATTGTTTGTCAAAATCTTCCTCCCACAAATACCTCTCTAACAGAATTTAACACATTATGCCTGGCAATAATGATAATAGCTGCCATCTACATAGTACTTAAAAGTTTACAAAGCACTCTACATCTGTTATCTCACTTGATTCTCACAACAACACTATGAGGGTAGGTGCTAAGATTATTCTCATTTTACAGATCAGGAAAGGGAGGCTGAGATGGGTTAAGTGACTTGCCAGGGATCAGATTCTATGCTGGGTTCAGTCTCAGATCTTCCTGACCCCGAGTCCAGCCACTTCCAGCCACCTGTGTGACTTTGTTAAGGAGGATCAACAGATAACATCTGCCTGCCTTGGTTTCCATTTCCAGGATCATCCCACTGCTTAACTATAGAGTATACCCCTTACCGATTAGAATTCACAGCATCTTACAATTGGAAGAAAACTTAGAAATACTTTTTCAGATGAAGAAATAGACCCAGAGAGGCTAGCTGACTTGTCCAAGGCCAGAGAGCTAAGTATAGCCACAGCAGGATGCAAAGCTAGGTCTCTTAATTCCTGGTACACTGATATTTCCAGTATACCCTATATTGCCTTCCTATTTGGAAAGCTTCTTGAAGTGAATGGCAGCACGTTAGGGCAGAGGAAAGGAAGGCCCCAAGAAGCAGGCCCTGGTTTTCCCAATATCTTGGTATCCACAGTACCTCACTCACAATGGGAGCTTCACAAATGCTTGGTAGAGTAGATAACGAGCTGAAAGAAACCTTGGAAATCATATAATTCAATTGTTGCATTTTACAGTTAAGGAGTCTGAAGGCCAGAGAAGGAGTGTTTGGCCCAAGGTCACAGAACTGGTTTGTGGCAGAGGCAAGGCAAGACAAGGCTTTGGGTCTCCTGACCACCCCTCCCACTCTGCTCTCTATCTCCTGGGAGCCAGGACAAAATTTGACTAATAGTTAGTGAATGCCTACTATTTGTTAGATAAATAAAACAGTGTATTATTTGTTTCATTTTGTCTGGATGCTTTTAGAAATGTAATGTACTCCACCACTCTTGCCATGTGGGGACTCCCTTATTTCAGTGCTACAGATCAAAACCTCCCCGCACCCTCCAATGTGATATGACTCTTGATTTATCTTCTCTCAGAAAGTTTCCAGGAAAGATCCAGTATAAAATTAATCCAACTAACTGTTTTCTAAATTATTTCTCTTATGTAATGAAGAAATACAAGTGAAGCATTTCTATGATAAATGCATACTGAAAAATCTCTTTCCTTTATACATTTTGTTCTGATGTGACAGTCCTCAAATCATTGTCAAAGAATCCCTCCTCCCACAACCAAATGATATTCCCCTCAAAACAATCAAGCAAAACCACTTCAAAGCAATCGCCAACTTCATCAGTGTGAGCTGGTATCTCAGAGATGTGTGAATCCCATTTCTATATACAATCCCTTTTTTTTGCAAAGGCTTCACTAACAAAGGCTGCATGCTATTTGGGGACCAGTCTACCAAAGTTTGGAGAGAACTCATCAACCTGAGACTGGCAACAGGAATCATATTTTAGGGGAAGGCACTGAGAAACTGAGTCTTTAGAGAGAAGAAAAGGACAGTGAAGATCTAGGCCAGTGATGGTGAACCTATGGCATGGGTGCCAAAGATGGTACACAGCACTCTGTGGGCACACAGTTGCCCCCTCCACCCCCAGAGTTCATTACTGGAAAAGCAGAGGGCCTTGGACAGAGCTACTCCTCTGCCCCTCTCCACCATTCCTGGTGACATTTTTTCACATCCCCCACCCCTCTGTCCAGCAGCCAATGGGAGTGCATAGGGGGTAAGGAGGGCAACTCACAGAGGGCAGAGCTGGAAGAAAGTAGAGCACTCGGGCCACTCCTCTCCCCCTCTCTACACTCACTGAGGACATTCCTCACTTTACCCACTCCTCTGCCCAGCACTTCAGCTGGAGTGCTTTCTCCCTCCCCTGTGTGGGGGGTGGGCATAGCACTTGGTCTGGGAGTGGGGTGGGGGCAGGGCCTGCCACTCCACCTCTAAAAGGTTCACCATCATTGGTCTAGGCCATAGGAGGATTGAGTGAAGGAACTGGGAACATTTAGCTTGGAAGAAGAGAAGATTTAAGGGAGCAAGTGAGAGCTATCTTCCAAGAAATAATATGTGGAAGAGGGATTTAACTCATTCTTGGTCCCAGAGGGCCAAGTGGAAATTGTAGAGACAAATGGGAATGGACTGCTTTAGGAGACACTTGATTTTCCCTTACTTGAGGTCTTCAAAAACAGGTTGGGGTGGGGGGAGCCAGGTGGCTAAGTGGATTGAGAGTCAGGCCCAGAGATGAGAGGTCCTGGGTTCCAATCTGAACTCAGACACTTCCTAGCTGTGTGACTCTGGGCAAGTCCCTTCACTCCCATTTCACAGCCCTGATCACACTTCTGCCTTAGAACCAATACCCAGTATTGATTCTAAGATAGAAAGTAAGGGTTTAAAAAATTTTTTTTAAAAAGAACAGGTTGGATTCCACCTGTCAAACATATTATAAAGGGGATAAACTAGATGGCCCTTTAGTTTCTTCCTTTCTGTGATTCTGGGAATTTTTTCAGCCATGAGACCTAATGAATAATGCTTACCCGCACTTATTTAGGGCTTTATATTAAAGTTTGCAAACGCCCTCATATACATTATGTTAATTAAGGCTCACAAAGACCTTGTGAGATGATACTACAAGAATCTTATTCAGACAATTGTTTATAAGCCAACAAACATTTTTTAGGTGTCTTCTATTATGGAGACACTATTCTAAGGGTGAAGAGATTATAATCTGTATCACTGGAGGTAGCACTCAAACCCACAAAAGAGCCTTGAAAAAACATTATTAAGTCATTACTAATGAATATAAAATCATGAGGAAAGTAATTTTCATTAAAATATTAATTCTGACTATTATGCTGTAAGGAATGATGAGCAAGATGATTTCAGAAAGAGTTGGAAAGACCTCCATGAACTGATGCAGAGTAAAATAAACTGAACCAGGAGAACATTGTACACGGGAACAGCTACACTGTGGAATGATCAAATGTGATGGACTTAGTTACTCTCAGCAATATGATAATCCAGGACAATTCTGAAGGACTTATGACAAAGAAAGTTATCCACCTGTAGAGGAAAGACTGTTGGAGTTGAGATGCATATCGAAGCATATGATATTTCACTTTATTTGGATTTTTATTTGAGGGGTTGGGTTTTATAAGATTACTCACTTACAACAATGAAGAGGATGGAAATATGTTTTGTATGATAGTACATGTATAACTCAGATTGAATTCCTTGCTAGCTCCGAGATCAGGGAGGGAAGGAAGGAGGGATACAATTTGGATCATAATAGCTTTGGAAGACTTATATGGAAATTTGTTACTAGATGTAATTGGTAAAAAATAAAATAAAAATTAATTCTGTACAAGCTATTCCTCAATTGATAAATAGTCAAAGGAATAAATAGGGAGTTTTCAGATGAAGAAATCAAAACTATCTATAGCTGTATGAAAAAATGTTCTAAATCACTATTGATCAGAGAAATGCAAATTACAACTCTGTGAAGTACCATCTCATATTTATCAGGTTGGCTAAAATGACAGAAAAGATAAATGATAAATTTTAGAGGGGATGTGGGAAAATTGGGGTACTAATGCACTATTGGTAGAATTGTGAATGATCCAGCCATGCCTGAGAGCAATTTGGAACTATGCCCAAACGGCTAAAAATTGTGCACACCCTTTGATCTGAGAATATCATTACTAGATCTGGATCCCAAAGAGATTTTTTAAAGGAAAAAGACCTATATGTACAAAGATATTTATGGTAGCTCTTTTTGTGGTGGCAAAGAATTAGAAATTGAGGGACCAGTTGGGAATTGGTTGAACAACCTGTGGTGTATGATGGGGACGGAATACAATTGTGCTATAAGAAATGATAAGCAAGATGATTTCAGAACAAGCTGGAAAGACCTACATATGAGCTGATGCAGAGTGAAGTGAACCAGGAGAACATTGAACACAATAACAGCAAATATTATCTGCTGATAACTTTGAATGACTTAGCAACTGTCAGCTATACAATGATCCAGGAAAATTCCAAAGGACTTATGATGAATGTTATCCACTCCCCCTCCAAGAAAGAATTGATAGAGTTGAACTGCAGATGAAAGCATACTATTTTTTACTTTATTTTGGGGGAGTTTTTGTCTGTGTTTTCTTTTACTAAATAACTAATATGAAAATAGACTTTGCATAACTTTGCATAACCTATATCAAACTGCTTGTTGTCTCTGGGAGGGGGGAGAACAGTGAAAGAAGGGGAGAACTTAAAACTTGAAATTTTTAACAACAAACATTAAAAATTATTTTATGTGTAATTGGAAAAATATATTTATGACATCTACTATACATCTAAAATAATATAATAATATATACATTTTTATAACCAATTTTTAGGCTGTACAGTAAGTTAAAAATCATACTGAATGTTATCTTTGGGAAAAGCTAAAAATCAAGCAAAGTTCTGTACAAGTTGTATCCAGCCATAGAACTTTGTCATCTAAATGTTTTCCTTTAAATAATGCACCTCAACTTTGTACTTTTCAAAATTATGTAAATAGCAAGTATGGACTTGAGGTCACACAGCTCCCCATTGGTCCTGATTGCATATATGTGTTTGACAAAAAAAAATGTTCCGGTTAAAAAATATTTCATTTTGTCTACTTATGCGAAATAACCTTTAAAATTTCAGTACAAATTATACAGAATTGGGTAGCTTAATGGAAGTATGGTCAATTGATGTCAAAAGCATCCTATGTATCTTTAGAGACACGTACTGTACAATTTACTCTGAAAGTCGGGGCCTGTCATTTTTCGGTTTAATCCATTTTTAGCTAATAATGACCACGTTTCCCCAAGTACCTAAAAGCTCGTGTCAGTTCCCTAGGGCAGTGCAACCTGGAGGATTATAGGGGTTGAAAAGATAGCACCTCTTTGCTACTTAAACAGTGCTGTAATGGCATGTTTGAACAGTAAGCAGAACTGCAGTCTTCTATAATGTAAGCAGATAAAGTCAATTTGCATTTTGTCAGTTTCCCCAACCAAAAGTTGGGACAGAGTTCTTGCTCCCCCTTTCTTACCTAGAAATATAGCAGAATTGGAAAAGAAGTTATCATCAGAAGCATAAGTAACTATGAAGGGTCTGATGGGAAGGGAAAAGTGGCCACCAAGCTTATGGGAAACAGATGTCTGAGATTCCTAAAGGCATTTAGGAACACAATGAAGTGTGCTTTAGGGTTGGTGTCAATAGTAGCTTAGGAGGCTGAAGGAATGATGGAGGATCAAAAAAAAAGTGACAGTGGCAAATGTGTAGTTTAGTTCTGCACCAGTCCAAACTCATCCCCCCACAACCGGTCTCCCGCTCTCTCAAGAACACAGGATGTCCTGACATCTGAAGGTCAGATAGCCCCTAGATAATATAGATAACTGTTCCTAAAAAAGTGTTCTTCCAATCTCGGTTTGAAAATCTCCAGGGACAGAGAGTTCAGTACTTCCTAAGGCAGTCTACCTCCCTGTAACTTTTATCTGCTTGTCTTTGTTCTGGTCTCTGAAATCACACAAAACAAATTGAACCTCTTTCATACATCCGTCCTTCAAATATCTGAAACTTTGGACATCATGTCCCCTTTCCTCTCAAATCTTCTCTTCTCCAGGGCAAGCTTTCTCAGTTCCCTCATTTGGTCATTATGGAGCACAATTTTGAAATTTATGCTATGGGAATACAAGGATTTGGGGATGGGCCTGATGGTGGCCTTTGTCACCTAAGGACTAGTCTAAATTAAGTTTAGAAAGGAATCCAATCAGGGTGGTCTCAGGCTGATGAATTTTTCAGTCACAGCCACTCTGGCAACCCATCTACAAGGTACCAATTAATCAGACCCTTGAAATTGATTCCCCATACTAAAAAAGGGGGTGGGGAGGGGGAAGGAGGAATTGGGCAAATAGTAAGCATACTCCATCAACACATTTAACAACCTTCATTTATCTCAAGCCACTTTTACTAAAACGACAAAAGCAATTTGAATCTACATTTCCTAAAAGTCCTCTCTTCCTTCAATCATTTCTCCAGAAAATGACTGCTTAGTGAATGAAAGGGAGATGATTTGGAAGTGATTGAAGAGGTCTGAGATTTGTTTTCTTTTCGTCCCAAAGTTCATGATTTCCTATTTAAGTTTTAAATTCCTTTGATCATAAGGGCTAGAGGAAAAGAATTAGGGGAGAAGAGCTGCTTAAATCGCAATCAGAGAGTTGTGTGACTTGGGGGAGGGGGCAGGAAACTCCATCATTTGCATGGAAAGTTTAGACCCCTGCAGATAAGCTGAGGATCTGATGAGAATTTAGTTCTTCTAGCACAATTATTACCTCACATGGTACTTTAGTAAGGTGAAAAAAGATCAATAAAAACACAATTTGGAGGAGGGAGGATGCTGTGGGATGGGCACACTAATACATGGTTGGTGGTGTTGTGAAGTGGCTCATCAATTCTGGAAAGTACTTTACATCTTTGCCCCCAAAGTCATTCAATTGTGCATAACCTTTGACTCAGTGACCCCAATGTCAGGCCTATACCCCACCAAAATAGAAAATGATTTCCTTTTCTTATGGAACCTTGGATAGTTTTAGAGAATGTGTATGTGTGTAACGTGTACACTTTCAAGCAGGGGTTCTTGACTTTTTTGCCATGAATCCCTTAAGCTGCCTGGTGAAACCCATAGGCTCTCTCCTCAGAACATTTTCCCTTCTCAAAATAATATTTTGAAATAATTGAAGGAAACATTCAATTTCAGTAAGAAGTCTGGGAAAATAAAGATGTCGTTTGTTTTTCTATCCACATTCACAGACATGAAATCTCTCTGTGGACCCCAGGTAAGTAGCAAATAATGACCGCATTTTCCCAAGTATCCAAAAGCTTGTAACAATGACAGTGGCCATTGACAGTTATAAAGTCATTTTTAAGTTTTCCTAAGCACTTGGTATAGATTATCTCCTGTGCTGTGACAACCTCCAATTTCCTGGCTGATATTCTTTAAAAAAGAAGGCCAAACATGCCTGAGCAAATGCTTTAGGACCCCTAACAAAATTAGATTTTGCAACATGTAAAACCTTTGGATTTAAGTCAAACATCCTTTCCTATAGTTCCATAACAAATAGGAACTGGACTACTGGTAAGAAAAGAAGCTGAGAGTCTTTTCTTGCTACTCAGCCAGCTTAAAAAACAAAAAGAAAAGAAGGATCCAATCCTACTTTCCAGACCAACATGAAACCACTCTAGACTGGCTCACTTCAGGCACTGCACATAACTGTAGCTCGAAAGTAACCATCCAAAAAGAACCGGCTAAACAAACCGGAGAAGAATGGAAAGGAATATCACTGAGCTCTAAAAAATAAAGGACATGATCATCACCAAAACACAAAGAAAGACTTGAATAGATTGATGCAAAGTGATATGAACAGAGCCAGGAAAATAATACACAAGATGATGACAATGATGAAAGAACCACTGCCCTAAAATATTTGACAATGAACGAGGCAAAATTATAAAGAGCAAGCTTGGCTGGCAAAGATGAGACATGAGAGGACACTCCTGCCCTGCCTTTTGAGGAGGTTGGGAGGGGGTTAGGGGGTGGAGGGGAGGGTGTCTATGGTTGTGCAATACTGAATATGTCAGATTTTTTCAGGGTACCCATGAGTTTTGCTGATATTTCCCCTGTTTTTTCCTTTTTGAAAAAATTCTTTGTTAGAAAGGATGGGGCAGGGCAGGGGGAGACAGAGACCTAGGAGACATAAAAACAAAAGATATCAATCAAATCTCTTTTTAAAGGAATCCACCAGAGGCTTTGGTCCAACTATGCTCCATTGCACCTTGGTGCCAGTACAGCAGCCTGGAAGGCCTACATAGCTCAGGGCCTTTTTATTCTATCAGAATATTGTTAAAGGGATTTAATATGTATATGAACATCTTAAACAAATAAGTTCACTACAAACTGTGACAGCGATCATAGATTTAATGGATGAAAGGAACTCAGAGACCATCTAGTTCAACCTCCTCTTTTTACAGATGAAGAAACTAAGGCCCAGGTAGTATCAGAATCCAAATTTAAATTGGGTCCTCTGACTTCAGAACCAATGTACTTTCTACTGTTCCACACTGCTTATCACACTAAAGGTTACAATTTGCCTTTAAAAAATCTTAGACCTTAGATAACCAATCTGACTCTACATTTTAGAGATAAGAAAATTGAAATCCAGAGATAGCAACTGAAATAATCAAGTCTTAATCTATTTTCTATCTCCAGAAAGTAAGTTTTCTGGGGTAGAGTTTTGTTTTGGGGAAGTTTGCTATCGCTATTGTTGTTAGTTGTTTGGAGATAAAGGAAGGTAGTTCCTGTAAAATCACAGATAGATTTAAGGGTGGCGATTTTACTGATGCAGCATCTCATCTGTGAGGCACCATCTTGGAGAATGGCCCAGAACAGTGTGTGGCCACGCAGCTTGTACAAGGTCACACAGCCAGTATGACTGAAGAGTGAGCCTTAAACCCTGATCCTCCTGACTCCAAGGAAGGTCCTCTAGACACTTGTGTACCACCCTGCCCCTCAAATAGGCAAGAGTCATAAATTATTTATTATGCCCTTAGTTATCACTATAATCAAACAATCCAAAGGTAGAAGCTGACTTACTAGGACACTTTCCTCAATTTACAAGTGGCTAGACATTAATATGAAGTCATTACCCTCCCAATGCATTAGGATGAGGGCAGATTAAACATATTAATAGAGTGAAATAGCTGGGTTAGTTGGATTTTTGAAAAAACAAAGTCCATTGGATGTGATTCAATGTGCATTTGACTGTGCTAACTTGGGAGAGATTTTCACGTAGCACACCTCTGGTTTCTGACAGAGGGAACAGAGGCAGAAAAACTGTAAGGCTGCTCCTTATCCCTCTTCCTGCAGTTGTTTTAGCCTTCAGTAGATTACAATAAAGGCCATCCAGGGGGAGATGGGTGCCCTAGTCCTCCTCCTTCCCTCCAGGAAACCTTCTACTGTGATCTAGACAAAGAGGAACAGACCTCAGGATGTTTTTAGGCACTTCCAGGCCTCAGGCCCCATAGGCCTAAAGGGTAAAGAAGTCTAGCCAGTGCTCCTAGTGAGAACTGTCTTCCTTCTCATAATCAATAAAGTGCAGACTTTGGCTCTTTCAAGGACTATGGGACCGGTAGGCCTCAGACACAACTGCTTCAGCCAAATAGCCATTCAAAAGGGCCCAAACTCCCTGTTTTTCTAAGAACCCAGGTAAAAACAAGAGACTCTTAGCCAAAATGCATTGACTAGAACATGGTCACAAAGCAAGTACTGAACTAAGAACGGGCTCATCTGAAAGTATATAATATAGTGTATTATACCAGTCACCATTGTGCTGTTCCCATCACAGTTTATGTTTTAGAGGTTTAGAGGGCTGTCTACTAACTCCTAGCACTTCTCCTTGACCTCTAGTCATGTGGTTTCTACTCTGATTAATAAAAGATGATGGCTTAGCAACAAATAACCTTGGGTGGTTTGGAAAAAAGAAGAAAAATGACCAAGAAGGGCAGGAATAAACCTCTCTACCATGCTATTCCTGAGTGGTATCTTTCTCTGAAAAAATATTTATTTAGAGCAAGAGTTCTTAACCTGGTGTCAGTAAATTTGTTTTCGAAATATTTTAATAGCTGTATTTCAGTACGATTGGATTCCTTTGTAATACTATGCATTTTATTGTATGCATTCAAAAACCTAATTCTGACCAGGGGTCCCTAGGCTACAGCAGACTGCCAAAGAGATCCAGTATACAACAAAGGCTAAGAAACTGTGATTTAGGGTAATCATATACGAGTAATATATACGATATGCTATATACATTACAAGAAATCATATACAGACCACATCATAGCAAATGAACCAAAAATAAAAACTTTCAAATACATTCTTACCAGTAATGAAATTCAACTAGTAATGAAATCAACTAGTAATCAACACTCTTGGCACTATAAGTCCACCAGTTTGAGCCACCATATAGTTGGCATCCTGCTGTCTTATCAGAACAATGTCATTCTGCTAATGCTCAAGAAGGGCATGTGCCTAGAAGATTCTTCTGGTCTTGATGCAGTGGAAAGAACAGTAGGACCAAGAGTCAGAAGACCTGCGCTCAGTTCCCAGCTCTGTCATTTTCTACCAGTGTAACACTGGGAAATTCCCACTGTCCCTCTGAACCCCAGAGTTTCCTCTTCTGAAAAATGAAAGCTCAAAATCTACCTATGCTCTTAGGATTCTCAAACTAGAATTGTTGGGTTTGAGATCTGGAAAGAGAAATCATTTTACAGGGAAGGAAATGGAGATTCTGAGAGAGGGAAATGACTGGCCAGGAGAACAGGGATGAGCAGTATAACTGAGGCGTGAAAGTAGGCTTTCCAATTCCAAATCTACTGCCCTCCTACTACACTAAGCTGGCCAGAAGTTTGCTTTTGTTATCTAAAAAGACCACAAATTCATGAAAAGAAGGGTAAAGAGGAAGAGAGAGGGAGAGGCAGAGAGAGGGAGAGGCAAAGAAAGGGGGAGATAAGAGGAGAGAGAGAGAGAGAGAGAGAGAGAGAGAGAGAGAGAGAGAGAGAGAGAGAGAGAGAGAGAGAGAGAGAGAGAGAGAGAGAGAGGGAGAAGGGGGAAAAGGAAGGAGAGAAGAGACAGATCCAGAGAGAGAGAATTTTCTGCCTCCTAATTTCTTCCCTTGCTGTCTCTGGTGGATGACTCTATGACTCAGCATGATTTAGTTACCTGACCTTTTTCAAGGAACTACATTATTTTACCATCACGTCAACTATATATTGATGTCACTCCAGGGGACGTGGCTCCATACTAAACCAACTAAATTTTTTCACAGCCACATAAAGCCTACCCACAAACATTTTTCAAATTAGAGCTAGTCAAGTCTTGAGCACCTCTACTCACAGGGAATCAAGACAGTATTAATACAAACAGTAGAAATCCACAAATTACTCTAAACTTCATGTTTTATTCAGCAGTTTTGATTCCTTTCCCTGGTAGAATATCTTACAAGTAGGTAAACTGTCAGGAAACGGGTGGCACGTTGATTTGAGATGCACTATTTACTGTCTTAGACACCTTATACCAGGCTCGTTGGCCTTTGAAATGGTCAAACTCAAACCACTTTAATTAAGGCCCTTCCTGGCTAATTAGTTATGGGCTCAGCCAAAGAATAAGACCCAAATCTGGGCTAATGCTCCTCCACCCAACATCAAACTGGAATATACAGTCCTCTGAGTTCAGGAACTTAGGGGTCCCTGTTAGGAACTCAAACATATTCCCTAAGGTGTTTCAGGTGCTGGTGGAATGAAGTCCTCAAAGTAATGATGGACCTGGCCTGCCTTTTCTAGCACTACTTTGAAGACTGTATTACCCAGATCACAGTCAAAATCCTTTCTGACCACAGGCTCTGGAGTCTTAATGCAATTACTGCCTAGCAGCCTTCTTGTCCAAGTATCAGAGGGAGTGTTAATTGGCCTGAACAATTTTAATTACACTGCATCAGTACTGTGACACAGAAAAACAGAACCTTAGTGGATTTTCAGAGTGGGTTTGACCCACACATGACACCATGAAATTATAAAAATTAAAAATAAAATAAATGTGTAAATAATATAATATCAATATATCATGATATATGTTGTTATATAATAATAAACACTATATTAAATAAATAAATATAATTTATGTAATACTCTCCCTATACAACAATGATTATATTCACCCCTTATCAGCAATGTGTATACAGAAGGACCCCCTTAAACCCTGGTTTCGCTTTCACACGTCTCCCTTATCCAAGGGTAACCAGAAGCATCGGAAGTCTGCCATAAACCATCAGAAATTCACCAGAAGTCCACTACGATATGTCAGAAATTTGCCCAAAGCATGGGAAGTCCATGTAGGACTTCCTACCAGCAGCAGCCTACCCTAACTTGATCCACTTTCCCTTTTTTTAGGGGGACTTGGTGTTGCAGAGGTGGGTGTTATCCCCTAACACGGAGCTGAACTGCAGGGAGACCACAGAGATATGGGAATCAAAGCAGAAGTTCACTTATATCCACAGTTCCAGCCATCCTCACTCCCACTCAACTTCAGAGTTGTTTTTCATTGTAATCAACCCTTCCCTGGCTCCTTTACCAGATCTTCTTCCGTTCTGGTCCCTCCAGGCACGAGTATTCTCCAAAGCTCTATCCTGGGACTTCTTTACTTCTCTCCATAAAGTCTCTCTCTTAAGAAGCCGGTTAATGACTACTTCTACTACTACCAGTCGTTTATGAATAATAAAACTATGTAGCCCTTCAAACTTTACTAAGCTTACAAACATCAGCCAATTTTCTCCTCAAAACAACTCTGGGAGTTAGGTGCTAGAAGTATCCTTGTTTTACAGATAAAGAAACTTGGACTGACAGCTGTTAAGTGACTTGCCCAGGTTCATACAACTAGTAAGCATCTGAGGCTAGATTTGAACTGATTCCTGATGCTGTGCTCTACCCATTGCACCACTTAGTTGCTTCATAGCTCCGGTGAGTTCATGGTCACATCTAAGCAAATGATTTCATATTGATATATCTACTCCTAATCTCTTCCTTGAGTTCCAGCCCTACTTTAACCAACTTCCTGCTGAAAAGCAGCTCCCACATGTCCCATAAACATCTCCAATTCAGCATGTCCAAAATGGAACTCATTTCCCCCTTCTCCTTCACTCCAAAGCTTCTTTTCCCCAGTAAGGGTTCTACCATGCTCTCGGCCACCTGGGTTCCAGGTTCACAACCTTGGAATCTTTCTGGACTGTTCACTATTTCTCAAATCCACACCCACCTACCCCAATCCATAAACAATCAGTTGCCAAGGCCTGTTCATTCTCCCTCTGTCTACAACATCTCTCCCTCTTCTTCCTCACAAGCACACAAGCAACATCCTGTTCTGGCGCTTACACCACCACCCCCCATCCAGACTACTACAATGACCCCTTAATTGCTTTCTCTGCTTCTAATCTTTTTCTTCTCCAGTCATGCCTCCACAGAGCTAGCTGCCAAAGCTTAGGTCTAACCATGCAAGTCACTCTCAGGCTCCAGGGTAAAATTTAGGCTGACCTCTAAATCCTTAATCCAGCTCCCACCTGCCTTTCTAGCCTTATTACACAGTCTTTCTCTTCATACTCTCTGCATTACAACCAAACTGACCTGGCACTTGTTTCCAGAACTCAACAACACGTCCAGCTTTGCCATCTCTGTGTTTTTACCCCAGTCATTCTCCTATGCCTTAAATGCATTTCCAGCTCACATTTACCTCTTACAATCCTTGGTATCCTTCAAGTTTCAGCTCTAGGAGAAGCTCCTTTAGAAAAAGACTTGTACAAGAATATTCATAGCTGCGCTCTTTGTGGTGGCAAAAAAATTGCAAAAGTAGGGGATGCCCTTCAATTGGAGAATGGCTGAACAAATTGTGGTATCTGATGGTGATGGAATACTATTGTGCTCAAAGGAATAATAAAGTGGAAGAATTCCATGGGAACTGGAATGACCTCCAGGAAGTGATGCAGAGTGAAAGGAGCAGAACCAGAGAACATTGTACACAGAGACTGATACACTGTGGTACAATCAAATGTAATGGACTTCTCTACTAGCAGCAATGCTATGATCCAGGACAATCCAGAGAAACTTATGAGAAAGAATGCTATCCACATCCAGAGAAAGAACTGTGGGAGCAGAAACGCAAAAGAAAAACATATGATTGGTCACATAGTTCAATAGGGATGTGATTAGGGTTTTGATGTTAAAAGATTGCTCTACTGCAAATATGAATATGGAAATGGATTTTAAACAATGATACATGCATAACCCAGTGGAACTGCTTGTTGACTTCGGGAGGGGAGAGGAAAGAGTTGGGGCGAGCATAAATCAGGTAACCATGGAAAAATATGCTAAATTTTTTAAAAAGGGGAAAAATAAAATAAAATACCTGCCAAAAAAAGAAGCTCCTTTACCTTTTGGGGGGGTCCAATATAAGAAACTTTGAGGTGAGGCTTTATTATTTTTTTAAAGTCTCAAATTATGCCCATTTGCACCACAGCAATTCCAACATTTCTTAGTAGTATCATACATTTGGAACTAGAAGGGACATTTGAAAACATCTTTTCTAATCTATTTTTATAGATAAGGAAACGGAGGGAAAGGGAGCTAAAATAACTTGCACAAGAATAAACCATGTAGCAAATAGTAGAGTCAAGATTTGAATCCAGATGTGGTGGTTCAGCCTAGTACTTTTCATTGCACCACACTGCCTTGGTTTCTGACTATCCCACAAATGATCTGATATTTATTTATCTGTGGGTGTTTGTTGCTTTCCTCTGTAGAACTCAAGTTCTTTTGGGACAGTGACTGTGTTTCCTTTTTGTCTTTGTATACCCAGACCCTTGTACATAAAAGTGCTTAATAAGGGCTTGTTAACTTGAATTCAAAATTTTTCATTAGCAGATCATTTCAGCGCATGGAATCTCTACAACTTGGTAAGGAATTCTTTCATCTTAGCATATGTACTTCCTAATCTGAAAATGATAAGATCTCCTCATACATTTATGATGCATAAAGGTTGATGACGCACTTTCCCTTCAAGGATCCTGTGGGGGAGGTTGTTAAATTATTATACCCATTTTACAGATGTGAAAAAAGGTTCACAGAGGAAAAGCAACTTGACCATGGTTAAACACAGCTAATAAATGTCAAAGCAACATTTGAACTTCTGGCTCCAAGTCCAATGCTTCTTTTCTTTCTTTGTATCCTGAGTGCTTAGCACATTGCCTGGCACATAATAGGAACCTTATTTCCAGCCAGCTGACTGGACTGTCCCTGATGCCATGCTTATAAAGGTGAATGTTAGAGGCTGGAGAAGCTGGACTTGATGAAGTATTCTTAAGGCAAATATTTTACTTTAAAGGAGTTTAAAGACTCTTCCCAAGGGCCAAGGGACTTGCTGCCACCACCATACCACATTTCTATTGTGCTTTAAAGATTATGAAGTGGGGCAGCTGGAGTCAGACCTAGAGACGGGAGGTCCTAGGTTCAAATCTGACCTTAGACACTTCCCAGCTGTGTGACCCTGGGCCTAGCCCTTACCACTCTTCTGCCTTGGAACCAATTCATAGTATTGATTCTAAGACAGAAGGTGAGGGTTTTAAAAAAAATAAAGATTATGAAGTACTCACCTAATAGGAGCCCTCCATGTGAGCTAGGAAATATGGGCATTATTGGCCTCAGCTTATAGGGAGGGAACCAGGCTTCCTCAAGGTGAAGTGCATTCAAGCCATATAGCTTGAACAGGAAGAGGCTCCTAGGGCAGGGTCTCTGCATCACATCATTTGGGGTGCTCATTTCACAGCACTTGAACAGAGTGGATGGAGATCAGTTGTAGGTTTCCTTCCAGTGCATGTCGTGTGGCAATTATCAAGCAAGTGTTTGGGATGGACACTTGCATTTCATCAGCTTTGAAAGCAGGCAACTAATTGCTTTTACCCAGCAGCCCCTTTAAAAATGTCACCAGAAGTTCTCATAAGCAGAATCCCCAAGGGCCTATATTATGTTGGAAACAGAAGTCTGATTGGGCTTTTTCTCCACTAGCGGATGTCAAGCTCATTTCACTTGGCTGACTTAAGAGTCAGAAGGTCTGAGGTTCAATCTCTGCTCAGTTAGTAACCAGCGGTGTGATTTGGGCAAGTCACCCCGTGTCTCCTTAAGCCTCCATTTCCTTACTTCCAGTGGGAGGTTTGGGAGCCAAAGAACTTGAAGGCTCCTTGAAGGCCTGGACCTTCCCAAGCTGAGTAAGCCTGGCCAAGGCCTACTACTTACTTCTCTCAGACTGTTTCACCATTATCTGAAAACAACATCTACCCCAGTTGTCATGAGGCTCAAATCAGATAATGCATGTAATGCACTTGGCGAAACTTTTGTGTGATATGTATGTATAATACACACATGTATATTATATGCGGTGAGATGTGTGCAAAAGAAAATGCGTAAGATCATATATATGTACACATGCGTATATAGATAGGAATACATAACATCCAAGATGATATACATGTGTGTATATAGAACACACAAGATGACATATGTGACATACATGAATACGTGGAGGTACGTACCTGTGTGCATTTCTTGCCTTGTGTCTTCATGTTTTACATACACATACATACATATATACATACGTGCATGCAATGTCTCCTCCAGGTAGACTCTAAGCTCCTTGAGGGCCAGGATTGCTTCCCTTTGTGTTTTGATCCCCAGCACCTAGCACACACAGCACACACCTAATAAACACTCATTGATGAAGGGCCTAATAGACGTCAGCTATTATTTTTCTTCTGGCTCAAGCTTTTTGATGTGAATTACACTGTTCTAGAAAGTCTGTGATAACTACCTCATACTGCCTTGGCTGGATGAGAATCAGCAGCTTCCCGCCTCCTTTATATTATTAAAGGGCAGTTTCTACATCCACGTAATCAAGAATTTGGTCTTTAATGGTACCACGTCCCATGGAAATCTTCCAGGCATGCTCTGGTTTGCTCTGAATTCACAGGGTCAGCAGAGCAGTGATAAGGACTTTGGATGAAATTATAAGCCTCTGCGAGTCAGTAAAGGCTTAGACATTGGGGGAAATGTGTAAGCATGGATGTTTTCCATTCTTTTCTTGACTGAATGCAAAAATAATGAAGGATACCAAGTCACTGGCCACCACTGTACACCCAGGTAAATCATGGACGGACTCAATCATCTACATCACTGTCATAACATACGCCTGGCTTCCTGACTCAGAAGCTATTTTCGAATAATGCTCTTCTGTTTTTACAACTTTTAAAGAAAAGAGAAGGGAATTCATTTAGTCAAGAGGGAGCACTATGAGAAACAGTCCAGTCCTTATCATTGTCTCATAAAGACAAAGGAGGCCTCTTTTCTGAAGCATTCTCCAGGCATCCACTTTCAGATATCATATCAGCAGCCACTGAGTCAAAACCTCTGATTTTCAGATGGGAAAAACAAGTTCAATGACTCACCTAGAGTCACAGAGGAAGTGTCTGAGGTGGGATTTGAATCCAAGTCTCCCTGACTTCAAGTCCTTTACACTATTCTGCTTATCATTTGGGGCTCCCTACATCACAGAACTTAAAAGATGGAAAGGCAGAAGAGTAAATTGAGGCCCAGAGATGGAAATTAAAGGTCTTGGTAAGATCAATTAGTAAGTGGCAGAAGCAGCATTTGAACCCAGGTTTCCTGATTCCAAATCATATGCTCTTTCCAAAGAGAATATAATCAAGGTGCATTATCTTGTCTTTACACCCAAGAGAGGTGATTTTTCAGAGCCAGACCAACTTCATGTTCCACCCGGTTTCAGGCACCAGTACTTCTAGCTCCAACAATAATTTCCTTTGAAAGATGTTAAACTCAATCCTAGCCCTCTCCACTGTAATTGCATAGACCACTCATTACAGTGCCTATGCAAATCTATTTTACTGCTAGGTTTGGAAATTAAAAAAGCAAATTTATTGCATAATACTGAATTGCATTCACAAACCGAACAAGTAAACATTTCATATTGCTGAATTACTTACTATAACTCTTTTTATAAAGGGTGAAAAACAGCAATATAGCAATCAAATTTTAGAGAACAAAAAGTCAAAAAGAAAACCTGCACTTGAGATGTGCAAAGCTCAAGCAATATCACAGGGTTCACAAATACTGTAATTTATAAATAAATCTCTCCTCTTGCTAGAAGGAATTTAAAATTATATTCACAATCCATACTCTTTGATTATGAGGGATGCTTTTCCACAATGAGGAGAGGAATAGGATTGTATTCTTTGAAAAATGTGCTTTTGATTTAAACACAAGCCCCAAATCTCACATGTAAACAGACATTTTGAACCTGGTGAACAAAAGTTCTGTAATTTTTTTTTAAGTGTCTTCTAAGTTTGGGGCATTTAGTGGAGAGGAAAAGAATGTTGACTAGAAATTTTAACAAAAATTTTCCCTAGAAATTGCAGAAACATTAGAGTCCAAGTCTCCATTGGAGAGAAGGGAGGGGAAGTTATTTAAGGTGAGAGAAAGGGAGATGGAGAAGAGGAGGAGACAATAGAAAGGATTTAAAAAGTGCAATAATCAAAGATTTATTAGAAATCTCTGATAGTCATATATAGTTTACTCTTTCCTCCTGGAGCAAGAGACTCAAAAACCCCAGAAAAAATGCATTCAAGGAAAGCAAGATCATACAAAGAAGAGAAAACCCTGGTATTTCACATTGTATTAGAGGGACAGGCCTGAATGGTTGAAAAGATGAGGCTCAGCAGACACTGGGCTATTCTGCAAACCCTAAAGGAGGATGTAGAAGAGGGCATTGTCATAAAAGTTGTCCTTTATTCTGAGAAGCTCTTCTTTATACAGGTTCAGTGGAAGTTATCCCAGATAGCCCCAAGTGATGGGCATGAACCAAGCTCTCAGGAGGTATGAGACAACATTTATTTCCTCCTGTGGGTCAAAGCAGTAGCTGGGGCTTTGGAACAAAGTAGCCCCAAAGCACTCAGGGAAATTTCAAAAGCTAGCCAAGAAAAGGAACAAGTCCATGAAATCTTCCTGGATAAAGAAGAACAGACAATCAAGAAAGGTTCTCTCCAAGGAACTAGAGAATGGGATATGAAAGGAAGGCACAATTGTGAGAGGAGGTCCAGAGGGGCAAGAGAGCTGACGGGGAACTTACAACTCACAAATAATTAGGGTTTTAGTCAAGAAATCACCAGTAAATCAGAGTTAAGTGCAAGAAACAATTGAAATGCCACAGGCCAAATTTTACAAGATGTTTATAAAATATTCCCAAACCACCAAATTCCCCATCCCTTGGATTTTTTGATCTGAAGTTCAAGGACTCAGATTTTGCTAGTTACTCCCTATGTGACCTGGAGTATAGAAACTATAAAAAAGGCAGATTAAATCTGGAAATTAAATTAGGAAAAACTTCCTAAGAGAGTGAACCCAAAGTGGTAAGTAATAAATAGGGTATTTGTAAAATGAGAGGCCATGTGGTATAGCTGGGGGAAAAATACTCACTCACTCTGGACTTGGAGGACCTGGATTTAAATCCTGCCTCTGTGACCTTGGGCAAGACACCTAAACTTCCTGGGCCTCACTTTCCCTACCTGTGAAATGAGAGGCTTAGATAAGAGGGCTTCTGAGGCCCTTTTCATCTATAGATCTAGGACCCGATTCATAGGTTCCCCTTCAATGACCTTCGATCAAAGTCCAGATGGCCATTTGTCAGGGATATTATAGAGCAAATTCTGGCTCAAATACAGGTTGGGCTAAATGGCTTCATGTGTCCCTTTCAACTATCAGTTTCTGTGAGGTGACTTGACTGCTCCTCAGTTCCCTCATGGGTCAAATGAAGGCATTGGGCCTAATGAACTCCAACTACACCTGCTAGCTCTAGATCCTATGGCCCCATGTATTCAAGAAACATCTACCTCCCATGGTACCTGCCTTCCTTACACTGGAACAGTGGCTGTGTGTTATGTTTCCAATCATCTTCCCTTACTGCTTTATTACTATTATTATAATTTGAGGGTGATAAAGGGAATATCTCCAAACACAATGGCACTTTGAAAATCTAACCAAATATGGAAAATTAAACTGAATACAAAGATTCCATTGATTCTCCTGGGGTCAACAATGAAAATAAAACCCCCCAAATGGCTAGAACAGAGACCTTTTGTTGGAATAGACTGAAACATGTAGGAGTTTATAGAACTATTGTGCATTACAATTTTTTTACATTCTTACTTGTGTTCATACTTAGAGAAATCGACCAATGACATTTATTAAAGGCCTACTGTGTACCAGGCACTGAGTCAGGCACTAGGGACACAGGCAAAAATGAACAATTCCTGCCTTCTAGGAGCTTAAATGTGATCAAGAGACAACGTGTACCTAATGCACATATGGAATAAAGATGAAATAAATAGGTTATCTAGGAAGAAAGGTCACCAATAGTTGGGGGGATCAAGAAAGGCTTGTTGTAGAACAGAGGCTCTCGGCCAAGAGCCTCTATCCATGGATGGATTTCAGGGGATTCCTAAATGTGGATGGGAAAAAATACATCTTTAATTCAGCAGGTCCTTCAGTTATGAATGTAGGCAACAGACCTGATTATGAGAAGGGTCCATAGACTTCACCAGACTACCAAGGGGATCAAAGACACAAGAAAAAGCCCAGTGGCAGGATATGGTGTTGGGCTGAGTCTTGAAGAGAGGAATCCTTTGAGGTAGAGATAATGAAGAAGAGTATTCGAAGCTCAGGGAATAGTTGAGGCAAAAGCACAGCTATAGAAGATGAATATGGGTGAGGAAGAGCCAGAAGGCCAATAGGTGAGGAATATGGAAGAAGGCTGGAAAGGAAGGAGGGGGCCAGGTTTTGAAGCAAAAAGGTAGCTTGATATAATGTCATTCAGTTGACCAAATCTTTTCCAAGTGGTTACTATGATCAGGGTACCATGCTCTGTGAGAAGACTACAAAGGAACTTACATTGGAGCCCATTGGAGAACAGAGGTGAAGATATCTGTAACAAGGCAGAATGGGGCAAAAGAACAAAGGAGCCATCCCAGCAAAGCACTAGGAGAGATATGATTGGGGGAGGTCACATTCAATTGGATGAATCAGAATAGGATTCTAGGAGTAGCATCTGAGTTGGACTTAGAAGTAAGGATTTCAACAGGCTCAGATGGTGGTTTTAGGGATGCTAGAATGAGGAAGATTTTATTCAATAAAACAATGGGGAACCATAAAATCAGGGGCTCCTAACCTGAAGGGTCTAATCTTTCTTTTTAATTGATAGCTATGCAGGGTTTCTCAAATGTCATAGCAAATTTTTAATCTTGAATAAAAAGTACAGGGACAGGTAGGTAGCAGTGAGTAGAGCTCCAGACCTGGAGGCCAGCCACATAGCAGGCATTATATAAATGTTAGTTATAAACTATTATTATTATTACTATTACTTGTTCAAGGGGATCATTCTAGTTAGTGGCAGAACCAAAGTTAGAATTCTGGAGTCCTGACTTCCAGTTCAGTGCTTTTCCCATCAATTTTTCTAATTGATTCTACCTTAGTAGTAGCTCTTTTATCCAACCTTTTTTTCTTTTTATTTTTTGAGCCTAGTTTTTAAAAATGCATTTATTTAAAGTTTCATTGATGATTTGTTCCCATCATGATCATTTCCCAATATTCCCCTCCCTGTTATCAAAAATGGGTCTAGGGGGCAGCTGGGTAGCTCAGTGGATTGAGAACCAGGCCTAGAGACGGGAGGTCCTAGGTTCAAATCCGGCCTCAGCCACTTCCTAGCTGTGTGACCCTGGGCAAGTCACTTAACTCTCATTGCCTAGCCCTTACCACTCTTCTGCCTTGGAGCCAATACACAGTATTGACTCCAGGACAGAAGGTAAGGGTTTAAAAAAATGGGTCTAAATTCAATATATCAGCCCTAGTGATGATTTCCCCAGTTCTTACTTAGATCATTAGAATAGTCGCTTCCTGACTGTTCTTGCCTCCAGTCTTTCCCTTGTGTCCAGCCTTCAAACCACTAACCCAAAAGGGTTCTTAATGGACCACTCTGGTAATGGCTCTCTTCCAACAAAAGCCTTTAGTACACGTGTTCTTGAGCTTTTTTTTTTTTTGCATCATGGATCCCTTGAGATCTGGTAATCTGATAAATGGAGGGACTCAGAATAATATTTTTAAATTCATAAAATAAAATGTGTTAGGATTAAGAAAAGAACCAATTATATTAAAATACAGGGTGTCCCAAAAGTCTTAGAGCATTTGAATGCTATTAAATGTGAAAAAAAAAGTCATTAAAACTTGCAGAAAGATTTTTTAAGCTACTTCTTCTTTTTAACTCTTACCTTCTGTCTTAGTATCAGAGTAACAAGGACTAGGCAATGGGGCCTAAGTGACTTGCCCAGGATCACACAGCCTGGAAGTGGCCGAATTTGAATTTCAACTTGGGTCTAAGCCCTGCTTCTAGGTCTAAACTCTGTTCACTGCACCACCTAGCAGCCAGTGAGTGATTTCCCCTTTCTGGGCCTCAGTTCTAAGGTGCTTTACAGCTTTGAAATCCTTTCTTTCTATAACTGGATGGTGCTGGGGCAGCAAAATCATTAAAGAATGGGAGAAGGCAAGGATAACTCAAGATTTAAGACTACGGGGCTTAAAGAAAAATAAAGATCTTAGGAGGAAGAATAGATTTTTAAAGGAAACATGGTTAATTCTGTTATGGACACGTTGCATCTCAAGTGCCAGACACATATGCGGGTGGAGAGAAGTACAGAACGAACCCTCTTAGGAGTGACTGGGGCCAGAGACAGAGGCAGGAGCTTAGAAATTACAATTGAATCCATTGAAATAGATAGAAATCAAGAGGATACTTGAAGGAGGGGGAAAAGGGCCAAGGACAGATTAAAGAGAGAAAAAGAAGTGGAGACAGAACAGAATGCATGCTTCGTCTGCAGAACATATAGATAAAGGATAAAAAATAAAAAACAAGCCTGCCCCCCCCCCACGTGCCAAGATATTTAGGACAATATTTTTTGTGGTAGCAAAGAACTGGTGAAAAAAGTAGATGTTCATAAATCGGGACATGGCTAACAAATTGTGGTTTATGGATGTAATGGAATATTACTGTGCTGTAAGAAATAATGAACATGCTGAACTGAGAGAAAAATGGAAAGGCTTATACGAATGGATGTAGAGAAAATTAAGCAGAGTCAGGAGAACAATATACAAATATGTGCAAACAATGAAAACAGAAAGAGCAACCATCACAACACGGGAAAAACCAATGTTGCAGAACTCTAAAGAACAAACTTGGCCCCAAAGAAGGTGATATGAGAACACCTCTTCTTCATCCCCCTCCAAGGTCTCTGACATGTGGAGCACTGCTTTTAACATCAGATTTTTTTAATGTGTGTTGATTGGTTTGACTAAATTTTAGTTTCTTCCTTTTTCCCTGTCTTTAAAAAACCCTTTGTTGTAAAGAATAGCTTTTTGGGAGAGGCAATGGATGGGGAATGAATGCAGAGGGAAAGCTACGGGATGTAAAAACTGAAGATGGGAATAAAAATCTATTTTTTAAGTTCAACATCATGGAAGCAAAGGCAAGAAAAGGAAGCTGATCAAAGCAACAGGGGTTTCACAGATATCAAGGTGGATGAAACCATCAGTATTTGTAGTTTTGAATAAACTAAAGGAAGAAGAGTGGGGAGGGAAGGAAAGTTGAGAGAGTCCTTACCATAAAAATGCTTATCAGTGAGAAACATTATCATTAAGATACATAAATCTATATTTATAGATAAACATATATCTAAATTATCTATATAGAAATAGATATATTATCTATATTATTATATATAATTATACACATGTAAATTATCTATAGATAAATATATACACACATACAACAGTGTATTTTGAAGGGTCTTTTTCCCTTATTTGGGGGTACATCTATAATTATGTATGCCTCCATTTGTTATAAGGAACTTAAAGGCTGATGCTCAAATGATCTTGGAAAGATTTTCAAAGACCTAGGCCACCTAAATTGTCCCTCCAAAGCCTTTCTGTATTTTAAGCAGCAACAAAATTATTAAGGCAATAATTAATGCTTATTATAGCAGCAAAATAATTTTAAATTCAAATTGATGGCACAGCAGAGTTCTGTGTAGCATAGGGAGCTTTATAGAACCACTGGGGTCCATCTGTAAACCATGTGCATTATGTGTTTCTGTAACTTTTTATAGGAAGTGGAACATAATCTCACTATTTCAAAGGCTTACTGAGGCTTAATTGATGAATCTTTGATTTTCTCCCAGAGTGTTGGGTGTATATGTGATTTATTTAATGAGCAATCTTTGATCAGGCACTCTACTCCACATTCTAACATTTCCAACGGGAAAATACAGTTCTTTACTACCACTATGATGGGGCTTTTAGAATAGGGACTTCTCCAGGACTTTTGCTGTCATTTAAGACTAAAGATGTAATGTTAACATTGCTTGTGCCTGGAATTGTTAAAAATAAATTATTTAAAAAGGGGATGGAGAAAATTATGGTCTGGTGTCAAATCTACAGTAATACCTTCTTGTGATAAAGACTCAATAAGTTTTATAGTAAGCCCTCTCCCAAGTACATCCACACAGATTCTTGAAATGATCACAAATTCCTTAGGAGTCAGAAAAAGAGATCAGGTCCTTTCACAGCTAAGACTAGAAGAAGAATTCTTATCTAAGTAAGGGATAAAGAGATCACAAAAGGTAAAGCAGATAATTTTGATTAGAGGAAATTGAAAAGCTTTTATTCAAACAAAATAAACAAACTAGGAGATGGAAAGCTGTAGATCAGGGGGAAATTTTTTGCATCAAATATCTCCTATAAGGGTTTGGTATTCAAGAACTAACAAATATATATGAGAAACCATTCTGTAATAGATAAATGGTTGAAAGAAATTAACAAACCATTCTCAAAAGAATTGCAAGCTATAACCAACTATATGAAAACACTGCTCTGAATCACTAATAATGCAAAAACAAACCCTAAGGTTTTACCTCATAAACAGAAAATTGATGAAGATGGTAAAAGTTTAAAATAGTCAATGTTAAAGAACTACACAAAAGACAAGAACACTAATATACTGTTGGTAGAGTTGTGAATTGGTTCAACCCTTATGGGAAGCAATTTAGAATGATGCTAAGAAAGTGACTAAAATGTCCATAACTTTTGACACAGAGATGGCACTGCTAAGCATGTACCCACAAGTAAGACAGATTTGGAAAAAAATCCAGAGAAGCCAAAATATTTATAGAAATGCTTTTTGTGGATGTACAGAACTGATAATAAAACAGATGCTCATCAAGAGAGGAATGGCTAAACAAATTGAACATGAATGAAATGGAGCATTCCTATATTACTAAAAATGATGAATGTGGTGAATTGAGAGAAGCATGGGAAGAGATTGATCTGACTGATACAAAGTGAAGTAAACTAGACCAGGAAAAGAATCTACACAGCAATGGAAATGGATAGAACAAGCAACAAAATAAATGAAGCCAAATCCTATAACGAAGGAGCTTGTTACCCCCAAATATGAAAAAATATGAAAAGCCAGCTTCCCTTCCCTTCCCTCCCCACCCTCACTCCTTTGCAGAGGTAGGGGACCATCTGCAGTAAACATCAGGTTTTTTCATTGTGTTAACCAACTTTGAAGAATTTTTTTCCTCTTCTTTAAAAGAATGGTATAAGAGATGACTCTATGGGAAGGAGAGAAATACAAAGGGAAATTAAGCAACATAGAAAAAAAGGTCAATAAAATTAATCATTAAGAGGAAAAAGCATATCAAAAATTCAACACATTACTTAAAAAAATGGAAAAAATACACAATTACAGCAATGTAAATGGAATGACAAGTGAAAAATGAGTCTTATAAAGGCCACTCCCAAGAAAAAGAATGAGAATGTCTTCCTTTTCTGCAGAAAGGGGAGGGAAACTATGGGTGTGGAACACTGTATGTTGAACTCGGTGGAGATGTTGCTTAATTTTGCTGAAGTCGTCTTTTTCCTCTTTTTTGATTCTCTGTAAGAAGAGACGGAAGGGGAAGGAATAGGGAAATAGTAAATTTATTTTAAAAAATAAATGAGGGGACAGCTGGGTGGCTCAGTGGATTGAGAGCCTGGCCTAGAGACTGGAGGTCCTAGGTTCAAATCTGACCTCAGATACTTCCCAGCTGTATGACCCTGGGCAAGTCACTTAACCCCTATTGCCTAGCCCTTACCACTCTTCTGCCTTGGAGTCAACTCACAGTATTGACTCTAAGACAGAAGATAAGGGTTTTAAAAATTAAAAAAATTAAAATTAAAAAAAGTGATCAGGAATGTTCCTTCTGTTATCAATAAACTTAATTCAAGACACACAAATGGGGAAGACAAAGTTGACAAAGAGAGTGCTTAAGGATTTAGTGGTAATGCAGGTATAATAACTTTTGAAGGCTGCCAGGAAATTAAAGGATAGTACAGTGTCTTTCATCCAGTAGACATTTAACAAATGGTTTTTCTTTAGAAGAAGATGTTTTTTTTCCCCCTCAGGGCCTGTGAAGCCATTTGGGAACAGATTGTTTTGGTATTCAGTAATTATTATAAGAAATTCAATAATTCGTTTTATATCCATCTCACACACACACACACACACACACACACGCGCGCGCATGCGCGTGCATGCACATACTACCTGAAGGTAATGTAATGTCTTTTATGCCACTTTTATGAGAAACAGGCAAATAACCCCAAAGCAAGCTAATACCACTAACCTTGTTGAGGAGTCAAGTTCCAGAATATCTCCTGGGATCCAAATCTTCTTCACCCTCATGCCCCACCCCAAGTCATCAAGAAAAGGTTGTGTTATTATGAATAGCACCATTTCTAAAATACCGTAAGATTTTTCTTCTTTTCAAAAAGGGAGTCCATGCCTATCCAACATTTCTGTTCCTCCCACTCCCACAGAGGAATTCCATGGTATAGCTATACCTATAGTCTCTTTCCAGAAAAGAAGCCCATTCCTGGCCAGTCTGGCATAGTGCGTGGCTCCTAGAATGTACTTTATAAATTCTTGTTGCATTTAATTATAGTGATGCCTTCTTAAAGATGAAACTCATGCTGGGTCAACAGCTCTATTGCTTTCAATTACAGAGAAATCACCCAGGCAAACATATATCATACAAATGTATTCATCCACTAACTTCTAGCTCACTGAAGGTCACAGATACCTTCATGTATCAAAGTTCCTAGTCCCCAAGTTGTATGTCCAAAGCAGAACAGAGTGTAACATAATCTAGAAAGATTTTCAATAAAAATGTTTAAGTTTGGCAAATCTGGCCTCAGACTCTAGCCAAGTCAATTAACTCCAGTTACCTACCTGGGCTTGTCCTTCTGTCAAAGAGCTGTTACTAAGACAGAAAAGTAAGGGTTGAAAAAAATTCTCTTTTAGTTTTAGCCCCTCACAACATTCGGAAAATCTGAAACAAAGTTCCAGAGAAATGAAGCTTTGTTACTTCCAAAGATCCACTGGTGTTGGCAATGTCTCTACCGAAGATCATGAACCTTCTATATCTTCAGGGATAACTATCATAAATAGCTGGGTCCAAAATATTCATATCACTGGGTTTATAGCTTTCTATGACTATCTGAATTTATCAGATAATCTCACTATCAGATTAAAGACCCTTTTACAGATTATTTGGGCCTACCAGAGTTTATGGCTAGCTGGCATACCTTTTGAGAAGACAGGATCACTTCTAAACTAGAATAGACAACCAAAGGGACAGATAGGTAGCACAGGCCTGGAAGAGAGTGTCAGGCCTGGAATTGGGAGGATCTAGGTTCAGACTTAAGACTCTTCCTAGCTGTGTGGCCCTAGGCAAGTCGCTTAACTTCAAATGCCTAGCTTGTGTGGCTTTTCTGTCTTAGAATTGATACTAAAAGGGGCAGCTAGGTGGCTAAGTGGATTGAAAGCCAAGCCCAGAGATGGCAGGTCCTGGGTTCAAATCAGACCTCAGATCTCAGATACTTCCTAGCTGTGTGACTCTAGGCAAATCACTTAACCTCCATTGCTTAGTCCTTACCACTCTTCTGCCTTGGAACCAATATACAGTTTTGATTCTGAGACAGAAGGTGAGGGCTTAAAAATAGAGGGGGAGGATTTTAGTGGAGGCATCACTGTATTAATGTGGAATAAACATATTAGCCTGAAAAAAGGTACATATCAAATCCTGGACTCACACTGGCCCATATGAAAACAAAATCTAGCCAATGGAATTAGGTATAGTAAAATACGGGTGATTCTTTTTTACTCGGTGTCAGGAAAGGTGCTGGCTGTTGGGTCAAAGAATGGAACAGTACTCAAGTTGTTTGTGTAAGGCTCCCAGGCTTCATTTTCTTGGACTTTCCTTTTTGTGATACTATTCTCTGAAGCTTCACTGTCTTCGAACAAAACGAAACAGGGAAAAACAAACAGCAGTGAGAAGCAGGAGCACTTCAGGATTGAAGGTTGTTTTTAAAAAACAGAACCTAGTTTTAGGATGAACACATACTAATCTGGTTAAACTTACACATACAGCAAACTACCAGAAACCTGATGCAATCCAGTGAATTTCCTTTGCTGTCACTCCCTATATAGATCAAGGAAAATTGAAGAGAATTAGTCCATAATCTTCAGCAGTTCCTCAGTGGATTAAAGACACTGTATTTCTTGGTTCCTCTCCCTCCACTTCCCCTTCCTCTAATCGTATCAAATCTTACCCAAGCAGGACCCTTACTTTTCCAACTCCTAGATGGATAAGGAGAGAAAGGTGTTAATTTTTGTAGTATTCAGGTATGGAGATGCACCTAATTTTCAAAAAATATCTATCCAGTAGATCCACAATTCTCTCAAACTGCATGAGGTATTTAAAGGCCTGGGGCCTGGCCCATTTCTAAAATGCTATAGCTTCATGATTTTAAAGAATTCATATGTAAAATCATAGGGTCACAAATCTAGAGCTGGGAAGGACCTCAGCTCTGGAAACTGAGGCCCAGAAAATCTGAGGGACTTGTTCAAATTGTCATTGGTGAAAAGCATCAGAGGCAGGATTTGAACCCAAACTCTATAACTCCAGACTCTAAGTTCTGTCTACAGTAGAAAGGAATGTTGTGCTCAGCAAGGCAGGACCAGATCTTTTACAGTGGGTAATATCCCTTCATAGTGAATTGTTTGTTCTGTGTGCACACAAACACTGGAATATCCAGGGCAAGGGGGAGAAGATTTGGTCCCTAATTTGAATCTGTGGGGGGTTTATCTATCAGGTAACAGAATGTACTCTTTCCATATCAACTCATCCACACTTTGCCAGTGAAGTTCAGTACGAATCCAACAGGTGACAGGAAGCTCTCACTAGGAGGAAAAAAGAGGCAGTTGATTGAGGCCATGTTAAGTCTCATGGTTACCCCCAAGGTTATTTTGTATTCCACAGGATAATAGATTTAGAAACAGCCAGGCCCATATGAGCCATGGAGTCCAATCTCATTTCACAGATGAAGAAACTGAGAAAAATGGGGTAAGTGACAACCAGGGTCACACAGTTAATACAGGCTGGAGAAAGATACCATTTGAACTCAGGTCTTTGTGATTATGAGCCCAGCAGCCTATTTACTATACTACTTAGTTGCCTTTGTTTTATATAATGGCAATAATAAACATTAACATTTTTATAGTACTTGAAAGCTTGCAGAGAACTTTATAGAGTGTCCCAATTATCTTAGTCTATTAAAGGTTTTAAATGTACACAAAGACTTTCGGGACATGTGTTGTAAGCCTAGCACAATGCCAGGCACACTGGAGAAGCTTACTGAATGTCTGCAATCGATTGACGGAGATCCTGAGATCTTCTGTCAGGAGACTCACATGTTGATTCTGCCTTGGCCATTTTTTCCAACCTGTGGGACCTGAGACAAATCACTTTCACTGGTGCATGCACCAAGTTTTCATACAAAGTACCTATTATGTGTCAAGCACTGTGCTGGGCACAGGGGGCAACAAACACAGAAACAATCCCTGTTCTCAAAGGGATTGCATTTTACAGAGGGGGAGGGGGTGTGGGCACACTAACACTAAATATATACAAAGTAATTTAAGGCTTAATGTCAGAAGGACTACCCAAGGCCTCAGTTCCCTCATTCATAAACTGAAGGGATTAGACAAGAGAGCATCTGCATTCCCTGCAAGAACCCAATGACTCAATCAATGATGTCAGCATGGGGATTCCAGCCTGAAATTAAGGGAGGTGGGTGGGGCTCTTATCCAGAAGCCAAGGCACCCCCCCTCCCCCCTCCCAACCCTAAAGCTAGGAGAGGCTAGCCTGGGAGTCTGGAGTCGTGGTCCACATACTGTTTGGGACCTGACATGTATGTGGCCAGGCCAAAAAAATCCCCTCCCTGCCCCATACTCAGGGAAGTAAGGCAGCAGGCCAACTGCCATGAATGTTGGGTCACTTCTGCCATTTTGCAGCTCTTTCTCAGTCCATCACACAGAAGCACAACCTACAAAAACACACAACATCCCAAGATGTCACACACTCAGAATGGATAAACACACAAACACACACACACAAAACAAGCAACATTTACAAAATACACATATGCATTCCAAACTGACACACCAATACACATACACATACTACATACATACAAAGCATATACAGACACTCAGATTGGATACAAACACCACAACAACAAAAAACCACACACACAAACCAAGAAACACTCACAAAGTATACACACTCAATCCTGACAGATACACACGCGCACACACACACACACACACACACACACACTACATATATACAAAGCATACAGAGGTACCTTTAGTAGATAAACAAACCAAAAAAACCACACACACAAAAAAGCAACACTCACAAAGTGTATATACTGGGTCCAAACTGACCTACACATGCACACACTTATACAAACATTCAGACACTATATACATACAAAGCATATATAGACACCTTGATTGGACACACAAGCCACAACCAAAACACACACACATACACACAATGAGGAACATTCCCAAAGTATATATATTCAATCCACACTTACACATACACACTACATACATACAAAGCATATAGACACCTTGAGTTGAAAGATACACCACACACAAAATACACAAAACAAGCAACATTTACAAAATATACACATTCCAAACTGACACCTACATGTAAACACATACTACATACATACAAAGCAAATACAGACACCCTGAGTGGATACACACACCACACCAAAAAAATGAGCAACACTCAAAAAGTATACACACTAAATCCACAAACACACATACACAATACATACATACAAAGCATATGGATACCTTGAGTTGAAATACACACCACGCAAAAAATACACAAAACAAGCAACACTCCCAAAGTATACACTAAACTGAAAGACACATACTACATACAAAGCATATACAGACATCTTGAGTGGATATACACACCACACCAAGAACACACTCAGAATGAACAACACTCAAAAAGTATAGATACTCAATCCACACTGACACATTCACACACTACATACATACAAGGCATATACAGACACCTTGAGTGGAACAAATACACACCACACACACACACACACACACACACACACACACACACGACAATCAACACTCACAAAGTATAAATACTCAATCTAAGCTGACCCACACAGACACAGATACATACATACTGTATACATACAAAGCACATACATACATCTTGAGTGGATATACACACCACACACAAACAAAACACACACAAAACAATCAACACTCACAAAGTATACATACTCAGTCCTAAGTCACACATGCTACATACATACAAAGCATATACAGACACCTTGAGTGGATACATACACCACCACAACAAAAAACACACCTACACAAAACAAGCAACATTCTCAAAGTACACACTCTCAGTCCAAACTGACACACCCACAAATACTACAAACATACAAAGCATATAGAGACACCCTGTGTGGATATACATGCATGCATGTATATGTATACGTGTATGTATGTGTATGTGTGTATGTATATGTGTATGTATATGTGTATGTATACATTTATTTATATATATATATACACCACACCAAAAACACACATGCACCAAAAAAGAGGAACACCCAGAAAGAATACAGTTAGTGCAAGCTGACATACATAGACACAACATAAATACCACACACATACATACATCCTGAGTGAATATACACCACACACATACACAAACCACACAAAAAACAAGCAACACTCACAAAATACACACACAACCCTAACTGATACACACACACACACACACACACACACACACATACACAAAGCATATACAGACACCCTGAGTGGATACACATACCACACTAAAAAAAACACAGGAAAAAAAAGTAATACTCACAAAGTATACACACTCAGTCCAAAGGGACAGACCAACACACATACACACTGTACATATATACAAAGCATATACAGATACATTTACATCATAATAAAAAAACCCACACACGTCACAAAACAAGAAACACAAAGTATTACACACAGTACAAACTCTCTCACACACACCTCCTCTCTCCCTCCCTCCCGGAAGCTCCTCCCCAAACTCCTCCTCCTCCTCTTCGTTTCCCCGCCTAGCCGGTCGGCCTGCTGCTGCCCAGGGCTTGGCCTGCCGCTGTCCTCCCGCCGAGGCTCCGTTCGCAGACCTGCACTCACTTCTGTAAGCAAGCACTGCTGCCCACCGCCCGCCGCCCCCCTCTGCCCGCTCCCTCCCTGCACGAGTCGTTACCCGAGCACCACCACCCCTCCCCCGCCCGGCTCGGGGTCCTCGGGCAAGCGTTAGGCCGCCTCAGGGCCCTTCCATCCTGCTCCGCTGGTCTCGGGCCCAGCCCCGGGTTCCGTCTCTGAACTGCAAGCTCTGCGGCCTGGTTCGGGGGAGGCACTGGTGGCGCCCGAAGCTGAAGGCCTGAGCCCTGTGTCCCCCTCCCTTTTCCCTCCTGCCCCTCCTTTTCCTCGCGCCCCATTCCCCCTCCTCCCCGAACCCCGGCTGGAAAAATTTGGAAGTGCCTAAGCCTGGGGGCTTGCCCGCCCCCCCCCCCACCCCTCCCTCCCCCGCTCCCGCTTGAGAGAAGGGCGGGGGTCACTGGCTCAGAGTTGACTGAAGCCAGCGAGGAGCTGAGGGCGAATAAGAAGCCTCTCGAGCTTTTGTGACGTAAGGCCTCGCGGCCCAGCCGTTTGGAATCTCAGCGGGACAGTTTACCGCCCCTGTAACCTTGGGCATGGCCGGCTCACTTGCTCCCCTGAAAGCTTGGGCCATCATTCTGTCAAGAATAAAATGAAGGGGGGAGGGGCGGGGTTAGAGCTAGTGACCCAGGAGGGGGGTCCCTTCCAGCTCCAGTCTGGGACACCCCCTTACCCCCTCCCTCCTGGTGCTGTCTACATGTTTCAGGGCCCTGGGGCTATCTCACCCAGGCTCAATCTTAAGGTTCTGCTCCACTCAGGGGGAAGGGGTGGGGGTGGAGGGCAAGAGTCGAAATGGAAAGCCTCCCCCCATCCCATCCGGTACTCCCCCCACTTCTGCCCAGATGTGCCTTTGGTTGCTGAATTGCTAATAATCAAACACTCAGTTTCAATGTATCCTCCACTAGCATAAATTCCCTACCCACTCTCCAGAAACTCCAGGAAGGCAGAGATCAGGGCTCACTTGTGCTTCCATGCCCTCCACAGGACCCCCCCACCCCACCCCCACCCCCACGCCCCCACACAGAGTAGGATCTAAGAAGGTATGGAATGAATGGATGGGTGGAGTAAGTGAGAATGGATGGGGAAAAATAACACATGTAAAATTATCCACATACCAAACTCAGAGACATCAGTGTTGATTATCCCCACTGTAGTGTTGGGAGGAAAGTAGTCCCTAGACCCACCCAAGTGTCACTCCTTTCTTCTTTAAACCCTTTTCTTGTGTCTTAGAATAGCCACTAAGAGCAGTAAGGGCTGAGCAATTGGGCTTAAGTAACTTGCCCAGGGTCACACAGCTAGTAAGCTAGTAAGGACAGATTTGAACTTAGATCCTCCTGATTCCAAGCCTGGCACTATCCACTGGACCACCTAGCTGCCCAGAGCAAACATTCTCTAAGAGATGGCTCTAAGTTCTCCTTGTTCCTGTCACTTTCTATCACCAGGCTTAGTTTATAGACCCAAAAGTTAGAAACAAAATGCTCTGGAATTCATCTTTGCTCTACAATTGGACATTTCTCCCCTCCCAATTGATTTGGGTAAAGTGTTTCTGCTTCTGAAGTTGCCTAATGGGCCCAGGAGGAAGATGCCAATGGTACTTGGTGCACAATGCTTCATTTGCCCTTTTTTTTTGCAACTTGAAATAGGCTGCAAGACAAATGAGTGAAGCAGAAGCTTGAGAAAGATGAAATTTGGCTGTCTTTCCTTCCGGCAGCCTTATGCTGGCCTGGTCCTAAATGGAGTCAAAACCCTCGAGACTCGTTGGCGTCCTTTGCTGGCAAACCAGCACAGCCGCACCATTGCTATTCACATTGCTCAAAAAGACTGGGAAGATGAATCATGGAAGTATATACTGGTAGAGAGGCTCGGGATGACAAGCATGGAGATTCAGGCATTATTGGATGAAGGAGAGAAGTTTGGCAGAGGAGTCATTGCTGGTGAGTTTAATTAAGGCTGTTTGGATTAAATGGAGAAGAATAATATTGGCCTACTAAGGAATCCCACATTCACAGGCTCCCCATCCCTTAACACACAGACACACACACACACACACACAGACACACACACACACACACACACACTCACTCACAATTTAGCTACCAGTTACTAGGCAGCTAGGTGGCATAGTGGAAAGACCTGCTTTCAGATTCAGCCTCAGACACGTACTAGCTGTGTAACCCTGGGCAAGTAATTTAATTCTGCTTGCCTCACTTTCCTCATCTGTAAAATGAGCTGGAGAAGGAAATGGCAAGCCACTCGTGTCTGCCAAGAAAACCTTAAATGGGCTTACAGAATTGAATGTGACAAAACAACTGAACAACAACATTGTGTGCTGGTAGAAAGGTCATTGAATTTGAAGCCAGAAGTCCTGGATTATTTCCTAGCTGTGTCGCTCACTCACTGCTTGACTTCAGGGATACCTATAATAATCTAGGAATCTCTGAAGGTATTTCAAAGTTCCAGCTACTTTGAGAGTTGTGGGGTTGGTGATGGTTGTGGTAGGAGGTTAGGGTTTTGGTCTACAGATGTGTATTTCTCTTTTTTCCCCAAAACCCTTACCTTCCATGTTAGAATCAATACTGTGAACTGGTTCCAAGGCAAAAGAGTGGTAACAGCTAGGTTATGGGACTTATGTGACCTGCCCAAGGTCAGATAGAGTCTAAGGCCAGATTTGAATTCAGGACCTCCTGTCTCTAAGCCTGGCTCTCAATCCACCAAGCCACCTTGCTGCCCCTAAAGGATGAATTTTTCAGTCTCAACAACTGACAAAATCTACTCAAGGATGGTATGGTTAGGATCTCCATTACCAGAGGCAATGACAAAAATATTTGTTGTTGTTATTGTTGTCATCTAGTTGGTTCAGTTGAGTGCTATGATTTGTAACCCCTCTGGGGATTTTCTTGGCAAAGATACTGAAAGGGGTTCTCCAGTTCATTTTACAATTAAGGAAATGAAGGCAAACAGGGTTAAAGCGTCTTGCCCAGGATCACACAGCTACTAAGTGTCTGAGGCTACATCTGAACTCAGGTCTTCCTGGCTCTAGGCCCAGTACCCTATCCATTCTACCACATATTTGCCTAAGGACAATAATAACTGGTTTATATGGAACTTCAAGGTTTACAAAGTTCTTCCCATAACTGATTTTTGTTGATACCCACAATAATTCCTGAGAGGGAGATGCCTTTTCTATCCTCTTTTTTCCAGATGTTAAAACTATGGCTGAGAGACATTTAAGTAGCTTGCCTGAGTATCGAAGGCATAATTTGAACACAAGGCTTCCTGACTTCCTAGGTCCAAAATCCATAGTCAAGACCATCAATGATCTTTGACTTACCTCTTATTTTTCTCATAAAACTCTAGAAGTCTAGACAGGGGTTTGCTATAAAGTCTCTAAAATCTTTCTTTGGGTAAATTAATATTCTTTTGATGGTTGTTTAGTTGTTTTCAATTGTGTCACACTTCCTTGACCCTATTTGGAGCGTATAGGTCAGTGATGTCAAACCTTTTAAAGATGGAGTTCTAGGCCCCACCCCCACCCTACCCTCCCAGACTGAATGCCACCCCAGCCCCCCTTACCCCAGACAGATGAAGGAGGAGGAAGCACTCCCATTGGGCTGCTAGGCAGAGGGGAGGGTGGTGTAAAAAAATGTCATCATGTGTGGTGGAGAGGGGGAGGGGAGCAGCTCCACCCAAGTCCCTCTGCCTTTCTAGTAACAAATTACTAGTCCCTGGGGGTGAGGGGTGGCACGTGTGCCCACAGAGCACTCAGTGTGCCATAGGTTCATCATCACTGCTAGGTGTTCAGGGAGGACAACTAGCACCTCTATTGTGAGGGTTTGTTGAGCCCTTTTCAGGGCTACTCAATCAGCTTTTGTGTCCACCTGGCACTCTTATCCTTGGCTCCAAGAAGCTGTAGAATGCATAGTGGCCACACCCCAGTAAGCCACTTCCACAATGGGCTAAACCAGGTTGAGAGTAATTGATGGGCCACAAATACATGGATGAGTTAGAGGAGATCTCTGTCCCCAACATGTGAAAACTTCCCCTGGTGGAATGGGCAGCTGAGAACAATTTGTTCCAGTGGCTATGAAGGGTGCCTCAAGCAGGTGCTGTGGAGTGCTTAGAAGATGGTTGGACATCAGAGGTGCCACAGTTATCCCCTGTACCTGGGTCTCACTAATTGTCCTGACTTTTGCCTTGCCACTAGACTTGGATGCCTCTGGAAGCTGGAATGAGGCTAAAGACTGTGCAACTCTCCCTCACTTAATTCATGCGCAAGTCAAGACATCACCCTCTTGATGTCATTGGTCCTCTCTGAAAGGAAGGACAAACAACATTCTTCCTGTTGCTTGTTCTTCACCTAGAGTGTTATGTTATCTTACTAACTCAGTATTTCATATATAAAAAGACACACACACACACACACACACACACACACACACACGTGTTCATTAAAGGGAAAATAAAACCCTGACTCACGGGTACTTCTTTCCTTCTGTCCAGGGCTCGTGGACGTCGGGGAAACTTTGCAGTGTCCTGGAAATATGGCTCCAGAGAAGCTGGTGGACCTGGAAAACCAAGCTGTATTGACCAATGTGAAACAAAAGTACCTGACGACAATTTCAAACCCAAGATGGCTATTACGGCCCATCTTTGCTAAAGGTGGAAAGGATATATTTCAAGTGGATATCCCCAAAGAAGTGATCCCTATGGAGCAGGGAAAATTCATCAGAGCTTCCCTAGAATAAAGGGGCAGAGAACTGAGCCAGACATCTTTAATGGATATGGTTCGTATGTAAGTGACTGATACTGTCAATTCATCTTATTATAATAACATTAGATGTCTTGTAAAGGAAAACAAATTATTTCTTAACACCAGATAGTAGGAATCATGATTTTCAAGCTAAAACATCCGTGAGGTATACGGCAAGACAATGAAAACAACCAATAAATGTCATCTTGTGACTTTTTTATCAGTTCTGTCCATTGCAAGCCTGTAATAATAAAACATTTTTAAAAGTTTTTGCCCCTTGGGCTTGGTTTTATGTTCTTTTCTGTGTTAATTCTAGTAAAAAAACAGCATTGTGGGAGCAGAGAACACAACATGCAAGGTGACTGCTCAAATAAGCTCTCCATAAGAGGCAGATATTGACTGGGAAAGCCCTATTCAAGATCTAAACAGTGCCAAGATTTAAACTATTTTTAGAAAAACGTGTCTTGATCTCTCCTTTTGACATCACAAACATTTCCTGTTGAAGCTTCACTTCTCACTCATCTCCCCTTCCCCCCAACGGAACACTGCCATCCTCATAAACAAAAGCAACTACCATAGCAACAGCCTAACAGGCCGAGAAGGGAAGTTTTAAACTAATCCATCTGTGTAGTATCAACACATTTAAAACTGACTTTTACCCTCCCCCCAATAAAAATCACTTTCTCCTTCACAGCCCCAGACATTCTTCAGTTGGTAAAACTGAACATCCTCTCCCCTTCCTCCTCTTTCCAAACTTGAGAATATAGTGATCTCTAGTCCAATGCCGTCGCACTGTCTTACTTAGTCCGGTTTCCATCTGCCACTTTATCAATACTATTTTCCCCAAGGTCATCAGTTATCAAGATTGCAGAATCCTTGGCTAAGTGGCTTCAATTTTGTTTTTAAGTTTGATTGGTATTTTTTGTTTTTAGGCCACAGTGGTCGGCAGACAGATACACCCCTCCTCTGGGTTCTCTGCCGTGACACCTGCCACCAGTTAGCTTTCCCTTGAGAAAAGGCAAACAAGAAAAAAACTCAATCAGTGGTAGGATATTAGCTGTCAACCTATGCAGAAATCTGCACCTGTAAGGCAGCTTCCATCTCCAAGGAAAGGAGAGAGGGACAGTTAATGGCTTTTTGAAAGTCTTTATCCTTCTGGCTTTCTCTCAAGCCTTCTTTATTCTCTTGCCCCTTAACTAGATATCCCAGAACCTTCTGTCCTCAGCCCTTTTCCCTTTGTAATCTTTCTCGGGGCTTTTTCACCTGTTCCCTTGGCCTCAACTACCACCTTTTTACTAATCCCTTCCACATTGCCCTTCTAAGCCCCGCTAGATCTTCCCGCCAGGTGTGTTCGCTTGCTAGGCCCTCATCCCCCCAGCCCTTAATACCTCTCATTAAGTAGGTAATTGGAACCTTGGTGGCACAGTGGATGGAACACTGAGCTTGGAGACAGGGAGTTCTGAATTGAAATCCTGCCTCAGACACATAGCTGTGTGACCCAAGGTACCCTCCGTTTCTTCATGGGTAAAGGGATGACAATAGTACCTGGTGATCAAATAAGTTGGTGTATAAAGGGTGTCATAAATGGCTGCTGCTATTTTTATGCTTCTTATTCAGGTTTGGTTTATATAGCTGTACTATGCCCCTCCCTGGCTGATCTTCATCTTCATCTCTGGACCAGACCCCCCGCTGTGCAGGCTCTGAGCCCTATTCAGTGTGAGTGCCATAGATAGGTGCCTACGTGTGCTCCCATTTCAGGAGCAAACACCCCTGTGTTCATCCCGACCAACTGATAAAGTAGGAGGTGCCGGGAAAAAAAAAGCCAACTCTAGAGCAAATGTTGCTTTGGATTTTAAGACTTTAATTTGTATAGGTTTTTACACAAAGACAAAAATAGGAGACAGTAGTCATTGCGAAATTGTAGTCGACTTAATCAGAAGAGCTGTGTGGACTCTGGGTTGTTACTGTCTTGGATGAAGGTGCTTCGTTACCGTTGCAGCAGTTGCAAGCTGGGCAAGGATGGGCGGAAGAAGACACCTGCTGCTCGTTGGGCTCTGACACAGGCATGGATGAAGCAGCAGCCACAAACATAGCAAACCATGGGTTACATAAAGACATTAAAGTAGTGATTTGGGCATTTAGGGACGTAAAGTCCTGGTAGACTGAAGGTGGTAGCAGCCCCATATTGGAAGGATCAATTGATGCAGCTGGTTCTTGGGGAATAAAAAGACTTGACCCAGTACTATTTGGGGCTTTCCTAGGGAGAACTCGTGGTTGGATTTGTCTGGAATGACCAGCTGAATTCTCGAAAGTTCTTGCTTGTAGGGCGTAGGTCTTAAGGCTCCTCTTCTGAAAATGCCCAAATTTCTTCAGCACCTTCTTCTTCACTCGTTTGGCCATTACCCACTTTCTATAACGAGCCATTCTTACCTCCCTAAAGGAGAACTGTCTTCTCAGGACCCTCGGCTTCTTTCTTTTTGGTAAGGGAGAGACAGGGTTGGGTTGAGCCCTGTTTCTAATGCCCACTCTTCTTTTAATTCTTTGAATCAGAAAAGGGCAATCTCTTCGAAAATTGGAGTTCCGATAAATCTGCAAAGAAATCAGATACATTTTAGCCCTTTTCACTTCTCATTGGGCCATTTCAGTTGCTCAGTTTCAATTTTCAAAAATGTTACGATCTATTAATATTTCACCTTCTGCTTTGAGATCAACCTAACTTGATTTACTAGTGATTCTTCTTTACTAAATAAATAACGAAAGGCAAAGACCTTCGAGGTTTCTGGGAAATTTCTGTCTAAAGTGTTCAAAATATGAAAATGATTCCATTGATCCTATGGAAATACACCAGGCTTTGGGGAATTGGGGATAATCGAAAACAGCCAGAGCTACTTAAATAAGAGATTTTCAGAGCCTTTCCTGTCCTCTTGTGCCCTCAAAAGTTGTATCTGCTCTCAAATATAACCTTTTTAAGTATTTCTTTCCTTTTGAGTTTACCATTAATCCCTTCACTTATCATACATAATATCAAAATACCATAATTCAGAGAATTTCACTATTTTAACTACATGGAATTGAACTTTAACCTTAGAATTAAACTCTATGACTATACTTCAGAGAACTTATATTTTAACTATACAGAATTTAACTGTAACTTTAGAATTCAACTCTATAATCGCTATGATAGAATGTATACTTTATTTATATGGAATTTAATGGTAACTATAGAATTTAACTCTATAATAACTATAATTCATTGAATTTATATTTTAACTGTGTCAATTTTAACTTTAACTTTAAAATTCAACTTTATAATAACCGTGACAGAGAATTTATACTTTATTTATATAGAATTTAACTCTATAATAACTATAATTCATTGAATTTATATTTTAACTGTGTAAAATTTAACTTTAACTTTAAAATTCAACTTTATAATAACCGTAACAGAGGATTAATACTTTATTTATATAGAATTTAACTCTATAATAACTATAATTCATTGAATTTATATTTTAACTGTGTCAAATTTAACTTTAACTTTAAAATTCAACTTTATAATAACCGTGACAGAGAATTTATACTTTATTTATATAGAATTTAACTCTATAATAACTATAATTCATTGAATTTATATTTTAACTGTGTAAAATTTAACTTTAACTTTAAAATTCAACTCTATAATAACTGTAACAGAGGATTAATACTTTATTTATATAGAATTTAACTCTATAATAACTATAATTCATTGAATTTACATTTTAATTATGTAAAAGTTAACTTTAACTTTAAAATTCAACAGAGAATTTCTATTTTATTTCTATGGCATTTAACTGTATAGTAATTATAATTCAGTGATTTTCTATTTTAACTATAGAGAAGTTAAATGTAACTAGAATTCAGCTCTATACTACACTTTCTATTTTAACTCTATACAATAACTGGAGTAAGGACTGATTGTTACCATCACTTTTTTCATCCCCTGGTGAGAGTGAGCTGAAGACACGTTTATGCGAAGTTTAGAGAATCCGTAGAGATTGAGCTGTCGGATGAAGCTTTTCAGGCTAGAAGTTTCGAAAATCCTTATGAGCCCTTTCCTATCCAGAACTTCTCTTTGGAAAAACTCTTCATCAATGACTACACAGTCTCCATTCTCATCCCAACGGATGGACTTAAAGTGGTCGCTTTCTACTATCTTCCAAAGCTTCTTGGGAAAGGACAGGCACAGAAGATCGCCAATTTCTGTCAGACTCAAAAAGTGGCTGCTGAGCTCCTTTCCTTGTAAACTGGGATTTTTATTCATGGCTCAGGAAACATTCCTTCCAGGAATACCCAGAACTCCTTGACCCTTTGAGGTCAACTAAAAAAGGGAGTAAGCCTTTTAACAGGCTCCTCAGACTTCTACCTACTGAGGTTTTAAAGTTAGCTGTCCTGCCCTAAGTAGAACTATTTGCTCTCCCCCAGAACATTTCGAACCTGCTACACCCACTGGTCTGCTAAGACTAAAATGATCTCAGCGGTGTGAGCGCTGCTCATATAACCTGTGCCAAGAATCTAGAATCTCACTCAAAATTGAAACTATGGTGATATTTATTAGGCAAAAGATTCTGTACGTTCCAGCCCTCCTGATTGGTGGACAGCAGGACAGGCCAATTAACATTGCTCTCAAATACTGTTTCTGGAATATTCTGGCCAGTTTGGCTTGGGCCCTTTTGGAGGTAGCCCCGTTGAGGGAGATTCAAGGCAAATTGACCATAGATGGGTACCAGACGGTCAGAGAGGGAGAGGGCAGTCGAAAAAGAAGACCTTTTCACCACTCTGTGGGCTCGGGAAGACCAAACGAACACCAGTAAGAGTTGGACTTCATGAGTTTTTGGGGGGGGGCGGTTCTCAGGCCTTGACTAAACTCTCCCCCCACTTCTAACTATGTTATAGGGACACTGGATGACTGTGGAAGCACAGAGAAGTGGAGCTTCGAGGAAGAGAAATGGCGGTGGGGAGAGGCTGAGGAAACAGCATGGCAGCTGCCGCCCACCCCCAGAGGGTTTGGGGAAGGCCCTCCCTCTCTGCTCCTCTGCAGTTTTGGCCAGATGAGGAGGTTTGGGGGAGGACAAAGAAGGTTTGGGGTCCTGAGGGTGGGAGGAGGTGAGCCCCTTCGCAGCTGTATGTGTGTGGAAAGAGGGCAGTGGGCACTGGACCCCAGTTGGCTGCCTGGCTGGACACTAAAGGCTTTGGGAAGAGCCACTTTGGCTGTCAGCCCAGGTTAAACTCGTGGACTGTCTCACTGTGTGACAAGGCCCTAACAAGGAAGCTGGGTAACCATTTTCTGGGAAAGACACCAAAAGGGAAGGGGCTTCTGGGGACAGGGCAGGAGAATGCCCTGGGGGTCTAGGACCCTCCTCCTTCCTCCAGAAGACTGCTTCCCCCCCTTTGACAGTGGGGAAGCCATTTGGAGGTCTGGAGCGGGCACCTCCCCCAAACCAAAGCCCCTTAAGAACAAAGGGCAGGTCGCCATGCCAACCAGCAGGGGGACACAGACCTCACTCACTAAGCAGAAGGCTAGCCTAGTATCTGAAGAAGCCACCCAAGGAGCCCCCTAGGCCTAGAAGAACACCAAGATAACCTGGGTGTGCACAACAGGGAATTCCACATTTGGGTATGACATTCCAGGGTCCTAATAATAGCTCTGACAGGTGCTAGCTGGCACCACACTGAAACTAAACGGACTTCATTAGCTGAAGTACATGTATCAAGGGCCTACCATGTGCAAGGTACCTCAGTTTCCTTATTTATCTAATGGCAGGACTGAACTGACCTTCCGATCATGACCAAAGAGCGGTTCAGAGCTCTGTTGCAAGCCTTAGAGGATCACAGAATGCCGAAGTCGAAAGAGACAGCTGGGACCACTGAGGCCACCAGAACACGAAGGCCATCGAACTCAACAGCTGAATACAGACTCGCCATAGCTTCTAAATCTAAATTCTTTCTAATGTAAGCTGAACTAGTAGGGACAACAGAGACCCAATCACACAATTTGCCAGTTTTACAGATGAGGAGACTGAGGCTCAGAGGTTAACTGATTTATAAGTTCCAACCCTGTCCAAGGAATTTTATTGTAAGGTTTTATATGATGAAACATATACATGGGCACAATCACATATGGGCGGCACAAGTGTATACCTCTGGGGTGCCTTACAGAAAGACCTTGGAGCTCTCCACTTCCACAGAGAGTTTCCTGAACAGATATTCCCAGGACCAATGAAAACCAGGCCTCAGAAGAGCAGCAGAAAGCCTGATAGGAACACAGAGAAACAGAGTCACACAGACAGAGACACTGAGAGGAAACAGACACAAGACACAGAAAGACAAACAGATGGGTGCGCAGAGACAGAGACAATGACAAACAGAGACACTGAGACAGAGATGGAGACAGAGACAGAGACAGAGACAGACGGAGAGACGGAGGGGAGGACAGAGACAGAGAGATAACAGAGAGACAGAAGACAAAGAATGACAAACAGATGGGTGGCCAGAGACAGAGACAGTGAGAGACAGAGACACTGAGACAGAGATGGAGTCAGAGACAGAGACAGAGACAGAGACAGAGGGAAGGACAGAGACAGAGAGATAACAGAGAGACAGAAGACAAAGAATGGCAAAGAGATGGGTGGCAAGAGACAGAGACAGTTAGAGACAGAGACACTGAGACAGAGATGGAGACAGAGACAGAGACAGAGACAGAGACAGAGTGAGAGAGGAAGAGGAGGACAGAGACAGAGAGATAACAGAGAGATAACAGAGAGACAGAAGACAAAGAATGGCAAACAGATGGGTGGCCAGAGACAGAGACAGTGAGAGACAGAGACACTGAGACAGAGATGGAGACAGAGACAGAGACAGAGACAGAGGGAAGGACAGAGACAGAGAGATAACAGACAGACAGAAGACAAAGAATGACAAACAGATGGGTGGCCAGAGACAGAGACACTGAGACAAAGATGGAGACAGAGACAGAAACAGAGACAGAGGGAAGGACAGAGACAGAGAGATAACAGAGAGACTGAAGACAAAGAATGACAAACAGATGGGTGGCCAGAGACAGAGACACTGAGATAGAGATGGAGACAGAGACAGAGACACAGGGAGAGAGGAAGGGGAGGGCAGAGACAGAGAGATAACAGAGAGATAACAGAGAGACAGAACACAAAGTATGGGAAACAGATGGGTGGCCAGAGACAGAGACAGTGAGAGACAGAGACACTGAGACAGAGATGGAGACAGAGACAGAGACAGAGGGAAGGACAGAGACAGAGAGATAACAGAGAGACAGAACACAAAGAAAGACAAACAGATGGGTGGCCAGAGACAGAGACAGTGAGAGACAGAGACACTGAGACAGAGATGGAGACAGAGACAGAGACAGAGACAGAGACAGAGGGAGAGACGAAGGGGAGGACAGAGACAGAGAGATAATAGAGAGACAGAAGATGAGGAAAGACAAACAGATGGGTGGCCAGAGACAGAGACAATGAGAGACAGAGACCCTGAGACAGAGAAGGAGACAGAGACAGAGACAAAGGGGAGACGTAGGGGAGTTCAGAGACAGAGAGATAACAGAGAGATAACAGAGAGACAGAAGACAAAGAATGGCAAACAGATGGGTGGCCAGAGACAGAGACAGTGAGAGACAGAGACACTGAGACAGAGATGGAGACAGAGACAGAGAAAGAGACAGAGGGAGAGAGGAAGGGGAGTTCAGAGACAGAGAGATAAGAGAGAGATAACAGAGAGACAAAAGACAAAGAAGGGCAAACAGATGGGTGGCCACAGAGACAGTGAGAGACAGAGACACTGAGACAGAGATGGAGACAGAGACAGAGACAGAGACAGAGGGAGAGAGGAAGGGGAGGACAGAGACAGAGAGATAACAGAGAGATAACAGAGAGACAGAACACAAAGAAAGACAAACAGATGGGTGGCCAGAGACAGAGACAGTGAGAGACAGAGACACTGAGACAGAGATGGAGACAGAGACAGAGACAGAGACAGAGGGAGAGAGGAAGGGAAGGACAGAGACAGAGAGATAACAGAGAGATAACAGAGAGACAGAACACAAAGAAAGACAAACAGATGGGTGGCCAGAGACAGAGACAGTGAGACAGAGATGGAGACAGAGACAGAGACAGAGACAAAGGGGGAGACTTAGGGGAAGACAGAGACAGAGAGATAACAGAGAGATAACAGAGAGACAGAAGACAAAGAATGGCAAACAGATGGGTGGCCAGAGACAGAGACACTGAGACAGAGATGGAGAGAGAGACAGAGACAGAGACAAAGGGGGAGACTTAGGGGAGGACAGAGACCAAGAGATAACAGAGAGATAACAGAGAGACAGAACACAAAGAAAGACAAACAGATGGTTGGCCAGAGACAGAGACAGTGAGAGACAGAGACACTGAGACAGAGATGGAGACAGAGACAGAGACAGAGACAGAGACAGAGGGAGAGAGGAAGGGGAGGACAGAGACAGAGAGATAACAGAGAGATAACAGAGAGACAGAAGAAAAAGAATGACAAACAGATGGGTGGCCAGAGACAGAGACAGTGAGAGACAGAGACACTGAGACAGAGGGAGAGAGGAAGGGGAGGACAGAGACAGAGAGATAACAGAGAGATAACAGAGAGACAGAAGACAAAGAATGGCAAACAGATGGGTGGCCAGAGACAGAGACAGTGAGAGACAGAGACACTGAGACAGAGATGGAGACAGAGACAGAGACAGAGAGAGAGGAAGAGATGAAGGGGAGGACAGAGACAGAGAGATAACAGAGAGATAACAGAGAGACAGAACACAAAGAAAGACAAACAGATGGGTGGCCAGAGACAGAGACAATGAGAGACAGAGACACTGAAACAGAGATGATGACAGAGACAGAGACAAAGGGGGAGATATAGGGGAGGGCAGAGACAGAGAGATAACAGAGAGATAACAGAGAGACAGAAGACAAAGAATGGCAAAGAGATGGGTGCCTAGAGACAGAGACAGTGAGAGACAGAGACACAAAGACAGAGATGGACACAGAGACAGAGACAGAGGGAGAGACGAAGGGGAGGACAGAGACAGAGAGATAACAGAGAGACAGAAGACAAAGAATGACAAACATATGGGTGGCTAGAGACAGAGACAGTGAGAGACAGAAACACTGAGACAGAGATGGAGACAGAGACAGAGAGAGAGACCAAGACAGAGGGAGAGAGGAAGGGGAGGACAGAGACAGAGAGATAACAGAGAGATAACAGAGAGACAGAAGACAAAGAAAGACAAACAGATGGTTGGCCAGAGACAGAGACAGTGAGACAGAGATGGAGACAGAGACAGAGACAGAGACAAAGGGGGAGATATAGGGGAGGGCAGAGACAGAGAGATAACAGAGAGATAACAGAGAGATAAAAGACAAAGAATGACAAACAGAAGAATGGCCAGAGACAGAGACAATTAGAGACAGAGACACTGAGACAGAGATGGAGACAGAGACATAGACAAAGGGGGAGAAGTAGGGGAGGTCAGAGACAGAGAGATAACAGAGAGATAACAGAGAGACAGAAAACAAAGAAAGACAAACAGATGGGTGGCCACAGAGACAGTGAGAGACAGAGACACTGAGACAGAGATGGAGACAGAGACAGAGACAGAGAGAGAGGGAGAGAAGAAGGGGAGGACAGAGACAGAGAGATAATAGAGAGACAGAAGATGAGGAAAGACAAACAGATGGGTGGCCAGAGACAGAGACAATGAGAGACAGAGAACCTGAGACAGAGAAGGAGGCAGAGACAGAGACAAAGGGGAGACATAGGGGAGTTCAGAGACAGAGAGATATCAGAGAGATAACAGAGAGACAGAACACAAAGAAAGACAAACAGATGGGTGGCCAGAGACAGAGACAATGAGAGACAGAGACACTGAAACAGAGATGATGACAGAGACAGAGACAAAGGGGGAGATATAGGGGAGGGCAGAGACAGAGAGATAACAGAGAGATAACAGAGAGACAGAAGACAAAGAATGGCAAAGAGATGGGTGCCTAGAGACAGAGACAGTGAGAGACAGAGACACAAAGACAGAGATGGAGACAGACACAGAGACAGAGACAGAGACAGAGGGAGAGACGAAGGGGAGGACAGAGACAGAGAGATAACAGAGAGACAGAAGACAAAGAATGACAAACAGATGGGTGGCCAGAGACAGAGACAATGAGAGACAGAGACCCTGCAACAGAGAAGGAGACAGAGACAGACAGAGACAGAGGGAGAGACGAAGGGGAGGACAGAGACAGAGAGATAACAGAGAGAGAACAGAGAGACAGAACACAAAGAAAGAGAAACAGATGGGTGGCCAGAGACAGAGACAGTGAGAGACAGAGACACTAAGACAGAGATGGAGAACGAGACAGAGACAAAAGGGGAGACATAGGGGTGGTCAGAGACAGAGAGATAATAGAGAGACAGAAGATGAGGAAAGACAAACAGATGGGTGGCCAGAGACAGAGACCCTGAGAAAGAGATGGAGACAGAGACAGAGACAAAGGGGGAGACATACGGGAGGTCAGAGACAGAGAGATAACGGAGAGATAACAGAGAGACAGAAGACAAAGAAGGGCAAACAGATGGGTGGCCAGAGACAGGGACAGTGACAGACAGAGACACTGAGACAGAGATGGAGACAGAGACAGAGACAGAGGGAGAGAGGAAGGGGAGGACAGAGACAGAGAGATAACAGAGAGATAACAAAGAGACAGAAGACAAAGAATGACAAACAGATGAACGGCAAGAGACAGAGACACTGAGACAGAGATGGAGACAGAGACAGAGACAGAGACGGAGACAGAGTCAGAGGGAGAGACGAAGGGGAGGACAGAGACCGAGAGATACAGAGAGATAACAGCGAGACAGAACACAAAGAAAGACAAACAGATGGGTGGCCAGAGACAGAGACAGTGAGAGACAGAGACACTGAGACAGAGATGGAGACAGAGACAGAGACAGAGGCAGATACAGAGGGAGAGACGAAGGGGAGGACAGAGACAGAGAGATAATAGAGAGACAGAAGATGAAAAAAGACAAACAGATAGGTGGCCAGAGACAGAGACAATGAGAGACAGAGACCCTGAGACAGAGAAGGAGACAGAGACAGAGACAAAGGGGAGACGTAGGGGAGTTCAGAGACAGAGAGATAACAGAGAGATAACAGAGAGACAGAAGACAAAGAATGGCAAACAGAGGGAGGCCACAGACAGAGACAATGAGAGACAGAGACACTGAGACAGAGATGGAGACAGAGACAGAGACAGAGACAGAGGGAGAGAGGAAGGGGACAACAGGGACAGAGAGATAACAGAGAGATAACAGAGAGACAGAACACAAAGAAAGACAAACAGATGGGTGGCCAGAGAGAGAGACAGTGAGAGACAGAGACACTGAGACAGAGATGGAGACAGAGACAGAGACAGAGACAGAGGGAGAGAGGAAGGGGAGGACCGAGACAGAGAGATAACAGAGAGATAACAGAGAGACAGAAGACAAAGAATGGCAAACAGATGGGTGGCCAGAGACAGAGACAGTGAGAGACAGAGACACTGAGACAGAGATGGAGACAGAGACATAGACAAAGGGGGAGAAGTAGGGGAGGTCAGAGACAGAGAGATAACAGAGAGATAACAGAGAGACAGAAGACAAAGAATGGCAAACAGATGGGTGGCCAGAGACAGAGACAGTGAGAGACAGAGACACTGAGACAGAGATGGAGACAGAGACAGAGACAGAGACAGAGGGAGAGAGGAAGGGGAGTTCAGAGACAGAGAGATAACAGAGAGATAACAGAGAGACAGAAGACAAAGAATGGCAAACAGATGGGTGGCCAGAGACAGAGACAGTGAGAGACAGAGACACTGAGACAGAGATGGAGACAGAGACAGAGACAGAGACAGAGGGAGAGAGGAAGGGGACAACAGAGACAGAGAGATAACAGAGAGATAACAGAGAGACAGAACACAAAGAAAGACAAACAGATGGGTGGCCAGAGAGAGAGACAGTGAGAGACAGAGACACTGAGACAGAGATGGAGACAGAGACAGAGACAGAGACAGAGGGAGAGAGGAAGGGGAGGACCGAGACAGAGAGATAACAGAGAGACAGAAGACAAAGAATGGCAAACAGATGGGTTGCCAGAGACAGAGACAGTGAGAGACAGAGACACTGAGACAGAGATGGAGACAGAGACAGAGACAGAGGCAGAGACAGAGGGAGAGACGAAGGGGAGGACAGAGACAGAGAGATAATAGAGAGACAGAAGATGAAAAAAGACAAACAGATAGGTGGCCAGAGACAGAGACAATGAGAGACAGAGACCATGAGACAGAGAAGGAGACAGAGACAGAGACAAAGGGGAGACGTAGAGGAGTTCAAAGACAGAGAGATAACAGAGAGATAACAGAGAGACAGAAGACAAAGAATGGCAAACAGAGGGGGGCCACAGACAGAGACAATGAGAGACAGAGACACTGAGACAGAGATGGAGACAGAGACAGAGACAGAGACAGAGGGAGAGAGGAAGGGGAGTTCAGAGACAGAGAGATAAGAGAGAGATAACAGAGAGACAAAAGACAAAGAAGGGCAAACAGATGGGTGGCCACAGACATAGACAGTGAGAGACAGAGACACTGAGACAGAGATGGAGACAGAGACAGAGACAGAGACAGAGGGAGAGAGGAAGGGGACAACAGAGACAGAGAGATAACAGAGAGATAACAGAGAGACAGAACACAAAGAAAGACAAACAGATGGGTGGCCAGAGAGAGAGACAGTGAGAGACAGAGACACTGAGACAGAGATGGAGACAGAGACAGAGACAGAGACAGAGGGAGAGAGGAAGGGGAGGACCGAGACAGAGAGATAACAGAGAGACAGAAGACAAAGAATGGCAAACAGATGGGTTGCCACAGACAGAGACAGTGAGAGACAGAGACACTGAGACAGAGATGGAGACAGAGACAGAGACAGAGACAGAGACAGAGGGAGAGAGGAAGGGGAGGACAGAGACAGAGAGATAAGAGAGAGATAACAGAGAGACAAAAGACAAAGGAGGGCAAACAGATGTGTGGCCACAGAGACAGTGAGAGACAGAGACACTGAGACAGAGATGGAGACAGAGACAGAGACAGAGACAGAGGGAGAGAGGAAGGGGAGTTCAGAGACAGAGAGATAAGAGAGAGATAACAGAGAGACAGAAGACAAAGAATGGCAAACAGATGGGTGGCCAGAGACAGAGACAGTGAGAGACAGAGACACTGAGACAGAGATGGAGACAGAGACAGAGACAGAGGGAGAGAGGAAGGGGAGGACAGAGACAGAGAGATAACAGAGAGATAACAGAGAGACAGAAGACAAAGAATGACAAACAGATGAACGGCAAGAGACAGAGACAGTGATACAGAGATGGAGACAGAGACAGAGACAGAGACAAAGGGGGAGACTTAGGGGAGGACAGAGACAGAGAGATAACAGAGAGATAACAAAGAGACAGAACACAAAGAAAGAGAAACAGATGGGTGGCCAGAGACAGAGACAGTGATACAGAGATTGAGACAGAGACAGAGACAGAGACAAAGGGGAGACATAGGGGATGTCAGAGACAGAGAGATAACAGAGAGATAACAAAGAGATAAAAGACAAAGAATGACAAACAGAAGAATGGCCAGAGACAGAGACAATTAGAGACAGAGACACTGAGACAGAGATGGAGACAGAGACAGAGACAGGGACGGAGACAGAGTCAGAGGGAGAGACGAAGGGGAGGACAGCGACCAAAGATAACAGAGAGATAACAGAGAGACAGAACACAAAGAAAGACAAACAAATGGGTGGCCAGAGACAGAGACAGTGAGAGACAGAGACACTGAGACAGAGATGGAGACAGAGACAGAGACAGAGGCAGAGACAGAGGGAGAGATGAAGGGGAGGACAGAGACAGAGAGATAATAGAGAGACAGAAGATGAAAAAAGACAAACAGATAGGTGGCCAGAGACAGAGACAATGAGAGACAGAGACCCTGAGACAGAGAAGGAGACAGAGACAGAGACAGGGACGGAGACAGAGTCAGAGGGAGAGACGAAGGGGAGTTCAGAGACAGAGAGATATCAGAGAGATAACAGAGAGACAGAAGACAAAGAATGGCAAACAGATGGGTGGCCACAGACAGAGACAATGAGAGACCGAGTCACTGAGACAGAGATGGAGACAGAGACAGAGACAGGGACGGAGACAGAGTCAGAGGGAGAGACGAAGGGGAGTTCAGAGACAGAGAGATAACAGAGAGACAGAAGACAAAGAATGGCAAACAGATGGGTGGCCACAGACAGAGACAATGAGAGACAGAGTCACTGAGACAGAGACACTGAGACAGAGATGGAGACAGAGACAGAGACCAAGACAGAGGGAGAGAGGAAGGGGAGTTCAGAGACAGAGAGATAAGAGAGAGATAACAGAGAGACAAAAGACAAAGAAGGGCAAACAGATGGGTGGCCACAGACAGAGACAGTGAGAGACAGAGACACTGAGACAGAGACACTGAGACATAGATGGAGACAGAGACAGAGACAGAGACAGAGGGAGAGAGGAAGGGGACAACAGAGACAGAGAGATAACAGAGAGATAACAGAGAGACAGAACACAAAGAAAGACAAACAGATGGTTGGCCAGAGACAGAGACAGTGAGACAGAGATGGAGACAGAGACAGAGACAGAGACAAAGGGGGAGATATAGGGGAGGGCAGAGACAGAGAGATAACAGAGAGATAACAGAGAGATAAAAGACAAAGAATGACAAACAGAAGAATGGCCAGAGACAGAGACAATTAGAGACAGAGATACTGAGACAGAGATGGAGACAGAGACATAGACAAAGGGGGAGAAGTAGGGGAGGTCAGAGACAGAGAGATAACAGAGAGATAACAGAGAGACAGAAGACAAAGAATGGCAAACAGATGGGTGGCCAGAGACAGAGACAGTGAGAGACAGAGACACTGAGACAGAGATGGAGACAGAGACAGAGACAGAGACAGAGGGAGAGAGGAAGGGGAGTTCAGAGACAGAGAGATAACAGAGAGATAACAGAGAGACAGAAGACAAAGAATGGCAAACAGATGGGTGGCCAGAGACAGAGACAGTGAGAGACAGAGACACTGAGACAGAGATGGAGACAGAGACAGAGACAGAGGAAGAGACAGAGGGAGAGATGAAGGGGAGGACAGAGACAGAGAGATAATAGAGAGACAGAAGATGAAAAAAGACAAACAGATAGGTGGCCAGAGACAGAGACAATGAGAGACAGAGACCCTGAGACAGAGAAGGAGACAGAGACAGAGACAGGGACGGAGACAGAGTCAGAGGGAGAGACGAAGGGGAGTTCAGAGACAGAGAGATAACAGAGAGACAGAAGACAAAGAAAGACAAACAAATGGGTGGCCAGAGACAGAGACAGTGAGAGACAGAGACACTGAGACAGAGATGGAGACAGAGACAGAGACAGAGGCAGAGACAGAGGGAGAGATGAAGGGGAGGACAGAGACAGAGAGATAATAGAGAGACAGAAGATGAAAAAAGACAAACAGATAGGTGGCCAGAGACAGAGACAATGAGAGACAGAGACCCTGAGACAGAGATGGAGACAGAGACAGAGACCAAGACAGAGGGAGAGAGGAAGGGGAGTTCAGAGACAGAGAGATAAGAGAGAGATAACAGAGAGACAAAAGACAAAGAAGGGCAAACAGATGGGTGGCCACAGACAGAGACAGTGAGAGACAGAGACACTGAGACAGAGACACTGAGACATAGATGGAGACAGAGACAGAGACAGAGACAGAGGGAGAGAGGAAGGGGACAACAGAGACAGAGAGATAACAGAGAGATAACAGAGAGACAGAACACAAAGAAAGACAAACAGATGGTTGGCCAGAGACAGAGACAGTGAGACAGAGATGGAGACAGAGACAGAGACAGAGACAAAGGGGGAGATATAGGGGAGGGCAGAGACAGAGAGATAACAGAGAGATAACAGAGAGATAAAAGACAAAGAATGACAAACAGAAGAATGGCCAGAGACAGAGACAATTAGAGACAGAGATACTGAGACAGAGATGGAGACAGAGACATAGACAAAGGGGGAGAAGTAGGGGAGGTCAGAGACAGAGAGATAACAGAGAGATAACAGAGAGACAGAAGACAAAGAATGGCAAACAGATGGGTGGCCAGAGACAGAGACAGTGAGAGACAGAGACACTGAGACAGAGATGGAGACAGAGACAGAGACAGAGACAGAGGGAGAGAGGAAGGGGAGTTCAGAGACAGAGAGATAACAGAGAGATAACAGAGAGACAGAAGACAAAGAATGGCAAACAGATGGGTGGCCAGAGACAGAGACAGTGAGAGACAGAGACACTGAGACAGAGATGGAGACAGAGACAGAGACAGAGGCAGAGACAGAGGGAGAGATGAAGGGGAGGACAGAGACAGAGAGATAATAGAGAGACAGAAGATGAAAAAAGACAAACAGATAGGTGGCCAGAGACAGAGACACTGAGACATAGATGGAGACAGAGACAGAGACAGAGACAGAGGGAGAGAGGAAGGGAACAACAGAGACAGAGAGATAACAGAGAGATAACAGAGAGACAGAACACAAAGAAAGACAAACAGATGGTTGGCCAGAGACAGAGACAGTGAGACAGAGATGGAGACAGAGACAGAGACAGAGACAAAGGGGGAGATATAGGGGAGGGCAGAGACAGAGAGATAACAGAGAGATAACAGAGAGATAAAAGACAAAGAATGACAAACAGAAGAATGGCCAGAGACAGAGACAATTAGAGACAGAGATACTGAGACAGAGATGGAGACAGAGACATAGACAAAGGGGGAGAAGTAGGGGAGGTCAGAGACAGAGAGATAACAGAGAGATAACAGAGAGACAGAAGACAAAGAATGGCAAACAGATGGGTGGCCAGAGACAGAGACAGTGAGAGACAGAGACACTGAGACAGAGATGGAGACAGAGAGAGAGGCAGAGATTGAGACAGAGGGAAGGACAGAGACAGAGAGATAACAGAGAGATAACAGAGAGACAGAAGACAAAGAAAGACAAACAGATGGTTGGCCAGAGACAGAGACAGTGAGAGACAGAGACACTGAGACAGAGATGGAGACAGAGACAGAGACAGAGACAGAGGGAGAGAGGAAGGGGAGGGCAGAGACAAGAGATAACAGAGAGATAACAGAGAGACAGAAGACAAAGAATGACAAACAGATGAACGGCAAGAGACAGAGACAGTGATACAGAGATTGAGACAGAGACAGAGACAGAGACAAAGGGGAGACATAGGGGATGTCAGAGACAGAGAGATAACAGAGAGATAACAGAGAGATAAAAGACAAAGAATGACAAACAGAAGAATGGCCAGAGACAGAGACAATTAGAGACAGAGACACTGAGACAGAGATGGAGACAGAGACAGAGACGGAGACAGAGTCAGAGGGAGAGACGAAGGGGAGGACAAAGACCGAGAGATAACAGAGAGATAACAGAGAGACAGAACGCAAAGAAAGACAAACAGATGGGTGGCCAGAGACAGAGACAGTGAGAGACAGAGACACTGAGACAGAGATGGAGACAGAGACAGAGACAGAGGCAGAGACAGAGGGAGAGACGAAGGGGAGGACAGAGACAGAGAGATAATAGAGAGACAGAAGATGAAAAAAGACAAACAGATAGGTGGCCAGAGACAGAGACAATGAGAGACAGAGACCCTGAGACAGAGAAGGAGACAGAGACAGAGACAAAGGGGAGACGTAGGGGAGTTCAAAGACAGAGAGATAACAGAGAAATAACAGAGAGACAGAAGACAAAGAATGGCAAACAGAGGGGGGCCACAGACAGAGACAATGAGAGACAGAGACACTGAGACAGAGATGGAGACAGAGACAGAGACAGAGACAGAGGGAGAGAGGAAGGGGAGTTCAGAGACAGAGAGATAAGAGAGAGATAACAGAGAGACAAAAGACAAAGAAGGGCAAACAGATGGGTGGCCACAGACATAGACAGTGAGAGACAGAGACACTGAGACAGAGATGGAGACAGAGACAGAGACAGAGACAGAGGGAGAGAGGAAGGGGAGAACCGAGACAGAGAGATAACAGAGAGACAGAAGACAAAGAATGGCAAACAGATGGGTTGCCACAGACAGAGACAGTGAGAGACAGAGACACTGAGACAGAGATGGAGACAGAGACAGAGACAGAGACAGAGACAGAGGGAGAGAGGAAGGGGAGGACAGAGACAGAGAGATAAGAGAGAGATAACAGAGAGACAAAAGACAAAGGAGGGCAAACAGATGTGTGGCCACAGAGACAGTGAGAGACAGAGACACTGAGACAGAGATGGAGACAGAGACAGAGACAGAGACAGAGGGAGAGAGGAAGGGGAGTTCAGAGACAGAGAGATAAGAGAGAGATAACAGAGAGACAGAAGACAAAGAATGGCAAACAGATGGGTGGCCAGAGACAGAGACAGTGAGAGACAGAGACACTGAGACAGAGATGGAGACAGAGACAGAGACAGAGGGAGAGAGGAAGGGGAGGACAGAGACAGAGAGATAACAGAGAGATAACAGAGAGACAGAAGACAAAGAATGACAAACAGATGAATGGCAAGAGACAGAGACAGTGAGACAGAGATGGAGACAGAGACAGAGACAGAGACAAAGGGGGAGACTTAGGGGAGGACAGAGACAGAGAGATAACAGAGAGATAACAAAGAGACAGAACACAAAGAAAGAGAAACAGATGGGTGGCCAGAGACAGAGACAGTGATACAGAGATTGAGACAGAGACAGAGACAGAGACAAAGGGGAGACATAGGGATTGTCAGAGACAGAGAGATAACAGAGAGATAACAAAGAGATAAAAGACAAAGAATGACAAACAGAAGAATGGCCAGAGACAGAGACAATTAGAGACAGAGACACTGAGACAGAGATGGAGACAGAGACAGAGACAGGGACGGAGTCAGAGTCAGAGGGAGAGACGAAGGGGAGGACAGCGACCAAGAGATAACAGAGAGATAACAGAGAGACAGAACACAAAGAAAGACAAACAGATGGGTGGCCAGAGACAGAGACAGTGAGAGACAGAGACACTGAGACAGAGATGGAGACAGAGACAGAGACAGAGGCAGAGACAGAGGGAGAGATGAAGGGGAGGACAGAGACAGAGAGATAATAGAGAGACAGATGATGAAAAAAGACAAACAGATAGGTGGCCAGAGACAGAGACAATGAGAGACAGAGACCCTGAGACAGAGAAGGAGACAGAGACAGAGGGAGAGACGAAGGGGAGTTCAGAGACAGAGAGATAACAGAGAGATAACAGAGAGACAGAAGACAAAGAATGGCAAACAGATGGGTGGCCACAGACAGAGACAATGAGAGACAGAGTCACTGAGACAGAGATGGAGACAGAGACAGAGACAGGGACGGAGACAGAGTCAGAGGGAGAGACGAAGGGGAGTTCAGAGACAGAGAGATATCAGAGAGATAACAGAGAGACAGAAGACAAAGAATGGCAAACAGATGGGTGGCCACAGACAGAGACAATGAGAGACCGAGTCACTGAGACAGAGATGGAGACAGAGACAGAGACAGGGATGGAGACAGAGACAGAGGGAGAGACGAAGGGGAGTTCAGAGACAGAGAGATAACAGAGAGATAACAGAGAGACAGAAGACAAAGAATGGCAAACAGATGGGTGGCCACAGACAGAGACAATGAGAGACAGAGTCACTGAGACAGAGATGGAGACAGAGACAGAGACCAAGACAGAGGGAGAGAGGAAGGGGAGTTCAGAGACAGAGAGATAAGAGAGAGATAACAGAGAGACAAAAGACAAAGAAGGGCAAACAGATGGGTGGCCACAGACAGAGACAGTGAGAGACAGAGACACTGAGACAGAGACACTGAGACATAGATGGAGACAGAGACAGAGACAGAGACAGAGGGAGAGAGGAAGGGGAGTTCAGAGACAGAGAGATAACAGAGAGATAACAGAGAGACAGAAGACAAAGAATGGCAAACAGATGGGTGGCCAGAGACAGAGACAGTGAGAGACAGAGACACTGAGACAGAGATGGAGACAGAGACAGAGACAGAGGCAGAGACAGAGGGAGAGATGAAGGGGAGGACAGAGACAGAGAGATAATAGAGAGACAAAAGATGAAAAAAGACAAACAGATAGGTGGCCAGAGACAGAGACAATGAGAGACAGAGACCCTGAGACAGAGACACTGAGACATAGATGGAGACAGAGACAGAGACAGAGACAGAGGGAGAGAGGAAGGGGACAACAGAGACAGAGAGATAACAGAGAGATAACAGAGAGACAGAACACAAAGAAAGACAAACAGATGGTTGGCCAGAGACACAGACAGTGAGACAGAGATGGAGACAGAGACAGAGACAGAGACAAAGGGGGAGATATAGGGGAGGGCAGAGACAGAGAGATAACAGAGAGATAACAGAGAGATAAAAGAGAAAGAATGACAAACAGAAGAATGGCCAGAGACAGAGACAATTAGAGACAGAGACACTGAGACAGAGATGGAGACAGAGAGAGAGGCAGAGATTGAGACAGAGGGAAGGACAGAGACAGAGAGATAACAGAGAGATAACAGAGAGACAGAAGACAAAGAAAGACAAACAGATGGTTGGCCAGAGACAGAGACAGTGAGACAGAGATGGAGACAGAGACAGAGACAGAGACAAAGGGGGAGATATAGGGGAGGGCAGAGACAGAGAGATAACAGAGAGATAACAGAGAGATAAAAGACAAAGAATGACAAACAGAAGAATGGCCAGAGACAGAGACAATTAGAGACAGAGATACTGAGACAGAGATGGAGACAGAGACATAGACAAAGGGGGAGAAGTAGGGGAGGTCAGAGACAGAGAGATAACAGAGAGATAACAGAGAGACAGAAGACAAAGAATGGCAAACAGATGGGTGGCCAGAGACAGAGACAGTGAGAGACAGAGACACTGAGACAGAGATGGAGACAGAGACAGAGACAGAGGGAGAGAGGAAGGGGAGGACAGAGACAGAGAGATAACAGAGAGATAACAGAGAGACAGAAGACAAAGAATGACAAACAGATGAACGGCAAGAGACAGAGACAGTGATACAGAGATGGAGACAGAGACAGAGACAGAGACAAAGGGGGAGACTTAGGGGAGGACAGAGACAGAGAGATAACAGAGAGATAACAAAGAGACAGAACACAAAGAAAGAGAAACAGATGGGTGGCCAGAGACAGAGACAGTGATACAGAGATTGAGACAGAGACAGAGACAGAGACAAAGGGGAGACATAGGGGATGTCAGAGACAGAGAGATAACAGAGAGATAACAAAGAGATAAAAGACAAAGAATGACAAACAGAAGAATGGCCAGAGACAGAGACAATTAGAGACAGAGACACTGAGACAGAGATGGAGACAGAGACAGAGACAGAGGCAGAGACAGAGGGAGAGATGAAGGGGAGGACAGAGACAGAGAGATAATAGAGAGACAGAAGATGAAAAAAGACAAACAGATAGGTGGCCAGAGACAGAGACAATGAGAGACAGAGACCCTGAGACAGAGAAGGAGACAGAGACAGAGACAGGGACGGAGACAGAGTCAGAGGGAGAGACGAAGGGGAGTTCAGAGACAGAGAGATATCAGAGAGATAACAGAGAGACAGAAGACAAAGAATGGCAAACAGATGGGTGGCCACAGACAGAGACAATGAGAGACCGAGTCACTGAGACAGAGATGGAGACAGAGACAGAGACAGGGACGGAGACAGAGTCAGAGGGAGAGACGAAGGGGAGTTCAGAGACAGAGAGATAACAGAGAGACAGAAGACAAAGAATGGCAAACAGATGGGTGGCCACAGACAGAGACAATGAGAGACAGAGTCACTGAGACAGAGATGGAGACAGAGACAGAGACCAAGACAGAGGGAGAGAGGAAGGGGAGTTCAGAGACAGAGAGATAAGAGAGAGATAACAGAGAGACAAAAGACAAAGAAGGGCAAACAGATGGGTGGCCACAGACAGAGACAGTGAGAGACAGAGACACTGAGACAGAGACACTGAGACATAGATGGAGACAGAGACAGAGACAGAGACAGAGGGAGAGAGGAAGGGGACAACAGAGACAGAGAGATAACAGAGAGATAACAGAGAGACAGAACACAAAGAAAGACAAACAGATGGTTGGCCAGAGACAGAGACAGTGAGACAGAGATGGAGACAGAGACAGAGACAGAGACAAAGGGGGAGATATAGGGGAGGGCAGAGACAGAGAGATAACAGAGAGATAACAGAGAGATAAAAGACAAAGAATGACAAACAGAAGAATGGCCAGAGACAGAGACAATTAGAGACAGAGATACTGAGACAGAGATGGAGACAGAGACATAGACAAAGGGGGAGAAGTAGGGGAGGTCAGAGACAGAGAGATAACAGAGAGATAACAGAGAGACAGAAGACAAAGAATGGCAAACAGATGGGTGGCCAGAGACAGAGACAGTGAGAGACAGAGACACTGAGACAGAGATGGAGACAGAGACAGAGACAGAGACAGAGGGAGAGAGGAAGGGGAGTTCAGAGACAGAGAGATAACAGAGAGATAACAGAGAGACAGAAGACAAAGAATGGCAAACAGATGGGTGGCCAGAGACAGAGACAGTGAGAGACAGAGACACTGAGACAGAGATGGAGACAGAGACAGAGACAGAGGCAGAGACAGAGGGAGAGATGAAGGGGAGGACAGAGACAGAGAGATAATAGAGAGACAGAAGATGAAAAAAGACAAACAGATAGGTGGCCAGAGACAGAGACACTGAGACATAGATGGAGACAGAGACAGAGACAGAGACAGAGGGAGAGAGGAAGGGAACAACAGAGACAGAGAGATAACAGAGAGATAACAGAGAGACAGAACACAAAGAAAGACAAACAGATGGTTGGCCAGAGACAGAGACAGTGAGACAGAGATGGAGACAGAGACAGAGACAGAGACAAAGGGGGAGATATAGGGGAGGGCAGAGACAGAGAGATAACAGAGAGATAACAGAGAGATAAAAGACAAAGAATGACAAACAGAAGAATGGCCAGAGACAGAGACAATTAGAGACAGAGATACTGAGACAGAGATGGAGACAGAGACATAGACAAAGGGGGAGAAGTAGGGGAGGTCAGAGACAGAGAGATAACAGAGAGATAACAGAGAGACGGAAGACAAAGAATGGCAAACAGATGGGTGGCCAGAGACAGAGACAGTGAGAGACAGAGACACTGAGACAGAGATGGAGACAGAGAGAGAGGCAGAGATTGAGACAGAGGGAAGGACAGAGACAGAGAGATAACAGAGAGATAACAGAGAGACAGAAGACAAAGAAAGACAAACAGATGGTTGGCCAGAGACAGAGACAGTGAGAGACAGAGACACTGAGACAGAGATGGAGACAGAGACAGAGACAGAGACAGAGGGAGAGAGGAAGGGGAGGGCAGAGACAAGAGATAACAGAGAGATAACAGAGAGACAGAAGACAAAGAATGACAAACAGATGAACGGCAAGAGACAGAGACAGTGATACAGAGATTGAGACAGAGACAGAGACAGAGACAAAGGGGAGACATAGGGGATGTCAGAGACAGAGAGATAACAGAGAGATAACAGAGAGATAAAAGACAAAGAATGACAAACAGAAGAATGGCCAGAGACAGAGACAATTAGAGACAGAGACACTGAGACAGAGATGGAGACAGAGACAGAGACGGAGACAGAGTCAGAGGGAGAGACGAAGGGGAGGACAAAGACCGAGAGATAACAGAGAGATAACAGAGAGACAGAACGCAAAGAAAGACAAACAGATGGGTGGCCAGAGACAGAGACAGTGAGAGACAGAGACACTGAGACAGAGATGGAGACAGAGACAGAGACAGAGGCAGAGACAGAGGGAGAGACGAAGGGGAGGACAGAGACAGAGAGATAATAGAGAGACAGAAGATGAAAAAAGACAAACAGATAGGTGGCCAGAGACAGAGACAATGAGAGACAGAGACCCTGAGACAGAGAAGGAGACAGAGACAGAGACAAAGGGGAGACGTAGGGGAGTTCAAAGACAGAGAGATAACAGAGAAATAACAGAGAGACAGAAGACAAAGAATGGCAAACAGAGGGGGGCCACAGACAGAGACAATGAGAGACAGAGACACTGAGACAGAGATGGAGACAGAGACAGAGACAGAGACAGAGGGAGAGAGGAAGGGGAGTTCAGAGACAGAGAGATAAGAGAGAGATAACAGAGAGACAAAAGACAAAGAAGGGCAAACAGATGGGTGGCCACAGACATAGACAGTGAGAGACAGAGACACTGAGACAGAGATGGAGACAGAGACAGAGACAGAGACAGAGGGAGAGAGGAAGGGGAGAACCGAGACAGAGAGATAACAGAGAGACAGAAGACAAAGAATGGCAAACAGATGGGTTGCCACAGACAGAGACAGTGAGAGACAGAGACACTGAGACAGAGATGGAGACAGAGACAGAGACAGAGACAGAGACAGAGGGAGAGAGGAAGGGGAGGACAGAGACAGAGAGATAAGAGAGAGATAACAGAGAGACAAAAGACAAAGGAGGGCAAACAGATGTGTGGCCACAGAGACAGTGAGAGACAGAGACACTGAGACAGAGATGGAGACAGAGACAGAGACAGAGACAGAGGGAGAGAGGAAGGGGAGTTCAGAGACAGAGAGATAAGAGAGAGATAACAGAGAGACAGAAGACAAAGAATGGCAAACAGATGGGTGGCCAGAGACAGAGACAGTGAGACAGAGATGGAGACAGAGACAGAGACAGAGACAAAGGGGGAGACTTAGGGGAGGACAGAGACAGAGAGATAACAGAGAGATAACAAAGAGACAGAACACAAAGAAAGAGAAACAGATGGGTGGCCAGAGACAGAGACAGTGATACAGAGATTGAGACAGAGACAGAGACAGAGACAAAGGGGAGACATAGGGGATGTCAGAGACAGAGAGATAACAGAGAGATAACAAAGAGATAAAAGACAAAGAATGACAAACAGAAGAATGGCCAGAGACAGAGACAATTAGAGACAGAGACACTGAGACAGAGATGGAGACAGAGACAGAGACAGGGACGGAGACAGAGTCAGAGGGAGAGACGAAGGGGAGGACAGCGACCAAGAGATAACAGAGAGATAACAGAGAGACAGAACACAAAGAAAGACAAACAGATGGGTGGCCAGAGACAGAGACAGTGAGAGACAGAGACACTGAGACAGAGATGGAGACAGAGACAGAGACAGAGGCAGAGACAGAGGGAGAGATGAAGGGGAGGACAGAGACAGAGAGATAATAGAGAGACAGATGATGAAAAAAGACAAACAGATAGGTGGCCAGAGACAGAGACAATGAGAGACAGAGACCCTGAGACAGAGAAGGAGACAGAGACAGAGGGAGAGACGAAGGGGAGTTCAGAGACAGAGAGATAACAGAGAGATAACAGAGAGACAGAAGACAAAGAATGGCAAACAGATGGGTGGCCACAGACAGAGACAATGAGAGACAGAGTCACTGAGACAGAGATGGAGACAGAGACAGAGACAGGGACGGAGACAGAGTCAGAGGGAGAGACGAAGGGGAGTTCAGAGACAGAGAGATATCAGAGAGATAACAGAGAGACAGAAGACAAAGAATGGCAAACAGATGGGTGGCCACAGACAGAGACAATGAGAGACCGAGTCACTGAGACAGAGATGGAGACAGAGACAGAGACAGGGATGGAGACAGAGTCAGAGGGAGAGACGAAGGGGAGTTCAGAGACAGAGAGATAACAGAGAGATAACAGAGAGACAGAAGACAAAGAATGGCAAACAGATGGGTGGCCACAGACAGAGACAATGAGAGACAGAGTCACTGAGACAGAGATGGAGACAGAGACAGAGACCAAGACAGAGGGAGAGAGGAAGGGGAGTTCAGAGACAGAGAGATAAGAGAGAGATAACAGAGAGACAAAAGACAAAGAAGGGCAAACAGATGGGTGGCCACAGACAGAGACAGTGAGAGACAGAGACACTGAGACAGAGACACTGAGACATAGATGGAGACAGAGACAGAGACAGAGACAGAGGGAGAGAGGAAGGGGAGTTCAGAGACAGAGAGATAACAGAGAGATAACAGAGAGACAGAAGACAAAGAATGGCAAACAGATGGGTGGCCAGAGACAGAGACAGTGAGAGACAGAGACACTGAGACAGAGATGGAGACAGAGACAGAGACAGAGGCAGAGACAGAGGGAGAGATGAAGGGGAGGACAGAGACAGAGAGATAATAGAGAGACAAAAGATGAAAAAAGACAAACAGATAGGTGGCCAGAGACAGAGACAATGAGAGACAGAGACCCTGAGACAGAGACACTGAGACATAGATGGAGACAGAGACAGAGACAGAGACAGAGGGAGAGAGGAAGGGGACAACAGAGACAGAGAGATAACAGAGAGATAACAGAGAGACAGAACACAAAGAAAGACAAACAGATGGTTGGCCAGAGACAGAGACAGTGAGACAGAGATGGAGACAGAGACAGAGACAGAGACAAAGGGGGAGATATAGGGGAGGGCAGAGACAGAGAGATAACAGAGAGATAACAGAGAGATAAAAGAGAAAGAATGACAAACAGAAGAATGGCCAGAGACAGAGACAATTAGAGACAGAGACACTGAGACAGAGATGGAGACAGAGACATAGACAAAGGGGGAGAAGTAGGGGAGGTCAGAGACAGAGAGATAACAGAGAGATAACAGAGAGACAGAAGACAAAGAATGGCAAACAGATGGGTGGCCAGAGACAGAGACAGTGAGAGACAGAGACACTGAGACAGAGATGGAGACAGAGAGAGAGGCATAGATTGAGACAGAGGGAAGGACAGAGACAGAGAGATAACAGAGAGATAACAGAGAGACAGAAGACAAAGAAAGACAAACAGATGGTTGGCCAGAGACAGAGACAGTGAGACAGAGATGGAGACAGAGACAGAGACAGAGACAAAGGGGGAGATATAGGGGAGGGCAGAGACAGAGAGATAACAGAGAGATAACAGAGAGACAGAAGACAAAGAATGACAAACAGATGAACGGCAAGAGACAGAGACAGTGATACAGAGATTGAGACAGAGACAGAGACAGAGACAAAGGGGAGACATAGGGGATGTCAGAGACAGAGAGATAACAGAGAGATAACAGAGAGACAGAACACAAAGAACGACAAACAGATGGGTGGCCAGAGACAGAGACAGTGAGAGACAGAGACACTGAGACAGAGATGGAGACAGAGACAGAGACAGAGGCAGAGACAGAGGGAGAGATGAAGGGGAGGACAGAGACAGAGAGATAATAGAGAGACAGAAGATGAAAAAAGACAAACAGATAGGTGGCCAGAGACAGAGACAATGAGAGACAGAGACCCTGAGACAGAGAAGGAGACAGAGACAGTGACAGGGACGGAGACAGAGTCAGAGGGAGAGACGAAGGGGAGTTCAGAGACAGAGAGATAACAGAGAGATAACAGAGAGACAGAAGACAAAGAATGGCAAACAGATGGGTGGCCACAGACAGAGACAATGAGAGACAGAGTCACTGAGACAGAGATGGAGACAGAGACAGAGACCAAGACAGAGGGAGAGAGGAAGGGGAGTTCAGAGACAGAGAGATAAGAGAGAGATAACAGAGAGACAAAAGACAAAGAAGGGCAAACAGATGGGTGGCCACAGACAGAGACAGTGAGAGACAGAGACACTGAGACAGAGACACTGAGACATAGATGGAGACAGAGACAGAGACAGAGACAGAGGGAGAGAGGAAGGGGACAACAGAGACAGAGAGATAACAGAGAGATAACAGAGAGACAGAACACAAAGAAAGACAAACAGATGGTTGGCCAGAGACAGAGACAGTGAGACAGAGATGGAGACAGAGACAGAGACAGAGACAAAGGGGGAGATATAGGGGAGGGCAGAGACAGAGAGATAACAGAGAGATAACAGAGAGATAAAAGACAAAGAATGACAAACAGAAGAATGGCCAGAGACAGAGACAATTAGAGACAGAGATACTGAGACAGAGATGGAGACAGAGACATAGACAAAGGGGGAGAAGTAGGGGAGGTCAGAGACAGAGAGATAACAGAGAGATAACAGAGAGACAGAAGACAAAGAATGGCAAACAGATGGGTGGCCAGAGACAGAGACAGTGAGAGACAGAGACACTGAGACAGAGATGGAGACAGAGACAGAGACAGAGACAGAGGGAGAGAGGAAGGGGAGTTCAGAGACAGAGAGATAACAGAGAGATAACAGAGAGACAGAAGACAAAGAATGGCAAACAGATGGGTGGCCAGAGACAGAGACAGTGAGAGACAGAGACACTGAGACAGAGATGGAGACAGAGACAGAGACAGAGGCAGAGACAGAGGGAGAGATGAAGGGGAGGACAGAGACAGAAAAGATAATAGAGAGACAGAAGATGAAAAAAGACAAACAGATAGGTGGCCAGAGACAGAGACACTGAGACATAGATGGAGACAGAGACAGAGACAGAGACAGAGGGAGAGAGGAAGGGGACAACAGAGACAGAGAGATAACAGAGAGATAACAGAGAGACAGATCACAAAGAAAGACAAACAGATGGTTGGCCAGAGACAGAGACAGTGAGACAGAGATGGAGACAGAGACAGAGACAGAGACAAAGGGGGAAATATAGGGGAGGGCAGAGACAGAGAGATAACAGAGAGATAACAGAGAGATAAAAGAGAAAGAATGACAAACAGAAGAATGGCCAGAGACAGAGACAATTAGAGACAGAGATACTGAGACAGAGATGGAGACAGAGACATAGACAAAGGGGGAGAAGTAGGGGAGGTCAGAGACAGAGAGATAACAGAGAGATAACAGAGAGACAGAAGACAAAGAATGGCAAACAGATGGGTGGCCAGAGACAGAGACAGTGAGAGACAGAGACACTGAGACAGAGATGGAGACAGAGAGAGAGGCAGAGATTGAGACAGAGGGAAGGACAGAGACAGAGAGATAACAGAGAGATAACAGAGAGACAGAAGACAAAGAAAGACAAACAGATGGTTGGCCAGAGACAGAGACAGTGAGACAGAGATGGAGACAGAGACAGAGACAGAGACAAAGGGGGAGATATAGGGGAGGGCAGAGACAGAGAGATAACAGAGAGATAACAGAGAGACAGAAGACAAAGAATGACAAACAGATGAACGGCAAGAGACAGAGACAGTGATACAGAGATTGAGACAGAGACAGAGACAGAGACAAAGGGGAGACATAGGGGATGTCAGAGACAGAGAGATAACAGAGAGATAACAGAGAGATAAAAGACAAAGAATGACAAACAGAAGAATGGCCAGAGACAGAGACAATTAGAGACAGAGACACTGAGACAGAGATGGAGACAGAGACAGAGACAGAGACGGAGACAGAGTCAGAGGGAGAGACGAAGGGGAGGACAGAGACCGAGAGATAACAGAGAGATAACAGAGAGACAGAACACAAAGAAAGACAAACAGATGGGTGGCCAGAGACAGAGACAGTGAGAGACAGAGACACTGAGACAGAGATGGAGACAGAGACAGAGACAGAGGCAGAGACAGAGGGAGAGACGAAGGGGAGGACAGAGACAGAGAGATAATAGAGAGACAGAAGATGAAAAAAGACAAACAGATAGGTGGCCAGAGACAGAGACAATGAGAGACAGAGACCCTGAGACAGAGAAGGAGACAGAGACAGAGACAAAGGGGAGACGTAGGGGAGTTCAAAGACAGAGAGATAACAGAGAGATAACAGAGAGACAGAAGACAAAGAATGGCAAACACAGGGGGGCCACAGACAGAGACAATGAGAGACAGAGACACTGAGACAGAGATGGAGACAGAGACAGAGACAGAGACAGAGGGAGAGAGGAAGGGGAGTTCAGAGACAGAGAGATAAGAGAGAGATAACAGAGAGACAAAAGACAAAGAAGGGCAAACAGATGGGTGGCCACAGACAGAGACAGTGAGAGACAGAGACACTGAGACAGAGATGGAGACAGAGACAGAGACAGAGACAGAGGGAGAGAGGAAGGGGACAACAGAGACAGAGAGATAACAGAGAGATAACAGAGAGACAGAACACAAAGAAAGACAAACAGATGGGTGGCCAGAGAGAGAGACAGTGAGAGACAGAGACACTGAGACAGAGATGGAGACAGAGACAGAGACAGAGAAAGAGGGAGAGAGGAAGGGGAGGACAGAGACAGAGAGATAACAGAGAGATAACAGAGAGACAGAAGACAAAGAATGGCAAACAGATGAGTTGCCACAGACAGAGACAGTGAGAGACAGAGACACTGAGACAGAGATGGAGACAGAGACAGAGACAGAGGGAGAGAGGAAGGGGAGGACAGAGACAGAGAGATAACAGAGAGATAACAGAGAGACAGAAGACAAAGAATGGCAAACAGATGGGTGGCCACAGACAGAGACAATGAGAGACAGAGTCACTGAGACAGAGATGGAGACAGAGACAGAGACCAAGACAGAGGGAGAGAGGAAGGGGAGTTCAGAGACAGAGAGATAAGAGAGAGATAACAGAGAGACAAAAGACAAAGAAGGGCAAACAGATGGGTGGCCACAGACAGAGACAATGAGAGACAGAGTCACTGAGACAGAGATGGAGACAGAGACAGAGACAGGGACGGAGACAGAGACAGAGGGAGAGACGAAGGGGAGTTCAGAGACAGAGAGATAACAGAGAGATAACAGAGAGACAGAAGACAAAGAATGGCAAACAGATGGGTGGCCACAGACAGAGACAATGAGAGACAGAGTCACTGAGACAGAGATGGAGACAGAGATATAGACCAAGACAGAGGGAGAGAGGAAGGGGAGTTCAGAGACAGAGAGATAAGAGAGAGATAACAGAGAGACAAAAGACAAAGAAGGGCAAACAGATGGGTGGCCACAGACAGAGACAGTGAGAGACAGAGACACTGAGACAGAGACACTGAGACATAGATGGAGACAGAGACAGAGACAGAGACAAAGGGGGAGATATAGGGGAGGGCCGAGACAGAGAGATAACAGAGAGATAACAGAGAGATAAAAGACAAAGAATGACAAACAGAAGAATGGCCAGAGACAGAGACAATTAGAGACAGAGACACTGAGACAGAGATGGAGACAGAGATATAGACAAAGGGGGAGAAGTAGGGGAGGTCAGAGACAGAGAGATAACAGAGAGATAACAGAGAGACAGAAGACAAAGAATGGCAAACAGATGGGTGGCCAGAGACAGAGACAGTGACAGACAGAGACACTGAGACAGAGATGGAGACAGAGACAGAGACAGAGACAGAGGGAGAGAGGAAGGGGAGTTCAGAGACAGAGAGATAACAGAGAGATAACAGAGAGACAGAAGACAAAGAATGGCAAACAGATGGGTGGCCAGAGACAGAGACAGTGAGAGACAGAGACACTGAGACAGAGATGGAGACAGAGAGAGAGGCAGAGATTGAGACAGAGGGAAGGACAGAGACAGAGAGATAACAGAGAGATAACAGAGAGACAGAAGACAAAGAATGGCAAACAGAGGGGGGCCACAGACAGAGACAATGAGAGACAGAGACCCTGAGACAGAGATGGAGACAGAGACAGAGACAAAGGGGAGACGTAGGGGAGTTCAAAGACAGAGAGATAACAGAGAGATAACAGAGAGACAGAAGACAAAGAATGGCAAACAGAGGGGGGCCACAGACAGAGACAATGAGAGACAGAGACACTGAGACAGAGATGGAGACAGAGACAGAGACAGAGACAGAGGGAGAGAGGAAGGGGAGTTCAGAGACAGAGAGATAAGAGAGAGATAACAGAGAGACAAAAGACAAAGAAGGGCAAACAGAGGGGGGCCACAGACAGAGACAATGAGAGACAGAGACACTGAGACAGAGATGGAGTCAGAGACAGAGACAGAGACAGAGGGAGAGAGGAAGGGGACAACAGAGACAGAGAGATAACAGAGAGATAACAGAGAGACAGAACACAAAGAAAGACAAACAGATGGGTGGCCAGAGAGAGAGACAGTGAGAGACAGAGACACTGAGACAGAGATGGAGACAGAGACAGAGACAGAGACAGAGGGAGAGAGGAAGGGGAGGACCGAGACAGAGAGATAACAGAGAGATAACAGAGAGACAGAAGACAAAGAATGGCAAACAGATGGGTTGCCACAGACAGAGACAGTGAGAGACAGAGACACTGAGACAGAGATGGAGACAGAGACAGAGACAGAGACAGAGACAGAGGGAGAGAGGAAGGGGAGGACAGAGACAGAGAGATAAGAGAGAGATAACAGAGAGACAAAAGACAAAGGAGGGCAAACAGATGTGTGGCCACAGAGACAGTGAGAGACAGAGACACTGAGACAGAGATGGAGACAGAGACAGAGACAGAGACAGAGGGAGAGAGGAAGGGGAGTTCAGAGACAGAGAGATAAGAGAGAGATAACAGAGAGACAGAAGACAAAGAATGGCAAACAGATGGGTGGCCAGAGACAGAGACAGTGAGAGACAGAGACACTGAGACAGAGATGGAGACAGAGACAGATACAGAGACAGAGGGAGAGAGGAAGGGGAGGACAGAGACAGAGACATAACAGAGAGATAACAGAGAGACAGAAGACAAAGAATGACAAACAGATGAACGGCAAGAGACAGAGACAGTGATACAGAGACTGAGACAGAGACAGAGACAGAGACAAAGGGGAGACATAGGGGATGTCAGAGACAGAGAGATAACAGAGAGATAACAGAGAGATAAAAGACAAAGAATGACAAACAGAAGAATGGCCAGAGACAGAGACAATTAGAGACAGAGACACTGAGACAGAGATGGAGACAGAGACAGAGACGGAGACAGAGTCAGAGGGAGAGACGAAGGGGAGGACAAAGACCGAGAGATAACAGAGAGATAACAGAGAGACAGAACGCAAAGAAAGACAAACAGATGGGTGGCCAGAGACAGAGACAGTGAGAGACAGAGACACTGAGACAGAGATGGAGACAGAGACAGAGACAGAGGCAGAGACAGAGGGAGAGACGAAGGGGAGGACAGAGACAGAGAGATAATAGAGAGACAGAAGATGAAAAAAGACAAACAGATAGGTGGCCAGAGACAGAGACAATGAGAGACAGAGACCCTGAGACAGAGAAGGAGACAGAGACAGAGACAAAGGGGAGACGTAGGGGAGTTCAAAGACAGAGAGATAACAGAGAGATAACAGAGAGACAGAAGACAAAGAATGGCAAACAGAGGGGGGCCACAGACAGAGACAATGAGAGACAGAGACACTGAGACAGAGATGGAGACAGAGACAGAGACAGAGACAGAGGGAGAGAGGAAGGGGAGTTCAGAGACAGAGAGATAAGAGAGAGATAACAGAGAGACAAAAGACAAAGAAGGGCAAACAGAGGGGGGCCACAGACAGAGACAATGAGAGACAGAGACACTGAGACAGAGATGGAGTCAGAGACAGAGACAGAGACAGAGGGAGAGAGGAAGGGGACAACAGAGACAGAGAGATAACAGAGAGATAACAGAGAGACAGAACACAAAGAAAGACAAACAGATGGGTGGCCAGAGAGAGAGACAGTGAGAGACAGAGACACTGAGACAGAGATGGAGACAGAGACAGAGACAGAGACAGAGGGAGAGAGGAAGGGGAGGACCGAGACAGAGAGATAACAGAGAGATAACAGAGAGACAGAAGACAAAGAATGGCAAACAGATGGGTTGCCACAGACAGAGACAGTGAGAGACAGAGACACTGAGACAGAGATGGAGACAGAGACAGAGACAGAGACAGAGACAGAGGGAGAGAGGAAGGGGAGGACAGAGACAGAGAGATAAGAGAGAGATAACAGAGAGACAAAAGACAAAGGAGGGCAAACAGATGTGTGGCCACAGAGACAGTGAGAGACAGAGACACTGAGACAGAGATGGAGACAGAGACAGAGACAGAGACAGAGGGAGAGAGGAAGGGGAGTTCAGAGACAGAGAGATAAGAGAGAGATAACAGAGAGACAGAAGACAAAGAATGGCAAACAGATGGGTGGCCAGAGACAGAGACAGTGAGAGACAGAGACACTGAGACAGAGATGGAGACAGAGACAGATACAGAGACAGAGGGAGAGAGGAAGGGGAGGACAGAGACAGAGAGATAACAGAGAGATAACAGAGAGACAGAAGACAAAGAATGACAAACAGATGAACGGCAAGAGACAGAGACAGTGAGACAGAGATGGAGACAGAGACAGAGACAGAGACAAAGGGGGAGACTTAGGGGAGGACAGAGACAGAGAGATAACAGAGAGATAACAAAGAGACAGAACACAAAGAAAGAGAAACAGATGGGTGGCCAGAGACAGAGACAGTGATACAGAGATTGAGACAGAGACAGAGACAGAGACAAAGGGGAGACATAGGGGATGTCAGAGACAGAGAGATAACAGAGAGATAACAAAGAGATAAAAGACAAAGAATGACAAACAGAAGAATGGCCAGAGACAGAGACAATTAGAGACAGAGACACTGAGACAGAGATGGAGACAGAGACAGAGACAGGGACTGAGACAGAGTCAGAGGGAGAGACGAAGGGGAGGACAGCGACCAAGAGATAACAGAGAGATAACAGAGAGACAGAACACAAAGAAAGACAAACAGATGGGTGGCCAGAGACAGAGACAATGAGAGACAGAGACACTGAGACAGAGATGGAGACAGAGACAGAGACAGAGGCAGAGACAGAGGGAGAGACGAAGGGGAGGACAGAGACAGAGAGATAATAGAGAGACAGAAGATGAAAAAAGACAAACAGATAGGTGGCCAGAGACAGAGACAATGAGAGACAGAGACCCTGAGACAGAGAAGGAGACAGAGACAGAGACAAAGGGGAGACGTAGGGGAGTTCAAAGACAGAGAGATAACAGAGAGATAACAGAGAGACAGAAGACAAAGAATGGCAAACAGAGGGGGGCCACAGACAGAGACAATGAGAGACAGAGACACTGAGACAGAGATGGAGACAGAGACAGAGACAGAGACAGAGGGAGAGAGGAAGGGGAGTTCAGAGACAGAGAGATAAGAGAGAGATAACAGAGAGACAAAAGACAAAGAAGGGCAAACAGATGGGTGGCCACAGACAGAGACAGTGAGAGACAGAGACACTGAGACAGAGATGGAGACAGAGACAGAGACAGAGACAGAGGGAGAGAGGAAGGGGACAACAGAGACAGAGAGATAACAGAGAGACAGAACACAAAGAAAGACAAACAGATGGGTGGCCAGAGAGAGAGACAGTGAGAGACAGAGACACTGAGACAGAGATGGAGACAGAGACAGAGACAGAGAAAGAGGGAGAGAGGAAGGGGAGGACAGAGACAGAGAGATAACAGAGAGATAACAGAGAGACAGAAGACAAAGAATGGCAAACAGATGAGTTGCCACAGACAGAGACAGTGAGAGACAGAGACACTGAGACAGAGATGGAGACAGAGACAGAGACAGAGGGAGAGAGGAAGGGGAGGACAGAGACAGAGAGATAAGAGAGAGATAACAGAGAGACAAAAGACAAAGAAGGGCAAACAGATGTGTGGCCACAGAGACAGTGAGAGACAGAGACACTGAGACAGAGATGGAGACAGAGACAGAGACAGAGACAGAGGGAGAGAGGAAGGGGAGGACAGAGACAGAGAGATAACAGAGAGATAACAGAGAGACAGAAGACAAAGAATGGCAAACAGATGGGTGGCCACAGACAGAGACAATGAGAGACAGAGTCACTGAGACAGAGATGGAGACAGAGACAGAGACCAAGACAGAGGGAGAGAGGAAGGGGAGTTCAGAGACAGAGAGATAAGAGAGAGATAACAGAGAGACAAAAGACAAAGAAGGGCAAACAGATGGGTGGCCACAGACAGAGACAATGAGAGACAGAGTCACTGAGACAGAGATGGAGACAGAGACAGAGACAGGGACGGAGACAGAGACAGAGGGAGAGACGAAGGGGAGTTCAGAGACAGAGAGATAACAGAGAGATAACAGAGAGACAGAAGACAAAGAATGGCAAACAGATGGGTGGCCACAGACAGAGACAATGAGAGACAGAGTCACTGAGACAGAGATGGAGACAGAGACAGAGACCAAGACAGAGGGAGAGAGGAAGGGGAGTTCAGAGACAGAGAGATAAGAGAGAGATAACAGAGAGACAAAAGACAAAGAAGGGCAAACAGATGGGTGGCCACAGACAGAGACAGTGAGAGACAGAGACACTGAGACAGAGACACTGAGACATAGATGGAGACAGAGACAGAGACAGAGACAAAGGGGGAGATATAGGGGAGGGCCGAGACAGAGAGATAACAGAGAGATAACAGAGAGATAAAAGACAAAGAATGACAAACAGAAGAATGGCCAGAGACAGAGACAATTAGAGACAGAGACACTGAGACAGAGATGGAGACAGAGATATAGACAAAGGGGGAGAAGTAGGGGAGGTCAGAGACAGAGAGATAACAGAGAGATAACAGAGAGACAGAAGACAAAGAATGGCAAACAGATGGGTGGCCAGAGACAGAGACAGTGACAGACAGAGACACTGAGACAGAGATGGAGACAGAGACAGAGACAGAGACAGAGGGAGAGAGGAAGGGGAGTTCAGAGACAGAGAGATAACAGAGAGATAACAGAGAGACAGAAGACAAAGAATGGCAAACAGATGGGTGGCCAGAGACAGAGACAGTGAGAGACAGAGACACTGAGACAGAGATGGAGACAGAGAGAGAGGCAGAGATTGAGACAGAGGGAAGGACAGAGACAGAGAGATAACAGAGAGATAACAGAGAGACAGAAGACAAAGAAAGACAAACAGATGGTTGGCCAGAGACAGAGACAGTGAGACAGAGATGGAGACAGAGAAAGAGACAGAGACAAAGGGGGAGATATAGGGGAGGGCAGAGACAGAGAGATAACAGAGAGATAACAGAGAGACAGAAGACAAAGAATGACAAACAGATGAACGGCAAGAGACAGAGACAGTGATACAGAGACTGAGACAGAGACAGAGACAGGGACAAAGGGGAGACATAGGGGATGTCAGAGACAGAGAGATAACAGAGAGATAACAGAGAGATAAAAGACAAAGAATGACAAACAGAAGAATGGCCAGAGACAGAGACAATTAGAGACAGAGACACTGAGACAGAGATGGAGACAGAGACAGAGACGGAGACAGAGTCAGAGGGAGAGACGAAGGGGAGGACAAAGACCGAGAGATAACAGAGAGATAACAGAGAGACAGAACGCAAAGAAAGACAAACAGATGGGTGGCCAGAGACAGAGACAGTGAGAGACAGAGACACTGAGACAGAGATGGAGACAGAGACAGAGACAGAGGCAGAGACAGAGGGAGAGACGAAGGGGAGGACAGAGACAGAGAGATAATAGAGAGACAGAAGATGAAAAAAGACAAACAGATAGGTGGCCAGAGACAGAGACAATGAGAGACAGAGACCCTGAGACAGAGAAGGAGACAGAGACAGAGACAAAGGGGAGACGTAGGGGAGTTCAAAGACAGAGAGATAACAGAGAGATAACAGAGAGACAGAAGACAAAGAATGGCAAACACAGGGGGGCCACAGACAGAGACAATGAGAGACAGAGACACTGAGACAGAGATGGAGACAGAGACAGAGACAAAGGGGAGACGTAGGGGAGTTCAAAGACAGAGAGATAACAGAGAGACAGAAGACAAAGAATGGCAAACAGAGGGGGGCCACAGACAGAGACAATGAGAGACAGAGACACTGAGACAGAGATGGAGACAGAGACAGAGACAGAGACAGAGGGAGAGAGGAAGGGGAGTTCAGAGACAGAGAGATAAGAGAGAGATAACAGAGAGACAAAAGACAAAGAAGGGCAAACAGAGGGGGGCCACAGACAGAGACAATGAGAGACAGAGACACTGAGACAGAGATGGAGACAGAGACAGAGACAGAGACAGAGGGAGAGAGGAAGGGGACAACAGAGACAGAGAGATAACAGAGAGATAACAGAGAGACAGAACACAAAGAAAGACAAACAGATGGGTGGCCAGAGAGAGAGACAGTGAGAGACAGAGACACTGAGACAGAGATGGAGACAGAGACAGAGACAGAGACAGAGGGAGAGAGGAAGGGGAGGACCGAGACAGAGAGATAACAGAGAGATAACAGAGAGACAGAAGACAAAGAATGGCAAACAGATGGGTTGCCACAGACAGAGACAGTGAGAGACAGAGACACTGAGACAGAGATGGAGACAGAGACAGAGACAGAGACAGAGACAGAGGGAGAGAGGAAGGGGAGGACAGAGACAGAGAGATAAGAGAGAGATAACAGAGAGACAAAAGACAAAGGAGGGCAAACAGATGTGTGGCCACAGAGACAGTGAGAGACAGAGACACTGAGACAGAGATGGAGACAGAGATAGAGACAGAGACAGAGGGAGAGAGGAAGGGGAGTTCAGAGACAGAGAGATAAGAGAGAGATAACAGAGAGACAGAAGACAAAGAATGGCAAACAGATGGGTGGCCAGAGACAGAGACAGTGAGAGACAGAGACACTGAGACAGAGATGGAGACAGAGACAGAGACAGAGACAGAGGGAGAGAGGAAGGGGAGGACAGAGACAGAGAGATAACAGAGAGATAACAGAGAGACAGAAGACAAAGAATGACAAACAGATGAACGGCAAGAGACAGAGACAGTGAGACAGAGATGGAGACAGAGACAGAGACAGAGACAAAGGGGGAGACTTAGGGGAGGACAGAGACAGAGAGATAACAGAGAGATAACAAAGAGACAGAACACAAAGAAAGAGAAACAGATGGGTGGCCAGAGACAGAGACAGTGATACAGAGATTGAGACAGAGACAGAGACAGAGACAAAGGGGAGACATAGGGGATGTCAGAGACAGAGAGATAACAGAGAGATAACAAAGAGATAAAAGACAAAGAATGACAAACAGAAGAATGGCCAGAGACAGAGACAATTAGAGACAGAGACACTGAGACAGAGATGGAGACAGAGACAGAGACAGGGACTGAGACAGAGTCAGAGGGAGAGACGAAGGGGAGGACAGCGACCAAGAGATAACAGAGAGATAACAGAGAGACAGAACACAAAGAAAGACAAACAGATGGGTGGCCAGAGACAGAGACAGTGAGAGACAGAGACACTGAGACAGAGATGGAGACAGAGACAGAGACAGAGGCAGAGACAGAGGGAGAGATGAAGGGGAGGACAGAGACAGAGAGATAATAGAGAGACAGAAGATGAAAAAAGACAAACAGATAGGTGGCCAGAGACAGAGACAATGAGAGACAGAGACCCTGAGACAGAGAAGGAGACAGAGACAGAGACAGGGACGGAGACAGAGTCAGAGGGAGAGACGAAGGGGAGTTCAGAGACAGAGAGATAACAGAGAGATAACAGAGAGACAGAAGACAAAGAATGGCAAACAGATGGGTGGCCACAGACAGAGACAATGAGAGACAGAGTCACTGAGACAGAGATGGAGACAGCGACAGAGACCAAGACAGAGGGAGAGAGGAAGGGGAGTTCAGAGACATAGAGATAACAGAGAGATAACAGAGGGACAAAAGACAAAGAAGGCCAAACAGATGGGTGGCCACAGACAGAGACAGTGAGAGACAGAGACAGTGAGACAGAGATGGAGAGAGAGACAGAGACAGAGACAAGGGGGAGACATAGGGGAGTTCAGAGACAGAGAGATAACAGAGAGATAACAGAGAGACAGCAGACAAAGAAGGGCAAACTGATGAGCGGCTAGAGACAGAGACAGTGAGAGACAGAGACACTGAGACAGAGATGGAGACTGAGACAAAGGGGGAGACGTAGGGGAGTTCAGAGACTGAGAGATAACAGAGAGATAACAGAGAGACAGAACACAAAAAAGACAAACAGATGGGTGGCCAGAGACAGAGACAGTGAGAGACAGAGACACTGAGACAGAGATGGAGAGAGAGACAGAGACAGAGACAAAGGGGAGACATAGGGGAGGACAGAGACCAAAAGATAACAGAGAGATAACAGAGAGACAGAACACAAAGAAAGACAAACAGATGGTTGGCCAGAGAAAGAGACAGTGAGACAGAGATGGAGACAGAGACAGAGACAAAGGGGGAGATATAGGGGAGAGCAGAGACAGAGAGTTAACAGAGAGATAACAGAGAGACAGAAGACAAAGAATGACAAACAGAAGAATGGCCAGAGACAGAGACAATGAGAGACAGATACACTGAGACAGAGATGGAGACAGAGACAGAGACAGAGATTGAGACAGAGGGAAGGACAGAGACCGAGAGATAACAGAGAGATAACAGAGTGACAGAACACAAAGAAAGACAAAGAGATGGGTGTCCAGAGACAGAGACAGTGATAGACAGAGACACTGAGACAGAGATGGAGACAGAGACAGAGGCAAAGGGGGAGATGTAGGGGAGGGCAGAGACAGAGAGATAACAGAGAGATAACAGAGAGACAGAACACAAAGAATGGGAAACAGATGGGTGGCCAGAGACAGAGACAGTGAGAGACAGAGACAGAGACAGAGGGAAGGACAGAGACAGAGAGATAACAGAGAGACAGAAGACAAAGAATGACAAACAGATGGGTGGCCAGAGACAGAGACAGTGAGAGACAGAGACACTGAGACAGAGATGGAGACAGAGAGAGAGACAGAGATTGAGACAGAGGGAAGGACAGAGACAGAGAGATAACAGAGAGACAGAAGACAAAGAAAGACAAACAGATGGTTGGCCAGAGACAGAGACAGTGAGACAGAGATGGAGCCAGAGACAGAGACAGAGACAAAGGGGGAGATATAGGGGATGTCAGAGACAGAGAGATAACAGAGAGATAACAGAGAGATAAAAGACAAAGAATGACAAACAGAAGAATGGCCAGAGACAGAGACACTGAGACAGAGATGGAGACAGAGTCAGAGGGAGAGACGAAGGGGAGGACAGAGACCGAGAGATAGCAGAGAGATAACAGAGAGACAGAACACAAAGAAAGACAAACAGATGGGTGACCAGAGACAGAGACATTGAGAGACAGAGACACTGAGACAGAGATGGAGACAGAGACAGAGACAGAGGCAGAGACAGAGGGAGAGACGAAGGGGAGGACAGAGACAGAGAGATAATAGAGAGACAGAAGATGAAAAAAGACAAACAGATAGGTGGCCAGAGACAGAGACAATGAGAGACAGAGACCCTGAGACAGAGAAGGAGACAGAGACAGAGACAAAGGGGAGACGTAGGGGAGTTCAGAGACAGAGAGATAACAGAGAGATAACAGAGAGATAAAAGACAAAGAATGGCAAACAGATGGGTGGCCACAGACAGAGACAGTGAGAGACAGAGACACTGAGACAGAGATGGAGACAGAGACAGAGACAGAGACAGAGGGAGAGAGAAAGGGGACAACAGAGACAGAGAGATAACAGAGAGATAACAGAGAGACAGAACACAAAGAAAGACAAACAGATGGGTGCCCAGAGAGAGAGACAGTGAGAGACAGAGACACTGAGACAGAGATGGAGACACAGACAGAGACAGAGACAGAGGGAGAGAGGAAGGGGAGGACCGAGACAGAGAGATAACAGAGAGATAACAGAGAGACAGAAGACAAAGAATGGCAAACAGATGGGTTGCCACAGACAGAGACAGTGAGAGACAGAGACACTGAGACAGAGATGGAGACAGAGACAGAGACAGAGACAGAGACAGAGGGAGAGAGGAAGGGGAGGACAGAGACAGAGAGATAACAGAGAGACAGAACACAAAGAAAGACAAACAGATGGTTGGCCAGAGACAGAGACAGTGAGAGACAGAGACACTGAGACAGAGATGGAGACAGAGACAGACACTGAGACAGAGGGAGAGAGGAAGGGGAGGACAGAGACAGAGAGATAACAGAGAGATAACAGAGAGACAGAAGACAAAGAAAGACAAACAGATGGTTGGCCAGAGACAGAGACAGTGAGACAGAGATGGAGACAGAGACAGAGACAGAGACAAAGGGGGAGATATAGGGGAGAGCAGAGACAGAGAGTTAACAGAGAGATAACAGAGAGACAGAAGACAAAGAATGACAAACAGATGAATGGCAAGAGACAGAGACAGTGAGACAGAGATGGAGACAGAGACAGAGACAGAGACAAAGGGGAGACATAGGGGAGGTCAGAGACAGAGAGATAACAGAGAGATAACAGAAAGATAAAAGACAAAGAATGGCAAACAGATGGGTGGCCAAAGACAGAGACAGTGAGAGACAGAGACACTGAGACAGAGATAGAGACAGAGACAGAGACAGAGGGAGAGACGAAGGGGAGACATAGGGGAGGTCAGAGACCGAGAGATAACAGAGAGATAACAGAGTGACAGAACACAAAGAAAGACAAAGAGATGGGTGGCCAGAGACAGAGACAGTGATAGACAGAGACACTGAGACAGAGATGGAGACAGAGACAGAGACAAAGGGGAGATATAGGGGAGGTCAGAGACAGAGAGATAACAGAGAGATAAAAGATAAAGAATGACAAACAGAAGAATGGCCAGAGACAGAGACAATGAGAGACAGAGACACTGAGACAGAGATGGAGACAGAGACAGAGATAGAGACAGAGACAGAGGGAGAGACGAAGGGGAGGACAGAGACCGAGAGATAACAGAGAGATAACTGAGAGACAGAACACAAAGAAAGACAAAGAGATGGGTGTCCAGAGACAGAGACTGTGAGAGACAGAGACACTGAGACAGAGATGGAGACAGAGACAGAGGGAAAGGGGGAGATGTAGGAGAGGACAGAGACAGACAGATAATAGAGAGACAGAAGATGAGGAAAGACAAACAGATGGGTGGCCAGAGACAGAGACAATGAGAGACAGAGAACCTGAGACAGAGAAGGAAACAGAGACAGAGACAAAGGGGAGACATAGGGGAGTTCAGAGACAGAGAGATAACAGAGAGATAACAGAGAGACAGAAGACAAAGAATGACAAACAAATGGGTGGCCAGAGACAGAGACAGTGAGAGACAGAGACAGAGACAGAGGGAGAGAGTAAGGGGAGGACAGAGACAGAGAGATAACAGAGAGATAACAGAGAGACAGAAGACAAAGAATGGCAAACAAATGGGTGGCCACAGACAGAGACAGTGAGAGACAGAGACATTGAGACAGAGATGGAGACAGAGACAGAGACAGAGGGAGAGAGGAAGGGAAGGACAGAGACAGAGAGATAACAGAGAGATAACAGAGAGACAGAAGACAAAGAATGGCAAACAGATGGGTGGCCATAGACAGAGACAGTGAGAGACAGAGACACTGAGACAGAGATGGAGACAGAGACAGAGACAGAGAGAGAGGAAGAGATGAAGGGGAGGACAGAGACAGAGAGATAACAGAGAGATAACAGAGAGACAGAACACAAAGAAAGACAAATAGATGGGTGGCCAGAGACAGAGACAATGAGAGACAGAGACACTGAAACAGAGATGATGACAGAGACAGAGACAAAGGGGGAGATATAGGGGAGGGCAGAGACAGAGAGATAACAGAGAGATAACAGAGAGACAGAAGACAAAGAATGGCAAAGAGATGGGTGCCTAGAGACAGAGACAGTGAGAGACAGAGACACAAAGACAGAGATGGAGACAGAGACAGAGACAGAGGGAGAGAGGAAGGGGAGGACAGAGACAGAGAGATCACAGAGAGACAGAAGACAAAGAATGACAAACAGATGGGTGGCCAGAGACAGAGACAATGAGAGACAGAGACCCTGCGACAGAGAAGGAGACAGAGACAGACAGAGACAGAGGGAGAGAAGAAGGGGAGGACAGAGACAGAGAGATAACAGAGAGAGAACAGAGAGACAGAACACAAAGAAAGAGAAACAGATGGGTGGCCAGAGACAGAGACAGTGAGAGACAGAGACACTAAGACAGAGATGGAGAACGAGACAGAGACAAAAAGGGAGACTTAGCGGTGGTCAGAGACAGAGAGATAACGGAGAGATAACAGAGAGACAGAAGACAAAGAATGGCAAACAGATGGTTGGCCAGAGACAGAGACAGTGAGACAGAGATGAAGACAGAGAAAGAGACAGAGACAAAGGGGGAGATATAGGGGAGGGCAGAGACAGAGAGATAACAGAGAGATAACAGAGAGACAGAACACAAAGAAAGAGAAACAGATGGGTGGCCAGAGACAGAGACAGGGAGAGACAGAGACACTAAGACAGAGATGGAGAAGGAGACAGAGACAAAAGGGGAGACTTAGGGGTGGTCAGAGACAGAGAGATAACAAAGAGATAACAGAGAGACAGAAGACAAAGAATGGCAAACAGATGGGTGGCCAGAGATAGAGACAGTGAGAGACAGAAACACTGAGACAGAGATGGAGACAGAGACAGAGACAGAGACAGAGGGAGAGATGAAGGGGAGGACAGAGACAGAGAGATAATAGAGAGACAGAAGATGAGGAAAGACAAACAGATGGGTGGCCAGAGACAGAGAGAGTGAGAGACAGAGACACTGAGACAGAGATGGAGACAGAGACAGAGACAGAGACAGAGGGAGAGAGGAAGGGGAGGACAGAGACAGAGAGATAACAGAGAGATAACAGAGAGACAGAAGACAAAGAAAGACAAACAGATGGTTGGCCAGAGACAGAGACAGTGAGACAGAGATGGAGACAGAGACAGAGACAGAGACAAAGGGGGAGATATAGGGGAGGGCAGAGACAGAGAGATAACAGAGAGATAACAGTGAGATAAAAGACAAAGAATGACAAACAGAAGAATGGCCAGAGACAGAGACATTTAGAGACAGAGACACTGAGACAGAGATGGAGACAGAGACATAGACAAAGGGGGAGAAGTAGGGGAGGTCAGAGACAGAGAGATAACAGAGAGATAACAGAAAGACAGAACACAAAGAAAGACAAACAGATGGGTGGCCAGAGACAGAGACAGTGAGAGACAGAGACACTGAGACAGAGATGGAGACCGAGACAGAGACAGAGACAGAGAGAGAGGGAGAGACGAAGGGGAGGACAGAGACAGAGAGATAATAGAGAGACAGAAGACAAAGAATGGCAAACAGATGGGTGGCCAGAGACAGAGACACTGAGACAGAGATGGAGACAGAGACATAGACAAAGGGGGAGAAGTAGGGGAGGTCAGAGACAGAGAGATAACAGAGAGATAACAGAGAGACAGAAGACAAAGAATGGCAAACAGATGGGTGGCCAGAGACAGAGACAGTGAGAGACAGAGACACTGAGACAGAGATGGAGACAGAGACAGAGACAGAGACAGAGGGAGAGAGGAAGGGGAGTTCAGAGACAGAGAGATAAGAGAGAGATAACAGAGAGACAAAAGACAAAGAAGGGCAAACAGATGTGTGGCAACAGAGACAGTGAGAGACAGAGACACTGAGACAGAGATGGAGACAGAGACAGAGACAGAGACAGAGGGAGAGAGGAAGGGGAGGACAGAGACAGAGAGATAACAGAGAGATAACAGAGAGACAGAAGACAAAGAATGACAAACAGATGAACGGCAAGAGACAGAGACAGTGAGACAGAGATGGAGACAGAGACAGAGACAGAGACAAAGGGGGAGACTTAGGGGAGGACAGAGACAGAGAGATAACAGAGAGATAACAGAGAGACAGAAGACAAAGAATGGCAAACAGATTGGTGGCCAGAGACAGAGACACTGAGACAGAGATGGAGAGAGAGACAGAGACAGAGACAAAGGGGAGACATAGGGGAGGACAGAGACCAAAAGATAACAGAGAGATAACAGAGAGACAGAAGACAAAGAAAGACAAACAGATGGTTGGCCAGAGACAGAGACAGTGAGACAGAGATGGAGACAGAGACAGAGACAGAGACAGTGAGACAGAGATGGAGACAGAGACAGAGACAGAGACAGAGACAAAGGGGGAGATATAGGGGAGAGCAGAGACAGAGAGTTAACAGAGAGATAACAGAGAGACCGAAGACAAAGAATGACAAACAGAAGAATGGCCAGAGACAGAGACAATGAGAGACAGATACACTGAGACAGAGATGGAGACAGAGACAGAGACAGAGATTGAGACAGAGGGAAGGACAGAGACCGAGAGATAACAGAGAGATAACAGAGTGACAGAACACAAAGAAAGACAAAGAGATGGGTGTCCAGAGACAGAGACAGTGATAGACAGAGACACTGAGACAGAGATGGAGACAGAGACAGAGGCAAAGGGGGAGATGTAGGGGAGGGCAGAGACAGAGAGATAACAGAGAGATAACAGAGAGACAGAACACAAAGAATGGGAAACAGATGGGTGGCCAGAGACAGAGACAGTGAGAGACAGAGACAGAGACAGAGGGAAGGACAGAGACAGAGAGATAACAGAGAGATAACAGAGAGACAGAAGACAAAGAAAGACAAACAGATGGTTGGCCAGAGACAGAGACAGTGAGACAGAGATGGAGACAGAGACAGAGACAGAGACAAAGGGGGAGATATAGGGGAGGGCAGAGCCAGAGAAATAACAGAGAGATAACAGAGAGACAGAAGACAAAGAAAGACAAACAGATGGTTGGCCAGAGACAGAGACACTGAGACAGAGATTGAGACAGAGACAGAGACAGAGACAAAGGGGGATATATAGGGGAGGGCAGAGCCAGAGAAATAACAGAGAGATAACAGAGAGACAGAAGACAAAGAAAGACAAACAGATGGTTGGCAAGAGACAGAGACAGTGATACAGAGATTGAGACAGACACAGAGACAGAGACAAAGGGGAGACATTGGGGATGTCAGAGACAGAGATAACAGAGAGATAACAGAGAGATAAAAGACAAAGAAAGACAAACAGATGGGTGGCCAGAGACAGAGACAGTGAGAGACAGAGACAGTGAGACAGAGATGGAGACAGAGACAGAGACAAAGGATAGACATAGGGGAGGGCAGAGACAGAGAGATAACAGAGACATAACAGAGAGACAGGAGACAAAGAATGGCAAACAGATGGGTGGCCAGAGACAGAGACACTGAGACAGAAATGGAGACAGACACAGAGACAGAGACAGAGGGAGAGACAAAGGGGAGGACAGAGACCGAGAGATAACAGAGAGATAACAGAGAGACCGAACACAAAGAAAGACAAACAGATGGGTGGCCAGAGACAGAGACAGTGATAGACAGAGACACTGAGACAGAGACAGAGACAGAGTCCGAGGGAAGGACAGAGACAGAGAGATAACTGAGAGTCAGAAGACAAAGAATGACAAACAGATGGGTCGCCAGAGACAGAGACAGTGAGAGACAGAGATGGAGACAAAGACATAGACAAAGGGGGAGACGTAGGGGAGGGCAGAGACAGAGAGATAACAGAGAGACAGAAGACAAAGAATGACAAAAAGATGAATGGCCAGAGACAGAGACAGTGAGAGACAGAGACACTGAGACAGAGACAGAGACAGAGGGAAGGACAGAGACAGAGAGATAACAGAGAGACAGAAGACAAAGAATGGCAAACAGATGAATGGCCAGAGACAGAGACAGTGAGACAGAGATGGAGACAGAGACAGAGACAGAGACAGAGGGAAGGACAGAGACAGAGAGATAACAGAGAGACAGAAGACAAATAATGGCAAACAGATGAATGGCCAGAGACAGAGACAGTGAGACAGAGATGGAGACAGAGACAGAGACAAAGGGGAGACATAGGGGAGTTGAGAGATAGAGAGATAACAGAGAGATAACAGAGAGATAAAAGACAAAGAATGACAAACAGATGAATGGCCAGAGACAGAGACAGTGAGAGACAGAGACACTGAGACAGAGATGTAGACAGAGACAGAGGCAAAGGGGGAGATATAGGGGAGGGCAGAGACAGAGAGATAACAGAGAGATAACAGAGAGACAGAAGACAAAGAATGACAAATAGATGAAAGGCAAGAGACAGAGACAGTGAGACAGAGATGGAGACAGAGACAGAGACAGAGACAAAGGGGAGACATAGGGGAGGTGAGAGACAGAGAGATAACAGAGAGATAACAGAGAGATAAAAGACAAAGAATGACAAACAGATGAATGGCCAGAGAGAGAGACAATGAGAGACAGAGACACTGAGACAGAGATGGAGACAGAGACAGAGACAGAGACAGAGGGGGAGACGTAGGGGAGGTCAGAGACAGAGAGATAAGAGAAAGACAGAAGACAAAGAATGGCAAACAGATGGGTGGCCAGAGACAGAGACAGTGAGAGACAGAGACACTGAGACAGAGATGGAGACAGAGACAGAGACAGAGACAGAGACAGAGGGGGAGACTTAGGAGAAGTCAGAGACAGAGAGATAACAGAGATATAACAGGGAGTCAGAAGACAATGAATGGCAAACAGATGGGTGGCCAGAGACAGAGACAGTGAGAGACAGAGACACTGAGACAGAGATGGAGACAGAGACAGAGACAGAGACAGAGGGAAGGACAGAGACAGAGAGATAACAGAGAGACAGAAGACAAAGAATGGCAAACAGATGGGTGGCTAGAGACAGAGACACTGAGACAGAGACATTGAGACAGAGATGGAGACAGAGACAGACACTGAGACAGAGGGAGAGAGGAAGGGGAGGACAGAGACAGAGAGATAACAGAGAGATAACAGAGAGACAGAAGACAAAGAAAGACAAACAGATGGTTGGCCAGAGACAGAGACAGTGAGACAGAGACAGAGACAGAGTCCGAGGGAAGGACAGAGACAGAGAGATAACTGAGAGTCAGAAGACAAAGAATGACAATCAGATGGGTCGCCAGAGACAGAGACAGTGAGAGACAGAGATGGAGACAAAGACATAGACAAAGGGGGAGACGTAGGGGAGGGCAGAGACAGAGAGATAACAGAGAGACAGAAGACAAAGAATGACAAAAAGATGAATGGCCAGAGACAGAGACAGTGAGACAGAGATGGAGACAGAGACAGAGACAGAGACAGAGACAGAGGGAAGGACAGAGACAGAGAGATAACAGAGAGACAGAAGACAAAGAATGGCAAACAGATGAATGGCCAGAGACAGAGACAGTGAGACAGAGATGGAGACAGAGACAGAGACAGAGACAGAGGGAAGGACAGAGACAGAGAGATAACAGAGAGACAGAAGACAAATAATGGCAAACAGATGAATGGCCAGAGACAGAGACAGTGAGACAGAGATGGAGACAGAGACAGAGACAAAGGGGAGACATAGGGGAGTTGAGAGATAGAGAGATAACAGAGAGATAACAGAGAGATAAAAGACAAAGAATGACAAACAGATGAATGGCCAGAGACAGAGACAGTGAGAGACAGAGACACTGAGACAGAGATGTAGACAGAGACAGAGGCAAAGGGGGAGATATAGGGGAGGGCAGAGACAGAGAGATAACAGAGAGATAACAGAGAGACAGAAGACAAAGAATGACAAATAGATGAAAGGCAAGAGACAGAGACAGTGAGACAGAGATGGAGACAGAGACAGAGACAGAGACAAAGGGGAGACATAGGGGAGGTGAGAGACAGAGAGATAACAGAGAGATAACAGAGAGATAAAAGACAAAGAATGACAAACAGATGAATGGCCAGAGAGAGAGACAATGAGAGACAGAGACACTGAGACAGAGATGGAGACAGAGACAGAGACAGAGACAGAGGGGGAGACGTAGGGGAGGTCAGAGACAGAGAGATAAGAGAAAGACAGAAGACAAAGAATGGCAAACAGATGGGTGGCCAGAGACAGAGACAGTGAGAGACAGAGACACTGAGACAGAGATGGAGACAGAGACAGAGACAGAGACAGAGACAGAGGGGGAGACTTAGGAGAAGTCAGAGACAGAGAGATAACAGAGATATAACAGGGAGTCAGAAGACAATGAATGGCAAACAGATGGGTGGCCAGAGACAGAGACAGTGAGAGACAGAGACACTGAGACAGAGATGGAGACAGAGACAGAGACAGAGACAGAGGGAAGGACAGAGACAGAGAGATAACAGAGAGACAGAAGACAAAGAATGGCAAACAGATGGGTGGCTAGAGACAGAGACACTGAGACAGAGACATTGAGACAGAGATGGAGACAGAGACAGACACTGAGACAGAGGGAGAGAGGAAGGGGAGGACAGAGACAGAGAGATAACAGAGAGATAAAAGAGAGACAGAAGACAAAGAAAGACAAACAGATGGTTGGCCAGAGACAGAGACAGTGAGACAGAGATGGAGACAGAGACAGAGACAGAGACAAAGGGGGAGATATAGGGGAGAGCAGAGACAGAGAGTTAACAGAGAGATAACAGAGAGACAGAAGACAAAGAATGACAAACAGATGAATGGCAAGAGACAGAGACAGTGAGACAGAGATGGAGACAGAGACAGAGACAGAGACAAAGGGGAGACATAGGGGAGGTCAGAGACAAAGAGATAACAGAGAGATAACAGAAAGATAAAAGACAAAGAATGGCAAACAGATGGGTGGCCAAAGACAGAGACAGTGAGAGACAGAGACACTGAGACAGAGATAGAGACAGAGACAGAGACAGAGGGAGAGACGAAGGGGAGACATAGGGGAGGTCAGAGACCGAGAGATAACAGAGAGATAACAGAGTGACAGAACACAAAGAAAGACAAAGAGATGGGTGGCCAGAGACAGAGACAGTGATAGACAGAGACACTGAGACAGAGATGGAGACAGAGACAGAGACAAAGGGGAGATATAGGGGAGGTCAGAGACAGAGAGATAACAGAGAGATAAAAGACAAAGAATGACAAACAGAAGAATGGCCAGAGACAGAGACAATGAGAGACAGAGACACTGAGACAGAGATGGAGACAGAGACAGAGATAGAGACAGAGACAGAGGGAGAGACGAAGGGGAGGACAGAGACCGAGAGATAACAGAGAGATAACTGAGAGACAGAACACAAAGAAAGACAAAGAGATGGGTGTCCAGAGACAGAGACTGTGAGAGACAGAGACACTGAGACAGAGATGGAGACAGAGACAGAGGGAAAGGGGGAGATGTAGGAGAGGACAGAGACAGACAGATAATAGAGAGACAGAAGATGAGGAAAGACAAACAGATGGGTGGCCAGAGACAGAGACAATGAGAGACAGAGAACCCGAGACAGAGAAGGAAACAGAGACAGAGACAAAGGGGAGACATAGGGGAGTTCAGAGACAGAGAGATAACAGAGAGATAACAGAGAGACAGAAGACAAAGAATGACAAACAAATGGGTGGCCAGAGACAGAGACAGTGAGAGACAGAGACAGAGACAGAGGGAGAGAGTAAGGGGAGGACAGAGACAGAGAGATAACAGAGAGATAACAGAGAGACAGAAGACAAAGAATGGCAAACAAATGGGTGGCCACAGACAGAGACAGTGAGAGACAGAGACATTGAGACAGAGATGGAGACAGAGACAGAGACAGAGGGAGAGAGGAAGGGAAGGACAGAGACAGAGAGATAACAGAGAGATAACAGAGAGACAGAAGACAAAGAATGGCAAACAGATGGGTGGCCATAGACAGAGACAGTGAGAGACAGAGACACTGAGACAGAGATGGAGACAGAGACAGAGACAGAGAGAGAGGAAGAGATGAAGGGGAGGACAGAGACAGAGAGATAACAGAGAGATAACAGAGAGACAGAACACAAAGAAAGACAAATAGATGGGTGGCCAGAGACAGAGACAATGAGAGACAGAGACACTGAAACAGAGATGATGACAGAGACAGAGACAAAGGGGGAGATATAGGGGAGGGCAGAGACAGAGAGATAACAGAGAGATAACAGAGAGACAGAAGACAAAGAATGGCAAAGAGATGGGTGCCTAGAGACAGAGACAGTGAGAGACAGAGACACAAAGACAGAGATGGAGACAGAGACAGAGACAGAGGGAGAGAGGAAGGGGAGGACAGAGACAGAGAGATCACAGAGAGACAGAAGACAAAGAATGACAAACAGATGGGTGGCCAGAGACAGAGACAATGAGAGACAGAGACCCTGCGACAGAGAAGGAGACAGAGACAGACAGAGACAGAGGGAGAGAAGAAGGGGAGGACAGAGACAGAGAGATAACAGAGAGAGAACAGAGAGACAGAACACAAAGAAAGAGAAACAGATGGGTGGCCAGAGACAGAGACAGTGAGAGACAGAGACACTAAGACAGAGATGGAGAACGAGACAGAGACAAAAAGGGAGACTTAGCGGAGGTCAGAGACAGAGAGATAACGGAGAGATAACAGAGAGACAGAAGACAAAGAATGGCAAACAGATGGTTGGCCAGAGACAGAGACAGTGAGACAGAGATGAAGACAGAGAAAGAGACAGAGACAAAGGGGGAGATATAGGGGAGGGCAGAGACAGAGAGATAACAGAGAGATAACAGAGAGACAGAACACAAAGAAAGAGAAACAGATGGGTGGCCAGAGACAGAGACAGGGAGAGACAGAGACACTAAGACAGAGATGGAGAACGAGACAGAGACAAAAGGGGAGACTTAGGGGTGGTCAGAGACAGAGAGATAACAAAGAGATAACAGAGAGACAGAAGACAAAGAATGGCAAACAGATGGGTGGCCAGAGATAGAGACAGTGAGAGACAGAAACACTGAGACAGAGATGGAGACAGAGACAGAGACAGAGACAGAGGGAGAGATGAAGGGGAGGACAGAGACAGAGAGATAATAGAGAGACAGAAGATGAGGAAAGACAAACAGATGGGTGGCCAGAGACAGAGAGAGTGAGAGACAGAGACACTGAGACAGAGATGGAGACAGAGACAGAGACAGAGACAGAGGGAGAGAGGAAGGGGAGGACAGAGACAGAGAGATAACAGAGAGATAACAGAGAGACAGAAGACAAAGAAAGACAAACAGATGGTTGGCCAGAGACAGAGACAGTGAGACAGAGATGGAGACAGAGACAGAGACAGAGACAAAGGGGGAGATATAGGGGAGGGCAGAGACAGAGAGATAACAGAGAGATAACAGTGAGATAAAAGACAAAGAATGACAAACAGAAGAATGGCCAGAGACAGAGACATTTAGAGACAGAGACACTGAGACAGAGATGGAGACAGAGACATAGACAAAGGGGGAGAAGTAGGGGAGGTCAGAGACAGAGAGATAACAGAGAGATAACAGAAAGACAGAACACAAAGAAAGACAAACAGATGGGTGGCCAGAGACAGAGACAGTGAGAGACAGAGACACTGAGACAGAGATGGAGACCGAGACAGAGACAGAGACAGAGAGAGAGGGAGAGACGAAGGGGAGGACAGAGACAGAGAGATAATAGAGAGACAGAAGACAAAGAATGGCAAACAGATGGGTGGCCAGAGACAGAGACACTGAGACAGAGATGGAGAGAGAGACATAGACAAAGGGGGAGAAGTAGGGGAGGTCAGAGACCGAGAGATAACAGAGAGATAACAGAGAGACAGAAGACAAAGAATGGCAAACAGATGGGTGGCCAGAGACAGAGACAGTGAGAGACAGAGACACTGAGACAGAGATGGAGACAGAGACAGAGACAGAGACAGAGGGAGAGAGGAAGGGGAGTTCAGAGACAGAGAGATAAGAGAGAGATAACAGAGAGACAAAAGACAAAGAAGGGCAAACAGATGTGTGGCAACAGAGACAGTGAGAGACAGAGACACTGAGACAGAGATGGAGACAGAGACAGAGACAGAGACAGAGGGAGAGAGGAAGGGGAGGACAGAGACAGAGAGATAACAGAGAGATAACAGAGAGACAGAAGACAAAGAATGACAAACAGATGAAAGGCAAGAGACAGAGACAGTGAGACAGAGATGGAGACAGAGACAGAGACAGAGACAAAGGGGGAGACTTAGGGGAGGACAGAGACAGAGAGATAACAGAGAGATAACAGAGAGACAGAAGACAAAGAATGGCAAACAGATTGGTGGCCAGAGACAGAGACACTGAGACAGAGATGGAGAGAGAGACAGAGACAGAGACAAAGGGGAGACATAGGGGAGGACAGAGACCAAAAGATAACAGAGAGATAACAGAGAGACAGAACACAAAGAAAGACAAACAGATGGTTGGCCAGAGACAGAGACAGTGAGACAGAGATGGAGACAGAGACAGAGACAGAGACAGTGAGACAGAGATGGAGACAGAGACAGAGACAGAGACAGAGACAAAGGGGGAGATATAGGGGAGAGCAGAGACAGAGAGTTAACAGAGAGATAACAGAGAGACCGAAGACAAAGAATGACAAACAGAAGAATGGCCAGAGACAGAGACAATGAGAGACAGATACACTGAGACAGAGATGGAGACAGAGACAGAGACAGAGATTGAGACAGAGGGAAGGACAGAGACCTAGAGATAACAGAGAGATAACAGAGTGACAGAACACAAAGAAAGACAAAGAGATGGGTGTCCAGAGACAGAGACAGTGATAGACAGAGACACTGAGACAGAGATGGAGACAGAGACAGAGGCAAAGGGGGAGATGTAGGGGAGGGCAGAGACAGAGAGATAACAGAGAGATAACAGAGAGACAGAACACAAAGAATGGGAAACAGATGGGTGGCCAGAGACAGAGACAGTGAGAGACAGAGACAGAGACAGAGGGAAGGACAGAGACAGAGAGATAACAGAGAGATAACAGAGAGACAGAAGACAAAGAAAGACAAACAGATGGTTGGCCAGAGACAGAGACAGTGAGACAGAGATGGAGACAGAGACAGAGACAAAGGGGGAGATATAGGGGAGGGCAGAGCCAGAGAAATAACAGAGAGATAACAGAGAGACAGAAGACAAAGAAAGACAAACAGATGGTTGGCCAGAGACAGAGACACTGAGACAGAGATTGAGACAGAGACAGAGACAGAGACAAAGGGGGATATATAGGGGAGGGCAGAGCCAGAGAAATAACAGAGAGATAACAGAGAGACAGAAGACAAAGAAAGACAAACAGATGGTTGGCAAGAGACAGAGACAGTGATACAGAGATTGAGACAGAGACAGAGACAGAGACAAAGGGGAGACATTGGGGATGTCAGAGACAGAGATAACAGAGAGATAACAGAGAGATAAAAGACAAAGAAAGACAAACAGATGGGTGGCCAGAGACAGAGACAGTGAGAGACAGAGACAGTGAGACAGAGATGGAGACAGAGACAGAGACAAAGGATAGATATAGGGGAGGGCAGAGACAGAGAGATAACAGAGACATAACAGAGAGACAGAAGACAAAGAATGGCAAACAGATGGGTGGCCAGAGACAGAGACACTGAGACAGAAATGGAGACAGACACAGAGACAGAGACAGAGGGAGAGACAAAGGGGAGGACAGAGACCGAGAGATAACAGAGAGATAACAGAGAGACCGAACACAAAGAAAGACAAACAGATGGGTGGCCAGAGACAGAGACAGTGATAGACAGAGACACTGAGACAGAGACAGAGACAGAGTCCGAGGGAAGGACAGAGACAGAGAGATAACTGAGAGTCAGAAGACAAAGAATGACAAACAGATGGGTCGCCAGAGACAGAGACAGTGAGAGACAGAGATGGAGACAAAGACATAGACAAAGGGGGAGACGTAGGGGAGGGCAGAGACAGAGAGATAACAGAGAGACAGAAGACAAAGAATGACAAAAAGATGAATGGCCAGAGACAGAGACAGTGAGACAGAGATGGAGACAGAGACAGAGACAGAGACAGAGGGAAGGACAGAGACAGAGAGATAACAGAGAGACAGAAGACAAATAATGGCAAACAGATGAATGGCCAGAGACAGAGACAGTGAGACAGAGATGGAGACAGAGACAGAGACAAAGGGGAGACATAGGGGAGTTGAGAGATAGAGAGATAACAGAGAGATAACAGAGAGATAAAAGACAAAGAATGACAAACAGATGAATGGCCAGAGACAGAGACAGTGAGAGACAGAGACACTGAGACAGAGATGTAGACAGAGACAGAGGCAAAGGGGGAGATATAGGGGAGGGCAGAGACAGAGAGATAACAGAGAGATAACAAAGAGACAGAAGACAAAGAATGACAAATAGATGAAAGGCAAGAGACAGAGACAGTGAGACAGAGATGGAGACAGAGACAGAGACAGAGACAAAGGGGAGACATAGGGGAGGTGAGAGACAGAGAGATAACAGAGAGATAACAGAGAGATAAAAGACAAAGAATGACAAACAGATGAATGGCCAGAGAGAGAGACAATGAGAGACAGAGACACTGAGACAGAGATGGAGACAGAGACAGAGACAGAGACAGAGGGGGAGACGTAGGGGAGGTCAGAGACAGAGAGATAAGAGAAAGACAGAAGACAAAGAATGGCAAACAGATGGGTGGCCAGAGACAGAGACAGTGAGAGACAGAGACACTGAGACAGAGATGGAGACAGAGACAGAGACAGAGACAGAGACAGAGGGGGAGACTTAGGAGAAGTCAGAGACAGAGAGATAACAGAGATATAACAGGGAGTCAGAAGACAATGAATGGCAAACAGATGGGTGGCCAGAGACAGAGACAGTGAGAGACAGAGACACTGAGACAGAGATGGAGACAGAGACAGAGACAGAGACAGAGGGAAGGACAGAGACAGAGAGATAACAGAGAGACAGAAGACAAAGAATGGCAAACAGATGGGTGGCTAGAGACAGAGACACTGAGACAGAGACATTGAGACAGAGATGGAGACAGAGACAGAGACAGAGACAGAGGGAGAGAGGAAGGGGAGGACAGAGACAGAGAGATAACAGAGAGATAACAGAGAGACAGAAGACAAAGAATGGCAAACAGATTGGTGGCCAGAGACAGAGACACTGAGACAGAGATGGAGAGAGAGACAGAGACAGAGACAAAGGGGAGACATAGGGGAGGACAGAGACCAAAAGATAACAGAGAGATAACAGAGAGACAGAACACAAAGAAAGACAAACAGATGGTTGGCCAGAGACAGAGACAGTGAGACAGAGATGGAGACAGAGACAGAGACAGAGACAGTGAGACAGAGATGGAGACAGAGACAGAGACAGAGACAGAGACAAAGGGGGAGATATAGGGGAGAGCAGAGACAGAGAGTTAACAGAGAGATAACAGAGAGACCGAAGACAAAGAATGACAAACAGAAGAATGGCCAGAGACAGAGACAATGAGAGACAGATACACTGAGACAGAGATGGAGACAGAGACAGAGACAGAGATTGAGACAGAGGGAAGGACAGAGACCGAGAGATAACAGAGAGATAACAGAGTGACAGAACACAAAGAAAGACAAAGAGATGGGTGTCCAGAGACAGAGACAGTGATAGACAGAGACACTGAGACAGAGATGGAGACAGAGACAGAGGCAAAGGGGGAGATGTAGGGGAGGGCAGAGACAGAGAGATAACAGAGAGATAACAGAGAGACAGAACACAAAGAATGGGAAACAGATGGGTGGCCAGAGACAGAGACAGTGAGAGACAGAGACAGAGACAGAGGGAAGGACAGAGACAGAGAGATAACAGAGAGATAACAGAGAGACAGAAGACAAAGAAAGACAAACAGATGGTTGGCCAGAGACAGAGACAGTGAGACAGAGATGGAGACAGAGACAGAGACAGAGACAAAGGGGGAGATATAGGGGAGGGCAGAGCCAGAGAAATAACAGAGAGATAACAGAGAGACAGAAGACAAAGAAAGACAAACAGATGGTTGGCCAGAGACAGAGACACTGAGACAGAGATTGAGACAGAGACAGAGACAGAGACAAAGGGGGATATATAGGGGAGGGCAGAGCCAGAGAAATAACAGAGAGATAACAGAGAGACAGAAGACAAAGAAAGACAAACAGATGGTTGGCAAGAGACAGAGACAGTGATACAGAGATTGAGACAGAGACAGAGACAGAGACAAAGGGGAGACATTGGGGATGTCAGAGACAGAGATAACAGAGAGATAACAGAGAGATAAAAGACAAAGAAAGACAAACAGATGGGTGGCCAGAGACAGAGACAGTGAGAGACAGAGACAGTGAGACAGAGATGGAGACAGAGACAGAGACAAAGGATAGATATAGGGGAGGGCAGAGACAGAGAGATAACAGAGACATAACAGAGAGACAGAAGACAAAGAATGGCAAACAGATGGGTGGCCAGAGACAGAGACACTGAGACAGAAATGGAGACAGACACAGAGACAGAGACAGAGGGAGAGACAAAGGGGAGGACAGAGACCGAGAGATAACAGAGAGATAACAGAGAGACCGAACACAAAGAAAGACAAACAGATGGGTGGCCAGAGACAGAGACAGTGATAGACAGAGACACTGAGACAGAGACAGAGACAGAGTCCGAGGGAAGGACAGAGACAGAGAGATAACTGAGAGTCAGAAGACAAAGAATGACAAACAGATGGGTCGCCAGAGACAGAGACAGTGAGAGACAGAGATGGAGACAAAGACATAGACAAAGGGGGAGACGTAGGGGAGGGCAGAGACAGAGAGATAACAGAGAGACAGAAGACAAAGAATGACAAAAAGATGAATGGCCAGAGACAGAGACAGTGAGAGACAGAGACACTGAGATAGAGACAGAGACAGAGGGAAGGACAGAGACAGAGAGATAACAGAGAGACAGAAGACAAAGAATGGCAAACAGATGAATGGCCAGAGACAGAGACAGTGAGACAGAGATGGAGACAGAGACAGAGACAGAGACAGAGGGAAGGACAGAGACAGAGAGATAACAGAGAGACAGAAGACAAATAATGGCAAACAGATGAATGGCCAGAGACAGAGACAGTGAGACAGAGATGGAGACAGAGACAGAGACAAAGGGGAGACATAGGGGAGTTGAGAGATAGAGAGATAACAGAGAGATAACAGAGAGATAAAAGACAAAGAATGACAAACAGATGAATGGCCAGAGACAGAGACAGTGAGAGACAGAGACACTGAGACAGAGATGTAGACAGAGACAGAGGCAAAGGGGGAGATATAGGGGAGGGCAGAGACAGAGAGATAACAGAGAGATAACAAAGAGACAGAAGACAAAGAATGACAAATAGATGAAAGGCAAGAGACAGAGACAGTGAGACAGAGATGGAGACAGAGACAGAGACAGAGACAAAGGGGAGACATAGGGGAGGTGAGAGACAGAGAGATAACAGAGAGATAACAGAGAGATAAAAGACAAAGAATGACAAACAGATGAATGGCCAGAGAGAGAGACAATGAGAGACAGAGACACTGAGACAGAGATGGAGACAGAGACAGAGACAGAGACAGAGGGGGAGACGTAGGGGAGGTCAGAGACAGAGAGATAAGAGAAAGACAGAAGACAAAGAATGGCAAACAGATGGGTGGCCAGAGACAGAGACAGTGAGAGACAGAGACACTGAGACAGAGATGGAGACAGAGACAGAGACAGAGACAGAGACAGAGGGGGAGACTTAGGAGAAGTCAGAGACAGAGAGATAACAGAGATATAACAGGGAGACAGAAGACAATGAATGGCAAACAGATGGGTGGCCAGAGACAGAGACAGTGAGAGACAGAGACACTGAGACAGAGATGGAGACAGAGACAGAGACAGAGACAGAGGGAAGGACAGAGACAGAGAGATAACAGAGAGACAGAAGACAAAGAATGGCAAACAGATGGGTGGCTAGAGACAGAGACACTGAGACAGAGACATTGAGACAGAGATGGAGACAGAGACAGAGACAGAGACAGAGGGAGAGAGGAAGGGGAGGACAGAGACAGAGAGATAACAGAGAGATAACAGAGAGACAGAAGACAAAGAATGGCAAACAGATTGGTGGCCAGAGACAGAGACACTGAGACAGAGATGGAGAGAGAGACAGAGACAGAGACAAAGGGGAGACATAGGGGAGGACAGAGACCAAAAGATAACAGAGAGATAACAGAGAGACAGAACACAAAGAAAGACAAACAGATGGTTGGCCAGAGACAGAGACAGTGAGACAGAGATGGAGACAGAGACAGAGACAGAGACAGTGAGACAGAGATGGAGACAGAGACAGAGACAGAGACAAAGGGGGAGATATAGGGGAGAGCAGAGACAGAGAGTTAACAGAGAGATAACAGAGAGACCGAAGACAAAGAATGACAAACAGAAGAATGGCCAGAGACAGAGACAATGAGAGACAGATACACTGAGACAGAGATGGAGACAGAGACAGAGACAGAGATTGAGACAGAGGGAAGGACAGAGACCGAGAGATAACAGAGAGATAACAGAGTGACAGAACACAAAGAAAGACAAAGAGATGGGTGTCCAGAGACAGAGACAGTGATAGACAGAGACACTGAGACAGAGATGGAGACAGAGACAGAGGCAAAGGGGGAGATGTAGGGGAGGGCAGAGACAGAGAGATAACAGAGAGATAACAGAGAGACAGAACACAAAGAATGGGAAACAGATGGGTGGCCAGAGACAGAGACAGTGAGAGACAGAGACAGAGACAGAGGGAAGGACAGAGACAGAGAGATAACAGAGAGATAACAGAGAGACAGAAGACAAAGAAAGACAAACAGATGGTTGGCCAGAGACAGAGACAGTGAGACAGAGATTGAGACAGAGACAGAGACAGAGACAAAGGGGGAGATATAGGGGAGGGCAGAGCCAGAGAAATAACAGAGAGATAACAGAGAGATAAAAGACAAAGACAAACAGATGGGTGGCCAGAGACAGAGACAGTGAGAGACAGAGACAGTGAGACAGAGATGGAGACAGAGACAGAGACAAAGGATAGACATAGGGGAGGGCAGAGACAGAGAGATAACAGAGACATAACAGAGAGACAGAAGACAAAGAATGGCAAACAGATGGGTGGCCAGAGACAGAGACACTGAGACAGAAATGGAGACAGACACAGAGACAGAGACAGAGGGAGAGACAAAGGGGAGGACAGAGACCGAGAGATAACAGAGAGATAACAGAGAGACCGAACACAAAGAAAGACAAACAGATGGGTGGCCAGAGACAGAGACAGTGATAGACAGAGACACTGAGACAGAGACAGAGACAGAGTCCGAGGGAAGGACAGAGACAGAGAGATAACAGAGAGACAGAAGACAAAAATGACAAACAGATGGGTGGCCATAGACAGAGACAGTGAGAGACAGAGACACTGAGACAGAGATGGAGACAGAGACAGAGACAGAGACAGAGGTAAGGTCAGAGACAGAGAGATAACTGAGAGTCAGAAGACAAAGAATGACAAACAGATGGGTCGCCAGAGACAGAGACAGTGAGAGACAGAGATGGAGACAAAGACATAGACAAAGGGGGAGACGTAGGGGAGGGCAGAGACAGAGAGATAACAGAGAGACAGAAGACAAAGAATGACAAAATGATGAATGGCCAGAGACAGAGACAGTGAGAGACAGAGACACTGAGACAGAGACAGAGACAGAGGGAAGGACAGAGACAGAGAGATAACAGAGAGACAGAAGACAAAGAATGGCAAACAGATGAATGGCCAGAGACAGAGACAGTGAGACAGAGATGGAGACAGAGACAGAGACAGAGACAGAGGGAAGGACAGAGACAGAGAGATAACAGAGAGACAGAAGACAAAGAATGGCAAACAGATGAATGGCCAGAGACAGAGACAGTGAGACAGAGATGGAGACAGAGACAGAGACAAAGGGGAGACATAGGGGAGTTGAGAGATAGAGAGATAACAGAGAGATAACAGAGAGATAAAAGACAAAGAATGACAAACAGATGAATGGCCAGAGACAGAGACAGTGAGAGACAGAGACACTGAGACAGAGATGTAGACAGAGACAGAGGCAAAGGGGGAGATATAGGGGAGGGCAGAGACAGAGAGATAACAGAGAGATAACAGAGAGACAGAAGACAAAGAATGACAAATAGATGAAAGGCAAGAGACAGAGACAGTGAGACAGAGATGGAGACAGAGACAGAGACAGAGACAAAGGGGAGACATAGGGGAGGTGAGAGACAGAGAGATAACAGAGAGATAACAGAGAGATAAAAGACAAAGAATGACAAACAGATGAATGGCCAGAGAGAGAGACAATGAGAGACAGAGACACTGAGACAGAGATGGAGACAGAGACAGAGACAGAGACAGAGGGGGAGACGTAGGGGAGGTCAGAGACAGAGAGATAAGAGAAAGACAGAAGACAAAGAATGGCAAACAGATGGGTGGCCAGAGACAGAGACAGTGAGAGACAGAGACACTGAGACAGAGATGGAGACAGAGACAGAGACAGAGACAGAGACAGAGGGGGAGACTTAGGAGAAGTCAGAGACAGAGAGATAACAGAGATATAACAGGGAGTCAGAAGACAATGAATGGCAAACAGATGGGTGGCCAGAGACAGAGACAGTGAGAGACAGAGACACTGAGACAGAGATGGAGACAGAGACAGAGACAGAGACAGAGGGAAGGACAGAGACAGAGAGATAACAGAGAGATAACAGAGAGACAGCAGACAAAGAAGGGCAAACTGATGAGCGGCTAGAGACAGAGACAGTGAGAGACAGAGACACTGAGACAGAGATGGAGACTGAGACAAAGGGGGAGACGTAGGGGAGTTCAGAGACTGAGAGATAACAGAGAGATAACAGAGAGACAGAACACAAAAAAGACAAACAGATGGGTGGCCAGAGACAGAGACAGTGAGAGACAGAGACACTTAGACAGAGATGGAGACAGAGACAGAGACAGAGACAGAGGGAAGGACAGAGACAGAGAGATATCAGAGAGACAGAAAACAAAGAATGGCAAACAGATGAATGGCCAGAGACAGAGACAGTGAGACAGAGATGGAGACAGAGACAGAGACAAAGGATAGACATAGGGGAGGGCAGAGACAGAGAGATAACAGAGACATAACAGAGAGACGGAAGACAAAGAATGACAAACAGATGGGTGGCCATAGACAGAGACAGTGAGAGACAGAGACACTGAGACAGAGATGGAGACAGAGACAGAGACAGAGACAGAGGTAAGGTCAGAGACAGAGAGATAACTGAGAGTCAGAAGACAAAGAATGACAAACACATGAATGGCCAGAGACAGAGACAGTGAGAGACAGAGACATTGAGACAGAGACAGAGACAGAGACAGAGGGAAGGACAGAGACAGAGAGATAACAGAGAGACAGAAGACAAATAATGGCAAACAGATGAATGGCCAGAGACAGAGACAGTGAGACAGAGATGGAGACAGAGACAGAGACAAAACGGAGACATAGGGGAGTTGAGAGATAGAAAGATAACAGAGAGATAACAGAGAGATAAAAGACAAAGAATGACAAACAGATGAATGGCCAGAGACAGAGACAGTGAGAGACAGAGACACTGAGACAGAGATGTAGACAGAGACAGAGGCAAAGGGGGAGATATAGGGGAGGGCAGAGACAGAGAGATAACAGAGAGATAACAGAGAGACAGAAGACAAAGAATGACAAATAGATGAAAGGCAAGAGACAGAGACAGTGAGACAGAGATGGAGACAGAGACAGAGACAGAGACAAAGGGGAGACATAGGGGAGGTGAGAGACAGAGAGATAACAGAGAGATAAAAGACAAAGAATGACAAACAGATGAATGGCCAGAGAGAGAGACAATGAGAGACAGAGACACTGAGACAGAGATGGAGACAGAGACAGAGACAGAGACAGAGGGAGAGACGAAGGGGAGGACAGAGACCAAGAGATAACAGAGAGATAACAGAGAGACAGAACACAAAGAAAGACAAAGAGATGGGTGTCCAGAGACAGAGACAGTGAGAGACAGATACACTGAGACAGAGATGGAGACAGAGACAGAGTCAAAGGGGGAGATGTAGGGGAGGTTAGAGACAGAGAGATAACAGAGATGTAACAGAGAGACAGAACACAAAGAAAGACAAACAGATAGGTGGTCAGAGACAGAGAGATAACAGAGAGATAACAGAGAGACAGAAGATAAAGAATGGCAAACAGATGGGTGGCCAGAGACAGAGACAGTGAGAGACAGAGACACTGAGACAGAGATGGAGACAGAGACAGAGACAGAGATAGAGACAGAGGGAAGGACAGAGACAGAGAGATAACAGAGAGACAGAAGACAAAGAATGGCAAACAGATGGGTGGCCAGAGACAGAGACACTGAGACAGAGACATTGAGACAGAGATGGAGACAGAGACAGAGACAGAGACAGAGGGAGAGAGGAAGGGGAGGACAGAGACAGAGAGATAACAGAGAGATAACAGAGAGACAGAAGACAAAGAATGGCAAAGAGATGGGTGGCCAGAGACAAAGACAGTGAGAGACAGAGACACTGAGACAGAGATGGAGACAGAGACAGAGACAGAGACAGAGACAGAGGGAGAGAGGACGGGGAGGACAGAGACAGAGAGATAACAGAGAGGCAGAACACAAAGAAAGACAAACAGATGGTTGGCCAGAGACAGAGACAGTGAGAGACAGAGACACACAGACAGAGATGGAGACAGAGACAGAGACAGAGGGAGAGACGAAGGGGAGGACAGAGACAGAGAGATAATAGAGAGACAGAAGATTAGGAAAGACAAACAGATGGGTGGCCAGAGACAGAGACCCTGAGACAGAGATGGAGACAGAGACATAGACAGAGGGAAGGACAGAGACAGAGAGATAACAGAGAGACAGAAGACAAAGAATGACAAACAGATGGGTGGCCAGAGACAGAGACAATGAGAGACAGAGACACTGAGACAGAGATGGAGACAGAGACAGAGACAGAGACAGAGACAGAGGGAGAGAGGAAGGGGACAACAGAGACAGAGAGATAACAGAGAGATAACAGAGAGACAGAACACAAAGAAAGACAAACAGATGGGTGGCCAGAGACAGAGACAGTGTGAGACAGCTACACTGAGAAAGAGATGGAGACAGACACAGAGACAGAGACAAAGACAGAGACAGAGGGAGAGACGAAGGGGAGGACAGAGACAGAGAGATAATAAAGAGACAGAAGATGAGGAAAGACAAACAGATAGGTGGCCAGAGACAGAGACAATGAGAGACAGAGACACTGAGACAGAGATGGAGTCAGAGACAGAAACAAAGGGGGAGACATAGGGGAGGTCAGAGACAGAGAGATAACAGAGAGATAACAGGGAGGCAGAAGACAAAGAATGCAAAACAGATGGGTGGCCAGAGACAGAGACAGTGAGAGACAGAGACACTGAGACAGAGATGTAGACAGAGGGAGAGAAGAAGGGGAGGACAGAGACCGAGAGATAATAGAGAGATAACAGAGAGACAGAACACAAAGAAAGACAAACAGATGGGTGGCCAGAGACAGACACAGTGAGAGACAGAGACACTGAGACAGAGATGGAGACAGAGACAGAGATGGAGACAGAGTCAGAGGGAGAGAAGAAGCAGAGGACAGAGACAGAGAGATAATAGAGAGACAGAAGATGAGGAAAGACAAACAGATGGGTGGCCAGAGACAGAGACCCTGAGACAGAGATGGAGACAGAGACAGAGACAAAGGGGGAGACGTATGGGAGGTCAGAAACAGAGAGATAACGGAGAGATAACAGAGAGACAGCAGACAAAGAAGGGCAAACAGATGAACGGCTAGAGACAGAGACAGTGAGAGACAGAGACACTGAGACAGAGATGGAGACAGAGACAGAGACAGAGACAAAGGGGGAGACTTAGGGGAGGACAGAGACAGAGAGATAACAGAGAGATAACAGAGAGACAGAAGACAAAGAATGGCAAACAGATGGGTGGCCAGAGACAGAGACACTGAGACAGAGATGGAGAGAGAGACAGAGACAGAGACAAGGGGGAGACATAGGGGAGTTCAGAGACAGAGAGATAACAGAGAGATAACAGAGAGACAGAACACAAAGGAAGACAAACAGATGGGTGGCCAGAGACAGAGACAATGAGAGACAGAGACCCTGCTACAGAGAAGGAGACAGAGACAGAGAGAAAGGGAAAATGAAGGGGAGTTCAGAGACAGAGAGATAACAGAGAGACAGAAGACAAAGAATGGCAAACAGATGGGTGGCCAGAGACAGAGACACTGAGACAGAGATGGAGACAGACACAGAGACAGAGACAGAGGGAGAGACAAAGGGGAGGACAGAGACCGAGAGATAACAGAGAGATAACAGAGAGACCGAACACAAAGAAAGACAAACAGATGGGTGGCCAGAGACAGAGACAGTGAGAGACAGAGGCACTGAGACAGAGACAGAGACAGAGATAGAGACAAAGGGGGAGACCTAGAGGAGGTCAGAGACATAGAGATAACAGAGAGATAACAGAGAGACAGAAGACAAAGAATGGCAAACAGATGGGTGGCCAGAGACAATGAGAGACAGAGACACTGAGACAGAGATGGAGACAGAGACAGAGACAGAGGTAAGGTCAGAGACAGAGAGATAACTGAGAGACAGAAGACAAAGGATGACAAACAGATGGGTGGCCAGAGACAGAGACAGTGAGAGACAGAGATGGAGACAAAGACAGAGACAAAGGGGGAGACGTAGGGGAGGGCAGAGACAGAGAGATAACAGAGAGACAGAAGACAAAGAATGACAAAAAGATGAATGGCCAGAGACAGAGACAGTGAGAGACAGAGATGGAGACAAAGACAGAGACAAAGGGGGAGACGTAGGGGAGGGCAGAGACAGAGAGATAACAGAGAGACAGAAGACAAAGAATGACAAAAAGATGAATGGCCAGAGACAGAGACAGTGAGAGACAGAGACACTGAGACAGAGACAGAGACAGAGACAAAGGGGAGACATAGGGGAGTTGAGAGATAGAGAGATAACAGAGAGATAACAGAGAGATAAAAGACAAAGAATGACAAACAGATGAATGGCCAGAGACAGAGACAGTGAGAGACAGAGACACTGAGACAGAGATGTAGACAGAGACAGAGGCAAAGGTGGAGATATAGGGGAGGGCAGAGACAGAGAGTTAACAGAGAGATAACAGAGAGACAGAAGACAAAGAAAGACAAACAGATATTTGGCCAGAGACAGAGACAGTGAGACAGAGATGGAGACAGGGACAGGGACAGAGACAAAGGGGGAGATATAGGGGAGGGCAGAGACAGAGAGTTAACAGAGAGATAACAGAGAGACAGAAGACAAAGAATGACAAACAGATGAAAGGCAAGAGACAGAGACAGTGAGACAGAGATAGAGGCAGAGACAGAGACAAAGTGGATACATAGGGGAGGTGAGAGACAGAGAGATAACAGAGAGATAACAGAGAGATAAAAGACAAAGAATGACAAACAGATGAATGGCCAGAGAGAGAGACAATGAGAGACAGAGACACTGAGACAGAGATGGAGACAGAGACAGAGACAGAGACAGAGACCGAGAGATAACAAAGAGATAACAGAGAGACAGAACACAAAGAAAGACAAAGAGATGGGTGTCCGGAGACAGAGACTGTGAGAGACAGAGACACTGAGACAGAGATGGAGACAGAGACAGAGGCAAAGAGGGAGATATAGGGGAGGGCAGAGACAGAGAGATAACAGAGAGATAACAGAGAGACAGAAGACAAAGAATGGCAAACAAATGGGTAGCCAGAGACAGAGACAGTGATAGACAGAGACACTGAGACAGAGATGGAGACAGAGACAGAGGCAAAGGGGGAGATGTAGGGGAGGACAGAGACCGAGAGATAACAGAGAGATAACAGAGAGACAGAACACAAAGAAAGACAAACAGATAGGTGGCCAGAGACAGAGAGATAACAGAGAGAGAACAGAGAGACAGAAGACAAAGAATGGCAAACAGATGGGTGGCCAGAGACAGAGACAGTGAGTGACAGAGACACTGAGACAGAGATGGAGATAGAGACAGAGACGGAGACAGAGTCAGACGGAGAGACTAAGGGGAGGACAGAGACCGAGAGATAACAGAGAGATAACAGAGAGACAGAACACAAAGAAAGACAAACAGATGGGTGGCCAGAGACAGAGACAGTGAGAGACAGAGACACTGAGACAGAGATGATGACAGAGACATAGACAAATGGGGAGATATAGGGGAGGTCAGAGACAGAGAGATAATAGAGAGACAGAAGACAGAGGTAGACAGATGGTTGGGCAGAGATAGATACAATGGGAAAGAGACACTGAGACACAGACAGAGACAGAGAGGGAGAAGGAGGGAAGGACAGAGACAGAGATAACATAGAGAGACAAAGAGATGAATGGCCAGAGACAGAGACAATGAGAGACAGAGACACTGAGACAGAGATGGAGACAGAGACAGAGACAGGGACAGAGCGGGAGATGTATGGAAGGACAGGGACAGAGAGACAGAGAGATAACAGAGAGACAGAAGACAGAGGGAGACAAACAGATGGTTGGGCAGAGACAGATACAATGGGAAAGAGACAATGAGACAGAGATGGAGACAGAGACAGAGACAGAGATGGAGAAGGAGGGAAGGACAGAGACAGAGATAACATAGAGAGACAAAGAGATGAATGGCCAGAGACAGAGGCAATGAGAGACAGACACTGAGACAGAGATGGAGGCAGAGACAGAGACAGAGGGAGAGAGGAAGGGGAGGACAGAGACAGAGAGATAACAGAGAGATAACAGAGAGACAGAAGACAAAGAATGGCAAACAGATGGGTGGCCAGAGACAGAGACAGTGAGAGACAGAGACACTGAGACAGAGATGGAGACAGAGAGCAATAAAGTGGTGGGGAAAGAGACAGACAGACAGAATGACCGAAACAGAGGCAGAATAGGGGAGGTAGGGATGAAGTCAAAGACAGAGACAGAGAATGTTTGAAGGAATAATAGAGGAAGAGCAGGGAGGGAGGGCAGGAGAGACATAGAAAGGCTGACAGGGACAGAGATAGAGAAAGACAGGAGGAAGGAAGGGGGAGACAGACTGGACAGATCAGACAGACAGAGACTGGCACAGAGACTGAGTAAAGTTGGGGAAGAGAGAGAGAGACAGAGGGACAGAGAAAGAGGAAGAGGGAGGGAAACTGAGGGAGAGAGTGAAAGAGACAGAGAAAAAGAGACAGAGATAGACAGAGTCCAAGAGAAACAGAGAGGGAGAAGAGACAGAGAAATAGTGGGGTGACAGAGACAGAAATGCTGAGACAGAGACAGAGAGGGGAAGGAGGGAAGGAGACAGACAGAGGCAGAGAGAAAGGGAGAGACAGAGAGACATACACAGAGAGAAACAAATGGAAGCTGACAGACGAATAGGAGATAGAGAAATAGAGAGATGAGGGAGAGAAAGAGTGGGAGACAGAGACGAAGAGAGATGGGGATGGGGGGATAGAAACCAAAACAGAGAAAGAGAGGGGGAGAGGGGAGATACAGAGAAGGGGAAGGGGGGAAATGAGGGAGAAAGAGAAACAAAGACTGATAGAGAGACAGAAGTAGAGGAACAGAGGGAAACAGACTCAGACAAAGAGAAAGGATGGGGGGAAAGAGGAGACAGAGAGAGATGGGGGGAGAGAGATACAAGAGAGACCAAGATAGACAGTCTGAGACAGAGATGCACATAGACAGAGACACAAAGGCAGGGAGGAATGGGAGGACAGAGAGAAAGAGAGATACAGAGAGAGCAAGGGAGGGAAAGAGAGAGGGAGACAGAGAGACAGTCAGAGAGACAGAGACAGAGAGAGGAAGAGGGAAATAGAGATGGAAATAGATAAAGAGGTGGGGGGGGGAAGAGACAGCTAGAAAGACAAAAACAGAAAGGCGAGGTGAGGGGAAGTAGGGAGGAAGACAGAGACAGAGACAGAGACAGATATAGGCAGAGACAGGAATAGAAAAATAGAGAGGAAGAGACAGCTGTTGAGGGGAGATGGAGAGACACACAGAGAGATGCAGATACTGAAACAGAAACTGAGACAGAGGCAGAGAAAGACAGGAGGAAGGAAGGGGGAGTCAGATAGACCAGACAGACAGAGACTGGCACAGGGACCAAGTGGGGTTAGGGAGGAGAGAGAGGCAGACAGACAGACACAGAGAGACAGACAGAGACAGAGAGAGAGAGAGAGAGGGAGGGAAGGAGGGAGAGAGGGAAAGAAGGGGGGAGGGAAGGAGAGACAGAGAAAGACTGACAGAGGCTGAGACAAGGACAGACAGAGACAGAAACAGTGACAGAGAGAGGAAGAGAGAGAGACAGAGGGACAGAGAAAGAGGGAGAGGGAGGGAAACTGAGAGAAAGAGAGACAGAGAGAAAGAGATAGAGACTAAGAGACAAAGAGGGAGATAGAGAGTGGGGAGAGAAAGAGGGAGGGTGACAAAGAAAGAGAGGGGAGGAAAGAGAGACAGAAAGAAAGACAGAGACAGAGAAGGACACAGAGAGACAGAAATGGAATTGGGGAGAGAGAGATACACAGAGAGAGGGGTAGGGAGACAGAGACAGAGAGACAGAGATTGAGACTAAGATGGCCATAGACAGAGAGACAAAGAGAAAGGCTGAGACAGAGAGAAGTAGATAGAGATTGAGATACACAGAGAAAGGGAGAGAGAGAAAGAGAAAGGGAGGGAGGGAGGGAGAGAGAGAGAGAGAGAGAGAGAGAGAGAGAGAGAGAGAGAGAGAGAGAGAGAGAGAGAGAGAGAGAGAGAGAGACGCCGAGATAGACAGTCTAAGACAGAGATGCACATAGACAGATAAAGACGGGGGTGGGGGTGGGGGGGACAGAGAGAAAGAGATACAGAGAGAGAGGTAGGGAAAGAGGGGAGACAGTCAGAGAGACAGAGACAGAGAAAAGAAGAGAGAGGGACAGAGGGACAGAGAGACAGAGAAAGGGAGGGAAGGAGGAAGAGTGGGAGAGAAGGAGGAGGGAGAGAGAGAGGCAGAGAAAGAGATCAGAGGGAGACAGAGGTAGAGAGAGGAGGGGACAGAGATAAAGACAGAGACTGAGATACACAGAGAGATTGAGAGAGAAAACAGAGACAGAGAAACAGAGACAGAAAGACAAAGACAGAGACAGTGAGAGACAAGAGGGAGATGAAGACAGAGGAAAGGAGAGGGAGACAGAGAGACAGAGACAAAGAGAGACAAGGGGGAGGCAGAAACAGAGGGAGACAGAGACAGGGAGACACAGAAATGGGGGAGAGAGACAGAGGCTGACAGAGACAGAAAAGACAAAAAGACAGAGACAAAGAGACAGAGACAGAGGGAGACAGAGACAGAGACAAAGAAATAGGGAGAGACAGAGAGAGAGGAACAGAGAGACAGAGGAACAGAGATAGAGACAGAGACTGGACAGATAGAGACAGAGGTGGGGAGAGAGACAGAGGATGACAGAGACAGAAAGAACAAAAAAGAGAGGGAAGGAGAAATTGAGACAGAGACAGACAGAGACAAAGATAGAATCAAGATCGAGGAGGAGACAGAGGTTGAGAGAGGGGGAGACAAAGTCAAAGACAGAGACTGAAACTGAGACAGAAAGACAAAGACAGAGAGAAAGGGAGAAATAGAGGCAAAGAGAAAGAGGGTGAGACAGAGATAGAGAGAAAAAGACAAGAGAGAGAAATAGGGAGAGAGATACAGAGAGAAAGAGACAGACAGACAAAGATAGAGATGGAGAAAGGGGGAAAGAGACAGAGACAAAGAGTGATGGAGACTGAGAAATAGGGAGGGACAAAGAGAAAAAAACAAAGAGAGACAGAGGGACATATAGAGAGACAGACAGGGACACAGAGGGAGAAACAGAGACAGAGACAAAGTTGGAGAGAGAGACAGACTGAGACAGGGACTGAGACAGAGAAAGAAAGACTGAGACAGAGGGAGAGAGAAAAAGACAGAGAAAGAGACAGAATGGCAGACAGAGACTGGCAGAGACAGACAGTGAGAGAGACAGAGAAAGAGAGAGATTGAAAGAGAGAGACACAGAGATAAAAAAGAGAGATGCAGAGACAGACAGAAAGACAGAAACAGAGAGACAGAGAGATGGGGAGAGATAGAGAGGGGCTAACAGACAGAAAGAGAGCAAAACAGAGAGGGAAGGAGAAATAGAGAGACAAGAGACAAAGAAAGAGAGACAAAGAGTCAAGGGGGGAGAGAGAGGCAGAGAAAGAGACAGAGAGAGACAGAGGTAGAGAGAGGAGGAGGCAGAGACAAAGACAGAGACTGAGATACACAGAGAGATTGAGAGAGAAAATAGAGACAGAAAGACAAAGACAGAGACAGAGAGAGACAAGGGGGGAGATGAAGACAGGAAGGGAGAGGGAGACAGAGAGACAGAGACAGACAGAGACAGACAGAGACAAAGAGACAAGGGGAGACAGAGACAGAGGGAGACAGAGACTTAAGAGAGAGACAAGGGGGATACAGAGACAGAGGAAGAGAGAGGGAGACAGAGGGAGAGAGAGACAGAGACAGAGAGACACAGAAACAGGGGGAGAGAAAGAGAAGCAGAGGCTGACAGAGACAGAAAAAGACAAAAAGACAGAGACAAAGAGTCAGAGACAGAGACAGACAGAGACTGACAAAGAGAGATGGAGAAGAGGGAAAGAGGCAGACAGAGACAGAGACAGTGACTGAGCCTGAGACAGAGAAATAGGGAGAGACAGAGAGAGAAAAAAAAAGAGACAGAGGAACAGAGATAGAGAGACAGAGACTGAACAGACAGACAGACAGACAGACAGACAGAGACACAGATGGAGAAATAGAGATAGAGACAGAGGTGGGGAGAGAGAGGATGACGGAGACAGAAAGAACAAATAGAGAGAGATAGAGACAGAAACCAAGACAGACAGAGACAAAGATAGAGTCAAGAGGGTAGAGGGAGACAGAGGGGGAGACAAAGACAAAGACAGACTGAGACACACAGAGAGACTGAGACAAAGACTGAGACAGAGATAGAGATATAGAGAAAGATATAGAAAGATATAGAGAGATAGACTGAGACAGGGACTGAGACAGAGAAAGAAAGACTGAGACAGAGGGAGAGAGAAAAAGACAAAGAGTCAGAGATAAAGAGACAGAGACTGGCAGAGACATATAGTAAGAGACAGAAAAAGAGAGATTTAGAGAGATAGACAGAAAGCTAGAAAGAGAGAGACAGAGAGATGGGGAGAGAAAAAGAGATAGAGACACAGAGGCTGACAGAGAGCAAAAAAGAGAGGGACGGAGAAATAGAGAGACAGAGACAGAGACCAAGACAGAGGGAGACAAAGATAGAGTCAAGGAGGGAGAGGGAGACAGAGGTAGAGAGAGGGGGAGACAGGCTGACAGAGACAGAGACAAAGACTGAGACAGAAACAGATGGAGAGGGAGACAGAGGGAAATAGAGACAAAGACAGAGAGAGATGGGGGAAGAAAAGGATGTAGAGAGACAAAGGCTGACAGAGGCAGAGAGACAGACAGAAACAAAGACAGACAGAGACAAGAGAAGAGCGAGAGACAGGAGAAAGAGAGACAGACTGAGACAGACAGAGACAGAGACAAGGGGGAGATGGAGACAGAGGGAGGGAGAGTGAGACAGAGGGACAGAGAGACAGAGACAAATAGAGACAAGGGGGAGACAGAGACAGAGGGAGAGGGAGAACAGAGGAAGGGAGAGACAGAGACAGACAGGGAGACAGAGATTGAGACAGAGAGACAAAAAAAAGAGACAGGGAAAGAGCCAGAGGGAGAAAGTGAGCAAGAGACAGACACTGCCCAGAGATAGAGAGACAGAGGCTGCTAGACAGAGAGCAGAGAGGGAGGAAGAGACTGAGAATGAGACAAAGAGAGAAACAGAGATGGGGAAGGAGAGACAGGGGGAGGAAGAGGGAGGGAGAAAGAGAGAGTCTGTGAGAGACAGAGACAGACTGAGACAGAGATGGTGACAGAGAGGGACAGAGGGAGAAGCAAAGGTTATCGATTTAGAAGTGGAAGATCTCTTAGAGGTCATGCAGTCCATCCCCTAAAGGTCCTGGCAGAGTTTGCTCTGATTCCCTCAGCTGCCCTCAATTTCCCCTACCCAGTCCAGTCCCAGCTTTTCTTTAAGAAGCATTTATTCTACTTATAAACACACGTCTAGGTTTTTCAGTCCTGTACCAAAAGAATTGAAGGGAGTTTTGTCTTTCTTTCTGTCTAAGGCTACAGTAAGCGGCCCACTACTAGAGTGAGCACTTCCAGGCGCCAAGTGGGAGCCAGAGATGGTTCAGGGAGTGTGCCTATGAAGCCTTTCCAAGAGCAAGGACTCCGTTGGGCCGGAAAAGCCGAATGAAAAGTGGGCTTGCTCGGAAGGAGAAACAGACCTGGGAGAGAGGTCCGAAGTGTCCCCTTCGGTTGATGCTATTCCCACGGCCAGTCTCGCAAAGAGAAGCATTTGTTCAGTGGTCCAAAGGAGGGAGGGAGGGCAGGGCTCTTCGTTCTATCAATGTTCAGTGGCATGACCAAGGGCTCTGGGGAAGGGACGAGGCAGCACCTTGGAGAGGTGGGGGGACATGGGTGCGGAATGTTACAGTCTAAGCTGTCAGACCGTGGGGCGGCCGGGCTGGCGGGCTGGCGGGCTGGCGGAAGTTTTTCGTCAGTAGTCAGCATCAATACTTCACTGCGGCGGAGAAGGGTGCTAAAACCTCAGAGAAGGCGAGAAGCGGGCAAGTGGGTCCCCAGACGCTGCAGCGCGCGCCTTTGCTTTGGTTGGCAATGGCTGGGGGCGGGGCTCCCCAAACTCCTTTTGCTCCTGTCGGATTTCCAAGCTGTGAAATTCCTCCTTGGTTTACTAGCGAAGAGAGGAGGCCGGTCTCTGTCCCGATTTAGCCTGCCCCAAGCATTGCCTGAATCCTCTCCTTCGAATATTGACCTCCTAGGTGTCCTACCCTAAAAGACGACGGCATCACGTCACTGCCCATAAGTCTTGTCCTTCCTGCTTTACCTTCCTCAGATTATCACCATTTCCTGATATTGAGGATCCCAAAGGCCTAGGCTTCCTAAGGGGTCAAAATCCCCTGGCACTATTCCCAGAGAATAGTTCCTATTTAAGGGGAGCGATTTAATTGTTTTTTAAAAAGGGGAGGGGGAGAGGGGAGTGGGGAGGCAGGTTATAACCTGGATAATGGAATAAAATCTTGTCCCGATTTCCCCGCCCCCCCCCCCATCCCCACCCCCGCCACAGTAGCTCGGAACCGGAACCCAGAACCTTATTATTCAAGTTTTTCTCCCGTGCTAGCTTCGTTCTCGGAAGCAAGGTCCATACTTGTCCTAGACAGACCGCTTGCCGGCTCTGGATGAAGCAAATGGGGTCATGGAGAGTCGGACACTACTGAACAACGGTTGGGGAACCCAGGGCAGACAGGTACAGAGGTTTTTCCCGGGGTCACACAATTGGCAAATATATAAGCCTAAGGTAGAATTTGAACTCAGATCGGTCCACGGAGTCGTCCAACTGCCCGGTGAATATTTACTGGGTTTGCAGCCTCGGGGTCAAGGGCATAGAATGGGTAACCGTGTCGGTTCCTCCACCAAACCTCCCGAGGCTGGATCAGGCCCCATCCCCCACCCCGGGGCAGCCTCGGCCGAAGAAAGCCAGAAACGAAGACAATGCTGAGGAAATTAACCTTCTCCCTGCCCAAGGGCTGCCTAAAGGGTTTTTCTTGGTTCCTAAATGGGGGGGGGGGGGGGGCGGGGAGAGGTGGCCAGGCCATTGAGGGGACACGTTAAGTAGAAGTGACCGCTTTTCCAAAAGAAACAAAAATGTTAGAAAAACAAAGGATCAAAATGAAGGCAAGAGGGAGAAGAAGGGAAGCTGGAACTCTCTCCAGTTCATGTCCCTAAGGTTTCTAGCCCAATGGCGAATTTAAAAAATCCCAGAGCACCCAAAGACATAAGCTGCAGTTGTTCTAGAAGATTCGCTGGTAAGTACATTTAAAATTCCATTTTCTAAATGGCTCCTTTGGAAATGCCAGGCCCTTCCCAGGGTACCTCCCACCCTGAGCTGCTATCGAATGTTAACCAAGGGCCGGGCTAAGTCGGTCTGGGGGCCCCCCACCCACCGCCAATGGGGAGCAGCTGGGTCTCCCAAGCCACATCTGGTGGTTTCACTTCAGCCGAATTCCGAGTATTCGTCCCATTTCCATTACTGAGGTGTGCATATGTTAGAACCAACTCCCTTTGGCAGAGCATCCCCCATAATGCCATTTGGCAGGGTATCACTGGGCGGGCCGGCTGGTGGTCCCCCCCCCCAGGCCCCTCTCCCCGGCCGGGAGGAGGGAAGTGTGCCAGCTCGTCTCGGGGAGGTAAGGGATCGAGCCGTGGTGTCTGGGGCCTGGGTCCGATCTTCCCTTAAACGCCCTGCTGTGGTTCCCCGATTCCCCCAAACGAGGCTGTAAAGAAGTCATTGGGGATGTTTGGATCACTGCCTCCCCTTCCAATCGGGATTCAGAGCAATGACAACATCCAAATGATGTTTGTTGTCCTGGGGCTAGGCAGATATCTGCCCATGAAACAGATGTCTGGGAACATCTGGAAAAGATCAAAATGTAACCGTATGACAGACAGCAGCTCCAGGCAGGCACATCTCTTCTTTTCCCACCCGTCCTGCTGACTCACAGGATATGCCAGCACCTCCTCAGCCCCCCTGCTTTGGGGGCCCTTCCTTCCTTCCTTCCATCCTTCCATCCCTCTGGTTGGAAGGGGGGGGGGACATGACTCCCAGAGCATGTGACCTTGTCATTTCCCCAGCAGTCACCCTCCCGGACTTCATGACCTCCAGAAACTCATCCTTGTGCAAGATGAGATCCAAGTTCTTATTAATGTCCTCCAGAGCCTCTACTGATTGCTCACTCACACTCTGCCCACCCAACAGTCATTGGTGTAAGTAGTTTTGCTCCCAACTGGACTTCAGTGCTGGGAATTCACTCTGGGGGCTGGGTGGGCAGAGAAAAGGGGTTCAGGTCTTCCCCCAAAGAAGCGCCACCAGAGCAGAAGTGATTTTCCATTCAGTCACAGGCAGTGAACTCAGAGGTATAGTGTTACCTTTCATGTTCTTGTCACTCAACCTGTTGCCTGACCCAGAGGGACAGAGTGGGGGCCCTCTTCTTTTTCCATGATCCTATAAGTCCTAATTCTGCTAATTCTCTTTCATTGCACAGGCCTTTAGAAAGCCTTCCAAGCAAATCATCACCCAGATTGTTATCTGGCAAGTTCAGAGTTTTATATTCTGTTTGCTTTAACCAAGGTACACCCATGTTTCAGTTCTATTTGGAAAAGTGCTTAAGTAGCCCGCTAATACAATTATTTATCGCCCATTCATTGAGCCGATTAGATCACAGGACATCTGGAGACAGGATATAAAGTGATTTTGCTTTGTTCTTATAATAATCCTTATTACTCAGAATGATGAGATCAAGAAGTCATGAATTCTACAAAAGCTAATTAATTATCCTCACTTTATAGCTGGCAAACAGTGCGTGGAAGGAAACTAGAGATCAGGACTGGAGGTTGGATTTTACACCTCTTTGCTCCATCCAATATCATTTTCCCACTTTGGGCCTCTCCTAACTAGGGCCAGGGTGCCTTTCTGGATTGGGGTTTGTTTTTGTTTTCTTTTTTAACACTTCTTTTTTCTCAGTGTGATGTGGGAGGGCTTTTCCCTCTCCCTAGAAACACCTGCCAAGAACTGGTAAGCTTATTCATAAAGGGATTTGCCATGAATCACCCTCTCCAAACAGATTTCATCTATTAGAGCACACGAAAGTCAAATATCCCATGTGACTCTATTAGAAGTAAAGGTCATCATAAATAAATAAAATGGTTCGCTAGACAGGTTAATCTTGGAACAGACCTAGCCTAAACCCAGAAACAGCTGAACAAGATGAACAAGGATGAGGATGTCTCAAATTCTCTGTACATCAGAAACCCCTCAGAGAATAGCAGGCTTAAAAAACATCACAGGGGCTTTTAAACTTTCTGATCTGTAAAATGAGGAGATTATTACCAAAAGGTAGAATGCTGCCTGGGAGGTTGAGTAAAAATCCCAGTGACTGGGGGATCCGTGGCCCTGTGTTCCCCTCAAAGCCATAGCACATACACCAGTGGCTGGTTTTTATTCACCTCTAGTATGCTCACGGCTTCCTGATTGCTAATGACTGGACTCAAGGGGTCAAAGAATCCCAAATTTGCAGTGCCAAACATGTAGTTAGCACTGTACAAGGCATGAATGGTTTCATTAATGCAATTCTCTCTCTCTCTCTCTCTCTCTCTCTCTCTCTCTCTCTCTCTCTCTCTCTCTCTCTCTCTCTCTCTCTCTCTCTCTTTCTCTCTCTCTCTCTCTCTCTCCCTCTCTCATTCTGTCTGTCTGTCTGTCTGTCTCACACACACACATACACACACACACACACACACACACACACATTCGGGAAGTAACCAGAAAGAGAAAAGAAACCAAAAGTGAAGCAATTAATTTTATTCTTCAGATAAAGTAGCCCAACTCTTTGCTCTTTGGTGACTAGCCTCTTGAAAACAAAACAAAACAGGGAAATGGGGGCTTAGCTTCAGCAGTTGGTAGCTTGGATATTAGTCGGGTCTTGCATCTCTTTTGGAAGAATGGGCATCGCTAGAAGAGCCACAGTTGCAACCGGAACAGTGTTGGTACCAAGAGGTTTGGGGCTCTTCAGGCGGCACGAGCATGGGTACGGCAGAGGCACTAGCCACCATGGGTATCGAGTAGCATGGGCCATAAAAAGGTACAAAGCTGGACAGATGTGTCTGGATGGTTGTCAACTCAGTGTACATCCCTGGGTATACCACAGAACTGAATGAGCTCTGGACAGGGGGCATAGAATGATAGAAAGATGAAGAAGTACTTGCGGTTCCATCTACTCCGTACATACTCATTTGAGTGTGACTGGTCATACGAGCCAGGTGGAAAGGTGGGAAAGGACCGAGCTGGTTCAGCATAGTATGATGAACTCCTCCTGCCAATAGAGGTGGAGCAGAGAAGCCACTTCTGAATTCTATGCTGCTAGTAAATCTTCCACTGAAATGTTGGTTCTCCACAATTTTTGGATCCATTTCTCTTGAAACTGAAGAAGAAGGAGAAGGAGAAGGAAGAGGAGAAGGAGGAGAAGCAGAAGAAGAAGAAGAACTAGAAGCAGAAGAAGAACTGGAAGAACTGGAAGAAGAAGAACTAGAAGAACTAGAAGAAGAAGAGCTAGAAGAACTAGAGGAAGAAGAACTAGAAGAATTAGAAGAAGAGCAAGAAGCAGAAGAAGAAGAAGAGGAACGAGAAATAGGATAAGTAGCAGCAGCAGCATGTTTCTTAGCTGACTGGCCAGGCAGAGCAGATTTTTCGTCTTCTAGCCCACAGTGATCTCTCTTTAAGATGCTCCTGCTTTTATCTTGACTTGGTAAGGATGGAGGTTTCGTTGTATTTTTCACACCCACTCTTCTCTTCAATCTTGTCAATAGGTGAGGGCAGCCTCTCTTAAAATTAGGATTATAGTACAACTGTAACTAAAAAAATCAAATGAAAAAATGCATTTACAATCCAAGAAGTACACACAGGAGTTTCTATAAAAAGTCCCATCTTACTCTATCCCTTTAGAATCATAGATTTTGGGAGCTGACTAACCCTTAGATTTCTAACCTGTAGAGATCACCTTCAGTCAACTCCTTGATTTCACACACTAGAGAATCATCTCACTAAAATAAATCAAGATTGAGCAGATTTAGCCTCAAAATGCTAAACTGGACATTTAAATTTAAAGTAGAAATTTATTTTTAAAAGTGTAACTTTTAAAAAAGTGTAAAGACCCAGTAACTCTCTCTCTCTCTCTCTCTCTCTCTCTGTCTGTCTCTATATATAGATGCTGGGCTTTGCATATATATATATATATATATATATATTTACTACCAGGTCCATTAATTCATGATTGGAAAACTCTGCTAATTAGTCAGTCAGCTACCAAAAAGTACTGATCCTTCTTAATTAGGTGCCATTTTTTCAATGTGAAATGACTATAGTGCAGATAATTTGAAGTCCCATTTTCTTACACTGCTCTAATACGAATCCCTGAGCTTATGCAACTGAGATATTTCTGAAAATCATTTTTAGAAAGGCACTTATTAAAATACAGACAAGGTCACAGGCAGTGGAGTTTAGCTAAAACAAAGGACCCCCCCTCCGACCACATCCCCCCAACCCCCCACCCACCCACCCCTTCAGTATCATGATTAGGTCCCATTGGGAATTTTCCCAGTTGTACTGCAAAGCCCTTATTTACTGATGCACAGAAAGTTCCGCTTTCCATGCAAAGCCCAGCAGAGAAGCCCACATTTCGTTCTGTAAAAGGCTCCATGCTAAAATTACCTTGCTTAATGGAAGAGCTTCTTTTTCTTCCACCAAAAATTCATCGAGGGAGGCAGATCTTTCCAAATCGTGTCGCAGTTTGCTGAAGCCATAGAGATTAAGCTGGCGGATGAAACTCTTCATGCAATCAGTTTCAAATATCCTACAAGGCCCTTTATTTTCTAAAATCTCTTCTCTAAACTGCTTCTCATCAATAATTATGCAACTTCCATCTTCATTCCACCAAACTGACTTAAATCTGTCACTTTCAACTATTTTCCAAAGCTTTCTAGGAAAGGTGAGGGAGAAAAACTCATTTTCTTCCACCGCCACACTTTCATTTGTTAACGGGAAATAGGATCTTTTTGCTAAAGGAACTCCAATCAAAGCCCGAAAAGCATTTTCTTCAACCAGAGCCCTCAGTTCATCATCCATATTTGGTATCTCACCTTGTTCCTGAGGTACAAAAGAAACAGTTGGATTATTATCGGACTCTGTGTCTACGGGTCCACCTTGAGGAGGAGAATTTTCTGGTGGCTCTGAGTTACCAGATTCCATTACAAATAGTTCAATCTTCTCTGTTTTTCTCAGCTATGGGCATTATGTCTGCTCAGGCTTGGTGCTTTTAAGCAAGTGAGCTTATGGTGAAAATGCAGTTTAGAGACAAACTTCAGAGCCAGCCTAGGACATCATAATGGTTGCTCTAGTTTCACAGCTATGACATCAGAGGATGATTTTGGTTTCCTAGCAAGCACCACAATAATGATTAGGCTAAATAAATTACTGAGAGGAGTACTCCTCACAGCCACCTGTCAGCTCGGAAAATGCCATTCAGAAGGTTCTCGTCAGGGCGGAGAAAAACGGAAGTTTTCGCCCGAGCATAATTTCATATAATTAATGGAGAGCGTTCTAATGGCTAGTAAACGGAGCTATTGAGCTCTTATCTCGAGAGCTGGCTCCATGTCAACCGGACAAGCACAGGAGGGAAGCTGCCTGACCTTTTGCCTTCTTGCTGAGCTAGATATACAAAGCATCTTGTTCCTTAAAGCTAGTAGTCTTTACATTGCTCAGCAGAAGGGATTTCATGTGACATCACAGGATAATTTTGGTTTCCTCCCAAGCACTATAATAACGATTAGGCTAAATAAGTTACAGAGATGAGCACGGCCACCTGTCAGCACTGAAAATGCCATTCAGAATGTTCTCATCAGGGCTGGGAGAAACGGAAGTTTTGGCATCAGCATAAATTCATAGAATTAGTGGATTGAGTTCTAAGGGACCCAGAGCTGTCATGGAGAGTTAATATAGTTACCGAGTGAGAGCTCGGCTCTAGAGTGGGCTCCGAGTCGGATCAGGCGACACACAGGAGGGAAGCTCGCTGATCCCTTTGCCTTCTCACTGACCTATCTATATAAGCCAAGCTGTTTCTTTCCTCACCCTGGTAGTCTTTATATTACTCAACAAAAGGCATCTTATGCTAGCAAATATTTCACAAAATATCTCAAGTTCTTATACTGGACATACAATCTTTAAAGAAAAAAAAAACCAACCAATCCCATATCTCCCCATATCCCCTTAGTGGGCAAAGTGGCCCACTAATAGCCGCATGCAGCAAAGGTCAGGCAAAAGTCACAGGACCAGAGATGTACAGCTTAGATGCCATCTAGTCCAACTGTCTCCCTTTATAGATGAGGAAACCTGAGGCCCAGAGACAGAGTGACTTGCCTAAGGTCACAAAGATAAGTGGGAGAGCTAGAATTTGGACCGAGGTCCTCTGAATCCAAATTGGGCACACTTACCGTTTCCATTGTCTTCCTTCACTTGTGGCTTGCTGAAAGCCCCAGGATCGGTCCACTGGATCTAAACAAAATGCGTTAATTCGTTTTCGAAAGAAAACAAAAGGGCATGGGAGAAGAAACAAAGGAGAGTGTCCGGATCAGTGTCCGGATCCCCGGTTCAATCCAAGTGGATGGAAAAGTGCCTGCCCACACTGGATTTTTATATGACTAGGATGGGCAAATTTTTTCCCAGAATCCAACACTAATTATCAAAACAAGTCAAAGAGTAACTAACATATCTTGGTTTCTGCCCCAGGATATGAAAATTCTAATCATTTTATGTGGGGTGTACCAGAAAAAATAAGCAACAATAATCAGCATAAACTGCAAAAGGCTGCCCCCCCCCCATTAGAGAAATTGTTGCAATAGGACCCAAACAACTTGCTACTCATTCCGCATGGAAGACTGAATGTTCTCAAAAAAAGTAACAGCTCTCATCCCCCTCACCTGCCCAAATTAAAGAAACAGAACAGATAATTCCTGGAGATTATTGCCTTTTGAATCTCATACAAAGGGAAGGTAAAAGCCTCCAAAAGCAACCCTCTCATTTTACAGCTGAGCAAATCCAGGGCCAGGGAGGTGGTCACACGACTAGGACATGTCTCAGTCCAGATGTGAACTCGGGCCTCCATGCAACTTCTTTCTCTCCTGGGCCCCACTCAGGTCTTTCACTTAAGGGCCTCAAGAAGGATGTATTTTTTCTTGATTTCCCAGAGAAAATCTATTTAGTTGTTCCAGTTAACTTAGTGGAAATGCCTAGTTCTCTGGAATGGTGAAAATCAGTGAATTCTTACCACATTCATGTCAAGGACTTAACGTTTCCTGGCCCAGACAGCCTCCGACCCACCTATATCTTGTAATCTTGGAGTTAGTTGGGACTGGGGGAATTGAAGTGATTTGGACATGGTCATGGTGTTCCAGAGGCAGCAGTGAAACATTAGTCTTCCTGATTTCAAGGCCAGCCCTCTAACTGGAACACCAGATTGCTTCTAAGAAGAGAACTCTTGCTCAATGGATTTCTTTCTGGGGTGTTCAGAACACCTGGAATGAGCCAAAGTGGAGTTATTTTATTCCCCGTGATTTGCTGTTCGGTGAGGACCCTTTAAAAGTATGATGCCTGTCCGGGCACCCACAGCACTTGGGCAAGTCAAAGTGATACTCCACAATCAGAAACAGAAATAACAAATGGCTTTGGATGTTTTAAGATAGTTCTGCACTTTTCTCTTATTGCAGGGCATGAGAAATATTCTTGGATGTCCAGAAATCTGAAAGGTTGCGAGAGCAGCTCCCAAGTTCTTTGGCACCAGATCAAAATGCACCACACCTCATTGATCTCGGGGCCCTCTGGGCTGGATGCCCTGTAGTGAGCCTTAGGACATCTGAAGACCCCCTTCTTTCCCCTTTGGGAGAGTTTGAAGGGTCGACTTCCCCATTCCTAGCAGCTGACATAACTTAAGCACATGTTCTCTTGACCTTTGAGATCCTCAAAGCTGTGAGGTTACTGTTGTTATTCCCATTTTACAGAGAAGCAAACTGAGGCTTAGAAAAGTTTCAAGTGACTTGACTTAACTAGTATCTGAGGCAAAATCTGAACCCAGATCTGCTTGACTTTGAAGCCAGCAGGCTATGCTGTCTCATCATTCCGCCACTATCTCAAATAAGGAGTCTAAAAGTGCCTCTTCAGAACTTCCAGATTGTTCCTAATTTCCCCCTCTGGGATTAGACAGAACAAGGGGAATTAAAGAAAAAAAAGCTTTCGTCACCAACTGATGGAAGACTTCAGTGAAGAAAGGAGCTCTGTGGGACTTAAACCAAATCACTCTAGGAATGGTTTCACATCAGGCCCCTGGCCAACACGGGGTGCAAGTGCAGGATGAGGGAGATGTGACCCCTTCCCTGCTTGCCCTCCAGCTTCTGAGATGGACTGTCTCAGGACTGAGGGACTGTGAGGGAAGGGCAGTTATTTGAGGCCAGCTCAGGGAGGATGTTGCCTTAGAAGTCAGTCATAACTCCTCAGATGATAGCTTCACCCCAGTGGGGGGGCACCGCCTACCCCCCCTTCCATTCTCTTGTACTGAATCAGGATTAATTACTATGGCAACGACACATCAGAGGGGTAAAAGGAATGCATTTCTCGAGGGTCACACAAAACAAGTCACACAATGTGCACATGAAAAATGAGGAATCAGTTTATTGAACTGCTATGTAGAGGGGAAAAAATAGTGACTTTTAGCTCAAGTTTTTACACACAAAACTGGAAAAACTTCACTCCCTCCCCCCACCCCCCACCCGAACATATCTGCTCCTAGGCCAGTGCAAAGGTTTTAGTTATTTACAGAATTTACATTAGACAGAATCCAGACAATTAAAAAAAGTTGCCTATGCAGTCAAATCGAACACCTTCTGATCGATCCTGAGGACGAGTATCAACGGTTCTTTTCATTTGTGGTCAAAAGATTGTTAAGCCGGACGAATCTGACTTCCTATCTTCTTAGCACTGGGATAATACTAACAAATTACTTTTGAATTAATTCACAAAAGCATCTGAATTGGCGTAGCATTGCTTATAGCCACCAAGTCACTGCAGATCTTCAAAAGAACACAGTTCTGATGTGGGCTTCCTCCCCTTGCCCCCACCTTAGGCAAGTCTTAGTATTCAAACTCTAATTAATGCTTTCTCTTCTGGGGAAACTATTATGGGGGCCTTTTAGAATTGGCCATTGCATTTCTTTCTCATTTTCAGTGTTCTGAGATTAGATCTGCTGTCCATGTGGTGTCTGAAAGTGGTAAAGAACAGAACTGTAGAGTCTGGTATTGCATCAGCAAGACAGGAATGCCAGATTCGAACAAAAGCTAAAACTGCCTAACTCTGGTTACTGATGTGATATATCGAGCTTTGAAATTGTCTTCACTGACTTATTAGTATAGACCTAAATATACACAAACTTGAATTTCAAATCAACACTATTTTCAGTCGCCGTGGTCATGCTGATTACTACTTTGATAAGTTCCCATCCCCGACAGACACACATTAATATTTCTAAAACACTTGAAAGGACTTCTTCCATATAGAACATATAATCTTCATATATAGGCTTTTAAAATACTTTAACATAATATAATTATACTGTACAGAACTAGAATTTCAACAGAATATATTACACGTTGCTAAAACGTTCATATAAATACTATACAGGCATGGAGTTACTCCATTAGAAAGATCCACCAGTTAGACCATTAAAGATGGCTATGAGCATGCCCAAAGAAAATCTTAACAAGAACAACACTAAAAAGAATGCATATTCTATGAAACAAGGCGTGGAATAGAGAACTATTTAGGCTGGTTGTAGATTATGTTTCACCAATGAGACTAGTCTTACTTTTGAAAGGCAGAGTAGCATTTAAAAAACAGCTTGGCAAGTTCCAGATTACTCAATCTTATGATATCATTTCAACTTGCTGATAGAAACTCTGAAAAGGTTGGTCTTGAAAGCTTTCTCACACATGACATATATTAAAATAATTGTCAATATCTATATATTACATACTGATGATTCACTAGTGGCTGTGATATTTATTCAAAGCATGAGATGAAGAGATTTGATTTTACTTCCAGTTTCAGTTTATAATGTAGGCAAAGTAATGTAGAAGAACTATTTTGTGTATTTCTTATGCCACATACTGTCCATACGAGTCTTGAATTTCCACCTAATCAGGCATATCTATATTTAATTTTGGAGGTGGAAGGACATATTTTCCAGGGCTCTGTGTAATGACTACTCTAGTCTTCTTCCGGAACATAGGAGCAATTTTTGGAGGTTCTGGAACTGGTGTTTCTTCAGTTTCTTCAGTGTCTTCATGATGTAGATCATATGAAATATTTCCATATTCCCTTAAAAAAGGGAAAATCTCAAGGAGAAACTGACAGAAATCTTTACGAATTCCGAACCACCCTGGAAAAGAAGAGTTCAAGGGTTTTTTTAAAAAATTGTTTTAGGTTGAGTAAAATTCACTTTTTTGAACAAGTTTATGGTGATGCAACCTACTTCTGTACTGCCTCATGGGGCCAACAGTAAAAAATGCATCAATTCATTTTTAGATTTTCCATTGGGAAATTTGAAAAATGACCACAAGGATAAATGAAGGATTCATGTAGCCTCACATTTGTAAGGATATCTTCTTTCTACAAGTTCCACAAGCTCTTTGTTGCAAATGAATTGAAGGGTTTCATTAGAAACCAACTCTGGAATGAATTTCTTTTTACTTTTCCAACCAACACAGTTGTGGCCCAACAGGCATCACCCTCAGAGAAAGCCACACCCAGAGTACAGTCTTCCCACCAAATTAAGGAGAAACACCTAGCAAAGTGCCTGAGATGGAGAGTATGCAATTTGTCCCCTTGAGGGTTCCATCATATGTCAAATTCTCAAGTCACAAGTCACACAAGCATTTCTGTAATGGGTCTTATTTCAGAACCTGCTAATTACCTGACTATACAAAGCATTTAAATAACCAAGAGAGAAGGTAAAAACTCTTCCTTTCAATCAGGGACTCGGCCTTTCTGGTCTCATGAGACCTTTTGGGAAGTCTGTTGAAGCCTACAGACTCCTCAGAATCTTGCTTTAAATGCATAAAACACATAGAATGACAGTTACTAATCACACTGAAACAGTCATCAAAACATTTAGAATAAAACAAGTTCATGGACCCCAGGTTAAGAACTTCTGTCCTATATAAACAACTTTAACCCTATAAAAGAAAGGTCCAGAGTTACTTTTAGGAGGCTCTGAACACTGAGGAAGGGTGATTGCCTTGTTTCGCTTATCTCAGATGGGTTTCAAAAAAAAAAAACCCTTTCCACGCTAAGAAAAGTCAGCTCAGCCTTGGCCCCTAGGTGGCTCTAGGAGACTACCTGAACCAGGCTCAGGCAGTGGGGCTTGCTGGGGTATGGGTACTGTACACCCTGTATCATCCTAGAGATCTCAGCCATGTGCAGTTCCCAGAACTCCATGCAAAAAAGGAAGCTAAACTTTTTCAAGTTTCTTAAAGGAAAACAAATGCGGATTTAACAGAAATGCCAATTCCTAACCACCAATGAGAACTTGCCTTCTCCTTTTTATGTGAAATCCTCTTTTTTCCCCCTCACAAGGGTACAGTCCTTTTAAATGGAGAAAGAGGTGAGATCTGTGAATGAATTGGTAGAGGAAACTTCCAGAAGAGGTTATTTCCTCTACCAAAGTATATTAGCACTTTCTTTGCAACTTGCAATTTTACTGAAGTTATCTAGATCAGTGGTGTCAAACTAAAACAGACTTGGGGGCAGCTGATCCATACATAAGGATCCATGCAAGCCACATGTTAGTGTAGTTGTAAAATGTAATGTTACCTGGGTTTTATTGTATTTTTATTTTGTTAAATATTTCTGAATGTCATTTGAATCCAGGTCCCTAGCTTCGTGTGTCTGACCCCTCTGGCCTAGAACACCAAGTGCTTAAGTGACTTGCCAGCATGTGTTAAGAGTGGAAGGAGTGAAGCTAGTTGGTGTAGTGGATAGAGTGCTGGGCCAAGTCAGAAAGACTCATCTTCCAGAGTTCAAATCTGACCTCAGACACTTATTAGTTGTGGGACCTTGGGCAAGTCACTTAACCCTATTTGCCTCAGTTTCCTCAACTATAAAATGAACTGGAGAAGGAAATGGCAAACCATTTCACTACTTTGGGAGCAGCTGGGTGGCTCAGTGGATTGAGAGTCAGGCCCAGAGATGGGAGGTCCTGGGTTCAAATCTGGCCTCAGACACTTCCCAGCTTTATGACCCTGGGCAAGTCACTTGACCTCCATTGCCTAGCCCTTACCACTCTTCTGCCCTAGAAACAATACACAGTATTGATTCTAAGATGGAAGGTGAGGGTTTAAAAAAAAAAGAGTGGGCCTTGAACCCAAGTCTTCTTGGCTTTAAAGCTGATTTCCTCTCCACTATGTCATAATGCCTCTGCCCTTTTTGAACAGCCCAGCTAAAGTCATCATAGGAAATAGCCAAATTAAACTGAAAACCCTTTAAGTATTTTCCAAGATATTAACTTACAGTGATTGCCTCCTTTCTGTCCAAATGTTGTTGCCATTAAAGTTATTAATGAAAGCCAAAGTGGGACAAATATAGGGACACATGAGAATGCATTATGGCCATCCAGTTTATGAACTAGCAGAATCTAAAAGAAAAAGTTTTCAACATAATCTGTTCAGAAACATTTTTAAAAAAAGGCAGATTAAGCAATGTCAAGTCTAGCATTACTAACAGTAGGTGGGGGAGGGGGCAATTAGAACCCAGTCTACCTTTTAAGAAAAACCCACCTTTTTGATTTGTCTATCACTTGGCTGCCTACACAAAGCCAAAAATACTATTTATTTGTCTGAGTTACTTTTATATTTCAAGAATCTGTGACTTCATCAATGCACATGCTCATTTAGTCGACTGAGGCAGATCCCAGGTCTCCATCACTTAGCATGCTGCCACGAGCTGCTACTCATCACCTGTTGGCCAATTGTCTGATGGGGATCTAGGAACTCAGGTTGGTCCTCGTGCATGAAATGTACAATCTGGAAGTGGGCCGGTACTTAAATCCTTTCCAGATCAGTAGAAGCTCCCAGAATTTCCACTCCACTGACCTAGCCTCCAAGACTACAGGATCACCCTCTATACCACAGTTTGACATGAGAGAAGGACTTCAGGGAAGGCTGTCAAAACTTAAGTTTTAAATGCTATCATTTTCCACAAAAACACATCCCTTTTGTTCTCGTGAGTACACGATGCCTTTGCCATAAAGCAAGAAAAAAGAATGATGCTTTCCAATTTTTATAGGCTGATGTCAGAAACAACATCTGACTTTCAACAAACACTGGAACATAGCTGCTGTGAGGAGTTTCTTCACAAGTATAAAGCCATCATATTTTCATCTATGTGCAATTACCTCAAATGTAAGCAGTGGTACAACAATTGTCATCCAGCTGATTGCCATTGTTATATGCGTCCTCCTCTGTTCTGCAATAACGTCCATAGAGCGTAAGAACAAGACGGACCAAACAATGTAATATAGCACCACCAGGCACAAGAAGGACATCAAAATCCACAATGGAACACAAACAACCTGGAGAAAAAAAATATTTATTGGTTAGCACCTTACTGATGAAGTAGCATGTGGCAGGGCTTGGTAAAAGCTTGCATCAGCAAGGTTAAAAGAATAAGACTTGTACTCCTATAGCATATTTTTTTGTTCATAGTGTTCTCACAAACATCACTTGTAAAACCTTGTAAGGTAGGTAGAGGGGTCCCCAAGCATAATTAGATTTCATCCTGATCTAATTTGGACATACTCTTTTAGAAGCAACATCCCTATAGGCCTTGTGTTTGTCAGCCTTCCTTCCTATGTGAAACTTCTTTGGAACCTCTTGCCTATTGCATGGGTTCTCAACCTGGAATCTGTGAACTTTAAAAAATATTTTGATAGGGAGCAACTAGGTGCTAAGTGGACAGAGATCCAGACCTGAAGATGGGAGGTCTGGGATTCAAATGTGACCCTGGGCAAATCACTTAAAACCCATTGCCTAGCCTTTACCTTCTTCTGCCTTGGAACCAATACACAGTTTTGATTCTAAGATGGAAGGTCAGGGGTTATAGAAAACAATTTTTTTGATACTTGTATTTTAGTATAATTGGTGCTTCTGTAATCCTAATGTGTATTTTACTTATGTGTTGAAAAACACTATTGGGTCCCCAGTACTAAAAAGGTTAAGAACTCCTCTGATTTAAATTAACTTTTTGAGAAAACACTGGAATGAACATATTGCCCCTTATCATGAATTCAGGATGAAGTGAGTCTGTCTTGATATTGTGCGAAAACAAATAGCTTTGTTAATGACTAACCCAGTCCATGGTATGAAGAGCAAGTAGCACAGCAGGGATTAGCATTTACCCTCGCTGGCTTGCCCACTATTCTTGAGAGTTAATGTTGGTGCATAGTTTTGGCACTGTTTTCTCCAGGTACTTTGTTTATGGATGTCCTGGAGTCATGTAGCTTATTGATTCTTTTCTTGTGGGGCTTTTTAATAGATATGACAAAGATTTCCCCCTAATATTTACCCTTTCCTAGGTTAACAGATACAGAACTGGAAGGGACCTCAGAAGTCATTTTGTCCACTCTGCCTCTCCTTGTTTTACATAGGAGGAAACTGAGACCCAGGGGAGTTAAGTGATTTGCCCAAGATCACACAGGCAGTAATCAATCAATCAATCAATCAACACAATTTTATAAACAAGAGCCAAAAACATGGCCCCTGACCTCAGGAAATTTACATACTAATGGGTGAGTCAACATGGAAATGCCTAGATGTATATAAGCTATACATAGAGTAGCAGGAAGAGAAAGTGACCAAGATTGGGATCTGAGCTCTCCTCTGATTCTAGGGCAGTGCTTTTCCTGCTGCACCACACTGCCTAATCACCCTGAGGAATGTTGTACAGTTCTGCTTCCCATGGTGAGGCTTGAAAACTTACACATCCACTTCTAAATGAAACCTCAGGCAACTCCCTTTCCCTCTCTCAGTGTTTAGATTAGATGATGTCTAAGGCCCCTTTTGGCTCTAATCAATCGATGATCACAGGATGAAGAATAAAATGAAAACGCAATCCTTCACACAATTAATTCTGAATCACTAATCACCTATTCTCTTTGGAATAAGATGAGAAATTATATGTTGTCAATCAGTCTCCTAACTTAGAAGTGGGCACCCAGATATAAAAGAGTGCTCCCAAACAGCTTCCAACAAGAATCAATACCAAATAATTTATTTGCTTCTTTTTAAAAAACCCTTATCTTCTGACTCAGTATCAACTCCAAGAGAAGAGCAGCAAGGGCTAGGCAATGGGGGTTAAGTGACTTGCCCAGGGTCACACAGCTAGGAAGTGTCTGAGACCAAATTTGAACCCAGGTCCTCCCACCTCCAGGCCCAGCACTCTATCCACTGTACTACTTAGTTGCCTCAGCACCAAAGAATTTAAATGGAGTCTCTGAAGCTTACCTTTACTCATGAATAGTTGCAACTCATTTTCCCTCACTTGCTTCCTTCCCTTTGACTAAGTGAACAGGGAATTTTAAGTCAACTTTATCCATGAACTGAGGCAAATTTAAAAAGCAGTTACAAAAAAAGAGACAGGGTACATACTAGCCAGGGCCAATGGATGATCTTGTCCAGTCTTAAGGCAATGAATATAAATTGAAGAATGTTGACGGAACACAGGATCTCTAACTAAGAATGGAGAAGAAAAATATTATTTAACGACAAAGCTGAAGAACACTGCTCTTTCCAAGTTAGCATATACTACCAAGTCAATAATGCAAGCTATAATGATGTATTATTTAAAGGGGTTCATAACTTCAGCCCAACAGTTAGGTCCTGACTATCAATATTAACAGAGAGTGATGAGAGATGGAACAAGATGGGGATAATGGACACTTCCGCACTCAGTCACTGCCATTCTCCTCACCACCCAGGATGAAAGCAAGGCAGGCAGCACAGAAGGGCTACACTGCAATAACTCTGTCTAACACAGTTCTAGCCTGCAAGTTTCCTCCACTGCTTAGAATGTCTTACTTGGTCCTTTATTCCTTGGGCTGGTGGCTAACTACTGTGTGAATATACTATGTCATTTAATCTTGTTGAAGGAAGGGAACAAATTGAGAGTACAATTTCAGTATATGAGTGGGCAGAGACCAAGGTTCTCTGACATAAAATAGGCAGGAGGAAATCCCAAGACTTAGGCCATGAAGGTATCTTGTCTGGAAAATCCAAGTCACAGCAATTATCAATCTTTTCTGGGTGTCCCTGGACATGAAGGTACAATGAATAAAACTTGGGTTTTGGACATTTCACGACTGCACACATGACAGGGTTATAGGTCAAAAGTGCACATATATAAGCATAAGTCTGTGTATAGGCCCCAGGATAAGGTGGGGAGGGTAGTCATTACAGTGACTCTCTGTGACTCTATTTGGGGTTTTCCGGAAAAGACAGTGAAATGATTTGCCATTTCCTTCTCCAACTCATTTTCCAGATAAGGAAACGGAGGCCAACAGGGTAAAGGGCCTTGCCCCAAGTCACATGGCTAGTCAGTGTCTGAGGCTGGATTTAAAGCCAGGAAAATAAGACTTCAGGTTCAGTATTCTATCCACTGGGTGTGGTCCACCTCGCTGTTCTACTCACTAGAGTACATTTTTCCAAATTCTGCTCTAATTCTCTTTTTCTTAAAGGAGAAACAATGAAAGTGGTGTAGTAGCTACCTTCAAAAACATGCAAATTTAGAGAAAGTGGTAGGTAGGTCACAAAACAAAGTATAGGGGCAACTCAAGAGCTCCATGCCTAATGTTCAGAGACCTGGAGAAAGGCTTTCAGAGGTGTAGTGTATATATCTGCAATGGAGAATCAAAGGGGTGATATGCACAAGAAATGTGCCAGAGGAGGAGTGGATGGGCTGTGCTCTCTGTCACAGAAGGAGTACCCAAATTGATGAGATATTACATGTGTAGAAAGATTTGTTTATCCAGGCTTTTTTTTTTAAACCCTTACCTTCTGTCTTGGAGTCAATACTGTGTATTGGCTCCAAGGCAGAAGAGTGGTAAGGGCTAGGCAATGGGGGTCAAGTGACTTGCCCGGGGTCACACAGCTGGGAAGTGTCTGAGGCCAGATTTGAACCTAGGACCTCTCCCGTCTCTAGGGCTAGCTCTCAATCCACTGAGCTACCCAGCTGCCCCCTTATCCAGGCTTTTTAAGTCAGCCATCTGGCAATCAACCCAAAGAGCTTCTAGTATAGTTTGCATTCTGAAAAGGTTAATATAATGAAAGAGACAAAGGACAGTATAATGGCTGGAGGACCAACAGTCAAGTTAGGAAACCCTATGTGACCCCTTCGTGCCTTAGGCAACTCTGAACAGAAGTTACAGAAGAATTGCCAATCAATCCGCATGGGAGCAAATGAATTTCCACATCAAGATTCACTCCTCCCCCACTCTCCCATTCCCATGAAATCTCAGGTTCAGATACCTCCCAATCCCCTAACCCCCAACTAACCAAAAAACATAAAGCATCTGTAAACTTAAAAAAATTATAATCAATGTAAGTGGCATCATGAGTTTGCACATTCTCATACAAATACTTGGCAGTATTTTTGAGAGCACTCTAAAAAACAGATAAATTTAGCTAGTCTTCACTATATGGACTCTAAGCTAAATGATTCTGTCAGTTAAAAACAGATACATGGGATCTCAACTGTTTTCTATGTTTTTCTTTTTCCCAGCCTAGCCACACTCAACTAGTGGACAAGCATTTATTAAGTGCCTACTATATGCCAGGCTCTGTGCTAGGCACCAGGAATACAAATACAAAACTTAAACAATTCCTACTTGCAATGAACTTACATTTTAATGAGGGAGATAACATGTACATTTAGCAGGAAAGAGGAAAGAGATGAGGATCCAGGGCAGAAATTTAAAGAATACCCCCACATGAGTGGCATACTATGGATGATGAGTCAGCAAAGGACCCCGAGGAGAAGCAGTCAAGACAGATAGGTAAAACAAGGACCCACATCATGAAAATCCAGTGAGGAGAAGGGTGTCCAGAAGGGGAAGGTAGTCAGCAGATAGAGGTTGAGAAGAGATCATCACATTGTTATTTGAGAGATCAATGGTAACTTTGGATAAAGCTGTTTCAGTGGAGGAATGAGGATGGTGGCCAGACTGAAAAGGGATGAGGAGTGAATGGGAAGACAAGAACAAGGGTTGGAAATGTAGTCAATTGATTTTCAAGGACTTGAGCACAGAAAGGAAGGAGACATAGGATGACAGTTTGAGGGGATGGTAGAGGAGAAGCATGGAAATTTAAGGATGGCGAGGCTTGGGCATGTTTGAAGGAAGAGAGGAAACAATGGCTAGGTAGGAGATGAAGATTGGAGAGAGGGATAAGTGAGGATGCACTCTGGAGGAGAAGATAGGAGGGGATGAGATCAAGGGTCCACATAGAGGCAAACTGGCCTTGAGAAGAAGGGCCACTTCTTTGTCAAGGGCTGGAAGGAAAGACCAATGCTAATGGGCTTTTAGATGAAGAGAATGGGAGAAGAGGGGGCTGATGTTGAACAACTTTAATTTTTCAGTAAATTAAGAAGCAAGGTCTTTAGCTGAGATAGAGAAAGGTGAGGAGTAAGTATAAGTAGCTTCAGGAGGGAAGAGAGTAACATTTCAATAGCTCCTGTTGGGAGTGAGCTGGAAGATAATCAATTATCTTGTAATTGTAAATCAGATTACAAAGAGTCAGAAGGCTCTCATCAAGAATTGGTCATTCTTGAATAACCTAATCTGCTCCTTTGACAGCATTACTGGAGTAGGGAACTATCAGGGGAATGTTGTAGTTATGGCTTACCTAGATCCAAGCAAAGTGTTGAACAAAAAAGCTCGCGCTACTCTTGGGGACAAGATGAGGAAATGTGAGCTAGATGACAGTATAGTCTAGTTGGAATTAAAGGGTTACCTTGCTGCAATGAGGAGGTGGGACAACAAAACAGGATGGTGGTGAGATATTCTAGTTAGAATGAAGCAGGTTTAGAGGCACAGCTTAATTCATAGGGACTCAAATCAATCAATCAACTGTTAGAACATGAAATATCACAAAGGAGCTGTACAAGCACTTAAGTCTTTTCTCCATGTCTGGCTAGCAAGTCATCCTCTCATAACACTTAGTGACATTTTCGTAATCAAAGTTCTATCCTACTATTCCAAATACTGAAGTTTTAGGCATGAATAAGGCAAACGCACAAGCTAAGAAACAGGCAAGTTTTGCCACATTTTTCCTTTTTGTAGGAAGGACTGTTGAGACTGTGACTCGGAAAAGATTTCTCTCAAGCTCTATAGGTGGAAATAATGGATCAATGGGCAGTATTGCTAGCATCTGTATGTATGTTTACTTTCTCAAAAATGCTACTACCCCCCAACTTCACTTCAAAGTCCACAAACTCTAGGCCAGTCAACTTGACTTTAATTTTTGGTACAATTCTAAAACATTATTAAAAGGCTGGTCAGTTAGTATCTCAAAAAGGAAACAAACAAAACCAAAAATCAGATTACAAAGGGTTAGAAGGCTTTCATCAAGAATTGGTCATTCTTGAATAACCTAATCTGCTCCTTTGACAGCATTACTAGAGTAGGGAACTATCAGGGGAATGTTGTAGTTATGGCTTACCTAGATCCAAGCAAAATGTTGAACAAAAACGCTCTCGCTACTCTTGTGAACAAGATGAGGAAACGTGAGCTAGATGACAGTATAGTCTAGTGGCTCTGGAACCTGGTAAATAGCCAGATGGCAAGAAGAGCCATTTAATGATTCACTGTCAATGTGACCCAGGGATCTGTGCTATTTGTCATTTTTATCAATGATTTGGATAAAGAGACTTATCTGCAAATTCAAAAAGTATGACATCTCATACAAAGTTAGGAGGGGTAGTTAAAAAATTAGATGACAGCATCAGAATCCAAAAAGATCTGAGCAGTCAGCTAACTGGCTAACTCTAAGGAGTTGGCATTTATTAGAGACAAATGTAAAGTGTTACCTGTGGGTTAAAAAAAATAAACCGATGGCCTCACTAGTACAAAATGTGGAAGGTTCTCTCTAGCTCTTTTCATTCCAAAAAGAAGAGATGTGGGGATAGGTTGATTATGGTCTAAAAGCTCAAGGAATTGACATATGATGTGACAAAAAAAGCTCATGTAATCTTTTTTTTAACCCTTACCTTCTGTCCTAGTTTCAACTCTAAGACAGAAGGGCAAGAGCTAGGCAATTGAGGTTAAATGACTTGCCTGGATCACAGAGCTAGTAGGTATCTGAGGCCACATTTGAATCCAGGTTTTGTCCTCCCAATTAGAGGCTTGACACTCTATCCACTGTGTTACCTAGCTGCCCGAACTCATGTAATCTTCAGGAAGCATTAAGAAAGGAGTAGTTGCAAGAACCATGGAGGTGAAAAGGATGCCCTATTTTGCCCTGGTCAGGCCATATCTAGAGTACTTTGCTCAGTTTTGAGCACCACGTTTTTAGGAAAAGTCATTGGTATAAGCTTGAGAGCCTCCAGAGAGGCAACTAGGAGAGTGAAAAGCTTTTCCACAATGCCATCAGAGGACTGGATGAAGGGAACAAGGATGTGGAACATAAAGAAAAGGAGGAGGCTGTGGGCAGGCAGAAAATAGCATGACAGCTATTTTCATGTAGTCAAAGAACGGATACGTGCAAGAGGTATACCAGATTGGCCTCAGAGCTAGAAGCATTGTGTAAAAAGGGGAAAGAGAAAAATTCAGGCTTGATGGAAGAAAGAAAATACAAAATTAGAGCTAAGTAAAAGTAGAACAGATAGCCTCAGAAGGTAGTCAGAAGGTAGGGGCTTTCTCCTTATCAGAGGTTTCCAAGCAGAGGCTAAACACTCATCAGATACATTGGAGTGGTGCTTCCCATCATAGAAAGAGTTGGAGTCTCATGTGAAAGTCTTTATCCACTGCCTTCAGACAGTGATTATTTAAAGTTACTCCTCATGCAGTCAGGAAGGCAGTTCAAAGGGACTAAGTGAAACTCAGCCAATTTGATGAGTAGAAAATATTTTAAACTGCCAGAGGTAAGGGTCAAAGAAACAGCCTCGGATATAAAAATCTGTCATTTTCAGATGGATCATTTTATTACTTTGTGTACACTTTTTAAATGGTAAGAAAAGGACATTTTTATTGCTGTTTTCTCAGGTTTGTTCTCTCTCTCTCTCTCTCTCTCTCTCTCTCTCTCTCTCTCTCTCTCTCTCTCTCTCTCTCTCTCTCTCTCTCTCTCTCTCAACTCCATTGAAATGATTGGAAAGAAATTCATACTAAAATAAGTAACAAAAAGTTTAAGTGTAAAGCATCAACCTTAGTTTATGGTCTTTTACCTCAAGTGACCTGTCATGTCGGAATCCCCACACACAGGCTGCCACAGATACTGGGGAGACAAAGAACAGCGGCATGAAGACTAGAAGCCAGAAATGGCTTCCCCTCTCAATCCTGTCACAGACCAGAACCTCAAACATCAAAAGGAGCAGGTGGATCCCCACGGCAATCAACATGGCTTTAAATTCCACACAGGTTTCTCCTTCTGCTCTAAAAATGGTCATGAGGGGAAGAAAAAAGAAAACAGGAAATATTTCAGTTCAAATCTCTGTCAGAAATGAGAGTTCAGAGCGAGAATGCTCTGAGAGCCTTATGTGCAAACCAGTAACAAATATATTTATGTGAAGGAAAATAAGAAAGCTTTAACTGAACTTCATTTCTTTTTTCCCTTCAAATTTTGGATGAGTGGCTGCAGGCTAATTTTCTAGTACTGCTCCCCCCCTTTGAGGTAAACAGGATTAAGTGACTTATCTAGTCACAGAATTAGTAAGAAACAGGGTTAAGTTATTTGCCTAGGGTCACACAGCTAGCAAGAATCTGTGGAGCACTCTATCCACTGTGCCACCTAGCTATTCTTAAACTTAGTTTCTTAAATAGAATTTTACAAATATAAAGGAACTACTCATACAGAATCAAATGACGACTCAAGACAACTAAACTAGACTGTCTCACCTTGCTAAATTTCAATATTTTTATTTTATTTGTTTTGGTCTGGGGCTGTGATTTCATTGGCATAGGAATCTCATGGTAAGGAACACCCTCTACCAATGAAGATCAAAAGACTACTCATAAGCAAAACACCACCAGATGTTTCACTGTTTTGTGAACCTTGTACTGGCAATGGACATAAAAGATTAAAGACGTCATTATATACTGACTCTAGATGCTAGCATTAGTATTTTTCCAGAAAAATACAAATCCAAGTACAACTTTCTTTTCTTGGACAATTTATTACCACAGCTCACACTCTTTGATGGACCTTATGATTGGATTCAGAGCTAGAAGGACTGTAGAAATCCAATCAACACAAAAGTTAGAGGGAAAAACAGACCCAGAGAGCTTAAGTGACATGCCCAGTCATGCAGGTGACAGAATTGGGATCTGAACCCATGTTCTGAGTCTAAATCCATCACTCTTTCTACTGTGCCACAGTAAGTTTATCAGTATATCAGAGACTGTTGCAAATGGTCTATTCTAACACCATTAAAAAGCCTATAGTCTCGCTAGAAAAGGTGAGCAAGTAACAGGAAAGGGGAGAGAAGGAAGAGCTTTACTCCCAAAAGCTGCCCACTCCTGAGTGGAGAACTGCTTATAAATTATTTTTTCTAAAACCATAGTGAAATCAATAAGCAAGCAGAATGAATTGCTCTCACTTAATCAAAAACTAAACAAGAAAATGCAGAGGCAGCTAAGTGTAGTGGTGCAAAACTGGACTGAGAGGCAGGAGGCCTAGGTTTTAGTCTCAGCCTGGCCTTATCATCCCTCTAGGACTCAGTTTTCTCACATGCTTTTTCACCTTGTTAAATTTCATCATTTTTATTTGTTTTGGTCTGGGATGGGAGGATTTAACTAGAAAATGTCCAAGATCCATTTTAGTCACAACATTCTATTATTCTATGACTCAAAAGATAGGGAAAAAATACTCCAGGTTTTTGCTCAGATGACTATCTAAATTTTTCCCTTTTCACAAGTCACAGTTCTGTATCATATAGTATTTTTTAAACTGCAGCTCATCAAAAGAACTTGTAAAAACTTGTAAAAAATGATATACTTGTATAGTACAACACTGCCAACAACCATTATATTTACATATACAAAAAAGGGTTTCTTACTAAATTTAAAAATAATTTATATGTCTATGACACACTGTTCTCTGTTAAACTTATCAAAATGTGATCACACATTCTTTCTGATAAAGCAATCTTACCGATACTGAGGGTTTCGTGCCCAGACTCCTGTTCCAACTGAGGCGCCAACAATGACCATTAATTTCCACAGCCATATTGGAGCAAATACAGCCCAGTAACTCCACTGAATGATGCCATCTAGCCGAAGGGCCAACAGCACTGAAAACAGCAGCAAGCAAGCATAGATGAGGAATTTACTAAAAAAGAGAGAATGAGAGAGAAAGGGAGAGAAAGAGAAAGAAAAAATGATTAAAAAGAACTCCCTTTAGCAAAGTCTGACTGGCACCATGAGAGAGAAAATCTATGTTCCTTGAAGCATAAAAATATTTTCTACCCAAGGTTGTGGAGATTGGTTTTGCTTAACTTACTTTCTTTGTTAAAAGGGAAGACTAATTGGCAATAGAAGGGAATGATGGGCATATTCAGAAATGACTGGGATATAAAAACAAAAGCCATCAATTAAACTCTGCTTAAAGCTTCTGTAAAAGAAAAGACAGTCAGAAGCCAGGTTCATACCCTAACATTAAACATGTAAACACAAAATAATCACAACTCACTTGATGTAATTAAAACATGCCCCTCTTGATGTCTCGAAAATATTTATACAAAATTATAATGAGGTATTTGGAGGAACATATAATTAGTATATAAATAAATTCCCCCACATGAATCTTATTTAGAGCATTATTTAGCATCCTGACTTTACTTAGTTGGAATCTAATTTTTTATGATAAAAACAATTACAAAAACCTACCAAAAAGAAAAAAAATCATCCAACACTTTAATTCTAAAAAGGAGACTTACTAAGTCTGGATTAATATGTATAATCATTATGGTGACTTTCCCCAAGCATAGAACAAACTGCAAAATCAGATTCTGTTGGAGGCTGTGATTTTTCCTATGATTTTTAAACCCAAGGTTCACCAAAAAAATTGCTAAAAGAAGTTTAGTTTCACTTCACAAAAAACAACCTAGAGCTTTCAAGTCACTAAATGCTAGTGGTAATGAATCAGGAGTTCTGGGTTTGAATCCTACATCTGGCACTTGCTATGTTTATTTATATGATTTGGGACAAATCCGTTTGTCTTTCTAAGATTTAGCTTCCTATTCTATAAAATGGGGCTAGTGTTTGCACTAACATTCACTGGGTTGTGGAGAAAGCGATCTGTAAAGCGTACAGGGCTATATAAATGTGTTGTTATTACAGGGCTTCTGTTTTGCAGAAACTTAGATGGAGCTCTCCACTCAGATTTCTACTTCCTGCCTCTTCCTCTTCACAGGTAAATAGACTAAAAAGAATAAAAAGAGGCAGAGGAAGAAACAGCCTGTAATGAGTAATGCCTTGTGGGAAGGAAACAGAACCTTGGTCAAAATATAAAAGCCTTTGTGTCTGTTCTTCCTCTTCTCTTCCAGGAAAGAGTATTCTCACCCCCAACTCCTATCTCAAATAGAGTTGGAAAAAAAAGAACACAATGATTGCTTTTTCTTCCCTTTACATTTTTAAAAACAAATACAATTTGTTTGAATATAGTTGAGAGACAAAGACAAATCACCATACTTACTATCTGCAATCTGTATACTTTTGTGCCATCCTCTTCCCAAGCCAAAGTACCTTGATGCCAGCTGGGTGAGCTTCCCATTTCCCTCTGACATATCCTGGCTATGAGACCCTGGGGAAGTCCCTGTACCAATTCTTAATATTTCAGGCAACTCTCTAAAAGACTGAAGAACAGCAAAGGTGCTGCCCTGCATTGAGAGAAAAGCTCCTTTACTTAGGAATTCCATCTACCAATGAAATCCCAGGTCCAGTTCCTAATCCCATCTCTACTTTTTTGTGCAATTTGCCCTTTAAGTCAAGGTGCTTTACTTTTAATCAGATAGCATTGTTGCTGACTGTTGTACTAAATCTAATTTGGGGGAAGATGCTTTCCTTTACTTAGCAGCAGTCAGTGCAAATATTAACTCTACATCTCTACATACAATTTCCCCCTCATGTTTCTTCATATTCTTTGTTCATTGTTGTAACAATTTCCATACAATAATTATCTCTAGATACTAGATTCTTCCTAGGAGCTTCATGGTATTGAAAATACAATTATTTGCCATTTGTTTGTTTCTTTCTCTTACCTTCCTTAGAATCAATACTGCGTATGGGTTCTAAGGCAGAGGAGTTGTAAGGATTGGGAAATGGAGTTTAAGTGACTCGCCCAGGGTGACATGGCTAAGAAGTGGCTGAGGCCAGATTTGAACCCAGGATGGACCTCACTTCCCTAAGCCTGGCTCTGAGATAATACAGTATGAATGACAAATTATCTATTTAAAAGTACATATATATCCTTGGCACAAAGTAGAACCTTGTGAACAATAAACAAAGTCTTTGAACAGAAATTTCAGCTGGTTTAATTCTGAATGCAAAAGTGTATTCTCTACTAAAGAGGAGGTATAGTAAATCAGTGGTGTCAAACTCAAATAGAAATGGATCCCTGTGGGTAACATATTGACTTAGAAAACCACAAATTAAAATGATCTGTTGTTATTGCCTTTTACTTTCTGTTAAAACTTTTTCCCAGTGATACTTTTATCTGCTTTGACAAGCCCTTAACTAATGCTGACACCTCTCTCCATATCAAACCATACATAAAAATACAATTCATGTGGTCCATAATGTGCTTAGAAAACAAGAGCTGACAGAATTAATAAACTATCTACATAACAGAACTAAGTATTGGGAAACACAATTACTAACATTATTAAACAAAAGGGAAATGTTTTTACCCATATTTTATACTGAGTATAATAAACAGCTAATGCTGAGTGGCCTGGATTATAGAACACAGACTCTGAATTACCATTTGGAACACAGTCAGTTCTGGAATTTAATTCAAGGTTTTGATTCTATTAATGTCCCATATACTGCCACTCTACTTGTGATCACTTAGGGTAAATGAAAATGCCAAGCTCTCAGACAAGGAACCCTAACTCGGGGAATTTTCAAACACTTCTGAAATACTTCCCTCATCTCTTTGCCCCACCACCTCTGTATCCACTTTTCAAGAGCACAGGTATGTTTACATTCAAGAAAAAGTAAATACTCTGTTCTGGCTTAACATTTAAAGAATGACTGTGGAGCCAATGGTTCCTCTATGGTTTCCTACCCAGGCTCAGAGTTATTTCCAAAGAAGATTTTCCAAAAGGTTTTGAGCAATGGCAGAATCCCTGAACTAAGTGTATAACCAAAGTCCCAAAGGAACTTCTTTAAAGGCCAGCAGTCATTTGGATTTATGTACTTTCATCTGTGTGTGGTTTTTTTGCTTGCAGAGTCTAGGCTGAGATCAAAGCCTCTCCTTAAATGAAAGTTCCTTATGACATAATGTGGTTACTTCTGGGTTAATTTCTAGAAGTGATCAGGTTGACTGCAATGAAATATCACTAAGGTTGTTATAGGGTAGACTTAACTTTTTATAGATGGTTTGAGATAAGAGACCAAAAAAAAAACCCACCACATGGAAGGGTAGAGGAGTGATCCTTCAACCAAATGAACAGCTGGTTAAAAAGATGGTATCTGAGAACAGGATTTGGATTTCTGAATCACAGCTTAAAATATAGCAGTAATTGGCTCCTGGCCAGGGAGATTTTAGGACTGATAAGAATCTACTTGCTGAGAGTCTTGCAAATCTAATTATAAGAATTTTAAATTGAAAAGGAAGGGGGACAGAGAAACTGCCTCCAAATATACATCAAACTAAATACCATAAAGGGTAGCTTCAGTGTGGGCGGAATAGCAATTGAGATGCCTAGCAATTTAGAAGACAAAATCCTACATAGCCAGCAACTGAAAACCCATGGCTTCAGATGACTAAATACACAAATTAGTCAAATGTAGTAGCACTACAATATGGCTCTGGAGGACATACCTTCATCAAAAGGCATACCCACTGACCCTAGGCCAGATCTCGGGGTCCAAACACAAGTCTAATTGTCTAATTGCTCTTGAACATGACAGCCCTTAAGATAGCTGCATAGCATTTAATGAGTTTCTCGATACTTTACATACTAGGTTTTTTGATAATAGAGAACATACCTGATTTTTATTTTTTGGCATGTATATTTTTCATGTAACATTCACAAAGTAAAATTAAGTTACTCCTTACCAAGGCTAACCCCCTCGACCTTCTCAGGTGATCCCATTCTATTCTGTCTTCTCCCACCAAATTACCTCCTGTCATCTCTATAACTTCTTTTCTTTCTTTTTATTTTTTAAGCCCTTACCTTCTGTCTTAGTAACAGTTCTAAGAGTGGTGGTAAGGTCTAGGCAATTGGGGTTAAGTGGTCACACAGCTAGGAAGTGTCTGAGGTCAAATTTGAACCTAGGTCCTTCTGACTCCAGGCTTGGCTCTCTATCCACTTAGGCTACCTTGCTGCCTCTAGTACTTATTTTCAATCTCTCCCTGCCTACTGGCTCCTTCCTACTACCTATAAACATGTCCATGTCTCCCACTTATCTTCAAAGAATCCTTACTTACTCCTTCTATCCACTAAACTATCTTTTCTGCCCTTTGTGGCTAAATTTCTAGATATTCTGCCTTTTAACCTCATCATTCCACTAAAACTGCTTTCTCCGAAATTACCAACTATTTTTTAATCTGCCAAATCCAAAGGCCCTTTCTCAACCTTTATTTTCCTTAGCCTCTCTTAAGCCTTTGATCCTGTTGATCATTTTCTTCTCCTTGGTACTCTCTTTTCTCTAGGTCCACCTATGGCATGTGTACCTGATCATGCCAGAGGGAGCTGTTACCGTCTCCCTCTCTGAAGGCACCTGAGGACATTTATCACCTGCTCCACCCCTCTGTCCAGCAGCCCAATGGGAGTGTTTGTTCCCTCCCCTGTTGGGGATAGGGGAGGGGGCAGCTTACATGTAGTGTGAGGGTTGCAGTTTGGGCACTCAGTCTCTAAAAGGTTTGCCATCACTGACCTAGGTTATCAGGACAATATTATTTAGAGGTTCTCCTTCTACTTATAATTGTTGCTTCAGTTTCCTTTACTGGATACTTATCTACATTATATCCTCCAACAAAAGGTGTCCCATGGAATTCTACCCAGGGTCTTTTCCTTTTCTCTTTCTTTCTTTTTTCATTTAGTAATCACATAGCACCCATGGATTTAATTATCATCTCTGTGTTGATGATTCTCAAATTTACTTATCTTGGATGGTCTCCTCTGCTGACCTCCAATTTTGTCTCCAACAGACATCTTGAACTGGATGTCCAATAGACATCTTAAACTCAACCTGTCCAAAACTGAATTATCTTTCCCCCCAAACCATCCCCAACTCCTATGTTTCCTATTACCATATGGGGTGACTTGAAACCTAGGTGTCAACCACCTATCCTCACTATTTCTGCCCCATCTCCTCGTCCAATCTGTTGCCAAGACCTGTCAAATTCACCTTTGTGACATCTCTCTAACAGATCCTCTGCTCTGATATTGCCACCACTCTGAGGCAGGCCTATATCACCTCTTATCAAAATTATACAATAGTGTGCGGGTGGGTCTGCCTGTCTCAGGTCTCTCCCTAATCCAATCCATCTGTTATACCTCCACCAAAATGATTTTCCAAAATTGCAGGTCTAACCATGTCACCTCAAACCCTTATCCTCAATAGAACTCTTACCTTCCTCCAAGAGCAAATAGGAAATCCTACATTTGGAGTTCAAAGTCCTTCATAACCTACCCCTCTCCTAATGGTCTTCTTACATCTGACTCCCTGACCCAGTGATACTGGCCTCTTGGTTGTTCCATGATCAAGACATTATATTTCTCAACTCTCAGCATTACTTTCCACCCTCATCTTTGCCTACTGTCTTCCTTGGCTTTCTTCGAGTTCCAATAAAAATTCCAGCTTCTTTAGGAAGCCTTTACCAACCTTAATTCTAGCGCCTTTCTTCTGTTAATTAATTCCAATTTATCCTCTATATATCTTGCTTGTGCATATTTACTTACCTGTTGTCTCCCTTAATAGATTGTGAGCTTTTTAGGGTAGGGGCTATCTTCTGCATCTTTCTGTATCCCCAGCACTAAGCACAGTGACCAGCACATGGTAGGTGCTAATGTTTATTGGTTGAATGACTAAAAACCATAGAAGTGAAGAAAGAAGTACTACACTCAATTCAGCAAGTGCAGTTGATGCTCAACAACTAGAGAGAGGACCATTTAATCACTATAGTTTATATCACAATTCCTCCAAATTAATTTTACTGAGTGATTGGGCCACTGCTTATCCACAGAGATTCAATAAACAATTAAAATGTTTAAAATTATAGAACATGAAACCAACTTGGTTATCTCTAGATTCTTTGATTCTAACCTACTCAGACTGCTAGGGAAAGAGAAGGGGTGGAGAGGGGGACCAGGCTTGGTAATGTGGTACAGTGACAAGATAGTGGATAGAGTGCCATGCCTGGAGTCAGGGGGACTTGGGTTCAAATATGGCCTCAGATACTTCTTAGCTGTGAGACTGGGCAAATCACTTAACCACAGATGCCCAGCCCTTGCCATTCTGCCTTGGAGTTGTTACTAATATAGAAAGTAAGGGTTTAAAAAAAGAGGAAGAGGCTTTGGTTTTAAAAAATCACTCTATTACAAAATTGAATATGGAAATAGGTTTTGTGGGGGAGAGAACATGAATCCTATAATCATGGAAAAATTAAAAAAATAAAATTATATTAAAAACAGAGATAGAATGATGACAGAAAAAAAGGAGAAAGAAAAGAACAATGAATTTCAAGGCTGAGAACCTGAGTCTAAATTTCAACTCTGCCACTGCCTTGTGACCTTGGGCAAATTACTTTACCTTTATGGGTATCAATCTCCTCAGCTATAAAATAACAGATCAGAAAAGGTCCAATGGATCTATGACTCAATCCTCTCAACAGTTTTTTTAATAAACAGTCAGGGGAAAATAATTACATTTATGATCATTTAATCCTAAGACTATTTGAAAAAACACAATCCATTATAAATTTAAATATTTTGATGATACCTATTAAAGTTCAACCATTGCCCTATTGCTATACATTTTATACTGACAAGACTTTACTGATGTGGCCTTAAAAGACATAACAGACTGAATTTTTAAAATGTCTACCTAATGAGCCCTCTTCTCTCTTCCTACCTAGGCTCCTTCCCAACCCAGCTTCATTTAAAAATCCATGCTGGCATGAGTCTGACTCCAGACCTCCAATTTGTTCAACAACAACAACAACAACAACAAAGACTGCCAGGATCTGAATTGTCTTAGAGTCTATAAGCTTCAGGAGGCCCAAAGATAGCTTTTAGACCACTGATATTGGGCAGCATTTTTTTGTCCCTTGCATCTCCAAAGCAGTTAGGAACCCCAGAATTCATGATTCCAGGAATGGGCTAAGACTGAGGCATGCTAATGCCCTAGATACATGTAAACCAGCAGCCACTCTGAATTGAGGTTTGGAAATCCTATGACTAGGATGCCCCAGCCATTAGAAAGCCTCATTCATGCAGGTAATGACTGATGATGAAGCCAATTTATCTGATTCAGCAAGTCTTAACTTGCTGTGAACAATTGTGAAAAGAATTTCATGATGCTGGAAAAAGGCTCACAGCAGTTACCTGGTAACTCTGCCTGCCCATCTGAGTGCTGGGAAACTAGTATTAGCCATAACCTGAAAAAATATACCTGTCACTTTAGCTCCAATAGCACAGGGGAAAAGAAAGTGATTCCCATGCTCAGAAGGCTGGAATAATCTGGGTCCCCTGTTGAAGTTAGGCCTCTTTTGTGTATTATAATGACAAATTGTTTTTGAGAGGGAGGGGAGGTATGCTTTAGGACTCCATGGAAGTAGTAGCAGAAAATAGCAGAATTGGGTTTCCCCTAAAGGTTGCTAAATGGTAGGATTTCATAGGGAGCATAAGACTACCACTGCTTTTGAAGCTCATTAGCTTAGTCATTTAGTCCAGAGGTTCTTAACCTTTTTTGGTGTCGTGGGATCCCTTGGGTGGTCTGGTGAAACCTATGGACCTCTCCTCTGAATGTTTTAAGATACATAAAATACCGAGTTTAGAAAGGAAATCAACTACATGGAAATACAGTTAACAAAATATATTTTTTCTAAAGGACCTGGAACCCAGGTTAACAACCTCTGCTTTAATCGAATACAGTTGTTTAACAACTGAGGTCCATAGAGTGATTTCATTATTATCAATGGCAAATTTCACAGAACTAGAACTCAACATTCTATTACATGCATGGTGTCTTATTCTTTTTAAACCCTTATCTTCTCTGTCTTAGAATCAATATTGTGTATTGGTTCCAAGGTAGAAGAATGGTAAAAGCTAGACAATTGGGGTTAAGTGCCCAGGGTCATAGAGCTAGGAAGTTATGTGAGGCCACATTTGAACCTGGCATCTCCTGCCTCCAGACCTGGCTTTCTATTCACTGAGCCACTTAGCTGCCCCACAGAGTACCTTTTTAAAACACATTTTCCAGCACAGGCTCTCTTCCTAATTCCACACTGGACAGTAAATTAACTGAGGGTAATGAATGTGTGTGATTTTTCACTTTTCTATACCTGCTCAATGACTGGCACATCTATATCCACCAGCATAGAGTATGATAAACTCCAATCAAGCAGCTGGGGAATTGTTTGAGGTTAGGTAACTTGCCCATGCTACTATATCCTGTTGGTATTAAATCCAGGTCTTCTATATTCAAAGCCCAGAATTCTATCCACTGGACAAGGTTACTGTTATATATGGAACAAAGTTAGGGCTTAATGTTTGTTGAATTGGTGTTTAAAAGTTCCATGTATATGCCTTAAGGACCCTTCACAATATATAAGTAAAGGATGCCAAAAAAGACAAGTCCATTGTGCAAAACATCAAATTCTTCAATAGAGTGGTATAGCCACCAATAGTGTTGACTACATATAGCCATTCTATGCCTTCTAATCTCACTGATCTAAAACTTTGATTTGATAACACTACCAATCAACATTCTTTGTTTCAAGAGAAAAAAAAATCTCATCTCTTGGAATCTCTATGATCTCATTCATTCTTCTCAACTTCAAAGTATGCCAATACAGAAGACATTTAAACTTTTCAAGACTATATACTTAAAGTAGAGTTAAAATAATGAAGTCGATGTTTGGGGATATGAAATTTTCTTATATTGATCTCAGAAGAAACTCAATATAACCAAAAATGATTTAAAAACCTCAAATCCAAAATCCTGTTGATGTTTTTGTAGCTGCAGCAGTAAAGTTCTCCTTGCCAACACCCTTAAAGTCACAGGCTGGGAGTTGGAAGAGACCTTGGACCCCAGGTCACACAGAGCCAAAGATTTGAACCCAGGTCATCTGACTCCAATCCCAGTGCTGTGCCATAAATAATTACTTCCAATTCCTTCTGAATTCTGAATTGTTGGATAATTACCCAAAAAATTTTGGGCATTTTATGGCAGGGAAGTGCTGTACAGTAACTGTCACATTTCTAGTGAGAGATCCTTCTCCCTCCATTGTGAAAAAATAAAACAAAACAAAACCAGAGGGGGTAGTCCAAGGTCACAGAGCAGGTTCCTAGAGCTGAATGGGTCCTGGAGGCTATCTAGTTCAAGATCCTCATTTTTCTGCTTAGGAAGATTAAATGATTTGTCCAAAATCACAAAAGGATTTAAGTCTAGATACAGCTCCAGAATCAGTGTTTTTTCCACTATATCCACTATATCAATAAGTTCAGTTTTTAAATTGTTTTCTCATTATCTCCACTAAACTTAGTCTTAAAGACTAAGTCTTACTACTTTTTGGCATTTAGTTTTTAACTCTGGACCCTTTAATCCATTCTTTATGTTGCCAAAATTCTCACCTTGTATGCATACATCTCATCATGCTGCTCTTCAAACATCTTAAGTAATTTTCTACTGCCTACCAAATCAAGGTTAAACTCTGGCACTGAGGACCGCCACAATCCTATTCCATATAACTCATTAGGCATTATATGCCAGCCTTAAGTAAACTCTGTTCTCTTTCAAACCAGTACCTCTTCCTCATCTGTACCTTTGTTCACAGTATTTCCTAGTTTTGAAAGTCCCTCTTCAACATTTCTTATCTTAACTTTTCTATTCCATCCTTTATAGCCCATCTTGAACATCACCTTCTCCAAAAGGTCCTCCCTGATCCTCTTGTATAGCAAGGATCTTTGTCCTTTAGACCTCCCATACCATAGTTTCTATTGAAATCATAGAAAACTGCACCCCCTTAGCACAGTGCTCTGCAAACAGCAGGCATTTAACATGCTTGGTGAATGAATGAATGAATGAATGGGAATCAACCATTACCTTTTACTGGCACCTGTAGTTGTGGAAAACTAGTCTGAAGCACAGAAAAAGTTCTCCATTCCCCAATAAGGTGAGTCTCTATACAATATACCTATGAGGCTAACAATGATGTTGCCTATTTCTAAAACTAACACATACAGAATTCACTATGATCTATATTATAAAACTTCCAGTGACCTTTTTCCAGCCACAGAACTTTTGCCTAGAATACAGAGTATAGTTTCTACAGAGACATTTCTGTTTATAGGAACACACTATATAACCTGGGTTCATCACTAATATGATAAGGAAAATGATGACTTCTCTGCCTTAGTTTTTCCATTTGTGAAATAAGGTCTTTACGTCAGTCAATCAGTCAACAAATATTTGTTAAGTCCATACTATGTGTCAGGTACTGTGTTAAGCTCCAAAGATAAAGGTCAGTTTAATGGGAGAAACAATATGCAAACAACTATATACCTAAGTTTAAAAAAAAGAAATGTACATGTATATATAGTAAAAAACCAAAAATGTATATATATGGTAAATGGGAGGTAATCACAGGGGGATGGCACTCACAGTACCTATCCAGCTGTGAAGGTGGGAAATTCTAAGTTATTCATTAAAAGATGCTATGTAAGGCAAGTACCAGCATATCCTGCCATCAACTCCAGACTGGGTTCCAGATACAAATTTGGCAATAAATAAATAAATAAATAAATAAGGAAGATCAAAGTATAGGATTGAATATCAAGGAAACCCTTGAGGTTCAGAGTCGTAGGGCAAGTGCTGGGAAGTAACACAAGGATAAGAGAAATGAAAGAGGTTTGGTACTGAACCCTGGAGGGCAGAGGGGGTGGGAGAAAGAAGGAACAAGAGAAGGAGAAGGAAGTGGTGAAAACAATAAAGGGGGGTGAGGGGGGAGGCGTGGAAACCGTCGGTTGGCAGGGTGAATGTGTCTTGATGTGTGTGTGTGTGTGTGTGTGTGTGTGTCGGAGTTAACTGACAAATAACTTGAAAGTAGACATACAATGTTTGTCCTGGGAGGGGTTAGAGGAATTGATGGTAATGCCAGGAGAGGAGAAGAATGAAGGAGAACAAGGGTCGTTTCCAGTAAAGGACCTTTAAATAGGAAAAGAGAAAGCAGAGGGGCCCACGGATCGAGCCCGACGATCTCCTTCCCGGTCCCCAAAGCTTTTCTCGCTGTTCCCCCCACCTCCAGGTTCTTCCCTCCCGGTGTCTCTGGCCCGATACTTCCCGGGGGACGCTGCGCGGCCTCACCTTGGGTTAAAGTCCTGGAAGAGGCCCCTCAGGTTCATGGCGAAGAACTCCACTGCTCACTATTCTTCTTTCTCCCCGACACCGCACTACTTGCGCGTCACAACGGATTCATGGTGTTACCCGTCCCGCCGTTGCTTCGGGTCCGCGTCTTTCCTCCTTAGCCTTTACCTCCTCCTCCTCCTCCCCCTTCTCCTCCTCCAGAGGCCCTAAAGGCCGCCTCCTCTTTCCCCCCCACCTACACCAACTCCTCCCTAACCGGCTTCCGTAAAGATACTGAGCATGCGCGTTTAACCCTGACGAAACCGTCGGGTTCTCGGACTCGAGCCGAAGGGAGGGGGGCTGAACGGAGTCGGGTGGGGCGGCCGTTGGATCTCACTGAGCATGCGCTTACAGGCGGAGAGTCCCGAGGCGGAGGTATTCTGTGAGTAGTGTGTAGAGGGAAAGTTCGTTCCACTTTTCTCAGCGTGGGAGGCAAGTTGGGTTAAGAGAAAAGACGATGGTCTGAGTCAGGAGTAAAAGAACAGGGGAGGGAGAGGAAGGGAAGGGGAAGGGTGCTGTAGAGAGAAAGACGAGAGGAAAGGAAAAAGCGGCTAGTTGAGTTGAGCCGGAGAGGAAGAGACCAGCCAGATTGAGGGAAGGCAGTGGGGAAAAAGGGCGGGAAGAAGGCTTGCAACCGCTAGACTGCATGCCTCGCTAGCTTTGGCGATTTTCCCGCTCTTACACACTCCCCTCTGGGAAGACTTAGTTCTCAAAACTTTTCTCTACCCCCTTTCCTCCTCCTTCCCCAACTGCTCCCTCAGCAACCTGCACTTAAAAAAAAAGTCCCTTCCTCCTAGCCCCCTGCCAGATTGGAAGGTCTGACCCTGTGGAGGAAGGATTAGGCATGTGGTCGTTTATTTTGGGTGCAGGCATTAGTGTGCAGCAGGAGCAGCTCTTAAGCTATCTGAGTCCTCCGAAGGGGCCAGGTGGAGAGGTGGCCCAATGCTTCTCAAGGAGTAGGCCTTCAGGCTTCGACCACCAGGCAATCCATGTCTGGTGGCCTCTTTGTTGGAAGGAGAGGGCAGAGCAAAGCACAGGCTGGCGTTGCAGGAGAATGTGAGTTCCCCTCCCCCCACCCCTTCTAGTATTTATGGGTTGTTTGGTTGGTTGGTTTTGATGCCCTGACATCTCTCACTTATTGGGCAGTCAGCAGTGGACACTTGCTAGGTGGGGTACCTCGAAGGTGGATAGCTGGGAAGAACTTGTTCAGGTGCAGTGAAAGGAAAGAACCAAAAGTTACTTCGAGGTGGAATGGACTGCCTAGAAAAGGTCTCTTTTCTAAACACTTTGATCAGGGGAAAGTTATTTGTTATCTAGAATTTGTCTTTGACCTGGCTTTTAAAAGATAGCAGAAATCTAAGAGCCTCGGGTTTGAACTTGATATAAAGAAATAAGAGAAAATTAGTAACAAATGGTGTCATACCAATAGGTAATAGGCTGCCTCCAAAGGTAATAGATTCTTTATCGTTAGTCGACCTCAAGTAACTGCGTTTGCATTATTGTGTTCGGTCATTTTTTGTTTAGCCATTTTGTGCCATGTGTGATGGGAAATGGTGAGAAATGGCGAGAAATGGCGGGAAATAGCTGGAGTCAGAAGGTGGGAGGCAGTATAGCATGGAATGATTCTATTGTCCAGAAAAGTAAATTCAACCACATTAACATGCCTTAATTGAGGGAAATGATAAGGAACTAACAAACTCATCTCATATGATCTTACTGAAAGTGGAAGGTATTTACCTTCCACTAAATATATGGAATTGTTCCCTAGAAAGACAAATGACTTACGTGGGTTAGGTTCTTTCTTTGTCCTTTTGGGTGAAGAACCTATCTTTTGAGTCTTTATTGGTATTTCCCCTGCAGCATGTAAATTATTCCCCAAATATGAGGACCATCCTGTAGATTCTGAGTTTAATGGTTAATATTCTCAACAAGGCTAGGTGAGGAAGAGAAAATTCTTTTCTTCTTTAAATTTTTGACTAGTCAGTAGAAAGAAGACAGAGTACAAAAGAATTATTTGAGGCCAGTTAACATTGTTTTGGAGTACTTTTCTCTCTAGTATAATAATTCCTAAGCTTTATTATTTGATTACCAAGCAGTCTGTAGTCAAGTGTACCAGATATGATTTGAAATTTAAAAGTCCAAATTGATTTTTAAATTCAGTCATTTTTTAAAGTTAAATTCAACGTTTGCAAAATATCTCCAGATTTCGAGTGTAGGTCCTCTCGTCCTCTCCCTTCCCGTCCCTCTTCTTTTCCCTCCTTTCCTTCCTTCCCCATCTTTTCCCTCTTTCTTCTCTTCTTCCCCCCCCTTCATCTCCTTTCCTCCCCCTCTCCTTGATGCTGTGATGAAAACATAGAAAGGAAACCAAAGGGTAACCACAAATAGTCTGTGGTCAGCTCTATTGGATTATCAAATGAGTGTCTCAGGGAAAGAAAATCTCAGAAGTGCCATTGGTCTGTTCAGTGATTCAATGACTTCCACCAGATTTTCTATATGTGGCTACTACGCCTGATTGCAGACACTGAACATTTTCTGAAGCTGTTGATCTTCTTTTCTCTGGCTTAATAATTTGCTGCTCTTGCTTTTTCCTCAGCCAGGTTATATGAATTCAGGTGTCATTATTTGCTAATGCTACAAAGTCTTGAGTTTGTCTGCTTAACAATCATTTGTTGAGTACCTGTTATTGTAAGACACTTTGCTGTATCTGGTATCTGAAGCTTTGTTCCTTGAAGTGAGGGACTTGGTGTCTAAAGCTCTGGTATCTGGGAGGTGAAGATCTGGTGTCTTAGCTTCTGGGCTTGGTTCAGGTCCTGAAGGTGAAGGAACTACTGTAGTGTCTTAAGGCGCTGCTCTTGTACAAACAGCCCTGGTGGCTGAGGTTCAGTACCTATAGATTAGAGGCCTGATGGCTGATGCTCTGGTTCAGGCAGTATCAAGGAGGTATAAGTTTTGGTATCTTTGTCTAGGTCCTGGAGGTCAGCAGCCTGATATCTGATCTACTGGATCTGGGCATAGTCATTCCTAGACTGAGTCCCAGAGGTGAGGGACCTTAGAAATATGGCTTTGGGTCTGGAGGCCAATGGCCTAGTTTGCTCAGCAAACATTTTTGACACACTTATTTTGTGCTAGGCACAGTCATAGGGGCAGAGGGTGCAAATACAAAATAATCCTTGCTCTGAAGGAACTCATTCTACTGGGAATGGGGAAGACTTACAAAATATATAAAGTTAAATATAAAGTAGTTTGGGGGTTGTGCAGGGAGCACCAACAATTAGAGATATCAAGAAAGGCCTCTTATAGGAGGTGGCACCTAAACTGTTCCTAACTGAAGCTTGTAGACATGTGGGTACAGCTCTTGCAAAGGCATGAAAGAGGGAGATGGAAGGTGGTGTACAGGGAATATCAGATCAGTCAGTAAACAGTAAAGGCCTGTGCTAAATGCTGGGGATAGAAAGAAAGATAAGGTAAACTTGAGCTCACAATGTAATGGGGAGACAATATACAAATAACTATGAACAAGCAAGCTATATACTGGTTATGTTGGAACTAATCAACAGAGAGAAGGCACTGTAATTAGGAGGGATTGGGAAAGGCTTTCTGTAAGAACATGCAATTTTAGCAGGGACTTGAAAGGAGCCAGGAAAGTTAAGAGGGACAGCATTCCAGGAAACGGGGACAATCAGAGAAAATGCCTGGAGTGGGATGCAGAATGGCTTTCTCAAAGAACAGATAAGAGGCAGTACTTGGGGTGAATATAAAGTGTAAAAGGGGTAAAAAAGGGCAGATTATGAAGGACTTTGAATCAAGCCAGAGGATTGTATATATGATCCTAGGGGTGATAAGAAGCCCCTGGAGCTTATTGAGGGGATGAAGAAGGGGTGACATGGTCAGACTTGCACTTTAGGAAGATCACTTTGAGATCTGATTAGAAAATGGGCTGGCTTTTTGGCTGCAACATCCAGTATGTGAAAGGGTCTAACCATGCAATTAGTCTGGAAATCTAAGGTTAGAGCCAGTTTAGGTTGGAGCCAGATTGTGAAAGTATTTTATAAATACTAACTCTTATTACTATGAAAGGGCATCTATAAAGCAAATCATATTGTTGCAATGCTTCCCCTCTTGCACACATACCTATATATCTTCAAAATAGCTGATAAGGAAACTGAGGCAAAAAGGGAGCAAATGATAAGGGCATAGGACCCAAGAGGATTAATCTAAGAAAGGCAGAGTGAGAAGGAGGTATTTCCCAAATGAGAACTAGCCAAGGAAGTATGGTGCCCTATATTCTCCCATTCCCTCCCCTACCCCCACAAAGAAATTTAAATCCCAATGCTAAAGGCAACAACAGTGAGTAGAACTAAGTTGATTGTGTTGTATAAAACACTAAATAATAATTAATTATTATAAATGAAACATTATATAAACTAGCAAACATCTTTATCCTAGCTTTTTGACTAGTCTTAGGGCAAAAGGGACTTTAAAAAGGTATAGGCATTGTTTCTAGAAGGGTGGATATCTCATATCTTCCTTCACTTTTTTCCCACCACCCTTTAAAGGATTACTTCAATGAATATACTTCCACTTTGCTATACATTGACATTTACTATACATTTCTCACTCTACTCTGATGTATGTAGTTGATGGGTAACATATGGCACACCCTTGAGGATTGACAATAGGAACTTGTCTGAACAGGCTGAGTGACAAGGAATGGAATTGTGGGGGACAGTGTTTACCCAATGCCTAGTCTTTTAAAATTGAAGGTCAGTTAGTTATTCATTGAGGAGGAAAAACATTTCCTTTGATTAACTAGCCACCACACCAAAGTCTTGAGCTCATAATTTGCTTTAGAGAGTTTGCTTTCTGTCTACTTCACTGACCACATTCCCCTATCAAACAGCCTTACAGATGGGGTCATAGAGCTCAGTCTGGTTTCTAAGGCTCCTAGTTTTCTCTATTGATGATGAATATAGGGTGAGTGCTTTCAACTAAGGGAAGAGCACCAGAAAGTGCAATTTTAGGAAGAGACAGAGATTTTGGGGAGAACACAGTGAATGCATTTTTGGGAGGTAGTGTTCTTTTCAAGAAAGCATATGCAATGGTGGGAGCCTGGGTACTGAGGAGTTACTGCTACATATGGTACCAATGAAGCTAGGCATCATTTTGATGTATGTTTTGCTCAAACAAAATGTGTTAGGTGACTCAATATTAATATGAAAACATATTTCCCATAGATTGAAAAAAAATGTTTCATATATGTATGACTATTTTTCTATTAAATATCATTGCTATTGTGATTCAAGTACACATTCAAGTTTTACCAGGTGAAGAGAATGTGAGTTCAAGATGAGTTTGGGTGTGGGTGAATATGTTCAGAGAGCACATGTATCAAGGAAAAGTGAAAATTTGAGAAGAAAATAAATTACTGCTCTAGTTAATTGAGAATGAGTTTGGGAAGAAAATCATGTAAGTGCTATCTTTGTGAAAAAATATAAATTTAGGGAGAACCAGGCATTTTATTAAGAATCTATATGTCAGACAAAATGCAAAGTACAAAGACAAACAAAACTGTGTACCCTCGTGGAGTTAATATTCTATTGACAAAGATGAAGTATGTGGGTAAGATATATACAAAATAAAGAAGGTAGAGTGGAAGGGTACTAGCAGCTAACATAGGAATGATTTCATGTAGGCTATGGTTCTTGAGCTGTTTTAAATGAAACTAGAGGTTCCAACAGGCAAAGGTGGGGAGGGAATACATATTATGCATGAATATCCATGTATATATCTGTGCCTATCCAAAGGCAAGGATATTGATGGAATATATTGTGAAGAACACAAGTAGGAAGACCATTTTGACTGGATCCAGAAGTGTCAAACACTTTTTTTTTTAAAACTCTTACCTTCCGTCTTGGAGTCAATACTGTGTATTGGCTCCAAGGCAGAACAGTGGTAAGGGCTAGGCAATGGGGGTCAAGTGACTTGCCCAGGGTCACACAGCTAGGAAGTGGCTGAGGCCAGATTTGAACCTAGGACCTCCCGTCTCTAGGACTGGCTCTTAATCCACTGAGCTACCCAGCTGCCCCCTGTCAAACACTTTTTGTTGTAGCCCGCAACACTCTTGAGTGTGCCTGAACTAGATTAAAATGTGCTGGATAAATATTTAGCAACAAATATAAAATAATAATCTGTGGCTTTCTGAGTCCATATGTGGCCTACAGAGATCCGTGTGTGTGTTTTAGTGGCCCCCATTTCTATTTGAGCTTGACACCACTGGACTGGATCACAAGATTCATGAAAGGGTAGTAATGAATGATCTGGAAAGGTAGGCAAAAGTTTTTAAATGCCAAATGAATTTGTATTTAAACCCTAAAATAATGGCATATTTGAGGTTGCTGAGCCAAGGGAGTGATATGGTTGGTCCTGTGCTTTAGGAATATTAGTTCTCAAACTGTGTGGAGCATAGATTAGACAGGGAGAGACTTAGGATAGCCAACTAGAATGCTCTTTGATTAGGCTAGATGAAGAATGATGACAGCTTGAATTAGGGTAGTGGTCATTTGAATAGAGAGGAGAGGATGAATGTGGAAGATACTGTAGAAGTAAAATCAATAAGACTTGGCAACTAGTTTGGCTGTTTGGAGTGAGGTGTGAGGGTATCTCTGAAGTTTTGAAACTTGGATGAGTGAAAGGATAGTGATGTCCTTGAAAGAAATAGGAAAGTTATGAAGAACTTTTGCATATGATGAATTTGAGATACTTATGGATATAAAATTTGACATGTTTAATAATCAGTTGGTAACATGTTACTGGAGCTCAGGAGAAAGATGAGGGGCTAGCTATCAAAGAGTCATCTTCATAGAGATGAGAATTGAATCCATTGGGACTTATTGAGGTCAGAGAGTATAGAGAAGAATTTGGAAGCATATCTATGATCTAGCAAAGGAGACAGAAGGGATAGTCAGACAGGTAGGACAACCGAGAGAGAATAGTGTCATGAAAACCCAGAGAAAAAAATTGTGTCTGAAGTGGTCAACCCTTAAAAGTTGCAGAGACCAAGAAAAAAGACGAAAAGAAAAGGCCCTCAGATGTGGCAATTAAGAGATCATTGACACAAAACATGAGATTTATTATTTTGGTGGATTTCAGTTGAATCGAAAGTTAAGATAAGAAACCAGATTGTAGGAGGTTGGAAAGTGAGTAAGAAGAGTCAGTTAAAGCAACTAAAGTAGACAACTTTTTCCTAAGACTTTGGAGAAATATAGAAGGGTAGCTCTGGATTTTGACCATTCTCATTAGGTACTGTCTAATCTTTTTTTTCTGTCTAAAATTGTGTACTTTGATCAGAGATGTACTTACTGGCACTATCTGCTTAAGCCATCAACAAGGAGCAGCTAAGTAGCAAAATGGATAGAATGTCAGACCTCTGGAGTTGGGAGGATTGGGTTCAAGTGTCGCCTGGGATACTTCCTAGCTGTGTGACCCTGGGCAAGTCACTTAATCCCAATTGCCTAGGCTTTACCACCACTCTTCTTAGATTTGATACTAAGACAGAAGGTAAGGGTTTTAGTTTTTTTAAAAAAATGATCAACAAATATTTGTTTGGAATAGCTGGCGTATTAGTTCTTCCTTGTACATCTTGTTTTATAAAAGCAAGAGCTGATTTTCCATATTTGCATGTAGAGGATATGCATATCCAGTTATACAATTAGCATGAATATATGTGTGTATGTATGTTTATACACACATCTTTATACAAATAGATAACTTCTATGTGATTCATTTCCATACTGCACTGGGACCTTTTTATAGGTAGCCTGTTCATTTGGATAGCTTAGTGAATGATGTTTTTATCCACCTTGCTATCCAGAGGAAGAAACCTTTTCCTCCTATTTATTTTTCTAGGGATTTCTGCATGGCCCGGATATAGGTTTAATATGTAATTATCAAGAGAGCTTGCAGGGAAGAGCAGGATTCAAAGGAAAGAAATGTGAAGGAAGGGGAAATGAGATAGGGAATATCTCTGTCTTTGGTGGTTTGATTACTGGGCAATTGTTTTCTTTGACTTAGTGGCAATTTAAGCTCCACTCCTTAGTCATTCTTTGGAATATGGATACGGTGCCCACTGACGATGACTTTCAGGAAGATGGTAGCAGCTACATTAGAGCATTAAATGGAATTGCCCTTCTACATTGTGGGAGAACAAATCTAAACCCAGAGAAGTTAGAGGACCCAGTTTGGAGCCTAGAAAGTTAGCTAATTTACATTTCTGTTTTGTAATGCCTGAGGGTACCTGCCATTGTCTCCAGTAAATGAATGTCTTGGTTTGGAGTTAAATGTTTTCTCTGCTTGTAGATTTAAGTATCCAGACGTATGTAGACTCTTTGAGGATAGGGATTGCTTATAGTTTTCACTTTGTCTCCCCAGTCTCTAGCATTGAGTCCCCTGGGACACTGAGAAGTTAGGTGACTTAATTGGGTTTATACTAACTCTAGTATAAGGCAGAGGTAGAACTCGCACTCAGGTCTTTCCTCAGTATCTGCTTAAGATAATTAGTCTCTGTATTGAATTAAATGAGTTTTTAAAGTTGAATTTGTATATATTAACATAGAGGATTACTTTAAAGTATTGGAAGAATTGCAAGGCATAAGTAAGTTTAAGAATGCAGAGGTGAAAGACTACAGGTATTGAAGAAAGTCCAACAATCTGGAAGAGAAAACAAAAAATTAATTTATACTTTACCAATCCTTCTAATTACAGAATTGACTTTGAAATTTAGTCTAACCCACCATCCTTTAGATAATGTCATATTAATTCAGAAATTTATGGATGAGTTAAATTTCTTTCCATACAGATTTCCAAGAGATATTCAAGAATGCTGCTTTTTAAATGAGGGGCATCAATCACTCGATAAAGGTAGTATTTGTTTGATTTTAATATTAATTGAAATTCTTTTATAGGCATACTTTTATTAAGTATAATTTGGTGAGTCTCAAATTATAATGTTATGGATATTGGACTTTACGATTCTAATTCTGATTTTCACTGGCATCATTGGATCTACTGGCACTGATGGATGGAAGGGCCCACTCACTCAAAATGCTGTATATAGTTTGAAACATGGTGTTATCTTCCATAGTGGATTTCTGAATGTATACACCAGGAATTATTACATTGGAGGGAAATAAAAGGCATGGGATAGCTAGTCTCTGTGAATAATTTGAATATTTATACTCAGGCTACATTTTGAGCCATCTTTCTACCTCTCCTGCTTCTGCTTTCAGTAAGCCCCCAAATACCCCAACAAAAATGGTTTTAAAAGGGGACTGGGAAAAGTCTTTATTGTTTTGTCTTAATTTTTGGAGATCCTTTGACTTAAAGTTGCAGCCTCCACCTTGCATCTTCTCCCCTTTGTTATGGAAACCCTTTTTATCAACCTTATGTATATTTCTTTTCTATCTTACCCTGGTATATATGATTTACTGTTAGAAATTGTTTAAAGTTAAATTCTTCACATAATTAGTTATTTGAGCTTTTCTCTTTTGATAGGCAAAGATTTGCATATTTTTCTTTATATAACCATGTCCCAAGTGTGATAAACATTGTTATTTTCTATGCTTCTGTGTTCAAAGATGAACTTCTGAAGTATAAGTTGGATATGAATTTGCCAAGGGGATGATTACCAAAGTTTTAAAAAAATCTTAGTTCTTGAAACTCTTGGAATATGTATAAAGTATGTATCGATGCATTTCCAGTAATCCTATGGGCAATGGAAGAAAATAATATGCAAAAAGAATGTAGTCCTACATGTATTTTTAGTTTCCAGAGATTTAAAAAATCATATATTTATAATCTTGGCCAAATTTGACCCAATTTGTTAGTGTCCTTGTGTATATTTGGGAAGTGTTCAAGATTTGGATTGTTTGTTGTAGTCTTAAAACTATGAAGTGATCAAGTCCTGAGGAACTGATTTTTCTGAGTTGAGAAAGAACCTCTAAATAGAGCACAAAGACTTTAAAAATCAAGTGCAGGAATTCCAGTCGATAAGAATAACAATTTTAGCCTTGAGAACTTAACCAGTAGAGTAAAGAGAGGGTCTTTCTTATTTCCGACAATATAATCTTCTATCCATTGAGGCTGGCAATATTCTCTTTCATATGCAATGATACTTATGCTGGATATATTTTGATCTGGCCCAGCCACTGTAATTGAAGACCTTGAACAGAAATCTGATTTTCCCTACCAGGATGCCTCAGTGCATTGAATTTGTTCTAGGCACCTTCTGCTTTCACCTTTCTGACTCAAATGCTGTAAGAGCAGACCAACAGATTTGAAGATAGCACACGCTCTTTCACCTGGCAGATAGAAGGTGGAATGAGGTGTGGAATATTGCCTACTGTCCTCCACTGCCTTGGAAGCCTGGGAAATTTGGCCCACTGAGGAATTTTTGTCAGTTGAAAAAGTTGCCTCTTTATTGTTTATGCTTCTCACATTCTTTTATGCCCAGAGGCAGAGAAGCTTATAGCTGTATGGAATGAGGTTTTGAAGACATACTGTCTACCGCCCTCCACTGCCTTGGCAAAATAGAGAATCTCACCTACTGAGTTTTTAATCAGTTGAAAAATTAACTGCTTTATTGTTTTAGCTTTTATCCCCTTTCACCTAAAACCTGAGGACTTTTAAGCTAAGCAGAAGAAAATTTTAAAGATACTCACTGCCTGTTGGCCTTTATTTCCTTGACATCTGACCCACTAAAGAGTTATATCTGTTGAAAAATAAGCCTTTTTATTATTTCAGTTTATTTAGCTGACATGATTATTGAGTAAGTAAGGAGGATAAATGAGTAAGAAGAGGAAAGAATGGCCATGACATGACAACTCATCATTGTTATTGCCAGCCTCCCCAAGGAGAACCATAATCTTAACATCCCCTTTGAAATCAGTAGTTAGTTTTGGGGAGTGATGGAGCAATAGGACTTGATGTTCTGGATAGCAGACTGAGACTCCTAAGTCCAGGTGCCAGCATAGGTACAGGATGGAGAGCTCACTGCTTTAGCTGGATACTTCCTATGGAGAATGAGTAGGATTATCCCAGCTGCCAGGGAATTAATTATTCTGGGAGAAATCAAAGGTGGATGGCAGGTATAAGAAAATATGTAATGTCTTAAATGAACCTCAGTGACTTGGCATACACTTACATCTTGACTTGCCATGTATGCCAAAAGGTAGGTAAATTGTTGTGCTCAGCATAGAATACTTTGAAGTTCAGACATTGTTTTAGGAGACGTAAATATTTTAAGTAATTTAGGGTCAGACCTCTTGGCTCTTATGCCTAGACAAGAAATGGTCAGTGAATTATTGGAGTGATGGATGGTACATTCATTTTTCTACATCCTATTTTGTGTTTACAGTTGGATTCCATGTCTACATATGTATGTGTACATTATATTCTGTAATGAGCCTGTGTGTATACAGATTTTTATGAAATTAGATGTTCCGTATTTAGTTGGCTTCTGTTTACTATTGTGTTTTTTCTAAATAGCTTGTTAAATTGTATAATTTAGTGATTTGTATTTGTGACCATCTGGCTGTGCAGAACAAGTAGGGCAAGAAACCTGCCCCTCCTACTCATTTAGGGATTGATACCATGGACCAGACACATGCTTAGTATGGAGTTGCCAAGAGGACCTACAACTTGAGATTGAGGGCTCCTTGGAAGGTGATCATTCATCAATACAGAAAGTAATTGGACTGGCCAAAATCACCCAAGTGGACCCTTAATCTAATAAGACTTTGAAAATAATAGTCAATAAAAGAGGAGGGTGGGCTATACCAATCCATCCCTTGGGATATTATTTTCCTTAGAATGGTGGAGGGTAAGGGAAAAGAATATAAAAGCCTTAACTTATTTGTAATTTTTCTTGAGATGGATGGTGAGGAAAGACTAATAATGCATTTCAAGTTTATTTTTACAGATCTGGAATGGAAAGACAGCTTGAATATTGAATTGGAAGCCTACTTCATCAGCTGCCCAGGGCTGGAAATATTTCACATCCTTCAAGGAGAGAATCTAAATTAGGAACTTCTCCATTGAGGAGGTTAGTAAAATTCTCCTAGGAATCTGTGGGGCCAAATACTATCCTCATTTCCTCAACTTTGTGGTCTCATCCTCCCATCCCTCAACAATAAATAATATCTCCAAGCATTTTATCCCAGGTTTGGCTCTGAGGAGACCCAAGCATAAATCTTACCCATACCTTGGGAGTGAGAGAAAACTCTACCCCGCCTCCAAGCACAACCTGTTTCCCAAGAAAGCATTGTTTCCCTTCCTTGAAGTATTACTGCTTATGAGATCTAGGATATATATATATATAGTGCAAAGACTTTGAAATCTCTTTTCTATGCCCTTTAATTTGAGATGGGTTCCCAGGGAAATTCATTATAAAATAAAGTCTTGTCAGTGTTTGAGGAAGAAGAAAAAAGTATCATATCACCCTGTTGGATCACCAGATAAAGAATGTGTTTTTCTAAGGAGCTTGATAGTATCCTCTCTTACAAATGAATAATTGACTTTTATGTTTGGCATCTTAGGTTTGATCAATTTAAATTTGAGTTTAAAATATAAATTTGATTTGCTATATTATATGAGAATGCATTTGATCATTTGCTGTAGATAATTGACAAATAATGGTGCTATATCTTTGTAATAGAGACATGGGCCATGACATAGGTTTTCCTAATGTCTTTTAGAGTCTTGAATGGGGAGAATTGATTAGTGAGTTCAAAATTAAAAGGTAAGAAAATGTAAGTGTACATATCACAAAATTTCTATATTCATGTAAACAATGAAAACTGTTTAGTTTATTATTTCAGACCATTGTTTCCATACTTAGGTACAATGGAGGGCGAATTGGGACAGATCTTCCTTGCATAACCACAATCACCATGGAGCATTGGGGAACCAGCAGGATGGAACACATGACTTTTGAGGTTCTGAGAAAGTCTTTTGACTGAGATGTATTTGGAATGGTAGCGTCTATGAACCTGTTAAACTTCAGCTGCTGGTGAGATGGGCCAACAAGACTGATCCCAAACCCCAGTGCTATTCTACTGATTGCTCACAGAGCTGATTTCAGCAAGTTCCAAAGACAATTCTTTTCCTTATTTTTTTCCCATCTATAAACTGGAAGGAGATTTGGGAGAAGTCAATCAAGGGAAGCAGTTTCTTTACAGCTTTGCTCTATATCAGATCTTTACTATGTTTTAATAAACCATGTAGCCACACTCAGTTATCTGAGTATTATGAATGAGGTTAGGTGACAGCAGATTTCCCAAATGGTGAGCTCAGGTTGGAACTGAGAACCAAGTCACGATTTCCATAATTTTAATTTTTTTAAACAGTGATTTTTTTCTTCCCCCCTAGACCTGCGTTGGTGAACCTATGCCATGTGTACTGGAGGGGGCTGCTCCCTTCCCCCTCTCCACATGTGCCTGAGGACATTTTTCCTATCACCACCCCTCTGCTCAGCAGCCCAATGAGAGCACTCCCTTCCTCCCCTGTCTGGGGTAAGGAGGGGGAGGGTTCACATGTGACATGAGGGTTTCATTTGGGGCACTTGGTCCCTAAAAGGTTTGCCATCACTGCCCTAAACTATAACTTGAAACTGGCTAGTGAAGGCAACTAAACTTGTCCATTTGCACCCATAGTGTGGGGAAGTAGGGAGTGTAGAGGGGATCTGAGAAGAATGGGCAAAATTTGGTAAGTAGTGGGGCTATTGAAAACATCTGAAAATCTATACAAGTGTGTTGCCTATGCCTTGATGAAAACATTTGATTCGTGATGAGCATATCACCACCTAGTGAAAAAAGGGCCTATTGCACTCCTTTCCTGGTTAATTAATTGACAATCTGCATTTCTGTAGGTTAAAGAGGCAAGTATACCAACTAGGCATGAGTTGCTAATGATATTGTAGGATGCAGGACACCTATCAAGCTATACACTTTGCACCACTGTCTTGTAAATTTTGTTTTAGTGGTTTGATTCTTTCAGTTTTTCTGTATATTTTTATGCTAGATAATAAATATTTACTAGTATTTGAGGTTATTTTTATAAAGCTACTATAGTAATTGGGAAGGGATTTTATAATTATATTAGTAAGATCCATCATGTTAATGTGAGGGTAGTATCCTCTCTGAGGATCAATGAGATTTACCAATTGGAAAAATTAAACAATCATAGGGTGACTTACTTAGAGTATTACCTTGTGAGCCTATTTGGTTTGGGTTCTATACATTAGACAATATACTTCTATTTTTGTAACTTTAATAAATTGAGAGACCAAACTGGTGCTAGAAAATGGTGTTAGTTTGGTAGACATGTTGATGAATTGGCAGGCCTTCTGGGGGAGATGGTCCATAGGTTCCTTATTGAGTATTTATGGACTTTATTCTGTAATGCTGGCCTTGAAAATATATTCTGACTACTAATTTGACTTTAGGTGAATTTTAGGAGCAGTAGTAAGGATTCAGGAAGTAGCCTCATAAAGCTGTTGGCTGAATTTTTCTGAGCATACCCATTGTTTCCCTTTCTTGAAAATGGCAGCCCTTGTGCAAGGGGGATGTATAGTATGTTGGATAGAGAACCCCTGCATATATAAATTCAACTACTACTAGATCCAGGTTTGAATCCTACCTGTCACTACTTTTAAAAGAGGGAGAGGGGACAAAAAAACAACTGGATGATATATAATTGTAATAACAGTGGTCCTGGAAAATGGATGAAAAGACTCATTGTCCACACATACCCCCTTTTTTCCAATAGAGATGGAGGAAACAGTGGAAAGTTGTGTATATTATCACATTCAGGTATGTTGATTAGTTTTCCTGGACCGATTTTTTATCTCTCTATTCTTAACAAGGGATAACTAACTAGGTATAGGAGTTGAGGGGATATATTAAAAATAAAGGTGATATAAAAACAAAGTGTTGGCTTTTTAAAAGAAAGTAGCTGCCCCCAAGTCGTCAGCCATGCCCTTTGGATGATAAAACTTTGTATGAATTGACAGTTCTTAATCCAAAATTACTCAATATCAAAATGAGAATAAATGAAACTAGACCTGTCAAAACTGTATTTTCATTCTAATTTTGGCCTGTTACCTGGTTACGGGGTGAAAAATAGATAAATAGAAAGACAAAGAAGGAGTGGTAAACATCTAAGTAAAGACTTAGCCATTATCTTGGTCTATAATGCTAATGCCAAAAACTAATACCCCTTTTGAAATCTCTGCTTATTCCTGGGAGTGGTGAAGTAGTAACATTAGATATAACAATAAAAATGGAATTCTTTGCACTTTGGGGGATGTTCTCAAATAACCACAGAACGGAGAACCATACCACCATTTCATCTTGCCTGTATATTAATTAATACAATAGCCCAGGTGAGCATCACCCTTGGAAAAGTTAGTGCCACAACTAAGAGGGAGACATTCAAGGAGAAGATACTCCATTTGAGTGAAGTATCTTAAATAAAACAAACAACCGTAACTAAATTATTTTGAGAGAAATGATAAGAGCTGAATCTCAGTATCCTTGATGGATAGCCCCTCCTTCTTTCACAAAGCTGGGTGTATGTACTCTTCCTAGAAAGGAAGAATAACCTGACAGAGAAGCTAGGGTAGGGTGATTGACACCTGAGTAATTACTCTAATAGTTTCTCCTTACCTAAAAGATATTTAAATTTACAACTGGCTGGCCCCATCTCTGTTATGTTAGTGAAACCTTTTGCTTTTACCATTGTATTGGTTTCTGTATTTATCCCTTCTCCCCTACTCAGTAATACTCCCCTTGAAAGAAAGAATAAACAATTTTTTTTAAAAAGCAACACATTAGCTGTATCTGATAGCTTATGTTAATTTTCATACTCTGAGCATCCCCCATGACCATCAAAAATAAGAGGATACACTTTCTTACTCACTTGCTTATTCCTTGCCAAGCTTATTCCTTTTTTTTTTCTTTTTTTTTTAATATATTTTATTTGATCATTTCCAAGCATTATTCGTTAAAGACATAGATCATTTTCTTTTCCTCCCCCCCACCCCCCATAGCCGACGCGTAAGTCCACTGGGCATTAGATGTTTTCTTGATTTGAACCCATTGCTTTGTTGATAGTATTTGCATTAGAGTGTTCATTTAGAGTCTATCCTCTGTCATGTCCCCTCAACCGCTGTATTCAGGCAGTTGCTTTTTCTCGGTGTTTCCACTCCCATAGTTTATCCTTTGCTTATGAATGGTGTTTTTTTTCTCCTGGATCCCTGAAAGTTGTTCAGGGACATTACACCGCCCCTAATGGAGAAGTCCATTACGTTCGATTATACCACAGTGTATTAGTCTCTGTGTACAATGTTCTCCTGGTTCTGCTCCTCTCGCTCTGCATCACTTCCTGGAGGTTGTTCCAGTCTCCATGGAACTTCTCCACTTTATTATTCCTTTGAGCACAATAGTATTCCATCACCAACATATACCACAGTTTGTTCAGCCATTCCCCAATTGATGGGCATCCCCTCGTTTTCCAGTTTTGGGCCACCACAAAGAGCGCAGCTATGAATATTTTTGTACAAGTCTTTGTGTCCATTATCTCTTTGGGGTACAGACCCAGCAGTGCTATGGCTGGGTCAAAGGGTAGATATTCTTTTGTCGCCCTTTGGGCATAGTTCCAAATTGCCCTCCAGAATGGTTGGATCAGTTCACAACTCCACCAGCAATGAATTAATGTCCCTACTTTGCCACATCCCCTCCAGCATTCATTACTTTCCTTTGCTGTTATGTTAGCCAATCTGCTAGGTGTGAGGTGATACCTCAGAGTTGTTTTGATTTGCATCTCTCTGATTATAAGAGATGTAGAACACTTCTTCATGTGCTTGTTAATAGTTTTGATTTCTTTATCTGAGAACTGCCTATCCATTTCCCTTGCCCATTTATCAATTGGAGAATGGCTTGATTTTTTGTACAATTGATTTAGCTCATTATAAATATGAGTAATTAAACCTTTGTCAGAGGTTTCTATGAAGATTTTTTCCCAATTTGTTGTTTCCCTTCTGATTTTAGTTATATTGGTTTTGTTTGTACAAAAGCTTTTTAGTTTGATGTAGTCAAAATTATTTATTTTACATTTTGTGATTCTTTCTATATCTTGCTTGGTTTTAAAGCCTTTCCCCTCCCAAAGGTCTGACATGTATACTATTCTGTGTTTACCCAATTTACTTATGGTTTCCTTCTTTATGTTTAAGTCACTCACCCATTTTGAATTTATCTTGGTGTAGGGTGTGAGGTGTTGATCTATTCCTAGTCTCTCCCACACTGTCTTCCAATTTTCCCAGCAGTTTTTATCGAATAGTGGATTTTTGTCCCAAAAGCTGGGATCTTTGGGTTTATCGTATACTGTCTTGCTGAGGTCGTTTTCCCCCAGTCTATTCCACTGATCTTCCTTTCTGTTTCTTAGCCAGTACCAAATTGTTTTGATGACTGCTGCTTTGTAATATAGTTTGAGGTCTGGGACTGCAAGGCCCCCATCATATGTGTTTTTTTTCATTATTTCCCTGGATATCCTTGATCTTTTGTTCTTCCAAATGAACTTTGTTATGGTTTTTTCTAAATCAGTGAAGAAGTATTTTGGTAGTTCAATGGGTATGGCACTAAATAGATAAATAAGTTTGGGTAGGATGGTCATTTTTATTATATTGGCTCGTCCTATCCATGAGCAGTTAATGTTTTTCCAATTGTTCAAGTCTAGTTTTAGTTGTGTGGCGAGTGTTTTGTAGTTGTGTTCATATAGTTCCTGTGTTTGTCTTGGGAGATAGATTCCTAGGTATTTTATTTTGTCTAAGGTGATTTTGAATGGGATTTCTCTTTCTAGTTCTTGCTGCTGAGCTGTGTTGGAGATATATAGAAAAGCTGATGATTTATGTGGGTTTATTTTGTATCCTGCAACTTTGCTAAAGTTGTTGATTATTTCAATTAGCTTTTTGGTTGAATCTCTAGGATTCTTTAAGTAGACCATCATGTCATCCGCAAAGAGTGATAACTTGGTCTCCTCCTTGCCTATTCTGATGCCTTCAATTTCTTTATCTTCTCTAATTGCTACTGCTAGTGTTTCTAGCACAATGTCAAATAGTAGAGGTGATAATGGGCATCCTTGTTTCACTCCTGATCTTATTGGGAATGCATCTAGTTTATCCCCATTGCAGATGATATTAGCTGTTGGTTTTAGATATATACTGTTTATTATTTTTAGGAATGACCCTTCTATTCCTATGCTTTCTAGTGTTTTTAATAGGAATGGGTGTTGTATTTTATCAAAGGCTTTTTCTGCATCTATTGAGATAATCATGTGGTTCTTGCTAGTTTGCTTGTTGATGTAGTCAATTATGTGGATGGTTTTCCTAATGTTGAACCAGCCCTGCATCCCTGGTATGAATCCTACTTGATCATGGTGAATGATCCTTCTGATCACTTGCTGGAGTCTTTTTGCTAGTATCCTATTTAAAATTTTTGCATCTATATTCATTAGGGAGATTGGTCTATAGTTTTCTTTCTCTGTTTTTGACCTGCCTGGTTTTGGAATCAGTACCATGTTTGTGTCGTAAAAGGAGTTTGGTAGAACTCCCTCTTTGCTTATTATGTCAAATAGTTTGTATAGTATTGGGGTTAACTGTTCTCTGAATGTTTGATAGAATTCACAGGTGAATCCATCAGGCCCTGGGGATTTTTTCTTAGGAAGTTCTTTGATGGCTTGATGGATTTCAATTTCTGATATGGGATTATTTAAGAATTCTATTTCCTCTTCTGTTAGTCTAGGCAGTTTGTATTTTTGTATATATTCATCCATTTCTCCTAAATTGGTGTATTTATTGCCATATAATTGGGCAAAGTAATTTCTAATGATTGCCTTAATTTCCTCCTCATTGGAGGTGCTGTCCCCCTTTTCATCTTTAATGCTGTGAATTTGCTTTTCTTCCTTCCTTTTTTTAATTAGATTGACCAGTACTTTGTCTATTTTGTTTGTTTTTTCAAAGTACCAGCTTCTTGTCTTATTTATTAAATCAATAGTTCTATCACTTTCGATTTTATTAATTTCTCCCTTAATTTTTAGGATTTCTAATTTGGTTTTCTGCTGGGGGTTTTTAATTTGATCGCTTTCGAGTTTTTTCAATTGCATTTCCAATTGATTGATCTCTGCTCTCCCTTGTTTGTTAATATGAGCTTTCAGGGATATGATTTTGCCTCTAATTACCGCTTTGGCTGCATCCCAAAAGGTTTGAAAGGATGTTTCGCCATTGTCATTTTCCTTGATGAAATTATTAATTGTTTCTATGATTTCTTCTTTAGCTAAACGGTTTTGGAGTATCATATTGTTTAATTTCCAATTGGTTTTAGATTTGGTTTTCCATGTACCATTACTAATCATTATTTTTATTGCCTTGTGATCTGAGAAGGCTGCATTCATTATTTCTGCTTTTTTGCATTTGTGTGCTATGTTTCTGTGACCTAATGTATGGTCAATTTTTGTGAATGTGCCATGTGGTGCTGAGAAGAAGGTGTATTCCTTTTTATCCCTATTTATTTTTCTCCATATGTCTATTAATTCTAATTTTTCTAAGATTTCATTCACTTCTTTTACCTCTTTCTTATTTATTTTTTGATTTGATTTATCTAAATTTGATAATGGTTGGTTTAAGTCTCCCACTAGTATGGTTTTATTGTCTATTTCTTCCTTCAATTCTCCTAGTTTCTCCATTAGAAATTTGGGTGCTATATTATTTGGTGCATACATGTTGATTAATGTTATTTCCTCATTGTCTAGAGTCCCTTTTAACAAAATATAATTACCTTCCCTATCCCTTTTGATCAGGTCTATTTTTGCATTGGCTTTATCAGATATCATGATTACCACTCCTGCCTTCTTTCTATCAGTTGAGGCCCAGAAGGTCTTACTCCATCCTTTAATTCTGACCTTGTGGGTGTCAACCCGCCTCATGTGTGTTTCTTGAAGACAACATATGGTAGGGTTTTGGATTCTAATCCATTCTGCTATTCGTCTACGTTTTATGGGTGAGTTCATCCCATTCACGTTCAAAGTTATGATTGTCATTTGTGGACTCCCTGGCATTTTGATTGCCTTCCCTAATTCTAACCTTTTCTTCTTCGGCTCTACCTTTTAGTCCAGTGATTTACTTTGAATCAGTCCCCCTTGTCCCCTCCCTTGATGTTTCCCTTTTTAGTCCCTCCCTTTTTGTTCCCTCCCCCTCCCCCCTCTCTTTCCCTCCCTTTTTGTTCTCCCTCCCCCCCTCCCCCCCTTGGTTTTCCCTTCTCCTTACCCTTGTTGGGTAAGATAGAATTCAAGATCCCAATGGATCTGGATGTTTTTCCCTCTCAGAGTTGATTTCCCTGAGATTGAGGTTTAAGTAACCCCCCCCCCCTCTTCCTCTCCTTCTTATAGGAGTTTTCTTCCCCTCCCCTTCCCCTGTGAATCTTTGTGTGAGAACCATTATTCTATTTGGTCTTTCTTTACCCCCTATTTATACATTACATTTTCCCCACATATTAGTATACATAGGTTGATATAAATGTAGTCCTTATAGAAGAGAGTTTGAGTAAAAGAAGATAACATTTTTCCCCTTTCCTTAATATTTACCTTTTCAGGTATTCCTTGCTCTTTGATTTTCGGTATCAAACTTTCCACAGAGCTCTGGTCTTTTCTTTGCAAAAAGTTGGAAGTCTTCTATTTTGTTGAATGCCCATACTTTCCCTTGGAAGTATATAGTCAGTTTTGCTGGGTAGCTGATTCTTGGTTGGAGACCCAGCTCTCTTGCCTTTCTGAAGATCATGTTCCATGCCTTACGATCATTCAGCGTAGAACTTGCAAGGTCTTGTGTGACCCTGATTGGCATTCCTTTATATCTAAATTGTCTTTTTCTGGCTTCCTGTAGGATTTTTTCTTTTGTTTGATAGCTTTGGAATTTGGCAATTACATTCCTGGGAGTTGTCTTTTGGGGGTTTAGTGTAGAAGGTGTTCTGTGAGCTCTGTCAGTGGCTGTATTGCCCCCTTGTTCTAGAATCTCTGGGCAATTTTCTTTGATTATATCTTGTATCACCATGTCCAGTTTGGTGTTTATTTCTGGCTTTTCTGGGAGTCCAATTATTCTTAAATTTTCTCTTCTCCCCCTGTTTTCCAGATCTATCACCTTGTCGGTGAGATATTTTATGTTCTCTTCTAATTTCTTGGTGTTTTGGCTTTGCTTTATTAGTTCTTGCTTTAAAGCCTGGTTTTCTTTTACAGTTTGGTCAAACTGGTTTTGTAGATGCGTGAATTTCTTTTGCATCATTTCCCACTTTTCCTCCCAGAGGGCTTCCATCTTTTTGGTCCTTTCTGATTCAAATTCTTCATGGGCTTGTGGAGAGTTTCTATTTCCTTTGGAAGATTTTGGAGAATTTTCTTGTATATCTTCTTCTATCTGCTCTGTATTTTGTATTTTGGCTCCATAGAATGTGTCCAGAGTCGCCCCTTTCTTCTTATTTTTCTTGGTATTTTGGGGCTTCTGTGCTTCTGTGGAGTTTGTCATCTCTGAACGTGGAGGATTGGCTTTTCTTGTCTTTGTCTGGTGATCAGAGGCTTTAGTCCTGGGCAGATGTTGGTTCTATGAGCGTTCCCTGGGTTAAACTGAATATGCCTCACTGGAACTGGAATGGAAGGGTCGGACCACGAGGCCACACTCTCCCCCTGGCTCGATTTCCGGAAGTTGCCTTCAGAATCCCTGGCCGTGAGGCTGTTTCGTCGGCCTGCGGGGGGATGGGCTGCCGCTTCCCCAAGCTCCGAGAGCACAGACTTTCACTGAGACTTGGATAGCAGGATCCAGCCCGTGAGGCTGTCTTGCCCGCCCTGAGGGTTGCTGTTGTTTTGACCAGCTCTCTGCAGCGGAGGCCCCAGGCAGTAACTTTCACCCGGACCTACCGGCTCTCTGCAGCGGAAGCCCCAGGCAGTAACTTTCACCCGGACTGGGACTTGGGTAGAAGACCCTGAGGGTTGTTGTTCCTCAGACCCTGCTCTCTGAGCCCTGCGCGGCTGCCGCTTCCGGGAGCCTTGGACTCTGCGCTCCTACCCCTGAGGTCCGAGGGATCTCGGGTTCTGGCTTTTAAGGGGAGCCGTACCTTTTGAACCGGGTCCAGGTCCAGGAGGAGGGTTCCCAGGGTCTGTGCTGTTGATCGTTTTGAATTTCGGCGCCTTAGGAGCTTCTAGTTTGAGATCGGTCGGGAAGGGTTTTCCGGAGATCTGAACTTCAGCTTTCTCTAAGCCGCCATCTTAACCGGAAGTCCGCCAAGCTTATTCCTTATAATTATGGAACAATCAATTTTGTGTTATACTTCTTATATATTATTATCATGTGTGATTTTCCTGATTTCTTGCTTCTATTTACTTTGCCTCATCATTTAATAGAAGTCTTCCCATGTTTATCTAAATTCTTCATAATAACCAAATTTTATGGTATAGTATTCTATTCCATTTATGATCAGTTCCCTAATTGATGGGTACCTATTTTCTTTCTAGTTCTTTGCTACCACAGAAGTGCTGTTCATACTTTATTTATTTTTTAATTTTTATTTTTTTATTTGGTCAATTTCAAACATTATTCCTTGGTTACAAAAATCATATTCTATTCCTCCCTCCCCTCCCCCCATCCTTCCCATAGCCGATGCTCAATTCCACTGGGTATTACATGTGTCCTTGATCAGAACCTATTTCCATGCTGTTGATGTTTGCACTAGGATGTTCATTTAGGGTCTGTATCCCCAATCATATCCCCTTCGATCCATGTAATCAAACAGTTGTTTTTCTTCGGTGTTTTTACTCCCATGGTTTTTCCTCTGAATGAGGATAGTGTTCTTTCTCATAGATCCCTCCGGGTTGTTCAGGATCATTGCGTTGCCACTAATGGAGAAGTCCATGACATTCGATTGTACCGCAGTGTATCAGTCTCTGTGTACAACATTCTCCTGGTTTTGCTCCATTCACTCTGCATCAGTTTCTGGAGGTCATTCCATTTCACATGGAATTCCTCCAGTTCATTATTCCTTTGAGCACAATAGTATTCCAACACCAACATATACTACAATTTGTTCAGCCATTCCCCAAATGAAGGGCATCCCCTCATTTTCCAATTTTTGGCCACCACAAAGAACGCAGCTATGACTATTCTTGTACATGTATTTTCCTTATTATCTCTTTGGGGTACAAACCCAGCAGTGCTATGGATGGATCAAAGGGCAGACAGTGTTTTAGCGCCATTTGGCCATAGTTCCAAATTGCCCTCCAGAATGGCTGGATCAATTCACAACTCCACCAGCAATGAATTAATGTCCCGACTTTGCCACATCCCCTCCAGCATTCATTACTTTCCTTTGCTGTCATGTTAGCCAATCTGCTAGGTGTGAGGTGATACCTCAGAGTTCTTTAGATTTGCATCTCTGTGATTACAAGAGATTTAGAACATTTTTTCATGTGTTTATTAATAGTTTTGATTTCTTTGACTGAAAATTGCCTATTCATGTCCCTTGCTCATTTATCAATTGGAGAATGGCTTGATTTTTTGTACAATTGATTTAGATCTTTGTAAATTTGAGTAATTAGACCTTTGTCAGAGGTTTTTGTTATGAAGATTGTTTCCCAATTTGTTACTTCCTTTCTAATTTTGGTTACATTGGTTTTGTTTGTACAAAATCATTTTAATTTGATGTAATCAAAATATTATTTATTTTACATTTTGTGACTTTTTCTAAGTCTTGCTTGGTTTTAAAATCTTTCCTTTCCCAAAGGTCTGACATGTATACTATTCTGTGTTCACCTAATTTACTTATAGTTTCCTTCTTTACATTCAAGTCATTCACCCATTCTGAGTTTATCTTGGTGTAGGATGTGAGATGTTGATTCAAAATTAATCTCTCCCACACTGTCTTCTAATTTTCCCAGCAGTTTTTATCAAATAATGGATTTTGATCCCAAAAGCTGGGTTCTATGGGCTTATCATAGACTGTCTTGCTGAGGTCACTTACCCCAAGTCTATTCCACTGATCCTCCTTCTGTCTCTTAGTACCATGTTGTTTTGATGACCACTGCTTTATAGTATAGTTTGAGATCTGGTACTACAAGACCACCTTCCTTTGCATTTTTTTTCATGATTTCCCTGGATATCCTTGATCATTTGTTCTTCCAAATGAACTTTGTTATGTTTTTTTTCTAATTAAATAAAAAAGTTTTTTGATAGTTCGATGGGTATGGCACTAAATAAGTAAATAAGTTTGGGTAGAATGGTCATTTTTATTATGTTAGCTCGTCCTACCCATGAGCAGTTAATGTTTTTCCAAATTTTTAGATCTAGTTTTATTTGTGTGGAAAGTGCTTTGTACTTGTGTCCATATAGTTCCTGTGTCTGTCTCAGCAGATAGATTCCTAAGTATTTTATATTGTCTAGGGTGATTTTAAATGGAATTTCTCTTTCTAATTCTTGCTGCTGAGATGTGTTGGAGATATATAGAAATGATGATGGCTTATGTGGGTTTATTTTGTATCCTGCAACTTTGCTAAAGTTGTTGATTGTTTTGACTAGCTTTTTGGTTGATTTCTCTAGGATTCTTTAAGTAGACCATCATATCATCCTCAAAGAGTGATAGTGTGGTCTCCTCATTGCCAATTTTCATACCTTCAATTTCTTTTTCTTCTCTAATCACTATAGCTAGTGTTTCTAGTACAATGTTAAATAATAGAGGTGATAATGGGCATCCTTGTTTCACTCCTGATCTTATTGGGAATGCATCTAGTTTATCCCCATTGCAGATGATGTTGGCTGATGGTTTTAGATATATGGTGTTTATTATTTTTAGGAACGACCCTTCTATTCCTATACTTTCTAGTGTTTTCAATAGGAATGGGTGTTGTATTTTATCAAAGACTTTTTCTGCGTCTATTGAGATAATGATGTGATTTTTGTTGGTTTGCATGTTGATATGGTCAATTATGTGGATGGTTATCCTAATATTGAACCATCCTTGCATTCCTGGTATAAATCCCACCTGATTATAGTGAATAACCCTTTTGATGACTTGCTGTAGTCTTTTTGCTGGTATCCTATTTAAGATTTTTGCATCTATGTTCATTAAGGAGATTGGTCTATAATTTTCTTTTTCTGTTTTTGACCTGCCTGGCTTTGAAATCAGAACCATATTTGTGTCATAAAAGGAATTTGGTAGAACTCTCTCTTTGCTTATTATGTCAAATAGTTTGTATAATATTGGGATTAGCTGTTCTTTGAATATTTGATAGAATTCACTTGTGAATCCATCAGGCCCTGGGGATTTTTTTCTCAGAGAGTTCTTTGATGGCTTGTTCAGTTTCTTTTTCTGATATGGGATTATTTAAGAATTGTATTTCTTCTTCTGTTAGTCTAGGCAATTTATATATTTTTGTAAATATTCATCCATATCACCTAGATTGGCATATTTATTGACATATGATTCGGCAAAATAGTTTTTAATGATTGCCTCAATTTCCTCTTCATTGGAGCTGAGGTCTCCCTTTTCATCTATGATACTGTTAATTTGGTTTCTTCTTTGCTTTTTTTTAATTAGATTGACCAGTACTTTGTCTATTTTGTTTGTTTTTTCAAAATACCAACTTCTATTCTTATTTATTAGTTCAATAGTTCTTTCACTTGTGATTTTATTAATTTCTCCCTTAATTTTTAGGATCTCTAATTTAATTTTCTTCTGGGGATTTTTAATTTGTTCGCTTTCAAGTTTTTTGATTTACATGTCCAATTAATTGACCTCTTCTCTCCCCAATTTGTTAATATATGAACTCAGGGATATAAATTTTCCCTTGAGTACAGCTTTGGCTGCATCTTATGAATTTTGAAAGGATGTCTCATCATTGTCATTTTCTTTAATGCAATTATTAATTGTTTCTATGATTTATTATCTGATTTTGGAGAATCATATTATTTAATTTCCAATTAATTTTTGATCCATGTACCCTTACTGATCATTATTTTTATTACATTATGATCTGAAATGGTTGCATTTATTATTTCTGCTTTTCTGTATTTGTTTGCCACGTTTTTATTTCTTAGTACATGGTCAATCTTTGTGAATGTACCATGTGCTGCTGAAAAGGTGTATTCCTTTTTGTCCCTATTTTATTTTTCTCCATATATCTATTAACTCTAATTTTTCCAAGATTTCATTCACATCCTTTACCTCTTTCTTATTTTTTAATTTGATTTATCTAAATTTGATAGTCGTAGGTTTAGGTCTCCCACTAGTATAGTTTTACTATCTATTTCCTCCTTCAATTCCACTAGTTTCTCGTTTAGAAATTTGGATACTATACCATTTGGTGCATACATGTTGAGTACTGATATTTCCTCATTGTCTATATTCCCTTTTATCAGGATGTATTTACTTTTCCCTATCCCTTTTAATCAGATCCATTTTTACTTTGGCTTTGTCAGATATCATGATTGCAACTGCTACCTTCTTTTTATCAGTTGAGGCCCAATAGGTTTTGCTCCAACCTTTAATTCTACCCACTTTAATATCTACCCACCTCAGGTGTATTTCTTGTAGTCAGCATATGGTAAGATTTTGGATTCTAATCCACTCTCCTGTTTGTTTTCATTTTGTGGGTGAGTTAATCCCATTCACGTTCAAAGTTATGATTTCACTTGTGTTTTCCTCAGCATTTTGATATCCTCTCCTAGTTCTGTCCTTCTTTTGCTATATCCTTTAAAACCAGCAGTTTACTTTTAATCATTCCCCCTAATCCCCTCCCTTAATATGCTTCCCTTTCTGGCCTCTCCCTTTTTGTTCCCTTCTTGTTTTTTTAGGGTCTGTTAAGTTCCTTCCCCCTCTCTTTCCCTACCTTTTTTGTGCTCCCTCCACCCTACGTCCCTTAGTTTTCCCTTCTCACTTTCCCTGTAGGATAAAATAGAATTCCAGACCCCAGTGGATATAGATGCTCTTCCGTCTCAGAATTGATTTCACTGAGAGTAAAGTTTAAGTATTACCTATTAGCACTCTCTTCCTCTACTTCTTATAAGAATATCCTTCCCCTCCCCTTCTGATGTGTATCTTTGTGTGATAAAGATTATCGTATTTATTTTATTTCTTCAAGTATCTGTTGGTGCCATCTTCGATTCCCTCCCTCCCTTTTTTTGCATATCATCCTATAGCACATATTACCCCAATCTCTTCCTGTGAATGATTCTTCTAATTACTATAATAGTGAATATAATTTGTGAGAGTTACAAATAACATTTCCCCCATATATTAATATATATAATTTGATCTAATTATAGTCCTTAAAGAAGAAAGTTTGAATAAAAAAATTTTTTCCCCTTTTCCCTCTCTTTCTTATTTATCTTTTCATGTTTCTCTTGATCTTTGTGTTTAGATATCAAACTTTACACTTAGTTCTGGTCTTTTCTTTACAAATACTTGGGAATCTTCTATTTTGTTGAATGCCCATACTTAGTTTTGATGGATAGGTGATCCTTGGTTGAGTACCCAATTCTCTTGCCTTTCTGAATATCATGTTCCAAGCCTTGCAATCCTTTAGTGTGGAGGCTGCCAGGTCTTGTGTGATCCTGATTGGTGCTCCTTGATATCTGAATTGTCTCTTTTTGGCTTCTTGTAAAATTTTCTCCTTAGCATGAAAGCTCTTGAATTTGGCAATTACATTCCTGGGAGTTGTCTTTTGAGGATTTAGTGTAGAGGGTTTTCTATGAACTCTTTCATTGTATGTTTTGCCCCCTTGTTGGAGAACATCAGGGCGGTTTTCTTGGATGATTTCTTGTAGTATGATGTCAAGATTTCTGTTTATTTCTGGATTTTCAGGTAGACCAATGATTCTCAAATTGTCTCTCCTTGCTGTTTTCCTGATCTGTCATCTTCTCAGTGAGATATTTTATGTTTTCTTCTATTTTTTCAGTCTTTTGACTTTTCTTTATTAATTCTTGTTGTTTTTCAAGATCGTTGGCTTCCAGTTGCCTAATTCTGGTCTTTAATGACTGCTTTTCCTTTTCATTTTGGTCTATCCTGCTTTTCCTGGCTTCTAGCTGTTTCTCCATTTGGGAATTCTTGTCCTTTAAACTGTCATTTTCTTTTTGAACTATTTCCCACTTTTTTGCCAGAAGGCTTCCATCTTTTTGATGAGCTCCAATTTAAATTCTTCAAGAGCTTGTGGACAATTTCTATTTTTTTGGAAGGTTTTGGTGAATATGTTTGAATTTCCTCCTCTATTTCCTCTGTAGCCTGGGTTTTTCTCCATAAAAATTTTCCAGGGTCAACCCCTTCTTCCTTTTTTTCTTGGAGGGAGGTTGTTGTTCCTGGGCACAATTTGCCATCACTGTAGAGGTTTTTCATTCCCTTTGTAGTCAGAAATCTAAGTGAGATGGGCAAGCTCTCTGTGTATGGAGTTAAGGAGCAAGAATTTTGGCTGAAGCAAGCAAAACAGCTTTTACTATTTGCTGCCCTTCCCTGTGCCCTTCCTAAGAGCTCCCATGGTCTGCACTCTTCAGCCTGCTGGGGTTTCAGGTGTAGCTGCCCTCAGAGGTAGGTCTTTGGTGGTCTTAGCTCCCGAGGACCTAGATGTGCCCCTCACTCACTCACTGATTCTGGTGCCTGCTTGCTGTTAAATTTAAAATTAGTTTCTCTTCTAAAAGTATTATATTTTTATGAGGTTTTTAAAGATTAAGAAATAAAGAAAATACAAAATAAGAAAGCAAGTGCCTAGGAGGGCCGAAAGGCCCATTCAGTTTCACTTACACTACATCTTGAGAGACGTGTGTGCTTGGTAGCAGAAGCAGGGAGAGAGTGGGAAGGGCCATACAGTTCATTTAAATACCCCTTTTTCTCTGGCCCAGTTGAGAATTCTGGGGAAGTTACAAGGCGTTTTGGGAAGTGGCCAAGGACTCCTGGGAATTGAAGTCTGTAAAAAATAGACTCGAACTCTGGACTTCAATCCCCAGAAGTCCTTGCTCCACTTTCCCAGAATGCTTTGAAGCCCATATGAAAAAAAACAGCCTTTCTATTTTGACTTTGTAAATTATCACATAGAGGATAGATGGACTTCAGGACTGGTTATAATTGTATAACAACCTTTGGAAATTTTAATGTGCTAAATATCTCAAATGATTTTAAGGGTTTTTGATTTTTGAAATTTTTTAACAATCTCTGGTCATTTTTGCCAGCCCCTACCACGAGGTAAGGATAATTCTAGCTGAAGTGAAATACATTTTATAACCCCCAACCTTCCCGCATTTCTAAATATGTGAATGGAAGTTGGGGCAGTTAATCTTTAGGCATTTGTATCCCTAAAAAGCCTCCAAAAAAAGGAGCATCTCTCATTTATACTCTTCAGCTTACTACTTTACTTGCACCAGAATGATATATAGATTTCTTGATTATGTTCTTAACCCAAGATGAGTTTTACCTTGTTTAAAAAAAAATATATATATATATATATATGTTTATTACCAAGGTTGAAAGATTTGCTACGTTTGTAAAAACTGTGACAAATATCCATCAATTCATAGGTTTTTAAAATGCCATACAGCAACTTATGTGAAATGTGAAAGTGTGTTTGTTTGCTATTGTAATTGATTGGGCTATTGAGAATTTTGGGGATATTGATATCTACATATTTATACTATTGTTCTTTATTTTAAAAATGAAAAATTGTTACCTTGTTCAATTCATTTGCCTCATACTTACAGTTACATGGCCAGATATTAAGAGGAAATGGATTTCATTTTTGGTGAGAAAGCCTTGTATTTTATATTTTCTTAGCTGACAGAGTGTCAATGATTATAAGCTACATTTTTGAATTTTTAATAGCACTTTTATTATTATATTTTTCTTGTATGTGCAATATACTTTTTCAGTTTTTTTTATTTTTTTCTCTCTTTTTTATATTTGAAGCACATGTCACCAGTATTAAGATTTTCTTTAACCTTTTGATTTTTCAGTACTACAAGTCTAAGATACATTTGCCAATGCATACCCCAAAAAAGCTTGTGACTATAAAAATGATGCCACTAATTATTTAAAAAATTATGGGACTTTGCTTAATGATTCTGTCTGATTCCAGGACAAGATATACACATCAGAGCCTTTGCACAGAGCCAAAGAAAAGCCAATCCAGGATGTATTGATGCACTTCCAGGCCAATACAAAGGTCTTGATCCTAGTGTGAAGACTCGAGGTTACTGTGTTTAACATTGTTAGACATAGGCTTTCCTTGTGTCCACACTCACTCTGAAAATACTCACAGACGAGTATCCCCAAACTTGGCTTCTATAATCTGGTCCCCTGTTCTGCCTTCCATAGTGTGGTACCTTCTATAGTCCTGGCTATTGACTGGTGTGACAAGGAAATCACTTTAAAAGACTGATATATATTAATTTAAGGTCGCCAAGGAATTCAGCTATGTATTTCCTAAATGAAAACTCAAGTCAGCAGTCAACCTTTTATGGAGTTTAATTACAAACAGGAGGAAGAAAGGTATTAGAGATAGAGAGAGAGAGGGAGAGAGAAAGGGGAGAGGAGGGAATAGGGCTTAAATACCCCTTCTGTTTAGGCTGGGCCAAAAGGCCCAAGCCCTTAGATAGCTGAGGCAAAGAAAAGAGATCAGTCCCTATCACTCACATGACCAAAATGGAGAAACAGTCTCAGGGGCCTCCACCTCCAGCTTCCTTCAGAGCAAGCTTCTCAGAGCACAACCTCTCCAACCAACCCCTCTCTAGTCCTCAGACCCCGCTATCTTTAAGGACACCATCCAAGTTCCCTCCCCTCAGTTCTCACATCTACCAATCACTGTCCATGTCTTCCCTGTGCCAATGGTGGCTCTACCTTAACCCAGGACTGCCCAGAGGTCTGTGGCTTTGCACATGTCTGTTGAAAGTCATATTCTCAAATAATTAAATCTTGATCCTTTGCTACAGCCCTTCCTAAATCCTGTTACCCTGAGTAGGGTGGAGATTGGAATAATTAAATTTTGATCTATGCTGCAGCCCTTCCTAAATCCTGTTAGGACTGAGTAGGGTGGAGATTGTAATTTCCAAGACCTGGTTCTGTCATTCCAAGTATCTCTATTGTATCAATTCTAAAATCAATCATGACTCAAAGAACTTCCTGTTCTATGCTTAAGCATAGGTCAAAGCCCTTTCTATTGTTCAGCAAAAGGTTTCTTTCCTAAAGTAATCTTAAGAAGGGAGGAGGAGGAACCTCCCTTGCCAACGGGGTTCACATTCCAATGGTGAAATTTCCAACATTCAGAAGTCTAAGAAATTTTAAGATTTACACTGGGTAAATGCATCATTGCTTAGATCATTTTAATTGGGCCCTGATTCAAGGACCTGTTATAGATTTATTTTTCTTTTTACTTGGAATTTTTACACATAAGACTTTGATAGTCTATATTTTCATCCAGAAATTTTTTTTTGGATTTTTCTGATATCTTTTTAATATCTCTTTTCAATTGATTCATATACCTCATACCTCAGCCATGCATCCCTAAGTGATCCTTTTTTCAATCACCCTCTTAACGGGGGGAATGTAAAAATATCATTATTTAAATTGCAAAGTTTAAATCCCTTTTGAGAAGAATTTTAGGTAAAGAAGATGCTACCTCTCTGAATCCAGAACCGAACTGTTGGAGAAGACACCATGAAGAAGCCTCCAGACCAGCCAGCTGCACAAAAAAAAATTGAACTTTGGGTGTGATTGATTGAACATTTATTTGTATGTATACTTTTATGCCAAAGGGGACTGCCCCCTAACTGGCTTTTTGTCAATGCATTCAGCAATTATTGGTTTTATTCTTTTTTTCTCTTATCCTCAAATTATTGTAATCTTTAAATTGATTATGTTTTCATGATCCTTTGGGGAAAAATTATTTTTATCAAACGAGGGAATGTAAAAAATAGACTTGAACTCTGGACTTTAATACCCAGAAGTCTTTGCTCCACTTCCCCGGAATGCTTTGAATTCTCACGTGGGCCGAGATCGAGAAAGTATTTAACCTGATTGCAAAGGTTTTTGAGCTCTCTTTTGGACTTCCGTTTTGGGGCAGACATGGCTCTTTCCATAATGTAGATGAGGTCTTGTCTAGGCCTCTCTGGCCTAGGCACGTTGTCCTTATCCTGTATTTTCTTTAATCCTTAATCTTCAATAAACCTCTAAAAAATATAATACTCCTTGCAGAGAGAAACTAATTTCTACCTCCCTCAGTCTCCCCTAAATTTTAATCTTTATAAGCCCGGGGTCCAAATATCCATTCTTTTTCAATCCTACGTTTGATCGTTTGGGCAAAGATTTTCCCCAAAAGGATCATGAAAACATAATCAACTTAAACACTACAACAATTTGAGGATAAGAGGAAAAAGGAAAAAAACAATAATTGCTAGATGCATTGACAAAAGCCAGTTAGGGGTCAGTCACCTTTGCCATGAAAGTATACATACAAATAAATATTCAATCAATCACACCCAAAGTTCATTCTTGATCTTCTTGTGCAGCTTGTGGTCTGGAGGCATCTTCATGGTGTCTTCTCCAAACAGTTCAGTTTCTGGATTCGGAGAGGTAGCATGTTTCTTAATCTAAAATTCTTCTCAAAAGGAATTTAAACTTTGCAATTTAAAATAATAATATTTTTACATTTCCCCGTGAAGAGGGTGATTGAAAAACACAGGATCACCTGCGGATGCATGACTGAGTTATGAGGTATATGAATCAATTGGCAAGAGATATTAAAAAGACATCAGAAAAATCCAAATAAAAAAGAAAATTTCTAGATAAAAATATTCAAAGTCTTATGTGTAAAAATTCCAAGTAAAGGAAAAACAAATCTATAACAGGTTCTTGAATCAGGGCCCAATTAAAATGATCTAAGCAATGATGTATTTACCCAGTCACTAGCCAGGACTACAGAAAGTTTGCCACACTATGAAAGACAGAAAAGGGTCTAGATTATAGAAGCCAGATAGGAGCCAAGTTTGGGATACTCGTCTGTAAGTATTTTCAGAGTGAGTGTGGATACAAGGAAGGCCTATGCCTTAATGTATGTTAAGCATCACAACCTTGAGTCTTCACACTAGGTTCAAGTCCTTTGTATTGGCTTAGAAGTGCATCAATCCGTCCTGGATTGGTTTATCTTTGGCCCTGTGTAATGCCTCTTTTGTGTATATCTTGTCCTGGAATCAGACAGAATCATTAAGCAAAGTCCCATAATTTTGTTAAACAATTAGTGGCATTATTTTTATAGTCTCAAGCTTCTGGGGCATGCATTAGCAAATGCATTTTAAACTTATATTACTGCAGAATCAAAAAGTTAAAGAAAACTTAATACTGGTGACATGTACTAAAAATATAAAAAGAGAAAAAATAAAAAACTGAAATAGAATATTGCACATGCAAGAAAAACATAATTAAAGAGTTTTAAAAATTCAAAAATGTAGCTTATAATCATTGACACTGTGTGTCAGCTAAGAAAATATAGAATATATGGCTTTCCCACCAAAATGAGATCCATTTCCTCTTAATATCTGGCAATGATCCACTGTGGGTATAAGCAAATGAATTTCACAAGGTAACAGTTAGATCAGTATCCCCAAAATTCTCAATAGTCCAGTTAGTTACAATAGCAAACAAACCCACTATCATATTTCACATAAGTTGCTGTATGGCATTTTTAAAAGCCTATGAAGTGAGCGAACTCCAGAGGCTGTCCTCTACCTCACTTCCTGCGCCTCACACATGCCAGTGGTGACTCAAGCTTGGCTTAGGACAGCCCAGGAGCAGTTAGTTATTTATGATTTGTCATTAACTAGCACATGCCTGTGTAGTGTGGGTGTGGACATTTTTGGGTGCTAGACCAAGCAAGATGGAGGAAATTTAAAAATCACATGGCTCTGATTCTGGCTCCCTTAGGTGGGGTGAGGTAGATCAGCTCATGTTTTGGTGGGAGCTTTTTCACTCCCTTATAGTGTGGAAATGCCCAAATCCCATGTACCTTCAATGCTGCGCCCTACTGTAGAGTCCCTTCATTCTCATGAATTTGGTATTTTTTGTCTTTTGAGGTAGTCTATATCAGTCGGTGCTGATGAGAGGATGAGTCTTGGGTCTAGACTGCCGCCATGCTTTCCCAGAAGTCTCTGTTCATATTTTTGTATATATAAGGCCTTTTTTTAGACTTTCTTTGGGGTAGTATGTACCCAGCAATAAGATCTCTTCGTAAAAGGGAATAAGACTTTTAAGTCCCCCCCTCCCTTTTTTCCATAATTCCTTTTTAAAAAATATTTGGCCAGGCCTTCATCTCTTATTCTACCCCCCCAGTTAAAATTTTGTTTTTTACCAATTACATGTAATAACAAATTTCTACATCAGTTTTCTGAAGTTATGTGATCTAGGTTGTCTCTTTCCCTTCCTCCCTCCCTCTTCTGAGAGCTGGGCTATACATATATCATCACGTAAAACATATTTCCATATTCATTTTTATAAGTGAATAATCTTAAAAAACCAAAACTCTACAATGTATAACCAAATACACAAGTAAAAAATCATATGCTTTTATCTGCATTTCTATTCTAACAGTTCTTTCTCTGTAGATGGATAGCCTTTTTCATGAGTCCTTCAGAATTATTCTGTATCATTGTATTGCTTATAGGAGCCAAGTCTATCACATTAGATTGTTCCATAATATTGCTGTTATATTGTATACAGTGTTCTTATTCTGCTCATTTCACTCTGCATTAGTTCATGTAGATCTTTCCAACTCTTTCTGCAATCATCCTGTTCATCATTCCTTATCCACAAAAGTATTCCATTACATACCACAATTTGTTCATCTGTTCCTCAGTTGAGGGACATCCTTTTAGTTTCTAATTATTTTCCACCACAAAAAGAGCATCTATAAGTATTTTTGTACATACAGATCCTTTCCCATTTAAAAAAAATTCTCTTTGGGTTATGGGTATACATTGTTTTTTAACCCTTTGGACATAATTCTAAATGGCCCTCTAGAATGGTTGGATCGTTTCAGAACACCACCAGCAATACATTAGTGTCCCAATTTTGCCACATCCCTTCTAATTTTTATCATTTTCCTTGACATCTATTTTAGTGAATCTGATAGATATGAGGTGGTACCTCAGTTGTTTTAATTTTCATTTCTCTAATCAAGAGTGACTTAGAATATTTTTTCATATGAATATTGGTAGCTTTGATTTCTTCCTTCTGAAAACTACATATTCATACCTTTTGACCATTTGTCAATTGAAGAATAACTTGTATTCTTATAAATTTGACTTAGTTCTTTATATATTTGGGAAATGAGACCTTTATCAGAGAAACTTGTTAAAAATTTTTCCCAGTTGTTCCCTTTATAATTTTGGTTGCATTTGTTTTGTTTATACAAAAGCTTTAAAATATAATATAATCAAAATTATTCATATCTAAATCTAATTTTTGCCATTCATTTTTCCAATTTTCCTAGAAGTTTTTGCCAAAGTTCTTATCCCCCAAACTGGGATCTTTATTTTGCCAAATAGTTTTTGTCAAATAGTTCTTATCCACAAAGCTGGGATCTTTGAGTTTATCAAACACTAGATTGCTGAAGTCACTTACCCCCCTAATCTGTTCCATTGATCTATTCTTCTATTTCTTACCCAGTACCAGATTGTTTGGATGATTACTTCTTTATAGTACAATTTAAGATCTGACACTGCTTGGCCACTTCACATTTTTCCATTAGTTTCCTTGACATTCTTGATCTTTTGTTCTTCCAGATTAGTTTCATTATTTTTTTCTAGTTCTTTAAATAGTTTTTTGGTAGTATGATTGATATGGCACTAAATAAGTAAATTAACTTAGGTAGAATTGTCATTTTAATTATGTTAGCTTGTCCTACCCATAAGCAATGATTATTTTTCCAGTTGTTTAGCTCTAACTTTATTGGTATGAAAAGTGTTTTGTAATTGTGTTTATATAATTCCTGCATTTGTCTTAGCAAATATATTCCCAAGGATTTTATATTGTCGAGAGTGATTTTAAATGGAAATTCTCTTTCTAACTCTTCCTGCTGGGCTTTGTTAGAAATATATAGAAATGCTGGTGATTTATGTGAGTTTATTTTGTATCTTGCAACTGTGCTAAAGTTATTAATTATTTCAACTAGTTTTTTTAGTTGATTCTCTGGGATTCTCTAAGTAATCCATTATATTCTCAAAGAGTGATAGTTTAGTTTCTTCTTTGCCTATTTTTATTCCTTCGGTTTCTTTTTTGTCTTATTGCTAAACTAGCATTTCTAGTACAGTATTAAATAATAGTGGTGATAAAGGGCAACCTTGTTTCACATCTTGATCTTATTGAGAAAACTTCTAATTTATCTCCATTGCAGATGATATTTACTGATGGTTTTAGATAGATGCTAATTATTATTTTTAAGGAAAGGCTCATTTATACCTATGCTTTTTAATGTTTTTCATAGGAATTAGTGTTGTATTTTCTTGAAGGCTTTTTCTGCATTTATTGAGATAATCATGTGATTTCTGTTAGTTTGGTTATTGACATGGTCAATTATAATTATGCTGATAATTTTCCTAATATTAAACCAGCCTTGCATTCCTGGCATAAATCCCACCTGGTCATAGTGAATCTTTGTGATATATTGCTATAGTCTCTTTGCTAGTATTTTATTTAAGATTTTTGCTTCAATATTCATTAGGGAAAATGTTTTGTAATCTTTCTGTTTTTGGTCTTCCTGATTTGGGAATCAGCACCATATTTTGTGTCATAAAATGAATTTCATAAGACTCCTTCTTTGCTTATTTTGCCAAATAGTTTTTATAATACTGTGATTAATTGTTCTTTAAATGTTTGATAGAATTCACTTGTGAATCCATATTACCCTGAGAATTTTTTTCTTACGGAGTTCATTGTTAGCTTATTCAATTGCTTTTTATGAAATGGGATTATTTAAGTATTCTATTTCCTCTTTTGTTAATCTGAGTAATTTATATTTTTGTAAATATTCATCCATTTCACCTAGGTTATCAGATTTATTGTCATATAATTGGGTAAAATAGCTCCTAATGATTGCTTTAATTTTTTCTTCAGAGGTGAAATCGCCCATATTGTTTTTTTATACTTTTTTACATTTTAAATTAGATTAATTTATTTATTTAGATTATTTTTCCATGGCTACATGATTCATGTTCTTTCCTTCCCCTCTTCCCTCCCCATTCCCAGAGCTGACAAACAATTCGACTGGGTTATACATGTATCATTGTTTAAAGCCCATTTCCATATTATTAACATTTGCAATAGAGTGATCATTTAAAGTCACAATCCCCAATCATATATCCATTGAACCATGTGATCAATCATATGGTTTTTTTCTGTGTTTATACTCCCATAGTTCTTTCTCTTGATGTGAATAGTGTTCTTTCTCATAAGTCCCTCTGGATTGTCCTGGATCATTGCATGGTACTAGTAAAGAAGTCCATTATATTTGATTGTGCCACAATGTATAAGTGTTTCTTGTGAACAGCATATCATAGGATTCTGATTTTTAATCCATTTTGCTATTCACTTCCCATTTTATAGGTGAGTTCATCCCATTTATAGTCACAATTATGATTACCATCTGTGTATTCCCCTCCATCTTGTTTTTCCCTTTTAATCCTTAACTTTTTCCTTTCACTCTTTCCCTCCACACCAGTATTTTGATTTTAATCACTTCTCCTATTCCTTCTCTTTTATATTAATCCCTTTCCCACCACCACCCATCTTATTACCCTCTTACTTCTCTATAGGTTCTTTTAATCACACACCCTCATATTTCCCATCCCCTTTCTTATTCCCTTTCTCCTTCTCTATAGAGATTTTCTACCCCCCAGTGAATTTGACTGTTATTTCCTTTCTGAGCCAATTTTAATGAGAGTAAGGTTTCCATGTTGCCTGTTATCACCCTCTTCTCCCCTCCACGGTAAAATTACACACACACACACCTCTTTCTGTGATATAATTTTCCTCGTTTTACCTCTCTCTTCCCACTTTTCTCCATGCAATATTCTTTTTCACTCCTCGAGCTTACTACCACACCCTTGCTCTATTTATACTTCTAACTACTATGATAATGAAAATTTTAAAGTTACAAATAGCATCTTTTCATGTTGGAAAATAAACAATTTGACCTTGAGTCCCTACATTTTTTCTGTAATTTTTTTTACCTTTTTATGGTTCTCTTCAATTTTGAACATCAGATTTTCTGTTTAGATCTGGTCTTTAATTCAGGAATGCTGGGAAATCTTCTATTTCATTAAAAGATCATATTTTCCCCTGAAAGAATATACAGTCGTTCCTTGCTATATCACAGACTTCACAGAATCATATCTAATTCTGTGTTGCGAAGTTTTCACTATATTACAGGATTTTGTGGATGAATACTATACTGCACACCATGGAAATGCATTATGCCACTACCACTTGCACAAGTTTGCTAATGTGAGATTGTACATGGCTGTTGGAATAAAAGGTGAAATGAAAGCTCTCTGTTCTGTACTCTGGGCACTGATTGGTTCAGTGACTGTAGCATTGGTCTTTTTGCTCTCCAGCACTGTACCCAAACAGTCAGCAGGATCTCCTGTTGCCCATTTCACATCAACCTGATTGCTGAGTGTAGTGTTGCTCTGCATTGTTGTGTTTTTGTGAAGTTTTCATAAAAGTTTGGATTTATTTCAAGCACTATGGCACCCAAATGTTCTGAGCCTCTTGCTTCTTATAGTGAACCCAAGTGTCAAATTACATAGGTTTAAGAATGTTTAATGTGTTTAAGAGCATATGAAGTGTTTATAAGCATGTGTGAAAGGTTAATAATAAGAATGTGGAAAAGGTTTGTAAAGCCTTAAAATATATATAAATAATAAAACATAACACCACTATTTCATGGTTTTTCACCTATTTCAGAGGTCTCTGGAATATGACTCCCATGATAGATGAATATGCTATAGTCAGTTTTGATGGGTAGGTTATTCCTGGTTGTAAACCTAGTTCCTCTGCCTTCCGGAATATCATATTCCAAGCCTTCAGTGATCCTTCAACATAGAAGCTGTCAGATTCTGTGTAATCCTGACTGTTGCTCCATGATAATTGAATTGTTTCTTTCTGGATGTTTGCATTATTTTCTCCTTGGCCTGGGGGGTTCTTGAACTTGGCTATAACATTCCTGGGAGTTGTCATTTGGGGATTTAGTGCAGGAGGTGATCTGTGGATTCTTTCAATTTCTGTTGTACCCTCTTGTTCAAAAATATCAGAGCACTTGCATTCCCAGATCTCAAACTATACTATAAAGCAGTGGTTATCAAAACAATTTGATACTGGCTTAGAGACAGAACAGAGGATCAGTGGAATAGACTTGGCGTAAATGATCTCAGCAAGACAGTTTATGACAAACCCAAAGACCCCAGCTTTTGGGACAAAAATCCATTATTTGATAAAAACTGCTGGGAAAATTGGAAGACAGTGTGGGAGAGATTAGGTTTGGATCAACACCTTACACCCTACACCAAGATAAATTCAGAATGGGTGAATGACTTGAACATAAAGAAGGAAACTATAATTAATTAGGTGAACACAGAATAGTATACATGTCAGACCTTTGGGAAGGGAAAGATTTTAAAACCAAGCAAGACTTAGAAAGAGTCACAAAATGTAAAATAAATAATTTTGACTACATCAAATTAAAAAGGTTTTGAACAAAAAAAACCAATGTAACTAAAATCAGAAGGGAAGCAACAAATTGGGAAATAATGTTCATAAAAACCTCTGACAAAGGTTTAATTACTCAGATTTACAAAGATCTAAATCAATTGTACAAAAATCAAGCCATTCTCCAATTGATAAATGGGCACGGGACATGAACAGGCAGTTTTCAGCCAAAGAAATCAAAACTATTAATAATCACATGAAAAAGTGTTCTAAATCTCTTGTAATCAGAGAGATGCAAATCAAAACAACTCTGAGGTATCACCTCACACCTAGCAGATTGGCTAACATGACAGCTATGGAAAGTAATGAATGCTTGAGGGGATGTAGCAAAGTTGGGACATTAATGCATTGCTGGTGGAGTTGTGAATTGGTTCAACCATTCTGGAGGGCAATTTGGAACTCTGCCCAAAGGGCGATAAAAGACTGTCTGCCCTTTGATCCAGCCATAGCACTGCTGGGTTCGTACCCCAAAGAGATAATAAGGAAAAAGACTTGTACAAGAATATTCATAGCTGCACTCTTTGTGGTGGCCAAAAATTGGAAAATGAGGGGATGCCTTTCAATTGGGGAATGGCTGAACAAATTGTGGTTTATGTTGGTGATGGAATACTATTGTGCTGAAAGGAATAATAAAGTAGAGGAATTCCATGGAGACTGGAACAACCTCCAGGAAGTGATGCAGAGCGAGAGGAGCAGAACCAGGAAAACATTGTACCCAGAGACTGATACACTGTGGTACAATTGAATGTAATGGACTTCTCCATTAGTGTCAGTGCAATGACCCTGAACAATCTGCAGGGATCTAAAAAACTATCCACAAGCAGAGGATAAACTGTGGGAGTAAAAACACCAATGAAAAGCAACTGCTTCACTACAGGGGTTGAGGGGATATGACTGAGGAGAAACTCTAAATGAACACTCTAATGCAAATACCAACAACATGGAAATGGGTTTGAATCAAGGACACATGTGATACCCAGTGGAATTGCACATAGGCTGTGGGAGAGGTGGGGGGGGAGGAAAAGAAAATGATCTTTGTTTCCAATGAATAATGTTTGGAAATGACCAAATAAAATAATGTTTAAAAAATAAAAAATATATCAGGGCAGTTTTCTCTGATAGTTTCTTGTAATATGATGTCTAGGCTTTTTTAAAAAATCATAACTTTCAGGTAGTCCAGTAAATTCTTTTTTTCCCCCCTTTTAAAATTTAGAATATTTTTCCATGGTTATATGATTCATGATTCCCCCCCCCCTCCAGCTCATTCCTCCCCCCCCCTCCTGAATCTAACAAGCAGTTCCACTGGGTTATACATGTGTCATTTTTCAAAACCTATTTCCATGTTATTCTTATCTGTAGTAGTGCAACCCTTTAACATCAAAACCCCAATCATATCTATATCACATTAAGGGATGGATCACATATTTTTCTAGTGCATTTCTATTTCTACAGTTCTTTCTCTGGATGTGAAGAGCATTCTTTCTCACAAGTTCCTCTGAATTGTCCTGGGTCATTGCATTGCTGCTAGTAGAGAAGTCCATTACATTTGATTGTGCCATAATGTATCAGTCTCTATATACAATGTTCTCTTGGTTCTGCTCCTTTCACATTGCATCCATTCCTGGATGTCATTTCAGTTCACATGGAATTCCTACAGTTCATCATTCCTTTCAGCACAATAATATTACATCACCATCAGATACCATAATTTGTTCAGTTATTCCTCAATTGATGGACACTCCCTCATTTTCCAATTTTTTGCTACCACAAAGAACATGGCTATAAATATTTTTGTACAAGTCTTTTTCCTTATTATCTCTTTGGGGTACAAACCCAGCAGTGGTATGACTCAGTCAAAGAGTAGGTGTTCTTTTAAAGCCTTTTGCACAAAGTTCCTAATTGCCTTCCAGAATGGTTGGACCAATTCACAACTCTCTCAGCAATACATTAGTGTCCCAATTTTGCCACATCCCTTCCAGCATTTATCACTTTCTTTTGCTGCCATATTGGCCAGTCTGCTAGGTATAAGATAGTCCAGTAACTTTTTAAGACTATCTCTCCTGGATCTATTTTTCAGATCACTTTTTTAGTGAGATATTTCATATTTTCTTCTACTTTTTCATTCTTTTAGTTTTGTTTTGTTTTTCTTGGTATCTCGTGAAGTCATTAGTTTCTATTTGCCCATTTCTAATTTGTAAATAATAGTTTTCTTCCTTGACCTTTTGACCCACGTTTTCCAGTCAATCAATTCTGCTTTTTTATGGAATTCTTTTTTGCATTGAATTTTTGTGCCTTTTTTCCAGTTGGCCAATTTTACTTTTTAAGCTGTTATTTTCTTTCTGTATTACTTTGATTTCTTTTTCCCATTTTTCATCCATCTCTCTTATTTGATTTTTAATTCCTTTTTGAGTTCTTCAGTGACTGAGACCAATTCCCATTTTTCTTTGAAGTTTTGTATGTGGTTGCTTGGATCTCATCCTTCTGAGTCTGCCTTGGTCTTTGTCTCCATAGAAATTTTTTATGGTTAGGTGTTTTTTTGTTTTTTTTTCCTATTTGGTCATTTTCCCAGCATTTTTTCCTGTAAACTGGGAGTTCTAAAAGTTGCTGATGGCTTGTAGGACTTAGAGGACTGTGTACTATTTTGCCCTGGAGTTAGGAGTGGTGCCAGGGCTTGGAACTTAAAGGGGTAGGTATGAGGTGCTCTGTTGTTGATTTAGGTAGGGTCTTGGGATCCCAAAGTTGGCTTATGCCCAGAATTAGAACTTGGCACAGTACGTGGTCAGCCCACACTCCTCTGTGTTGTTTTACTTATGTTTCCCCCATCCTATGAAAATCAAATCTCTCTGCCTACCTTTCAAGTTATTTTCCATAGGAAAACCCCCTTATTCATCTTTTTTGGTTCTATGACTCCTATTGTTTTGAGGTGTTATTTTAAGGTTGGTTTGGGAGTATTGTCGGAGTGAATCTTTTCTTCTTCTTTTGTTGCTTATTAAGCTGCTATCTTGACTCCGGCCCCTCTTTTGCATAATTTCTAATCACGCTCTGAATGTTTGAATTAATTCATAGTTTTACTAGCTTTCACAGTATCTCTAATATTGAATAATTCCATCTTTGCTAGTAGGCTGGTTATGAGGTGAAACCTGAGTGGTTTTTGCATTTTTCTTAGTAGTGACTTCGAACAATCTGATTTAATATGGTGGTTAATCTTTGTCAATTTCCTATATAATCTTGGATTTCAGATTTTGATCAGATATATTTAACTGGAAAAAAATTTCTTTTCCAGTCAACATTTTACCTTTTTATCCTACTTGAATTTTGTTGATGCAAAAGCATTTAATTGTCTAAAATGGTATAAAGAACACTGACTCAATAGAAGACCCAGTTCATATCCCTCCTCTTCATAATCTTGGGTAAGTCACTCATCCTTCTTAGACAGCTTTATCATTTGTAAAATGAGAAGGTTACATTAATGGCTTTTGAGGTCTCTGTTAGCTTTTGTTCTGTGACCCTATAATCTTTTTAAATTGCCTTTATTCCCTTGGCTTAACATTTTCCTCACACTTATAAATGTGAAAGACAGTTCCATTTTCATCCAGTTTTTAGGAATTATATTGCCTTTTACATTTAGGTTGCTTTGCTTAATGTAGCTCATGAGTTGTATGAACTTGGAAACTACTCCACCCTAATTAGACATACTTTAGGGGAAGATAAAGTTGTAAACTCCTGATTAAACAATGAAGGTACTTAACTCATATCTTATAGTGAAGCTAAAAGGTGTTAAGTGCCTAAAAAGGTTAAATTAATCACAAAAAGGTCAAGAAACTCACAAAAGGCAAGCTTAACAAAGAAGTGTGAAGTACCTCAGAAGATATAATCTAACCAGAGAAGGTGAGAACTAAAGAGTGGTGAGAACTAAGAATGGGCAGTCCTGGGAAAAAAGCATCTACTTTGATTGGTAGACTTAAAAATTTAGGGGAGGTGACATAAGAGAAAATTCTCTTTAAAAGGAGGCTAAAAGTCAGTTCAGAAATATTCTGAACTCAGTTCAGGAGATTGAGTTCAGTGAAGGACTGGAACCCAGCTTGGAGATGGTCTCATGGTGAATGATAAGACTGACTCCCTTTCCTTTAGACTCAGGAAGGCCATTTTGGCCAAGGCCTTTAACTACTGCCTGGCTCAGCGTGAGCGAGAGCAATTTAAATTCTCTCTCTCTCTCTCTCTCTCTCTCTCTCTCTCTCTCTCTCTCTCTCTCTCTCTCTCTCTCTCTCTCTCTCCCCTTTCCTTAATTCCTTCTCTCTAATTAATTAAAATCTCCATAATTTCCAGCTGACTTGGGTATTTTATTATTTGGGTATCATCCCTGGTGACCAAATTATTTAGATTTTAAGTCAAAACACTAAAATTATCATTACAATTGGATATCCCCAATATGTTTGTATGGGGGGGGTAGGTATTCTTATTAGTGTTCACTACCTAGAGAGGATGAATGGGTAACTCAAAACAAGTCAGACCTTCTCTGATAAAAATGCTCTTGTACATAATATATCTTTTCTCCCTAGATAATATCACTACCTGCCTAAAGACAATTCTTCCAGCCAATAGCAGAAAATAAGGATTGTGAACAAGGATGTACTAGACATTAATGACTCAAGTACATCTTGGAAGTCTTAAATCTGATGGGTCTTTCCCCTGGATATACAGAAGAAAATGACTACTAATTCCACTGGCATATTGTTCTATGTATCTTTTAGATTTTATTAGGAGATCCTACACCAGTGTGATTTTATCTTTATTGTTCATGGGGGTGGGTAGGTAGATTAAATAATAATGCCAGATGGAGCATTGTGCCCTGTTAGAAGGAGGTACAGCTAGAATGATCAGTAGATTCATGCCTATAGCACCTGCAGTGTTGAAAGAAATCCTTCCAACCCCTTTGTGTTTCCTTATCTAGTTTACTCATGTCTGATAGATTCAAAAGTTGCTTGGTCTTTGTTTTTTACCAGAGGATGGTACATTTGGAAAAGGCACCAGCTCCCAATCACCCTGAGTATATTACTTCTGCACTCAGATCTGGCCTGTAGTTAAGCACAAGGCTAATTTTTCTGGAATATGCCACCTAATATACTGCTTTGCTTCTCAGGGACCAGAATAGATATCCATGAAATTGGGTGGCAGTGGAGCTGATTTGATGTGTATATCCTTCTATCCTTTTGGTGTATACCAACAGTACTTTGTATACTTTGTATGTTACTGAAATCTTAGACTTAAAGAATATGATTGTATTGCTGTACCTTGTGATGCTGAATTGGAATAACTTATTAGGATTTTGATTTTGATCGCCCTCATTGCCTCAGTCTCACTCAGTTTCCTTCCCTTTTTATTCTGGAGAATTCTTTTCTCCTTAGTTCTTTTTCCCTTTGGACAGCTCTTATGCTCTGACATCTCCTTTTATTCCCAAGGCTTGTGGGTTGGTTTCAACTACTCTAATTTGGATACCTTCTCAAGATCTATTTAATAACTTTATGGCCTGATAATACCTTATGAAACTCTATGGAGACTGAGCACATGGCCTACAACTAGCATCAGGGCTATAAGAGGTTAGTAAGAAAGTTTTTTACGTGATTTTATCATCCATTCCTGTTTTCCGAGTTTTAACTTTTTTGTCCAATGAAGTTTCTGTTCTAGTCACTGATTAGACAATAGAGCTTTTTTATTCATCTATACCATTTCCGACTTGTTTGGTTACTGGAAACCATGGATGAGGAAATTGGACTCTGGGGGAGGGAGTCTATCTTAATTGTCTTGTTTCTATTTACCACTTTGGGGATTAATGTTATTTAGGACAGATATGCTGTCCTTTAAAATATTCTTTGGTGGGACTTCCTTTTTAACCTAGCTTCAGTAATTACTGATACTGCTTTTTTAATTTAGCTGGTCTTTTAAAAAAATGCTAAAAGATCAGTGGAGCTTTCTACCAGTCTCTTTTGCTGTCTTTACCATATCAGGCTAGCAAAACATTTGGAAGGCTGTGATTACTATGGATGTTAGAGGCAAAAGCCATGCTTTTTCCATTAATTTTTTTGTAATAAGTAAATGCTTTAACTTTTTTTTCAGAGTATGAAGCTTTCTTCAGTTTTTATCTTTATGATGTTCTCAACATACTGTAATTTAGAATAGAAAGCTGTGATGAGAACGGTTTTTGAAACATCTTTTGTTTTGTCCATGTTAGCTTGACGGATCAATCAGCTGATCTGTGCTTGCATTTGAATTAGAAGGTGATTAAAAGTAACTTATGTAAAGGCTTAAGTGTTTTTATTTTTTTATTTATTTTTTTTATTTATTTTTTTATTAATAGACACAGACTTAGGTAGACATCAACAATTCAGTGGTCCATTCTTCTTAAAAAAATTTTTTACTGATACTTTTTTGCATTATATGCCACAAATATTCCATGATGTCTCTAACCTACACAACCAAGTAGTGGTAACCAACAGTCATAGAATCATAGATGTAGAAGGGGCATCAGAAGTCATCTAGTTCACCTTGTTTTCATCTTATAAATGAGGAAATCAGCCCTTAGAGGTTACTTAACTTAATAAAGACCACAGAAGGTAGTAACAGGAGATATGAGTGGAACAAAATTTCTCTGACTCCCCAGTTTGATGTAGTATATCTCACAGTGGTCCTCCTGCCACAGTGAAATTCCTAGTCTGTGCAACTAGGCTAGAGCCTCAGCCTCCTACACTGTGAGTCCCACTGATTAAAAAAGGTATAGAAACATGTAGGACATTGATTCCAATATTTACTGTACCTTCCATTAAGGGAGATATTCTTATACCCTAAAGTGATATTGTTTATTAGGCTTGTGGACCCATGATACTCCTGAGTGTGACCTGAGCCAGCTAAAATGTAATTGGAAATATTTAACAAAATAAATAGAAAGGCAGGGGAACATAGCCTACAAGTGATTTTCTAAGTCAATATATAGCCCTCAAGTATCCTTACATATAAGTTAATGGTCCCCCTTTCTGTTAGAATTTGACAGTATTGCACTACAGGAAGTCTAGATGCAAAAATACTGACAGTGCCATGTCTTTTCTCTAAAGCCTTTTTCAAGCATTCTTAGTGGGAGACAAGAAACAAGTAGAACTTTGTAGGAGAGACATGAATTATTTTTCCCTGGGAGGTGCTAAGGATAAATGAATGATGTGTCCTGACACACTATTGGTTTGGGATTCAGATGTCCTGGTGTGTGGATTACTAACCTTTTGCAGCCAGAAATAAAATCAATGGGTAGGAGTTTCATTCACTGAGGCAGATGTCACTTCAATAAGGAAAAGAATCCTCCAAAATTAAGACTTTTCCAAAAGTGAAATGGAGTTTCTTGCCATTGGAGGCTTTAAAGTGGTAACTGGATCCCATGTGTCAAGAACCTTTGTAAGAGCCATTTAGAGTCTATTTATGGTTTGTTCTAGATAACCTCTCAGCTCCCTTTGAGGTCCAAAGTTCCATTCCTTCAAACAAATTTCTAAATTTGGAAACTGTCCTGGTTGGTTTTAATCTGAATTGAGTTACTTTATTTCTTTCCAACTTTTCGTAAATCAGTTTAATACCTTTTGGTGTTTCTTGAAAATACTAATGAATGATTCTTAGTTTTAATTCTGCTCTTTTTCCTTTTCTTTAAAGTCATATGTGCTTGTTGGACTAAATAGTCTCTGAAGTCCATTCCAAGTCTAATTCTCTGAAATGAGTCAAACATCTATGCAATCTGTCTCACAGCCATGAGGAAAGGTACTTTGCAGACATTACACACTATAGGAATATGAGTTATGTATACCCTGAAAACCTCAAATCTATTTACACATGCACACTTTAAAAATAAGCACACAGGGCCAGCTAGGTGGCTCAGTGGATTGACAGTCAGGCCTGGAGATGTGAGGTCTTGGGTGCAAATGTGACCTCAAGACACTTTCTAGTTTTGTGGCCCTGAACAAGTCACTTAACTCCTGTTGACTAGCCCTTGGTCCTCCTCTGCCTTGGAACCAATGCTTTGTATTGATTCTGAGACAGAAAGTAAAGGGTTTTTAAAAAACCTCACAGTTCACTAATTCCCTGGATCCTTTATTGAGACTTATAATAAAGCTTAGTTCTACTTTTTTTTCAGTTTCCCTTTTCAATTTTAATGTAAAGGGTGCATTATTGCGAGGCACAGCATTATTAAAAGCATTGACAAGGGGGCAGCTGGGTAGCTCAGTGGAATGAGAGCTAGCCCTAGAGACGGGAGGTCCTAGGTTCAAATCTGGCCTCAGACACTTCTCAGCTGTGTGACCCTGGGCAAGTCACTTGACCCCCATTGCCTAGCCCTTACCACTCTTCTGCCTTGGAGCCAATACACAGTACTGACTCCAAGACAGAAGGTAAGGGTTAAAAAAAAAAAGCATTGACAAACTGGAGAGGGTCAAGAAATGGGTGACCAGAATAATGAGGTCCTTCAAGACCATGCCAGGTATGGAGCTGCTGAATAAAGCTGAAGGAAGTCTTATACAACTGTGATAACTGCCTGGGCACATTACAAGTGCATGTTACCCAGTCTCAACTGGCTCTTACTGCTCAATAAGGCATTCTTTTATTCTTTCCTATTTGATTCCCTTTTTCATGCCTCACAGAAGTTATCTGCGAACCTTTTATTCCTTCCTCAACTCTTCCATTCCCTTCAGCTAAGCCTCTTACTTTTCTGAAAAAGTTGGGACCTGTTCTCTTTTGAATCTTCATCTCCTACCTAACCATTGTTTCCTCTCTTCCTTCAAACATGCCCAAGCCTCGCCATCCTTAAATTTCCATGCTTCTCCTCTACCATCCCCTCAAACTGTCATCCTATGTCTCCTTCCTTTCTGTGCTCAAGTCCTTGAAAATCATTTGACTACATTTCCAACCCTTGTTCTTGTCTTCCCATTCACTCCTCATCCCTTTTCAGTCTGGCCACTCATTCCTCATTCCTCCACTGAAACAGCTTTATCCAAAGTTACCATTGATCTCTCAAATAACAATGTGATGATCTCTTCTCAACCTTTATCTGCTGACTACCTTCCCCTACTGGACACCTTTCTCCTCACTGGATTTTCATGATGTGGGTCCTTGTTTTTCCTATCTGTCTTGACTGCTTCTCCTTGGGGTCCTTTGCTGATGCATCATCCATAGCATGTCATTCCTGTTTGGGGATATTCTCCAAATTTCTGCCCTATGCCCTCTTTTCTATCTACCCTCTCTATAACCTTATCACTGCCATATGTTTAATTTACTATTACATGGATGACTCAGAGGTCAGTTTATCTAGCCTCAGTCTCTCTCTTTGAGTTTTGGTTCTAACTTGACAAATTTACTGTTGGACGTGTTAAACTAGATATCCCAGGGATCTCTTCAATTCAGCACATCTAAAACTGAACTCCTTACCTTTTCTCCTACATCCTCCTCTTTCCCGAAATCTTCTATTGAAGGGACCAAAGTCCTTCCAATGCCTCAAGTTCCTAAAGTTACTGTTGTCCTAGACTCTTTCTCCCTCACTCTGCATGAACAGTCAGCTTTCTAAATCTGTTACTACCTTTATATTACAGCATCTCTCAGATATAAGCCTTCTTTTCCATTCATGTAGACTTAATTCAGACCTACATCACCCCTCATCTGAACCTCATTTGGTCTCTTTACCTCCATTCTCTCTCCACTGCCATCCATCCTGTATGCTGTTTTCAGAGTATTTTTCCTTAAACACAGATCTGACCATGGGACTCTCCCTGACTCCATCAATTCCAGTAGTATCCTGTTGCCTTTAGAATTGAATATTAAGTCCTCTCTTTAGTTTTTAAAGTCCTAAGCAATATGATCCCACTCTATTTTTGCATCCTCAGTGGGCATTACTTTCATTCCCATACTCTTTGATGCAGCCAGACTAGCCTTTCTATTTTTCATGAACTATATACTTCATCTCTGATCTGTGTGTCTTTGTACTGTCTGTCCCCCAGACTTGGAATAAATTGTTTCCTTGCTTAGAGGCCCTCTCACAGCTCAAATAACCATCTTCTAGCATGAAGCCTTTCTTGACTTCCCCAACTGCTAGTACCCTCCTTCTCAAACAATCTTGAACTTTTAACTATTTCTTTACATTTGTATTTACTGACTTTATGCTGTACATATTTTTATATACTTGTCTCCTTCATTAAAATTTAAGTTCATTGCAAATAGGGAATGCTTGGTTCTTTGTTCTTATATCTGCAATGCCTATAACCTATAAAGTTCTTAATAAATATTGATTGATTGATTTAAGAAAGTGGAAGATCTTAACTGTCAACAATCTTAATCATGTGAAAGACATTAAGTTTATTCTGCTGTATTCTAGAAGTATAAGTACAGAGGTAGATGTTAGAGTGGGACAAATCTTTGCTCAGTGTAAGGGAAAATTTTCTAAAATAGAGCTATCTCAAAGTGGAATTGGACTATTTTCACCTGTAGTGAGTTCTCTATCATCTGATGTTTTCAGGCTAAGGTTCAGTAGATACTTTATGGGGACAATGTAGTGAGTTTTTCTGTACACCAATGGGATAGTTTTGATGCTCTCCAGGGTCCCTTCTGACTCTGATACTGATTCTGAGTGTTGTGTTTATAATAGTAGGGGTGGATTTTCATCTAGTGACTTCCATACTCTCATGTATGTCTTAAGAGTAGTCTAATTAGGGTTGCAGCTTTTGGCCTCAGGTTATGGCCATAACCTGGTGGTGACAGTTGGATTATGCTCTATCAGGAGTTCGCCAATCACTGATAAATGAGAACTACTTCAACAGAAGCACTTTGATGATTGGCAGAAGCACTGAACTGGGAGATAGTAGATCTTTGTTTCCTCATTGTATCCAATAAACTATAGGTAATCTGTAGAATCCTTGTAATTCTAGAATTTGATTCACAATAATAATAACCAGTTACTTGTGCTATTCCCTCAGTAAAATTCCTTGCCTCTGCATCTTGGTAGACCCCCAGGATATTTTTAGATATGGAAACCAGCCAACAGGAAGATCTGTTGTTTTCTTTTTTTTCCTATTTGAATTAGTTTATTTAGTCAATTTAGAACATTATTCCTTGCTTACAATAATCACATTATTTCCCTCCTGCCCCTCTACCCACTCTTCCCTCAGCCAATGCGCAATTTCATTGGTATTGTGTTCTTGATCAGGACCTATTTCCATGTTGTTGTTTACACTAAGATGTTCATTTAGAGTCTACATCCCCAACCGTATCCCTTCGACCCATGTATTCAAGCAGTTGTTCTTCTTTGGTGTTTCTACTCCCACAGTGTTTCCTCTGACTGTGGATAGTGGTTTTTCTCTTAGGTTCCTCCAAGGTGTTCAGGGTCATTGCATTGCCACTAATGGAGAAGTTCATTAGGTTCGATTGTACCACAGTGTATCAGTCTCTGTGTACAATGTTTTCCTGGTTCTGCTCCTCTCACTCTGCATCAATTCCTGGAGGTTGTTCCAGTCCCCATGGAATTCCTCCACTTTATTATTCCTTTGAGCATAGTAGTATTCCATCGCCAACATATACCACAATTTGTTCAGCCATTCTCCAATTGAAGGGCATCCCCTCATTTTCCAATTTTTTGCCACCACAAAGAGCATAGCTATGAATATTTTTGTACATGTCTTTTTCCTTATTATCTCTTTGGGGTACAAACCCAGCAGCGCTATGGCTGGATCAAAGAGCATACAGACTTTTATCACCCTTTGGGCATAGTTTCAAATTGCCCTCCAGAATGATTTGATCAGTTCACAACTCCACCAGCAATGAATTAATGTCCCAAATTGGAACTTGGGCTTCCCTGAGCTCTGAAGACTTTTGATGGGATTAAGATCAGCTGGGTTGGGCTGGATGTGCCCTGAGGCCAAAACTTCCTGGAAGGCTTTTGAATTGAGACCTTCAGGAGGGTTCCCCGACTCTGTCTTGTTGTTAGGTTTGATTTTCAGTCCCCTAGGATCATTTAGTTTGTGATCAGTAAGGAAGAGTTTTCAGAGGTCTGAGCTATTGCTGCTCCTAAGCCACCATCTTGACTCCGCCTCTGTGACTTCTTTTTTGAGTCACCGGTTTTTAAGAATTAGATTATTTAGTTTCCAAGTAATTTTACATTTGTCTTTCCACTGACTCTTGTTAATTATAATTTTTATCACATTGTGAACTGAAAAAGTGGCATTTATTTCTTCTGCATTTGTTTGCAATATTTCTATGCCCTAGTACATGGTTAATCTTTGTATATGTACCATGTACTACTGAGAAGAAGGTATGTTTCTTTTTATCCCTATTCAGTTTTCTCCAAATATCTTATTTGTTTCTTATTTATTTTTCAGTTCAATTTATCTTGTTCTGAAATGTGTGAATTTTAAAACTACTCCACCCTACTTAGACTGTACTTTAGAAGATTTGATTTAGCTATCTCCTGATTGTAACAGTGAAGACAATCTCTTTAACAGAATCACGAATGTCTTGTAGTACTTTACTCCACCCTACTTAGACATACTTTAGGGGAAGATAAAGTTGTAATCTCCTAACTGAACAATGAAGGTACTTAGTTCTCACCTTATAGTGAAGCTAGAATTTTAAGCTAAGTCTATTCTTAATACAAAAAGGTGTTAAGTAACTATAAAGGTTAAATTAATCACAAAGAGGTCAAGTAACTAACAAAAGGTGAACTTAACAAAAAAGTGTGAAGTTGCTCAAAAGATATAGACTAATCAAAGAAGGTGAGAACTAAAAATATGGGCAGTCCTGGAGAAAGCCTTTGAAGTGATTGGTAGATGTGAAAATTTAGAGGTGGAGATGCAAGGGTGAAAGGTCTATATATTTGGGATTTTTTCATCTCTCAAAACCTCTTTCCCCGGAAAGTTGGATCTGGCTGATCACTTCCCGTGAGAAGCTTGAGTGCCAGTTTGATGCTGGAACTCAGCCTGGAGGAGCTCACTCAGACAGCTTCCTTGAGACAGTCTCATGGTGAGTGTTAAGACTGACTTCTTTTTCCCTTGGGCTCAGGGAGGCCAAGACCTTTAACTCCTCCCTGGCTCAGACTGAGCCGGAGCAATTTAAATTAACTCTTTTTTCTCTCCCTCTCTCTTCTCCTTAAATTCCTTTCCTCTATATTAATTATTAATTAAATTATCATAAATTTCCAATGACTTGGGAATTTTATTTGAAGACTATTTAAATCTAGATTTAAAGTCACAACTCTAAATTCATCTTTACAAAGGGGAAGGTTGAGATCCCCCACTGGTATGGTCCTACTATCTATTTCCTCCTTGAGTTCCTTTAATTTCTCCTTTAGAAATCTAGATGCCATACCATTTGGTGCATAAATATTTAGTAATGATATTACTTCATTGTTTATAGTACCATTTAGCAAAATGTAATTTCCTTCCTTGTCTCTTTTAATCAGATCAATTTCTACTTTAGTTTTGTCTGGTATCATGATTGATACTCCTGCTTTTTTTACTTTAGCTGATCCATAATAAATTCTGCTCCAGCCTTTTGCCTTGAATATATGTGTCATCCTACCTCAAATGTTTTTCTAGTAAACAACATATGGTAGGATTCTGGTTTTTAATCCATTCTGCTATCTGCTTCTGTTTAATGGGTGTGTTCATCCCATTCAAAATCAGTGTTATGATTACTAACTGTGTATTGCCCTTCATCATGTATGGGGTGCTCAGGGAGGAGTAATATCTTTGGTATGGAGGGCTTGTCTTGCGCTCCTAGGGCAGCTCTCCAGCCTCTGACCCTCACCTGACACCCAGCTCTCACTTGTGGCTCCTAGTAGCTGCTAGCATGCGGCAGCGGCCACACCCTGGGCAACGGCTTCGACAGGCTGGCTAAACCTTGTGAGGGTAGCCATTGGGTCGTCGTCAACCCCTAGTGAACTAGGATTTTGCTCACCCAGCATGTGAAGACTGTTTTGGCGGAACAGGCAGAAGAAACCAACAAGAAGTTTCAATGGCTGAGATGGCGATACAGCAAGGCACTGTGGAGTGCTTAGGGTGTGTTGGAGCACAAAAGACAACACGGCCATCCAATGCAGCTGAGGAAGTCTCCAGGTGTAACGACTTTTCGTGCCACTGGACCCAGGCTTCCAATGCCGAGAGAGTGGGACTGTCTCTGTGCATCGACTTTTCCACTTAAATCTTCATGCACGTGTCTTTGTGCACAAAAACACACAAAGACAATCATCATCCTTGGTTACTGAGAGACTACTACTAACTAATTGCCCTTCATCATGTTATTGCTTTTAGATCCTGCTCTCTTCCCTTTCTCTCTGTTCCTCCTCACCTATGTTTTGCTTTTTGTCAACCCTCACTTCTCCCTCCTTTCATTTGCTTCCCTTTTCCCTTGTCTTATTCCCCTTTTTACTTCTCTTTAGGGTAAGATAGAATTCTTTACCCCACTGAGTATACATGTTTTACCCTCTCTGAGCCAGTTATGATGAGAGTAAAGTTTAAGCATTGCCCATCACCTCCCTTATCCTCCCCTCTCTATAATGATTTTTCAGGCCTCTTTATGTTATATAATTTACCTTCTTTCTTTCCCTTCCCTTTTCTCTCAGTGAAGCCCTCTCTTTCAACCCTTGATTGATTTTTTTACATATTCATATGCATACATATATCATAAATATGTATCTTTCCATATCATCACATTTACATAAACATCATGTCATTATATATCATATCTTAATCAGCTTACTTCTCCACCCTCTTTCTGAGTAAATTACTTCTATCTTCTCTACTACTAAGTAATTTTTGAGAATTACAGAAATCCTCTTTCCATGTAGACATAAACATTTTGACTTAAATGCATCCCTTAAATTTTCTCTTTCTTATTTACCTTTTTGTGCTTCTCTTGTGTCTCATGTTTGGACTTCACATTTTTTGTTTAGGTCTGCCTTATTCCTCAGGAATGCTTTGAAATCTATCTTTTTTAAAAAATATTTTCCCATGTTTACATGATACATTTTCTTTCCCTTTCCTCTTTCCTCCCCCTCGCTGGGTTGTACAAATGTTGTCACTTGATACCTATTTCCATATTATTCATTTTTGCTATAGAGTGATTGTTTTAGGGCCTAAACCCCAAATCACATGCCCATATATACATGTGATGAGTGATGTCATGTTTTGCTTTTGTATTTCTACTCTCATAATTCTTTTTCTCAATGTGGTGGAACTCTTCTATCTTATTGAATGCCTATTTTTCCCCTGAAAAAATGTACTCAGTTTTGCTGGATCGGTGACTCTGGGTTATAACCCCAAATCATTTGCCTTTCTGAATATATCCTATTCCATGCCTTTCAATCCTTTAATGTAGATGCCTCTGGGTCCATGGTTTTTGATTGGTTTATTTCTAGCTGCTTGAAGCATTTTTGCCTTGACTTGGTGGCTCTTGTATTTAGCTATTATATTAGTTGTCATTTGAGGATTTCTTACTGGAGGTGATCTATGGATTCTTTTAATTTCAATTTTATTTTCTTGTTTGAGGATCTTTGGGCAGTTATCTTTGATAATTTCTTCTAATTTGATGTCCAAGGTTTTTTCTTGATTGTGGCTTTCAGGTAGTCCAGTCATTCTCACATTGTCTCTCCTAGATCTACTTTCTAGGTCATTTTTTTTTCATTGAGATATTTCATGTTTTCCTCTGCTTTTTAATTCCTTTGATTCAGCTTTATTGTTTCTTGACTTCTCATGAAATCATTAGTTTCTAGATGGTCGATTTTGATTTTTAAGACCTGATTTTCCTCTGTTGATTTTTGGTTCTTTTTCAATTGGCTCATTTCTTCTTGCATCACTTTTATTACTCTTTTCCGCTTTTCCTCTGCCTCTCTTAATTGGTTTTTGAAGTCTATTTTGAGTTCTTCCAGAATATATATACAATCCATATTTTTCTTTTGGACTTTGCATGTGTTTCCTTTGCTTTCACTGTCTCCTTCTGTGTCTGTACCTTACTTTTTGTCACCATAAAATTCTTTTTTGTTATTTGCTCATTTTCCTATCTAATTATAGGTAGGCTTGGGGGGATGGTGTGATGGTCTGAGGTATAATAGGTCTGAAAGCTCCCTCCCCATGCTGATTCAGTTGGTTCTTGAGATGCTGATTGCTTAAAGACTTGCCTTAGGCCATCAGGTTAGGGGCTCTGTACTTGATCCAATCGGGCAAACCTTTGATTGTCTCTGCCCTGAGCTTTAGGCAAAAAGATTAGTACTTAGTCCTTAGTACTATCAACCACCCTAAAGTGTGTACTAAGTCCTTTTCTCAAGCCCAGGCTAGAATTCCCTGGGCTCTGGCTCTGGACTTCTCCACAGGTTTGAAATTTCAAGGGGTGTGGAATAGGCTTATACCACTATTTGCCCAGGCAGGATTTTAGGGTCTGGATGTTGGCTTGAGCATAGGTTCCAAACTTGTGACAGCAGATGTGGGGTGCGGGAGTGTGGCTTGCTCTTCCCTCTTTGCTACAGCTTCTTGCTGATTCGGCTCTCCCGGTGTCCCAGATGTTCTTTGTGTACTTTTGGGGTTTTTCTTTTCCTCAAAATTGTTTCACTCTATCTCCTTATTGATTCTTTCACTCCTGTATTCTTTTTGTGGCAATATTTTAATCTTGGTTGGAGAGGTTTCTTGTGGTCTTTTGGAGCTGCTCTGGATTACTCTGTCATTTTGGATCCACCTCTGGATGTCTGAGCGAGTTTTCTTTACAACACATAAGGATAATAGACCTAAGCATGGTTGTTGGGTTTTTCCTTCATGGTAACAAGAAGTGACCCTATGAATCATAGCCTAGTTAATCTAAAACATAGATTTAAAGGAAGGAACAATAAACCTGCACACTTAAATATTATATACATCTTAAAGCTTCAAAGCAGTTTCGTAGACGAAACAAATGAAAGGGGAGTATCAGTAATGCCTAGTGGCTAGGGGACTAGCATTGAAGTTAAAAGCCCCACGTTCAAGTCTTGCCTCTGACCACATCCTGGCTGTGTGACCCTGGACAAGTCACTGAAGTTACTCAGTGTCCTAGGTAGCATCCTGAGTCTCTTCTTACAGAGGAAGAGTTAGTGATCTTCTTGAGATGGGAGGGTTGGGTTTCTATGTGGTTCTACTCTTATTAGAGGAAGAATATTCCTAGACGCCACACATATTTGTACTTCTTACCTTTTTCTGCGATCTAAAGTCTGGGTGGAGGAAGGAGGAATCTACATCCAGTTTTGCAGGACCCCAGCCTCAGAGTGAGCTATCAGCAGCACGCAAAGTATGGGAACTGGTTCCAGGAAATTTCAAGAAACTTGCTCCCAAAGTTCTCCAACATTGTGCCTCTGTAATAGCTCTCGTTCCATCACACTCCTTCGTTGATTAGAGTGATTGGTATCATCTCTTGAAACACAGTGAGCTATAGTGCCTGCCGGATTCTGAATCAGTGAGCCTTGGATTTGAGTCCCACCTCACATGCTTTTACTACCAGTGCAGACACAGGTAAGCCCCATAGCCTCTCTGAACCTCAGTTTGCTAATCTATAAAGTGGGATTATTATAATGACACTTGCCTCTCAAGGTATGTATAATCTAGCATCTTCCTCAGTGACACCCTTCTGCCATTTCATTTTACTGAAAGCAAACTTAGGATGATTCAGATCTACCTCACAAGATTGTCTTAAGTATGAAGTAAGGAAGTATTTATAAGCACCATATAAATGTCAACTCTTGTTATCAACTCTTCTTCTTTTCTCCTTTCTTCTTTTCTTATGTAACAACAGAAATGACTGGACCCAATGAGGCTGGGGTATCCCTTCCCACTAAAGGTGCCAATCCTGGAACCAAAGGGAAAAATCACTTAAAACTTGTACTTGACTCATGTCTAGGGTATCCTTGGTCATTATAGAGCATAGATCAGATGTAAAACAACTTGAATTCCTTAACAAAAGGAAATGATTTTTAAAAAGGTGGCCAGTAAGCATACATTGACCAAGTCATATAACATGTAACAGTAATCCATAACTAGGGTTATATTCTTCTGGGAGATTGATAATTAAGACATGAAATACTTAGTGTGACTACTGAACTGCCATTTCACCTTCATCTCAACACTGTGCTATCTGAATAGTATCTTCTGGAAAGCCAGGATATGGCTTCAACTCATCACCTGGATAAGGGCATTTTATCTGAGAAGGATATAATTGCATCAAAATTCAGTTTCTCAAGGTGAAGCGGCAACTAGGGGCCTGAGGTCCAAGCTCAAGCTTGCTTAGGCAGAATATCTATTTACTTACATGTATATCTGCCAAGGTATTAGGAAAGAAATCCCTACCCAAACAGGATGGCAGAACAGGCAGGGGCCACATATAAAGAGGTCTATCTACTTGACACACAGAGCATGCTAGAGGATAGAACCACTCCTTTTCAAATATTTGGATTTGGCTTTTCTTCTTGGTTCAGTGTCTAAACCTCTTAGATGTAGGATCCCCTCTCCCTACTCTTTCATGGGGACCAATAAAATGGTTGCCTAATTTTCCCCAAACCCAGGTCTTTAATTACTCATATACATATGTCACTGCAGGTGTCCTGGGGACCTCAAATCCATTCATAATCCATAGGATGGCGCCTGTAGTTTCACCCCTTTATATTTTGGAGGATGTTCTCAAATCTAACTCCAATCCTATTTAAAATCTAATCTCCTCACTTGCTGTTTCAGAATGTTTTTCTTCTAGGTAGTTCCAGCCCGTAAATTAGTTCAACTTTATGCACAGTAGCTAGTTTCTTTTTGCTTAGTTTTATTTGCCTCAGTTTCCCTAAGCTATCAGCAGAATTATATAATTCAATCTTAGACATTTCATGTTTTACTGTTTCCCAAACTAATATGACCGTGGTCCACTTTTCATCTTGAAATATATTTTATGACAACTCACATTTCTCATATAGTGTTCCTCCCTTTCCAACAATGCAAAATTAATTCTTTCTTTTCCAGATAAGGAAGTTGAGATTCAGATTGTGTCTTGCCTTAAGTCATCATTCAGTTACTAAATGTTGGAGATGGTATTCAAATTCAGGTCTCCTAGCCAAGTCAGAACTTAAATCTACTTTACTATTCTGCCTCTTGGAATGTACCATGGTGGGTTTGATTCTAGACTATGGAATGCTCTGCAGATGAAGAGAAGAGGGCAAGTGTTAGTAACACATTGTTGTTCATCAATATAGACAGAAGAGGGGGCAGCTGGGTAGCTCAGTGGATTGAGAGCCAGGCCTAGAGATGGGAGGTCCTAGATTCAAATCTGGCCTCAGACACTTCCCAGCTGTGTGACCCTGGGCAAGTCACTTGACCCCCATTGCCTAGCCCTTACCGCTCTTCTGCCTTGGAGCTAATACACAGTATTGACTCCAAGACGGAAGGTAAGAGTTTTAAAAAAATATATAGACAGAAGAAACCTTAAAGGTTATCCATTTTGTGCAACCCCTTCAACTTATAGAGTAAGAAATTTAGACACATTGGAGAAGAAGAGAGACTTCCTTAGGTCATTCATGCTGGTCCTCTGCACAATATCATGTATAATCTATATAGATAGTCTTCCCTCTCTTACCTGAACAGTGTTAAATTTGGATAGTCTTTGGAGAAGATACCTAAATGCTCAGTAATGCAGCTATCTAATTTGTGTTTATAGAAAAGAAACAAAAATTTGTAAGGCCAGATTGGAATGAAAAGTTATGCTAAATAATAATTCATTTCTGCTATCATAGGGATGTGAGAAATGACAATGGCCATATATTCTGTGGTTTTCCTTCTTAGCTAGGGAAAAGCCTTTTGAAGTTCTGAAGTTTGAGGTATCTCCATCTCCAAAATGGACTAATAGCTGGGAACTTTTTCATCAGTGAAAGGATCTTTAACCCATTGAGCCTGCATCCCAAGTTAATCTGAGAGCAAGGATCTGAGACAGGTAATGGAGTTTGTATAATAAGATGGGATTATCTTTGTGAGAAAGGAAAGGAATTATTTTATAATATTTTCTTGGGTTTTACCGATGTTTTCTGTTTTTCTTGCAAAGTAAATTTTGCATGTGTCTCATCCACAAACCCACTGAACTTGCTCTTGTAACCAAAACCAAACCAAAAAAAAACAAGTTAAATAATAAAACTAACCACCACAGTGCCAGTGTAGTAGCATTTCTCAATACCCATGAGGAGGAGGGAGGTGCCAAAGTGGCTTGCTTGTGCTGAAGGAGATGGATGACAGTGAGGACCATGTGTTAGGGGAACCCTGCACAGAGGTGGTAGCATTGAAAGATGAGTAGAAGTTCAGTTGCTGGAAGAAAAGTTGGTAGAGGGAACAGACTTAAGGTAATAGCATGAATAAAGGTAGGGAAGTTGTAATGAGCATTTACCTGTAGGCATTTTCCTCATCTGGGTTCTTAGCAGAAAACTGCCTGCCTGTCTTTCTGTTACATCTTCAGCAACTTACTTCACTAATGGGAGTCCTAGGATTTAAAAATAGTAGAATCCAAGTAGGATAGTGGGAAAAGAAGTTAATTTGGAGTCAGACAACCCACCTTTGAATCTTGGGGCTGCCTTTTATTACCCATGTGATCTTGGGCTAGTCACTTATCCTCTCTAGGCCTCCATTCCTTATCTGGAAAATGTCAAAGTTGAACTATATAACTTGGGAGATCCCTTTACCCTTTAAATCTAGAATCCTATTATTATATGAATCTGACATTTAGTATCAGTGAGAATTTGGGCAAGTCACTTACCATTTCTTAGCCTCAGTGACTTCATCTGTATAATGAGAATGATAATAGCTACCTTTAAGGGTTACTTTTGTTAGAATTCAATGAGATAACATGTATAATGTAGTTGGCAGACTTTAAAGAGATATATAAACTAACTTTTTTTGCTACTACTTAATATATAAGAAATAGAAGGGACTTGAGAGACAATGTAGTCTAAACTCCTTGTTGGACTTACCAGTCCTCCAGACTCTAATTTTTTTTTGGTTGTTGTACCTTTAAGTTTTTAATAAAAAAAAAGTTATAGATGTCTTTCATTTTTATTTCAGCCAGTTCCAAATATAGCCCTTCTCAACCACTACCAAGTGAACCCTCCTTTGTAACAAAGATAAGCATTTAATCTTTAAGTGGTTAGGCTGACATGTGACAGTATCTGACATGTGACAGGTGCCACATTCCACCTCCATAGTCCTTACCTCTACTGAAAGAAGAGAGGTCCTTCCTCATTAGCTCAAACTTCAGTATTGTAGACCTACCATTTCATCCAATATTCCAAACTATCAGCAAAAGTACTTGAAATATGTAGAAGCTTCTTGCATTAAGGCATGTTTGCAGTCATAGATCTACAGAAGCCACCAGAAACATGTATTTCTTAGAACCCTAGAATCATCAGTGCCTCAACCTGTCCCTCAAACCTCATACTGGGTATAAAAGGATGGAAAAAAAACTTGAGATTATAAGGCTAAATTGTGGAAATTATATTTTGTCATAATCCAAAATCAGTTCAACTTGTTTTCTCAAAGACCTTGATCCAAGTTCTCCTGACATGTACTAGCTATGTTATCACAGGCAAATTATTTAACTTTTTAAGATAAAAAATTCGAGTTGCTTATTGCTCAATAGACCGAGGAAATCATAGGTCTGAAGCAAAACAAGAGCAAAGATTACAGTGTACGCAGTTCTTAGAGCAAGTGATTTCTTTTTCTCTCCCCAGTTATGTATTTCACATATACTGTGATAATTAACATTTTCTTTTCCACTTTTTTTAGTAACTTTGACTTTAATATGGGAGCACATAGTTCTATTTTTGTGAGAATATTTTCTAGTTTTTTTAATATAGTTCTCAAGTGATACCACAATATCTAGAGGATTACTTGATATTGTATTCTTACCTACTGCTCCAGACCATTAAAAGGCAGCTTACAGACTGTTGGGAGACTGTAATGAAGCTTAATAAGAGACACCCCTCATCTTATTGTTTCCTATAGGCAAATGTCTCACCCTCAAGAATTTTGTAGTCTAAAGTAAGTAACTATTGAAGGTTTCAAAATCCAGAACCATTTGTGAGAGTTTGTATCTATTTTAAACTGTCAGAAGGGTCTTTCTGTAACAGCACACCAGTGGGAGTAAAGGACTTGGCATGCCAGCTGCCTGGAGAACTGACCTGAAATATGAACTTGGGAAGGATTTCTGACCAAGGACAGGGTGAGGACATGCCATTGTGATTTTCTGCATTAGAATGAGTCTTAGAATGTCCCCTGAACAGGCCCTCTTACACAAAGGCTTGGGGATGGTTTGCGTTTGGCAACAACTGGAGAGTCTTTGGAAATTCCTGTCCTCTGTACCTCAATACAAGATATTCCTTTGCTGAATGTATTAATTACCTATCTCCTGAGCCCAGACTTGCAAACTTTGGGTTATATTTGATGCTTTTCTTTCCCTTGTACCCATATCTGATCATTGACAGGTAAGTACCATGGATTTAGAGAGAAAGTGGTATAGAGGATGAAAGACTGGGATGAAATCCTACCTCTGATACTCTCTGAGTAACTATGGGCAAGTAAGCTAATCTCTGTGAACCTTAATTTCTTCTGTTAAAATGAGGGGACAATGATTATAGTACCTAGCTCAGGATTATTAGGAGGTTAAAATGAGATTCGAAGCATTAGGCCAACCTTACAGTGCTTTATCATTGTAAAATATTACTGCTCTTCCTTTCCCTGTGCCTTTTGTTTCTTCTATCAAAGCTCAGGCTCAAGTGATCTTTTAACGGTGTTAGTTGCTACAGCTTGTCTTATCTTTGATCTTTCTAGAATCAGCTTTTAATTTTGTTTACCATTTCCATAGTGTTTTTGGTTTCTGTTTTTCCTTGACTTTTTAATGTCTTCTCATTTTTTTGGCTTTCCAATGTGTAAAAATGTTTAATCAGATCATTAATTCTCTTCATTTTTTGTTATGTATATATTTAAAGGCTATGATATTCCCCCAAGTATTGCTTTAGCTTCCTCCCAAAAATTTTGGTATGTTAAGTCATCATCTTCTTTTACACAATTATTATTTTTCTTTGATTTGTTTTTTTACCCAGTCATTATTTCTTTTGTCTCCATTTGAATCTGCCTTTCATTTGTGAATACTAAACCACTTACTATTTTTATTAAAATCTATAAAGGATGTATTTAGCACTTTTTATATGTTAGCAATACCTCTGCACCAAAGCACGGTCAGTTTCTTTCATGGTTGTGTGGTGCTGAAAAATAAATATATTCTTTAGCAGTCCCATTTAGAAGACTTCATAAATATTTTGGCTCCAATTTCTGAAGAAATTTGTCCCATTTTATTATTCTCTTTGTCTGATTTTATTTTTTGTTAGACATAAGCAAAAACTACTTACTAGAGGGGCATTGAAATCATCTGCCCACTATTATATGAATGTTTTATAGCTTATTTAATTTTCCCTTTAATAACTTCACATACTATGGCATTTGGAAAAAATAAGTTTAATGCTGATGTTTATAATGATTCCTTTCATCATAATCTAGTTTCTTTTTTAAAATCTCTAAAAAGTTTGTTTTGGCCTTGCCTCATAGCGAGATCACAACTGCTTTTTTGTATTCATATGATGCATAGTAAATTTTTTTCTAATCCCTCATTTTTTTCTGTGTTATATTTGGATTATATATATATATATATTTTTTTTAAATCCTTTCCTTTCTATCTCAGAATCAATACTGAGCATTCTAAGGTATATGATATGGGCTAGGAAATTGGGGTTAAGTGATTTGCCCAGGATCACACAGCTAGAAGGTGTCTGAGGCTAGATTTAATTAAATGTTTCTTTTACAGAACATATTTTGGGGGGTTGTTTTCTTACCCATTTGTTAATCTTTTTTGTTTTATTGGCTTGCTTAACACATTTATGTTTACAATTTTGAGAGCTAGGTTTATATTTGTCTCTAATATTGTTTTTACCCCCTTCTTCCTTTGCAAACAGTAATTTCTTTAATTCAGTTACTGTAGCTTAATGCATTTTAAGGCAACTCTTCACCTGCTCTGTTCCTCTCTCCCTGAAAACCTCCCTCACCCCCTACCCCAGTACCTTTCCCTAGTTTTAGACTTTAGATTTTTCTTGCTTCTTTTTATGTAGTTATTGAAATTGGTTTTTTCTTCTCAGATATCAACTTGAATCCCCTTCCTTCTACTTTGCTTTGTCTTTGTTTTTAAAGTTTCATTCAAGTACCTTTTTTGAACAAGAATTTCTTTTCCCTTATTATATTCATTATTTATCTTCCCTTTCTGTTCTAGACTTTATTCTTAGATTAATAGCTCTAATACTTTTAAAATCCTCCTTTAATCTCTGTGTTCTTAATGGAATTAAAATTTTCTATGTAGCTATGAGTTGCCTTCTCTAAACAGTTTCTATTACTGCCTTGTGCATATTTCCCCCTATCCTGCTTTATTCTTTTATAACTCACCCTTAGAAATATCAATTCATACAGGTGATAGGCTATTGACTCATGTTGGATATTTTCCTCTTTTCCTGATTGTGCAGTTCATTATTAGCCTTTGCCCTCCCTGTGGCCCATCTCCGCCCCCCCCCACCATTTACTTTGAAATTTCTTCCCTGAATCTATTCCTTCTTAGTCTTCCAGGTGTTATTTGCCTCCAGAAGCTCTGATTCTCCTCCTGAGTCAAAATGAATGGTATCTACACACCAAATCCCTGTAGACAAAACCAATTGTGAAGTCTCCATCTCCTTTTAAAGAATCACTTTTTCTCCATTAGAAACATTCATCAGTGGTACCTCTTCCCATTACAGAAACAAGATTTTCCCCTTATTTTCAGTACCTCCCTTTTGGTCTACTCCTATTCTTCTGTAGGCTCTGTTTTTCACGAGTGAGTATAAGAATTATTTTCCCTTTATTTTTAGCTTTTGACTTGATTAAAGTATTTCACATATTCCCCTCTTAACTTTGTCATCTCCTTTTTATGTAACCTCTCATTCAATAATTTAATTAACAGAATAATTTGATTCACCTACAGGCGATAGGAGTATTATGAGATTTAGTCCTAGATGTTTCAGGCCCCTTTGTTTACTTCTGTTCGACTTCATTTAGACTTGTCTCTTGATTCATTTGGAAAGAAATCTCTTAAAAATCTCCTGTTGTTAATTTATTGATGTCCTTGGTTACCCCCCTTTGTTACCTTTTGTGTATTTCTGTTACCTGGGATATTTAAGAAGTAAATAATCTCTACAGGTCTACTTTTCTTTATAGGAATGTTTTGAATTCCTCCTTTTTATTGAACTTCTGTATTTATGGTTAGGCTCAGATTTGAAAAGTAGGTCATATCACTTTGTGTTACATCTTGAACGTCTTTGGTCTTCAGAATACATTATTCCATTCCCTCTTGTAGTTTCTTATGGGTACAGAAAAATCTTGTGATATGTTAATTTACTTTTTCTGTTATATTTGATGGTCCTTCTTGTTTGTCTGCAGAATAATTGTTGTTTATGTATGGAATTTCTAATTTCAGCTCCTTTATGTCTTAGAGCTCATTGCATAAAATGCTGGACCTATGTCAGATGCATGAATGCAATCTGACCTCAAGCACTTACTAGCTGTTACTTAACCTTTCTCTGCCTCATTTTCCTTATCTGAAGAAGGGAGATAATAGCACTTACCTTTATGGATTGTTGTGAAGATAAAATGAGTTGATATTTGTAAGGCACTTTGCAATGCTAATTATTATTGTTTTTATTTTTCTGGAGGCAATCTATAGATTTTTTTTCAATTGGCACTTTATTTTCTTTATTTAGAAGATTTTTTAGGTGTTCAATTTTTTTAACATGGATTTTTCTAGATGTTTTATCTCTGTGCATCCTGTCCTTTTAGATCAGTATGTTTGTATGGAGAACATGTTTCTTTTAATATTATTGTTTTATTGCTTCTCTTTTTCTAGATTGTCCTTCACTTCCTTTTACTTACATTCTTTTTTTTTAAAACCCTTACCTTCCATCTTATACTTTGGCTCCAAGGCAGAAGAGTGGTACAGGCTAGGCAATGGAGGTCAAGTGGTTTGCTCAGGATCACACAGCTGGGAAGTGTCCGAGACCAGATTTGAACCTAGGACCTCCTGTCTCTAGGCCCGGCTCTCAATCCACTGAGCTACCCAGCTGCCCCCTACTTACGTTCTTAAACAATAATTTTCTCTTGTTTTTTGGGTGAGACTTGCCACTGTGAATTCAAGTTTTTCTTTTCTTCTGGTTATTTCTGTTGCCCACGCTATAAATTTTACTTTCACAGTTATCATTTCTGTTTTAGGCTATTCAGGGATATTGTGCTATGGTTCTATGCTTTCTTGGGAATCCACAGAGTCCTCAGTCTCATCAGATATTGATTCATTTTTCTTTGTCATGCAGTATTCATATATGCCTGAAATCTTCTACCAAATCTGGAAGCCATATGTTATTCATAGCTTCCTTATTGGTTTATCTGCTTATGCTCTCTGATATTTACCCTCTTTAAGCTGATTTGATGACAAATCAAGGTGAGCAGCCAGGTAGGAAAAGATGGTGTTTGCCCAGGTCCCTCTCAAACAGAAGATCTGGGGAAAGCTCTCTGATCTCTACCTTTTTTTAATCAGAAAGATGATGGGGCCAGAGGTACTGAGGTTTTGAGTTTCAGATTGTTTTCATATTAGAGGAAAAGTTTCTGGAGATAGGTAAGTACAAGTAAGCACCAAACAAGTCCAGGTAAAAGTCTCCTTTACTGTTCATAAATATACACACATCTTTCCAAATTTCTCTGAAACCATCCCCTTCATAATTTCTTAAAACACAATAGTATTCTGTCATTTATATACCATAATTTATTCAACTACTCCTCAGTTGATATGCATCCCCTCAGATTCCCATTCTTTGCTACTTAAAAAAATATATTATTTTCTTATATATCCTTGGTTTGTTTTGTTTGGAACAAATTCCGCCCTTAACCTACTACCCTCCCCACTAATTCCCTCCTTTCCCTTCTCTCCTTTCCTTCCTATTTCCTTGTTGAGCAAAATGTAGTTTTATACTCAATCACCCCAATATAAATAACTACAATCATAAGGAACTTTTTTCTGGCATCAAGACTAAATTTTTAAAAACTTTTCAAAACTTGCACACATCACTACTAATCTGTACTCAGAGCTGAAAATGAAAAATCTTAACTGCTTTTTTGTTTCAAAGCTTACGAAAGAGATGAAAAAACTTTTTAAATTTTTATTTAATTGATGAATTTAGAGTATTTTTCCAGGATTACAAAAATGATGTTCTTTTCCTCCCTTCCCCTTACCCCCCTCCCATAGCCAATGCACAATTCCACTGAGTTTTACATGTGTCATTGGTCAAGACCTATATAAAGAAACTTTTAATGCCCATCTGATACTACTTCTTTATTTGGGTAAAAATTCAGATTTTTTTCATTTACTACTTCTTTATAATGGTTTGAGTAATTTCACTGTCTTTGCCAACCTTTCTAAACATTACCCACTCTTTCTAAAATATGATTTCTAGAATTTAAATAAGTTATAATTTTTAAAAAAAGAAATTAAAGTAAAAATAGATTGAGAGGCTTGAGATGGTTTAAATGGGTCATAAATGAGAAATCTAAAATTTTTAAAATAGACCATAGTATTCTAAATTCAGCACATTGCTTTGGTCCCATGCTACCTAGACAATGTTATCTATTAGTGGTGAATTTAGAACTGTTTAAATGAGGAAAATCTAGTAGGCTTTTGATATGCTGAAATATTGCCCAAATTGGTCACTTAGTAGAAAAAGTTCTGTCATTTATCAAGTTAATGGTATTAGGATCTCCTTTTAAAGGTCACCTCTGGTAGCAGGCTTTGTGTTGGCGTGGAACTTATTAAATATTCACCTCTCTTCCAGTGTCTTTAATAGATTCTTTCCCTCAAAAAGTTTATGCTTTTTCATGCTCATCCCAGATAATTTCTGAAAGGAGGACACTCCCTCTCTCAAATTATGTGTTTAACGGATCACTGGTAAAGAAAATTGGAATCTCATTAATACTCCACAAAGAAGATGTGGGCCCAGTGAGAGGAAGATCTTAGTGCAACATATCTAATAACCATAAAGTTATCTAAACAATGCAGTGGAGCCCCTGATGATACAGGGGAGATACTCAAACATAGTGTGGATGCCTCTCAGACCCAGATGTTATAGGAGGGATTTGTCTACTTGGTGAGAGAACGAACTAGGGACTCATCTATTTTCTAGTTTCTAGGTCCTTTCATCTCATATTCTCAGTCAATGAGAAAATTGGACTGGTTACAGGAAAAATCCATTGGAACTGTCTTTCTTATGAGGTCCCTTCATGTAAATTAGGATTTTTTTCCTGCAAAGAGCAAGAAATTCCTTCCAATGCACATGAAAAGATTGCAAGAGGCAATTTGCCCTATTCTGGGATGTCACATGAAGCTGAATAGCATTATTTGTCCCTAGCAAACTTAGGATAAATGGGGGAAACCTAGTATATATTTATTATTCTTCTGTTATTGATTGCCTGCTTACAGACTTGCGGAAGTCTCTAAGCCTTTCTGTATGCCCCCTTTTCCTGCTTTGCCAAATAATGGCCTATGTGACTTCTAAGGTCATGTAGACCAACTTTGCCTGAATCTGTGATCCCATAGGAATGACATAAGCCCTTTTGGGATACCTTACTATGACGTGTAAGTGCCCCTTGGTTTGACAAAGGCTTAGTGAGAAGAGGGGAAACTGTCAGCTCCTGCAAGCTAGAGAAATGTTAAAGAGTATTTGATCTGTGATGGGATGGACTGTGTCAACTGTCATCCAAAGTCCAGCCTGGCCAAGTTGTGAGACCATCTGCAGGTTGGCCACAAGATGGTGCTCTTTTTAGCCTTAACATTTCCCAGAGCCATTCTACCAAAACTGGTTGTCATGTGCTATATACTAGCCAGTGTCTCATAAAAGTCAAAACAGATTTGGGGTGCTGCAGATAGCTGGTGGTAGAAATGTGTGGAGGAAGGACCAATGTGGTGGAGAATATTAAGCTTTCTACAATCTGAGACCTTGGGTGGGAAACTAAACTTACAGTTCCTAGAGGAAAGCAAATACTTGACTAAAGCCACTGTATCCTAATCTGGGGTTGGTGCTAGAGACTGATTCCCTACGTTCAAAAGGAGTGGGCTGTGGTCTTGACTTTTGGGTAAAATTTGCTGAGACCAGAAGTTGCTGTCATAAAGGAAAGATCAGAGGGGAGAGTACTTTGTCTAATTTTGTATTGGAATTTGAATACAGTGAAACTTACATGTCCTGCCCAAACAGATTACTTAGAAGTAATCCACCAGGCCAACTTGGCCAAAACAACAGTTCAGATGGCAGGCTAGCATCATCACCTGGGAGCTGTAGCAAACAATAGTGATGATGGTGATGGAGCATTGACTGTCTACTAGGCGGAACCAAATGCTAAGGAAAGATGAGAGACCATCTTGCCAGAGACCTCACCTAGTATGTGACTGGAAATAACTGAATCTATGTAGAGCTGTCCAGGATTGTAAAGATTATTTTGTACAAGCCCTTCATTGTCAGAGGAAGAAACTTAAGGCTCAGAGTTTTTGTGACGTGCTCAAGATCACAAAACTAACTACACCTAACCCATTCCTATATTCTCCTGCTCCTCTTCATCATCTCTCCACCATGTTTTAAATGCTACATTATATTTTCTCTAGGTCAGGATTGGTCTTTAAAACCCATCAATCTGCACCTTCATTTTAGTATTCTTTTCATTTGTATTATTATAACTGTGTACGTTGTGCTATCTGTGTTTCTCCAAATTACTCATTTTTGTCATTAGAACATAGTAATATTCTAATTCAGTTATACACTACAATTTCAAAGTTGTTTCCCAATTTGTGGGTGCCTACTTTATTTCTAGTAGACCAATTTTTGGAGATCCTACAGATGCCTCTCTTATGTGCCATTTTTGAAAAGAATTTTTAGCAATATACGACTGATCATTTTCTTTAAAGAAACTGCCTGTAACCTTTGAAGGTTATTTACTCTTTGATGATTCATATTCATACCATGTGGTTTGCATTACTTAATAGACATTACTCTACTACCTTTCCTTTTTAAGAAAAGTTTTACTATTAATTGTTAATGAATATTTTATATTGAACATTTGAATTATTCATTTCTACCTATGATCTCCTAGGTAACTTTTACCAGGCTTATAATCTATTCGTTGTTTCTCCTTTGGGGACTGAAAATGTTTTTCCATTTGACTGGGCCTCTTTTGAACTTCCACTCCTATAATGCAACCTTACCACCTTACCATTCAGGCATTGCCTTTCAAAGAAAGGTGCCTTAATTCTTTTTGCTTTGTCCTTATTTCTCCTATTCTGAGTATGTTTTTCTCAGGTATTCTGTGAATAGCATCTGCTTGAAAAACTAACCTTTTGAATTGATCTATTTTGATTACCCAGTTAAATTAGATTCACATTCTCTAGTGTCGCTTCAGGAAAGATGTCTTAAATTTCTTTTAAATTGAGAAGATTTTACTTATTTTAAAAAGCTATTGGTAGATCTTGGATGATCATAAATGACTTGCTAATCTATATACACTTTGGAGTTCAGTACTAGTCTTTTCCCTAAACTTCATTATACTATAATCTTTAAATATTTTATTTTTATCCAATTACATGTAAAACAATTTTTAACACTAGTTATCTAAAATTTCGAGTTTCCCATTTTCTCTCTTCCCTATGACAGTAAGTATGATATAGTGGAAAACATTTCCATATTGGTCATAGTATAAAAGATGACATATCAAAAAAAATCTCAAAGAAAATAAAGTTAAAAATAGTATGGTTTGATCTGCATTCAGACTCTTATCAGATCTTTTTCTGGAACATTTTTTATCATCAGTCCTTCAGAGTTGTCTTTTATAATTGCATTGGTGAGAATAGCTAAATCTTTCACAATTGCTCACCATATAATGCTATTACTGTGTGCCATGTTTCCCTGGTTCTGCTTACTTCACTTTTCATCAGTTCATGTGAATCTTCACAGGTTTTTCCAAAATCATTCTGCTTATTATAATTTTTTATGGTCCAGTAGTATCCCATTACTATCTTATACCACAACTTGTTTAGGCATTCTCCAATTGATGGACATCCTCCCACTTTCTTATTTGCCAGTACAAAAAGAGATACTAAAAATATTTTTGTACAAATAGATCCTTTTCAGTTTTTTTTATATCTTTGGGATACAAACCTAGGGGGTGATATTGCTAAATCAAAGGATATGCATAGTTTTTAACCCTTTGGGCATAGTTCTAAATTGTGCTCTATGATGGTTGAATCATTTCACAACTCCACCCAACAGCATCATGTTATATTCTTGAAGGCTATGATAAAATTAAATCCAGAATAAATTCAATGACTAGTATCGAATCCAGAGGTTAGACAACTACATTGTTTGATTTTGCTTAACTGTCTAAAGAAAGACAGGATAAGGGACTGTTCTACGTGTAGGGAAAAGATTGGGCCGCCTCCCCTCCCCCATACACGCACACTCTTATTTATTTATATATTTAATTTTATTCAGAAATATTTTATTTTTCCCAGTTACATGTAATGACAATATTCAACATGTTTTCTGAAATTATAAGATCCAAATTGTTTTCCTCTCTCTCTCTTCTAATTTGATCTGGATACATTAATGAGTTGTTTTAAAAGAATGGTATGCCATCAGACATCAGGACCCTAGCCTTTCCTAACTAAGAACTTTTAAAAGTGAGTGGCATCATCTTTCTCCCTAGCACTCCCTATATCCATTTAATAAACTTTTGTAACAAATTGGTAGTTAGGACAGAGAGGATGTTCTAGGCCTCCGTACTTGTTAGTGTATCCTCTTCAAACTTAGCTGTTCATATGTTGTCTCACCAGAGGAGTATGTAAGTTCCTTAAGGGTAAGCATTATTTTTTCCTTTGTTTTTATATCTCTAGTATTTTATGTGCCTTATACTTGGGGGCCGCTAACAAGTATTTTTTAGAATAGATTAGATTAGTATGTTGTATTGAAGTGTAAAGTCTTGGACAGCCAGCCTGGCAAGAGACCTTGTATGTGTCTGTTCTCTGATAACCATAGTTTAAAAAAGCCTTTTCATCAAAGGTTGCAAGATTTTTTTTCCCATAGTAATTCCTAAACGCTGTCTCCTAAAACCCTGAGGGTTAAAATTGCATTGGTAGAAGAACAGAGGCATTTTGAAGTGTTAAAATATATAGTTTAACTGTTATTTTTAGTTACTGTCGTTGATTAAGAACTGGAAAGAACCTTAGAAATCAGTTTTATAAGTGAAGAAACTAAGGGTCAGATATAACAGGTGACTGAGCTAAAGTTATTCAGGTAATAAATGGCAGAGTCAGGAGTTTTAACTTAAATCCTCTGACTACCATTTTGTTTCCATTAACTCTTTTCTTCCCTAGGCTGACTATAATTCTTATAGATTCATACTGCTATCTCCAAATTAAGATTATGTCTAATATTTAAACTTACTTTTAATGGAAAAAATGGGGGAAGATCATAAATGTGCCTAAGTCGAGACTACTAAAGTGCAGGTTGCATGGTGTTCTTTCTGAACTAATTTACTTGTTCTTCAGACAACATGTAAAGCAGTCTTTAAATGACTAAAGTCAGCACTGCCAAAATACCAGGAGTTGGGTAGTATTTTGAGGGACATCACACGGTGACATCAGTATTTAAGGTCAAAATCTGGCCATAGTAAAATTATCCTTGAAAATCCTATAAGTTTGCTGGTTTTGATTTCATGTGTATTAGATAGTTGTTCTTCTCTTATACCATATTAACATATATTTTAAAAGTTTGAAAGAAATAAAGATGAAATAATTTTTAAAATTTTTATTGAATGGTTCAAAACCCTTTTTTTGCTCTCCCTAAAATATTACTTTAATTATTATGAATATGCTTCAGAAAATGCCTATGCATGTCGTAAGGGATTGGGAGAACTTGAAATAATTATTTGCTAGTAAACAATTATTTGTTTAATGTCATCAACGTTACTAACCAAGAAGGTGAATTTCTAAAGGTTTTTTTAAATGACATACAACACAAAAGTCAAATAATATTCCCTAACAATCAGGGAACAGTTTTTCAGAAGGATTCATATTTTTTTTTATTTAACTATTTACCATATACAATGTTAAAACAAACAAAAGCGAATTGTGAATTTTGATTTCTACTTAAAAGATTTTCATTATTAACTCATTCCATTTGTCATGCCATAATTTCCTTTTCAGGTTATTTTATTTGTGATGCATTAGGAGGTACTGCAGGAAGACCAGTTTGACTGGAATATAGAAGGCAGGAAGGGATGTAATACATAATAAATCTAGAAAGTTAGTTTGGGGTCAGACTGTGAAGGGCTTTAAATGAAAATTAGAATTTATATTTGATCCTAAAGTCATTAGAGAAGTGCTGAACTTTACTGAGGAGGAGAATGAACCTGGTCAGACATAACGTTAAGAAAGTTGTTTTGGCAGATATGTGCTTGAATTAGATTGGTGACTCTGAGGAGAGAAGGGGAGGGCCTAGGGCATATATGTCGTAGAGAAATTTTAAGATCTGGCAATTGATTTACATGCATACGTTAAGGGGACTGATTTGAGGGGGATGTGGTACCAGTTGAGTATTCTATAGGTCGATCGATGTATAGCAGAGGGATTGGATTTGTTCTGCTTGGTCCTAGAGGGCAGAACTATCTCTAATGCATGTAAGTTACAAAGAGTCAGATGTTAGCTTCATGAGAAGAAAAACTTAACTATGAGAACTGTCCCAAAGTAGAAAAGGCTATTTCGGGAGGTAGTATTTTCCTGCATTAAAGAAGATCTATTGGGGTGTTGTGGGATAAGGGAGAGTTAACTAATAAGAAGCCACTACTTATTGATGGATCTGTTGTTGTGTCAAACACTTTGTGACCCCATTTGGGGTTGTCGTGGCAAGGATACTGAAGTGGCTTGCTATTTTATGTCTCCAGCTAATTTGACAGATGAGGTTAAGTGACTTGCCTAGGTCATACAACTAGTAAATGTCTGAAGTCAAATTTGAACTGAGAAGATGATACTTCCTGACTCCAAGCCTGGCACTATCCATTGTATCACTTAACTGCCCCTATTGATGTCCCATTGTAATTCTAATAGTTTGGGCTCTTATAATCTTATATCGGCATTTTTGAAAACAAAACTTCAGAATGGTTAGAGAATGGTGTAGATGAGGACTTTGGAGGGGTTTTGTATATGTTCAGAAGTCTCATGAACTTGTCATCCATCTTTTACCTTTGGTCATGGAGTTTCTTGGCCAGTTGTACCCAACAACTAGTGGTCTAAGAGGTCCTTTAAAACAGGTATACAAACTAATATATATATATGTATGTATGTATAAAGTGTGTGTGTGAGAGGGGGGGAGAGACACAGAGAGAGAGAGAGAGAGAGAGAGAGAGAGAGAGAGAGAGAGAGAGAGAGAGAGAGAGAGAGAGAGAGAGAGAGAACCCTCTGAGCACACTCTGGTCCAAATTCTCATCCAAAGATCAGTAAGCAAATTTCATTGTTCATCAGAATGAGGATTATCTCTATCAGATAGTTGCTATACAGCAAGAACTTAGCTTTACCAACTTCTAACAGTAATTTACTTGCACACAATGAAGTCAGGCAGAGAAAGTACATGCATATAAGGAAGATAAAGAGGACTAAATTCTGTGAGAGAGGGAGAGAGAAGACATGCATACAAAACACTGGTGCAGAAATAGAGGCAACAACTTGCCAGGCAGGAACCTTTGTGGAGACAAAATAGAACACTAAAAGATCCTTTTATAACCAAGTTCCATTGAATATTTCTTAAAGGGTGCATGTGAAGCACCTCATTTGGCAAAACCAAAAAAGATGGGGGGGGATTTTGTAGTTTTCTCTCAATTCTCATAAAGAATGAGGGAGCTCAAAGACAGTCTCAACCTGAATATCCTTGAGAGCAGGGGCCATTCCTAGCCCACCTGCAAACCCTGCTTCAAGGGTAGAAAACAAACGCAAGCTTTCTTTTCAAGTCATCAAATAACAAACTACCTTTCTTCACCCCCTAACTCCAGCAAAATAAAACAGTAACAGAAAAAACCCAACCCTTAGAGATAAGTACCTCTACTGCTTGGTCTTATTTTTGTTAAACTGTAGAATTGTTATCATCAGTACTCTCTGCTACCCTTTGCTTTCCCATGCTCAGAATATATTAAAAGTATTCTTTGTTCTCTTATCTCTTTGTTTCTTTTTGGCTCTGCAAGTATTTGTTTCTTTTTTATATATGCAACTTTGCCAACTGCAGAAAAGATCATTATGGAGCTGTTAGGTAATCTTCATCAGGAATTGTGGAAGGCAGAGGAGGGGCAAGCTGTAGGGACATTTTGCAGACTGGTTTTTTTTTTTGCCAGATTTTGGTCTGGGAATTAAAGACAGACTTGCATGGTTTTTCTGAGGCCCAGTTGCTTTTAATTCTCTTTTGACCCTGGGTAGAGTTTAGACCCAGAATTACTAAATCACGCAAGGAAAGGCATAAAATACTCAGACCTGTGATCAGTCGGATGAAGGAAGAAAAACAGTTAAATCTTCAGAAAAATCCTATCATCACTTTCCAGAGGCCATGTCTCCAATCCTTCCCGTTCCTGGATAACTGCTTTGGACAGGTATTCAAATTGTCAAATGTGCCCCTGCATAAGCTTGAGGATGGCTGTAGAGTATCTTTCCTGAGCACTTTCTCTAGGCAGCAGGCCAACATACTTGGCAGTAGCCTCCTATAGGTTTGCTCCTTTGCTACTCTCTCTTCTTGCAATCCATCTTGTATGCTTCTGCTCAAGTAATTAATATTTCTAAAATGTTGCTTTGATCATGTCACTTCCCTGCACAAGAACTTTAAAAGTTACCTATTGATCACTTCTAGTTAATCATTCAACATATTTGTTTCCATGTACAAAAAGTATCTCTCATCATGTATCCTGAGTTATTACCTCTATCTTGGGACATGGGTACCATGCTTGATCACTGACCCTCTGAAATTGTCATTTTTCAGTGTTGATCAAAATTCTTTAGTCTTTCAAAGTTGTCTCTGCAGTGTTATTATTCTGTAAATCATTCTCCTGCTTTCGCTTGCTATATTCTACAACTTGACCCATCAGCAAAATTATATTTTCCAATTATTTATGTCATCTTTATTTCCAAAAATATTTTAAATAATAACATTTTATCATATCAGTATTGACTTTTCTTTAGTTATAACATGCAATAATTTTAAATGTTTTTTTAATTTTGCTGTATTGTTTATAATAGACTAGAATCAGAAATGCATTTTCTTAACCTTTGTTTTTTTATTCTATAAATATAGTTATTTTTCAAAGTTTTCAATGCGTATTTCCCTTCAGTTGGATATTTAGCATATGTTACATATAATTAACTTTGAATAGTGCTAATACAAATAATGGAATCAGCTCTTAGTTATTTGCACTAATAAGACCCTAGCTTTAGGTCTTATGTGTCTTTATAGGTAAACTCATAAGCATTTCATACATTCTGTATTTAGTGGAGTTCTCTTTTGCTAAAAATTTTTGGCAATATATAAACATTTAGACCATTTATGTGGGTTTATTCAATATTCCTGTACCTTTGCTGAAGTTATTGTTTTAATTTTTTTAGTTGACTCTAGGGCAGTGGTATCAAGTGGGAAAATAATTGCATCTTGGCCCCATATTGACTCAGAAAACTACAAATTAACATTATCTATGTTGTTATATTTTTATTTACTTTGTTAAACATTTCCCAATTACATTTTATTTGGTTCACAGCACTCTGGGGGTTTTGTAGATACTTTTTATGATTACCCTTTCAATTTTTTTTCTTTATTCCTATACCTAGCATTTCTAGCATTGTATTAGCTATTAGCAATTAAAATGGACATCTCGACATTACCAGATTAATATTATTTATGCCCTTGATATATAATGTTGGCTTTTGGTTTTAGATAGGTAATACTTAGCATGTTATTTAGTATTTATGACAAGAATAGTTAATTGTATTTTCTCAAAAGCTTTTTTCTGCATTTCCTGATACAATCATGATTTTTGTTCTCATTATTAATGTGGTCTGTTATGTTGATGATTTTCTTAATATTAAATGAATCTTGAATTTCTTGTATCAATTCACATGGTCATAGTATATAATCTTTGTCCAAATATAGCTAATCTGTTTAAAATTTTTGCAACAAAACTCATTAGGAATATTGGTCTATTTTTTCTTCATGTTTTGTCTCTACCTGATTTATGTTGCTAGACCATATTTCTAGCCTGGAAAGTAAGTCTTATTTTTCCCCCTACTTTAAAATACAGTTTATATAATATTGGAATTAATTTGTTTTTTTGAAAATATGAGAGAATTCACTTGTAAATCCATGTGATCCTGGATTTCTTTTTCCTTTTGGATTTCATCTAGGTCTTGTTCAGGGATTTTTTTTCAAGAGAGTTATATTATTCATTTCTTGTTCCATTAAATCTTGGCATTTCTAGTTTTTGCATATGTTCAACCATTTCATTGGCATGTAATTGGACAACATATTTTCTAATTCCCTTTATTCATTTATTGTGAATTCTTTTTCATTTTTGAGTAGTAATTTGGTTTTCTTCTTTAAAATTCAGTTAGCTAACTATTTTTTCTGCCCTGGTTTTTAAAATTAATTCATTGGTTATTTTACTTTTAGTTTAGTTTTCAGAATTTCTATTTTAGAGTTTAATTTTTTTATGTGATAGTTTTCTAGTTTTTGTTAGTTGTATACCCAACTTGTTGCTTTGTACTTTTCCCCAGGATTTTCTTTCAGGAGGTGACCAATGGATTCTTTTTGTTTTCATGTTGTAGTCTGTAGTCTAAGGGATGTGGGATGGGCTGTTTTCTTTCATGATTTCTATAAGTATGATATCTAGACACTTTTTTTGTCTTTCAGGTAATCCAGTGACTCTTAAAGTGATCTGTGCTCTATTTGTTTCTCCAGGTGATTTTTTAAAAAATACATGGTACCGTATATTTTTCTATTATTTCAGTCTTAAAACTTTTGTTTTTATCTCGTTTTATGGAGTCATTCCCTTACCTTTCATCCATTTTCATTTTCAAGGTTCTTGGTGTTTTTGTTTTTATTTAGAATATTTTTCCATGGTTACATGATTTAATAATTTTCCTACCCCTCTTACCTCCCCCCTCCTGGAGCTGACAAACAATTCCACTGGGTTATTCATGTAGCATTGTTCAAAAACTATTTCCATGTTATTCATATTTGCAATAGAGTGATCTTTTCACATCAAAACCCTAATCATATCCCCATTGAACCTTGTGATCGATCATGTTTTTGTTCTGTGTTTCTATTCCCACAGTTCTTTCTCATAAGTTCCTCTGGATTGTCCTGGATCATTGCATTGCTGCTACGTTGGATTGTTTCACAATATATCAGTCTCTGTGTACAATGTTCTCCAGGGTCTGTTCCTTTCACTCTGCATAAATTCCTGGAGGTCTTTCCATTTCACATAGAAACCCTCCAGTTCCTCATTCCTGTCAGCACAATAGTATCCTATCACCATCAGATTCCGTAGTTTGTTCAGCCATTCCCCAATCAAAGGACATCCCTTCATTTTCCAATTTTTTGCCATCACAAAAAGCAAAGCTATAAATATTTTTGTCATGTCTTTTTCCTTATTATCTCTTTGGGGTACACACCCAGCATGGTATGACTGGATCAAAGGGCAAACATTCTTTAAAACCCTTTGCACACAATTCCAAATTGACCTCCAGAATGGTTGGACCAATTCGCAAGTCCACCATCAGAGTATTAGTGTTCCAATTCTGCCACATCCCCTCCAACATTTATCACTTTCCTTAGCTGTCATATCGGCCAGTCTGCTAGGTGTAAGGTGATACCTCAGAGTTGTTTTTATTTGCATTTCTCTAATGAAGAGGGATTTTGAACACTTTTTCATGTGCTTACTGATAGTTTTGGTTTCTTCATGTGAAAACTGCCCATTCATGTCCCTTGACCATTTGTTGATTGGAGAATGGCTTGATTTTTCATAAATTTGACTTAGTTCCTTATATATTTGAGAAATTAAACCTTTGTTAGAGAGTTTTGTTATAAAAATGTTTGCCCCAGTTTGTTGTTTTCCTTCTAATTTTGGTTGCATTGGTTTTGTTTGTACAAAACCTTTTTAATTTGTTATAATCAAAATCATTCATTTTACATTTTTAATGTTCTCTATTGCTTGGTCTTAAATTCCTTCCTTTCCCACAGATCTGATAAGTTTTATTTATGATTTCACTCTTTATATTTAAGTCATTTACCCATTTTGAATTAATCTTGGTATAGGGTGTAAGATGTTGATCTAAATCCAATTTTTCCCATACTGTTTTCCAATTTTCCCGGCAGTTTATATTGAGTTCTTGTCCCAAAAGCTGGGATCTTTGGGTTTATGGAACACTAGCTTGCTGAGATTATTTACCCCAAATCTATTCCATTGATCCACCCTTCTGTCTCTTAGCCTATACCATATTGTTTTGATGGCCACTGCTTTATAGTACAGTTTTAATATCTGGTACTGCCAGGTGCCCATCCTTGACATTTTTTCCATTATTTCACTTGATATTCTTGATCTTTTGTTCTTCTGTAGGAACTTTCTTATAATTTTTTCTAATTTCATAGTTTTTAATTATAGTTTTGTGCCCCTTCTGCTATTTCTTCTTCGAAATATTTCCTCTAATGCTCTCATTTCTCTTCCAGTTGTGTCATTTAAACTCTTTCATTGATAAAAATAATTTTTAAAAATTTGTTGCTTCTGGAGGATATATCTCAGTATTGTTTGGTCTTGATTTGTATTCTGTTGTATATAGTATTCTAAAATATAAAGGATTACTCAGTCTAGGAACCAACAAGATTTCAGTGTACCCAAAGTGGCCTAATCTAAGGCACAGTTTGTTCACTACCTTTCTAGTCTGATCTTTGGAAGAAATTTTTTTATCTTAATTTAGGTCTTAATGACACAGCTCCAGGCTTGCTCCTATAGTTGGAGCTCTAGTAGACTACTATTGGCCCCAATCCCATTAGTGGTTTTGAAGGTTCTGTACATTCAGAACTAAAGAGCTTCAGGCTCACCCTACCTCCCCCACCCCCTGCTCCTGCCCTGGTTTTTAGGCTTGTGTCTACCTTGGGCACTTAACCTGAAATCCCATTCTAGCATCAGAGCTCACAGGTTTCTATTACTGCTCCTTGCCTGATGTATGTCCTCAGGCCCATGACTGCTATATGCCCAGATGTAGGCATAGGTCTTTTCTTCCTTCCCCACTGGATTTGTAACCCAACTCTGTGATAGAGCTGCCAATTGGCCCCTGTTTACTCAGACCTATTTTTGCTGGATTCAGAACTGCCTTTTGTCCCAGGAAGACCTCGGTTCTATTACTGTCCTATAAGGTTCCATATAATCCCCTCCCGGCTACCTGGGATTTTCTAATTTGGATTTCTGATACTCAGTCTGGAACTCTTGCTACATTCTTATTGAAGAAGTCATGGGGTAGCACTTAGTTACACAGCTTTCTCTTCTGCCATCTTTGCTGATATGAAATCATAAGAATTTTCAAAGTTGTAATGAACCATCAAGTTAAATATTCCCAAAAGAGTGCTACTGCAATGCACCCCATAAGTGATCATCCAGCCATTACTTAATGATCATAAATGAAGAAGAATTTATCACTTCTATTGGCTGTCCATTCTGTTATTTGACAGATCCATAACTTTCAAACCTAAATTTGTCTAATAAATGTTGAATTGAGATGAATTGGTCATTTCCTTTTTAGGTTTGTTAAAGAAGCGTTTCTTTTTTTTTTTTTAATAAGGAGGCTACTTGACTTCTGAAATTGCTTTGAGCTCTGAGATTCTGTTATCAAGAAATGTCTATAATGAGTGACTGATTATCAGATGAAGTAAATTCTTAGCCTCTAAATATCATGATTCTTTGATTACCAAACAGCTCCTAGTACACAGCTGTTCTGGAGACTATGATTGTATGGTTTATAAGGGAGAACATATCTAAAGCAAACCCATCCATCCTTCTTCCACCTGCCCCATTCACACCAGCTGCTCCCTTTTGTATATTTTATCAAAATGAGCTTTTTGTGTGAAGGAGGTTGCTGGGTCTGAATGCCAGAGCTTAGAAACCAAGAAGAGGCAATGATACTAATGGGACAAAGATTACAGAATGCTCTACAGCTTTCCTGCTGGTCATTATTTAGCCTGTGCTTGAAGACTTGAAATAAGAGGAATCACCTGCTTCTTGATGTAACTCATCTTACTTTTTTAGATAGCACTCATTGTCAAGATATTTTTCTATTAAATCAAAATTTCTATTATATTATGGTTTACTTAATAATTTATTTAATTTTTTCTGTCAGTATTCATTAAGAATATTGGTCTATAGTTTTCTTTCTCTTCTCTGTCTCTTCTTTTAACTATCAAGACCATATTTATATCATAGAAAGAGATTAAGTGGGATCATTCTTTTCCTGTTTTTGAATATAGTTTACATAATATTTATAATTCTTTTAATATGTCAATGTGAATTTTTGGATGACTCAGTTTACCTTTACTTTTGAGAAGCCCCAATACTAAGTGCACCTACTTTGATTTAAATGTTAAGCACCTTTTTGTTATAGAGGCTTTTCTATTGGTTGAAAGTTCCCTCTCGTGAAGCCCATTTGATTTATGACTGTGTGGTGCCCAGATTAATGAACCTATCCCTTTGTTTTGATTAAAAAGTGGGTTTTCTGATTACTTGGAAGTTCTTTATTTATTTCCAAGTTAACAAATACTGGATGGAATTAACTTATTAATTCATTTGATCCTATAGTTATTTCTTTGAGGGTTCACTTATAGGTTTACAAAGAAAGACCACAAATAGTCCTCATTTTCAAGAAATTCAGTCTAATAAAGGAGACAGCATATAAGCAAGATAAATGAAGGATAAATTGACAAACAACAGAGAAAAGACACTGGCATTTAGAAGTATTTGGGAGGAAGCTCAATGGATAGAGAGCCAGACCTAGAGATGAAAGGTCCTGGGTTCAAATGTGGCCTCAGACACTTCCTTAGCTGTATAGCCCTGGGGAAGCCACTTAACCCCTATAGCCCAGCCATTTTTAGCCTGGAACTGATACTTAGTAGAAGTTCTAAGACAGAACATAAAGATTTTTTAAAAGGTATTGGGAAAGGCTTTTCAAAAATTGGGTTTTAGCTGGCACTTAAAGGAAGTCAGGAGCAGAAATGATGAGGGAGAGAATTCCAGATATGGAGAACAACCAGAGAAAATTCAGTGATTTGAGAGAGATACTATTGTGTTAGAGGAATAGCAAGGAGACCAGTCATTGGATTGCAGACTAAATAAGAAAATCCTGGAGGTAATTAGAGAACCAGTTTATTGACTACTAGGGGAGGACATGGTCAGACCTGCTCTTACGGTAAAGTCAGTTTGCCAGTTGAGTAGTGAATGGACAGACTGAAATGGAGAGAGACTTGAGGCATGGAGACCCACCAGCAAGTAGTGTCCAGGTGTGATGTGTTGAGAGCCTATACCAGAATGGTGGTGGCTTTGTCAGAGGAAAGAAGAAAACAAATATAAGAGATGTTCCAAAGGTAGATTAGCAAAACTTGGGCACCTTCAAGTTAATAAGTTATCTTAAAGTTTTCGTTGCCACCAATTCTTAATACATTCTCCCCTAGAGTTTATAATGTACTTCTAGCTATAAAGATCATGGACTACAGGATCCATTTGGAATCCTAGAGATCATTTAGTTCAAATCTTTTGTTTGAAGAAGCTGAGTTTCAATATAACTCTTCTGGTTCTTAAACCTTAAAAAGCAATCTAAAACCCTATATTTTTAAACCTGAAAGGGATTTCATACATCATTTCATCTAACACTCACATTTTATTAAAAAGGAAAGTTAGAGATTAAATGAGATTCGTGGGGCTGTGTAGGTAGTTTAGTAGTGAAGGAGAAGCTAGGACCCAAGGCTGGGGTTATGGTTGTTTATTATTTTAGTGCTCTTACCACACTGCCTCAGCTATTGTACTTTTATACTCACTTGATAGTCTATTGTAACTAGCATTTATTGAGCATAAGCTTTGTTCTGAGCATCACTATAACACATGCTTTGTTGATGCTTTAGGATACAGTATAGACTATATTTCTGAAAAAGCCATTTTCTTCAATGCTGCAATGGAAACTTTTATATTACAATAGCACTTAAGCAGAAACCACCTGAAAAGGGGCACATATGTAAGTTCAAAGCTTTCATTCTTACTAACTCCTCATTTAGTAGGCAAGTAGCATAATTGCCATATTTATGTTTTAGATGAACCCTAAATAGAAAACAGACCTTCATCACAAAGTACTAGATTTTCTCCCCTTCATATAAGTATTCAAATATATCTTTCTCATTGGGAATATCAGTTCATTGCTTCTCCTGAGATGGTCAGCATTCTTCATCAATTAGTCCTCTGGAATTATGGTTAATTGCCATATTGATCAGAGTTCTTAAGTCTATCAGAATTGCCTGTTTTTGCAGTATTAATGTTACAATGCAAATTGTTCTGGTTCTTGTTTATTTCTGTCTATATCAGTTCCTTGTTTTCTTAGAAACACCTTCTTCCATCATGGAGCATAATAAAATTAATTTGACCCCAAAAAAAGAAACACCTTCATTATTTTTGCCTACCCATGAGTAATTAATATCTCTCCAGTAATTTAGGTCTGTATTCATTCCTTCAAATAGTGTTTTACGAGTTGTTATTTGACATGGTTCTTACATGTGTCTTAGTAGATAAACTCCCACATATTTTTATAATTTGTGGGGGGGTATTTTATTCTCTAAAATTAAGTTAACGTTTCCATAACTTTGATTCATTATCTAGAGTTATCTAAGTACACTATCATGTCTTATTGCAGACTATTAAAAAGAGGTAGTGACAATAGGCATCCTTGCTTCACCTCTGTTTTCATTTGAAAAGAATTATAAATTAATCTCCATTTTTTGTATGTTGAAGTTAATTGATTCTCTTGGCCATTTATTTTTTAGTTCTTTTTTAATAGTTTCCTTTTCCTCTGATATAGAAATGAACTAATTGACTTCCATGATCATTTCACACTCTAAAATTATGCATCACACCGAAGGCTACTTTATTCAGTTGTAGATTGGATGTGCTAAACTGAGGGATTTTAGTAGCCCTGAGATCCCTTGAAAATACAACTGACTTTCTATCTAGCCTTTTGCAGATTAGGGCAACACACCAAAGGTGACTGACGTAGAAAGATGAGTATAACTAGCAGACACCGTTCTATTCATTCAACATGTCTTCCATTTGCCCCACTTGTACTAGAGACTTCATTTTCTTGATGTCAGAAAAAAGAGCATCATATGTAAATAGGGTTGTTGGGGCAGAACATTTCTCCCAAAAGAACCAGGGAAGGTAGGAACCCTACTGGAATAAACATCTCATCATTTCCTATGTAACATCCTAAAAGAATAGTCCTTCATAGTTTGTGTAAAGATCCCCAGTAAATAATACCTTAGGGTAGTTCATTCCCCATTTCCATAGCTCTAATTTTTTAAAAGTTTTTCCTTCAAACTTTATTTTGAAAAAAAATGCACAATAAAATAAATTGAGCTTAATTGTAACCTTAAGTTTTGGGGCTTTGTTCATGGGCTTCCTTCTTCTGGTAGGGAAATGGAATCTTTGCTATCTGAGGTCACTTTCACTTTTTAAGATTTTATATAATGGAATGAGCCACGTTATTTGGTAATAGGATGAGGGAAATTCTGTGGCTTCTTAAAACCCTGACATTCCTTAATGGTCTTGCTAATTTAAAAACCTACCAGTTACAAACACACCAGTGTTAGACTACAACAGTAAACATAAACAGAATATACCCATCCAATATACTATAATGACCTTCAGTGGAGTGTTCAATAGTTAGTGTGTGCAGAAGGATCAGCACAACTAATATATAGTCTTCCACTCTCCTACTGTCTCCTCCAAATGCCTCCCTTGTACCAGATGCTCTATTGTATTGAGTGCTGTCAAATAGAGCATGCTTGTACAAGGTAAGTTATTGGGGGTACAACACTACACCTTAAAGTACAAGAGAAGGAAGAGACCTTGCTGTGAAGAAGGTGTGTCCCATAGCCTGCTCCACAGCAACACTAAGGATTGATCATTGAGACTTTTCTTAAAGATATCCAGTGAATAGAAGCCTGTAGACCTAAGCAGCCCAATCTATTTTTATTAAGTTCTTTTTAAAAAAAATCCTTACCTTCCATCTTAAAATCATTACTGTATATTGGTTCTAAGACAGAAGAGTGGTAAGGGCTAGTCAGTGGAGGTTAAGTGACTTGCCCAGGGTCACATAGCTAGGAAGTAGCTGAGGCCACATTTGAACCTAGGACCTCCCATCTCTAGGCCTGGCTCTCAATCCACTGAGCCACCCAGCTGCCCCCTATTTTTATAAAATTCTTGATATAAGGAACTTTTCCCCCCTTAATGTCTAAAGTTGACACTCTTGAAAGAATATTGAAGTGAATTAAATTGGTTAGCCATTTATTTCAGAACTATGTTATAGATAGGTTTCCTTCCTCATATATTGAAATGGACTCATATTCTTCTTGGGTAGCTATCAACACTGAAATTTTATGTGATAGAGTGATCTCTTGTTCTCTGTAATAGGTTGGATAAAAGATACTCTCAGCAATCTCATGCATAAGAGTTATTTTGATAGAGTGTTTTGTTTTCCAGTGAGCCACACTTGGACATGGTTTGTGGTGCTTATAGTTTAAGTCTAGTGCTCTCAAAAGGAAAAACCTGCCTAATTTATGGACTTCCCTCTTCTTGCCACATACTTCTTCTGCCTCATTTGTATCAGATGCTTTGTTTGTAGATTCTATCAAAAGAGCATCTTATACAAATGAGGTTGTTGGAGCAGAAGCTAGTAGTTGAATAACCGAAGTACACAGAGATCCTGATGGGATGAAGATTCATATTCAACTTAAAAACAGCCTGGTTGAATGGCCCTCCATACTTTGCTGAGCTTAACTGGTCCTGAGAAGTCACCTATATGCCTTCGTAGCCAATTCCAGTTTGAAATAGCTCTCTATATTGGTAAGTTGTGGTGTTTTTTATCTTAAATAATGCCTGAATTTGACTTTCCTAAATACAGGTCAAAGTGAAATAAACAGAGTAAGCATTCCTTTCTCAGTTATGTTATAGTTGGGCTTCATTTTCACATACTGAGATGCATTTTGACCTCCTAGGTTAACTACCACCTCTGAAATACTGTGTCATAGTCTGATTATAAGTGTAGAGAACTTTTAATTTTGTTTTGTTTTCCTTACTAACCTCATTCAGACTCTCTCGGAAATGCTTTAGGTTACAACTGGTTCTCCTGGATAATGAGCATAACTAACAATCCTCCACCTGCTTTATTTGTACAAGCCGCTTTTTTTGTGTAGTCTATCAAATGAAGCGACTTGTGCAAATGAAGTTGGTAGGGGTGGAACGGCACACTTAGAAGAATAAGAAGAGGCAAGGATTGGTGGAATGAGAGTTTACTGTAATTTACTCTGTAACATCTTTGCTGGTAAGTCATTCACAGTTTAACTGCTACTCAATATTGGACATTTCTTGAGATAAGGATATTTATTTTGAAAATGTGGTATAATTCTAAATGCTTTTTCAAGTCAATTTTATTGAATTGTTCATTTCTGAGTTGTTTGGTTGTTGGAATATTTCTTCAGATATGGCTATGGACTAATCAACAACTGAGATCACTTTCTATTCTTCAATAATATGTTAAGTAATGGGTTAAATGAGATACCACCTAGGATCTCAGGGATCTGAGATATTATGGATGATTTTTATAACCAAACTCATACAGACATCTATGATTGACTCCAAAGTAATAGCAAACTAATATATAGTCTTCCACTCTCCTACTATCTCCTCCACTTGCTTCCCTTGTATCAGGTGCTCTATTGTATGACTGCTATCAAATAGAGCATGCTTGTACAAAGGAAGTTACTGGGGGTACAGCACTACACTTGAAAATACAAGAGAAGGCAGAGACCTTTCTGTGAAGAAGGTGTGTCCTATAGCCTGCTCCACAGCCATCCTAAGAGATTGATCATTGTGAATTTGATTCAAGAGATCCAGTGAAGAGAAGTCCACAGACCTAAGCAGCCCATTCTATTTTTATACCTCTAAACATAAGGAATTTTTTTGTTACTGCTTAAAATATATACCACCAATTCAATGTTAAAGTCAATTAAATTGATTAACCATTTATTTAAGAATTTTGTTATAGATGACTTTCATTCTTTCCCTCATTTATATCAGATGCTCCATTTATGGATACTGGCAAAAAGAGTATCTTACATGAATGAAGTTTTTGGAGAAGCCAACAGCTGAATGACCAAGCATAGGCAGAGATTCTGCTATGATGAAGACCCCAATTCAATTCAAAAATATCCAGGTAGAATGATCCTCCATACTTGGCTGAGCTGTAACTGGTCCTGAGGAGCTCCTACATTCCTTGGCAACACTTTAGAACAGTTCTAAATAGTGGCAAGTTATTGATTTGTTTGATGTTTACCTTAAGTATTGCCTTAAGTTGGCACTCTAAATGATCATGGAAGGGAATTGAATCGATTAAGCATTCGTTTCTTAACTATGTGATAGTTTGGCTTTACTTCTCACATATTAGCTTAGACTTAATGACCTCCTCGATCAGTATACCACAAGTCAGTTCTCCTATATCATATAATAGTTTGGACAAGGGAAACTAGAAGGGATATTATAAGTGAGATGCTTTAATAGTACATTTCCTTTTACTTAGTATTCCCATATAGATCATCTATGATCATGCAGTCAACAACTGCTTCTTCTGTAATAAGAAACATGATATATACCCAAATATCCTCCACCTTCCTTATTCATTGCAGTTGCTCCTTTTGTATTTTCTATGTGAAAGAGCCTCTTGCAAAAGAGACTGGTAGGGGCAGAACTCATTCAGATCCCGGGTAGGTATATACTACAATGGAATATGAGGGTTCAGCAATATATTCTTTGACATTCTTGATAGTTAATCATCCCAAGTTGGTTTAGTCACTCATTAGTGTTGGATAGGATAAACATGAAGACATTTGCCTTGAAAATCAGGCATAAAAATTTTGACACTACTTAATTCATATTTATAGGTAAATTCCTGCTAAAGTCAATTTAATTGAGTTGACTGTTTCTAAGCTGTTTGGTTGATAGGATCCTCACATATGATCGTGGATTAATTTGTTGATGATGAGGTCACTTTCTGTTCTATAATACTAAATCGTTAAATAGATTTCTCTATTGACTTAATAGGCTAGATAAGATAATATCTGAGTGATTTCAAATCCCAAGACCCCCAATATGTTTAATTTTTACAGCCAACCTTATTTGAACTCACACCAGTGCAGTTTCTTAAATAATGCCCAAATTTGATATTCCTAAATGAATGTCAAAGTGAATCATATTAACTGTTTATTTCTGAACTTTGTTACAGGTGTATTTCCTTCTTCACAAACTGTAATGGACGCCTATTCCTGTTCCATAACCAGGATAGTTGGCTTCATCTAGATCCCGCAGAAGGATTAACACAACTCGTGTACTTCTCCACTCTCTCACCATATCCTCCACTTTGCTTCCTTTGTATAAGATGCTCCATTGTGTAAATACCATCAAATAGAGCATGCTTGTACAAAGAAAGTTATTGGAGGTACAGCTCTCCACCATAAAAGTACAAGAGAAAGCAGAAACCTTACTATGAAGAAGGTATCTATAACCTGTTGCACAACCACCTTAAGGATCGATCACTGAGACTTTACGAAGAAATGTGAAGTCTGCATGTTTAAGTAACCCTATAGCTCTCTAAGGAGGTTATTTTTTCTCAATAATACTTAAAGTTTATGTTCCTAAATGTATGTTTAAGTAAACTAGACTGATTATTTCTTTTTAAGTGATGCTACAGATAGGCTTCCCCCTTTTCCCCCTACACCCTTAATTTCTACCTTAGTAAGACTCTTAAAGACTAGGGCAAGGGTTAGCCAAATGGATTTAAGTGACTTGCCTAGGATCACATAGTTGGGAAGTGTATGAGGCCAAATTTGAAACTGGGTCCTCTCTGACTCCAGGCCTGATTCATATTCCTATTATATGGCAATCACTTCTGACATTCTATATTATAGCTTAGTTTTTTGTGCCATATGATAGGTTGGGTGGTGGAACTCTGAGGTATCGTATGAGCAAGAGGTCATTTAATGGTACATTGCCCTTTCCAGTGAACTTCATTCAGACATGATTAATAGTGCTATTACCTGAAACTACATCTCTGAAGAATGAGCTTATCTCTTATATTGACTTAACATCTTCCTGCCACATGCTCCAGCTGCCCCATTTGTACCAGATGCTTTATTTGTGAGTTCTGTCAAAAAGAGCATCTTATACAAATGGGGTTGTTGGAATAAAAGCCTATATAGTTGAATGACCAAGAGTAAGCAAAGATCTTGTTGGGATTGGACCCATATTCATCTCAAAAACAATTTTGTTGAATGGCTTTCTATACTTTGCTGAATTGTAAGTAGTCCTGAGGAGCCTCCTACGTCCCTTTGTAACAAATTTCACCTTGGAACCACTCTTAAATATTGGTAAGTTGTGTTTTGTTTTGTTTTACCTTACCTTATATAAGGCCTGAAATTGAGACTTCTAAATGCAGGTCAATATAAATTAACTTCAATAACCATTTATTTCTCAACTCTTTTGTAATTGAGTTTAATTTTTGACATGGGGATGATCTTATTGACCATGCAGTAACTGTGATACAGGGATCTCTTATATCATGTGATGAATTGGAAAGGAAACTTTCAGAGAGAGATTATAAGTGAGAGAACCTTTAATTTTGTTTAACTTGTTGTGTTTTATATACTAATCTCATTCAGATGTGCTTGGAAGTGCTATAGGCCACAACTGGTTCTTCTGGAAGGATGAGCATAACAAGGATATACCCAATAAATTCTCCACCTGCCCTATTTGTACCAGATGCTCCTTTTTCTGTATTGTCAGAAAGAGCATCCTGTGCAAAAGAGGTTGGTGGAGGCAAAATACCACATCTAGAAGAACAAGAGGAGACAAATACTCAGGTAATATGAGAGTTACATAACCTACTCTGTGACATCTTTGTTGGTGAATCATTGTGAATTTGTTTATCCATTTCCTAAAATTGGATAGCTTTAAACATGAAGTTTGTGTTCCAAATCAAACTTAAATTTGGTAATAGTCAATGCATGTTATACTGGCAAATGCCATTTTTTAAAAAAAAACCCTTACCTTCTGTCTTAGACTCAATACTGTGTATTGGTTCCAAGGCAGAAGAGCAGTAAGGGCTGCGCAATGAGGGTGAAGTGACTTGCCCAGGGTCACACAGCTGCGAAGTGTCTGAGGCCAGATTGGAACTCAGGACCTCCCATCTCTAGGCCTGGCTCTCCCATCTGGCCCTGTAAATGCCTTTTCAAGATAATTTTATTGAATTAGCTGTTCATTTCTGAGCTATTTTGTTTATGGAATATTTCTTCAGATATGACTATGGAGTAGTCGACTTCTAAATCACTCTTTGAAGGATTAGTACAATTAATATATAGTCCTACTTTTTCCTTCTACTTACTTCCATTGCCTTCTTTGTACCAGATGCTTTGTTGTATAAATACCATCAAATAGAGCATTCTTGTATAAAGGAAGTTGTTGGAAGTAAAACACTGTACATTGAAGAACTTAAGAAGGCAAAGACCCAGCAATGAAGGATGTGTCCCATAGCCTCTTCCCACAGCTCTCTAAGGATTGATCATTGAGACTTTACTTAAAGACATCCAGTGAAGAGGAGAAATCTATAGGCCTAAGCAGCCCACTCTTATTTCTTATAGCTCTTAATATAAGGAGCCTTTTTTCCTTTTGCAATGCCTAAAGTTGACACTCTTGAAAGAATGTTGAAGTGAATTAAATTGATTAACTATTTATTTCTGAATTGTGTTATAGAAAAGTTTCCTTCTTTATATACTGGAATGAACCCACATTCCTCTTGGGTAACTCTCACCCCTGAAATTCTGTGTGATAGAATGAAGGTTGTAAGAAAGATACTCTCAGCAATCTTATACATAAGAGTTGTTTTAATAAGAGTGTTTTGTTTTCCAGTGAGCCACACTTAGACATGGTCTGTGGTACTTATAGTCTTAAGACTAGTGCTCTCAAAAGGAAGAACCTACCTAGTTTACAGACTTCCCTCTTCCTACCACATACTCCTTCTGCCTCATTTGTATCAGATGCTTTGTTTGTATATTCTATCAAAAGAGCATCTTATACAAATGTGGTTGTTGGAACAGAAGGTAAAAGGAATAACCAAGAGTAAGCAGAGACATTGACGGGATGAAGATCCATATTCAACTTAAAAACAGCCTGGTTTTGAGTGGTCTTCCATACTTTGATGAGCTTAACTGGTCCTGAGGAGCCTCCTGTATGCCTTGGCAACCAATTCTATTTCATAATAGTTCTAAATTGTGATAAGTTTTTTTTCCTAAATGTTAAGTAATTCCAGTTTTGACACTCATAAATGCATATTGAAGTATTTTAAATAAATATTATATTTGTTTATTAACTACTTTGTAATTTGGCTACATTTTTTTACATATTAGGCTGGATTTATTGACTTTAAAGGTCAGTATAACAGAGGAATCGCCTTTACTGTGTAATATTTTGAGGAAAATTCTGAGGGATCTTATAAAAGTAACAAGACTTTTAATGATGTGTTTCGGTTTTCCTACCAACCTCATTCAGACTCCCTTGGAAGTGCTCTAGTTTACAACTGGTTCTTCTGGAAGGTAAAAGGATAAACATATATCCAACCATCTGCCATCTGCCCTATTTGCTCCATTTATGATCTCTTTCAAAACATCTTTTACAGAGAAAAACACAGTAGGAATAGAATACCACACCAGGAAGAACAAGGGAAAGCAGAGTATCTGGTTTCATTTAATGAAAGTTATATTATCCATTCTGTCATATTCCTGCATGGTGATCATTCCAACTTTATTTAGCTATTAATCAATATTGAGCAGATCAGAGTACAAGAAAGTTTGTATCGCAAATCAGGTTTAATTTTTATGTTTGTAAATGTATATTTTACTGGTAAAATGCTTGCTCAAGTTAGTTTAATTGAATTGGTCATTCATTTCTAAGCTGTTTGTTGGATGATATCTTCATATATGGCCATGTGCTTATTGGCCACTAAGGTCACTTCTGTTCTTAAATGTTATATTGTGGAATGGACTACCATATTATTGGTTATTAGGGTCAATGAGGGATTTCAAATCCCTAGGATTTCTCCTGAAGGTATGGTTGATTTTATAGCCATCTTTATCCAGACATATATCATGTACAGTCTACTACAGTTGACATACTCAAGAGGATTCACACAACTAATATATGCTCCTTCACTCTCCTGCCATATCCTCCACTTGCTTCCTTTGTACAAGATGCTCTGTTTTGTAAATATCATCAAATAGAGCATACTTGTGCAAAGGAAGTTATTGGAGGTACAACTCTACCTTGAAGTACAAGAAAAAGCAGAAACTGCCGCAGAGAAGCATTCCATAGCCTGTCCTACAACCACCCTAAGGACTGTACATGAAGGCTTTACGTTGAGATGTCCAGTGAAGAGAAGTCTGCACACCAAAGTAGCTCGTTCTAGTTGAATAACTCTATAAGGAAGTTTTGTTTAAAAAATGTTTAAATTTGTCACTGCTAATGAGTGTTGAAATGAATTAATTTGATTTGTTTCTGAATTATATTATAGAGGAGTTTCCTTCTTTACATACTGGAATTTACTGTACATATGGACTTGCCATATCTGTTAGCTAACCATCACTTGTGACCTTCTCTATCAATAGCTTAGTTTCACTACTGGGTCCTGTATACCAAAGAGATCATAAAAAGGGAGAAAGGTCCTACTTGTTCAAAAATATTTTATAGCTGTTCTTTTTGTGTTGGCAAAGAACTGGGAAATGGGGGAATGCTCATCCATTGGGGAATGGCTGAACAAATTATGGTATATGTTGGTGATGGAGTTCTATTGTGCTATAAGAAATGATAAGCAGGATAATTTCAGAAAAAAGCTGGAAAGATCTGTAGGAACCGATGCAGAGTGAAACAAGCAGAATCAAGAGAACATTGACAAAGTAACACTAATATTGTGCAGTGATCAACTGAAAAACTTAGCTACTCTCAGCAATACATTGATCTGGGGCAATTCTAAAGGACTTATGACAAAAAATGCTATCCAGCTCTAGAGAAAGAACTGTTGGAGTCAAATACAGATCAAAACATACTGCCACATTAGTTTATTTACAGTTTTATTTTGGTGTTTTAGTTTTGTATGAGTATTCTCTTAAAACAATGACCAATATAGAAGTTTTGCATGATACATGTATACATGTATAACCCAGATCCAGTTGCTTACCATCTCTGAGTAGGTAGAGGGAAGGAAGGGAGGGAGAAAGTTTGGATTTTATGATTTTGGAAAATGTATTTTGATACCTGTTATTCCATGTAATTGTGAAAATAAAATATCTCTGAATTTTTTAAAATAGCTTGGCTTCCTTTTAGTGTGCTAGGTTTAGATGGCAGAAATTCTGATGTCCATTTAGTAATGTGCATTTAATTTTCCAGTGAAGCCACACTCAAGATGAGGTCTGTTGGTACTATATCCTGTAACTAGTATTCTCAAAAAAAGAGCTAATTAGTACATCAGCTTCTGTCTTCCAAATGGTCCATTTATGAATTCTGTCAATCATAGCATCTTTTAAAAATGAGTTAGCAAGGACTAATAGCTGAAATATTAAGAATTAGCAGAGGTTCTGTAGGGATGAGGACTTCTATTCATTTCAACCAGGTTTAGTCGATCCCTTTTTAAAGAGGTTTTCTTTTCTGTGGATACTCTAATATATAGAGCATCTTATGGAAAAGTGTTTTCAGAGCCAAACATTGTACCTACTTTGAAGTGCAGGAGTAGGTGGAAGCCCTGCTGTAAAGAAGGTCCATCCCAAGGTCTACATCCATCCAAATGTACATTCCTTGAGAATTCAACCTAGTAAGGATGAACCCTCTACTTATCTAGAAAGCTTACTCTGCTTTTAAATAACATTAGGAAAGTTTTTCTTAATACGTGATGAAATGATGCAAATTCATTCTACCCTTGGTTATAGATGGGTTTTATTCTTCATAGATCACAATAGATTCATTTCCCTCATGGATAATTATGACTTCTAAGATCCTATGGCGAGTGGTCTCTTGCAATGTGTCATAGGCAGGATAGGTTGGAAACAGAGATCTTACAATAAGACACCCTGTGGTTCTATAGTCTACAATTAGTACTCTCAAATGGATAAAGATAGCTAGTATATACTTTTCTGTTCTCCCTACATATATGTTCTACCTGCCTCAATTTTACCAAATACTCTATTTGTGAATTCTGTCAAAAACATTTTGTGCAAACACAGTAGTTGGGGCAGAATATTTCACCTTAAAACAAGCTTAAGTTTTACTCACAATGCTTATTACATTTATTCTAAATTGACCTTACATTTCTTTTCTTTATCATTTATATGCAGGTTTCTTTTGGTATGAGGATGAAATATTTCTCTGATGTCAGTTTCACTTCTGAAGTTCTACGTCTCAGGATGTATTTTCTCACTTCATCGTAGGTTGGATGAGGCATATTCTATAAGGTATTGAAACCTCTTCACTTGTATCGCTGGTTTACCTGCCTGTTTTGTGTGGACTCAGATCAGTGTGGGCCCAGCTGGATGTGTATAAATGGTACATATCCTCCATAATATGCCTTCCATCAAAGTGTATTACATCTGGCTGGCTTAGTAGGGTTAGCACCACGAATATATACCTCTCCATCTTCTGTCATCTCTTCTCTTTGCCCTCTTTGTGCCCAGATGCTCCATTTTATATACAGTGACAAAATCCTGTCTGCATTTGTTCTGTGCATGACTAGTTGTGGGAAGATTATTCCACCTGCTAATACCAGAGCAGAGCAAGATCTTTCTGTAATAAAGATCTTAAACTACCACCATTCTAGTGAAACCACCTGATTAGCATCTGAATGTCATTAACCTACTCTACCATATCCCCAAGATCAGTTATTCAGATTGGCTAGGAGATGTCGACAGACATGCAAGTCTATCAAATTCTCAGGAAGCCCACTAAACTATTGTATACCTCTTCTTTGAGGTTTTTTCCCTTATACCAAATCTAAATTGTACACTTTCAAATCCATGTTGAATCAAATTATGTTAAATACAGCTGTTACCATCTTTAAATTTAGAGATAGATTAGTAGACCTGGGAAGTCATTTTCATTACTGAGATCCTACAATGTAGAGTTCGAGAAATGTGAGAAGTTGGATGAGAAAAATTTTGGAAGTTTTTCAGATTGATGATTCTTTGAAAGCTGCTGTTTAAATGGCCCTTACCCCCAAATTATCAGTACTATAGGCTACAACTGACTTGCTCAAAAGAAACCCAACTGGTATTGTTCTCCTATTATCCTATTTACTTGATCATTTGTACCAGGAGTTCCATTTTGTATATATTTCTAAATGGATAATCATGTGTCTGTGAGGTTATTGGGACAGAACATTTTTTTCACTTTAATTGAAAGTTTAGTTCAGGTAGGTTTACAGCCTAGGATGCTCACACCTGCGCAGAGGTGCATAGATTCATATAATTCTGTTTACATGCTTCTGACAGACTGGAATATAACATTAAAGGAGTTTTACATTTATCCAAACTGTCAGTACATTAATACATTACTGTAAGAATGCTCCATATCAGCATTAAAGTTAAAACCTCCTCTGACTCTCACCCTTTAATCATCATTGTTAATCACTTGCCTTCATATGAGTCTTCTCAAACATTTATAAAAATGTTGGAAAAGGGTGTGACAGATTTTCAATTTAGGGAATTTAAACATTTTAATAATTAGTGTCCTTATTACTTCTGGGCTACTTAAGTCACTCCTTTTCTGCAAAAACTAGTGAAATGAGGCTTTTCAAATTTAGCCTTCTTCTGAATGTGTAAACTTTTTAAAATAGTTTGGTTTCATTGTGCTGTGATCGGCAAGGGGTAGAACATTCTTGAAAGACTATTTGAGAATAAGCAGAGATCTTGTTGGGATGGGGATCCCATAATTAATGTGATAATGGGCCTTTCTATACTTTCATATTTCAAGAATTTAGGTGAGCATATGGAGCAATCTGAATAACCCATACTACTCTTGAGTTCTCTAGTTATAAATCTTTTAAGTAAAGCCCAAATTTGCCTCTGATATTTATATTTTGAAATGGATAAAAGTCTGTTGTTTACCCATTTCTAAGGTGTTATAGAGGGGCTTCATTCCTCAGTGAGGGAGATGAACAAAACAGGATAGGTCATTTTAGGTTTTGAAGTTCATTATCATTTGGAGGACTTCTATAATGACAGGTTGGATGAAGTAAACCAAGAGATTGATTATTGCTTTTCCAAGCAACCTCATCCAGAATGAACTAGAACTACAGGGGAGAAATGCTTGGCTCATAAGGATGAACATTACTAATTCAAATCTCTCCATTCTCCCATGAAGACTCTCCATTTTTATCAGAAGCGCCTTTTTGTGCATTTTTGTCATGACAATTCTCTGGGAGCAGATTCAAAATAAGAGTAGCAGGGAAAAGTATGGTGAACTCCCACTGTCTCCCCTAACTCCACCAGATCTAAAAAACACAGCAGACAATCCTTTTTGTGAAATCCAAGAAAAAAATAAGTGAGTCATTTTGTTTAGCCTTGGTTGTCATGGGGAGATGGGTCTGTGGACACTCAAAAAACCCTCACTTGATCCGTTCATCCCTGTTTGCTATTATATCTCTCCTCACTTTCATGCTAAATCCCTTGAGAAGGTTGTCTATAATATATGCTTCCACTTCCCCTCTCTTCTCTTTTTAACTCTTTGTAAGCTAGCTTCTGACTTCATCTTTCAACTGAAGCTGCTCTTTCCAAAATTACCAGTGATTATTTTTGAAAATTAAGTTTTCATACATGTCTTCGAAAAAACATCATAATAGCTTTCCCCAGTAGGCCTCCCTTTACCCCTCCCAGAAAACCATCCCATATTTTTTCAAGACAAAAAAAAATCTGTATAATTGATCAGTGTGTTGAAGAAGTCTAAAAGTAATGTGCTGTGCCCAACATTTGTGGACCCCCCCCCCCACCTCTGCAGTGGTGAGTTTTGGTATCTTTGCTTTTCTTTTGAGAATCATTACATACTTGTTCCATAATTTTGCAGTATTCCCTTTAGATTGGGTTTGAGTTTTCTGTTTACATTATTGTCATTATGTATGTGTGTATGGAGAGAGAGAGCCTGTTTGCTTCCTGTTTGCCTCTGCACCAGTTCATGTAGAACTTTGTGTGCTACTCTGTATTCATCATATCCATAATTTACTGCACAGTAATATTACATTCAAGTACCAAAATTTGTTTAGTCATCCCTCAATTGAAGAATGCATTTTCTGTTTCCAATTCTTTGCTCTCACAAAAAGTTCTACCATAAATGTTTTGTTGTTTATAGTTTCTTATCATTGGCTTCCTTGGGGTATAATGTACCCAGTAATGCAATCCATATGTAAAATGATACCAACATTTTAGTCCCTTTATTTGCATAATTCCAAATTGCTTTCCAAAAGGTTTATACTGCTTCACAGTTCCACTCAATGGGCCTATCTTCTCGCCACCCCGCTAGCATAAACTATTGCCATCTTTTTTCATCTTTGCCAGTTTGCAGGGTGTGAAGTAAAACCTCAGAGCTGCTTTGATTTGCATTTTTATTAGTAATTATTGAAGTCAGGGACCCGCTTGAGTTCTCCCAGATTTTGCTTCAAACATTAAAATGACATCTCAAAATGAATTCTGAGACAACAGAACCACCAAAAAGATAAAATGAAACTATTTTCTTTCCCAAGACAACTTGGAAGGTAGGCAGGGAAGGTTTATCTCATGGGGGTAGGAGTGGAGCACAGTCCAGTACAGGCAAGCCAGCAGCAGGCCTCTGGGGCTACTGACTCAGCGGCACCAACTTTTGGAGCTCTTAACCTTCAGATAGTAGGGAAGTCTGACAACAGAATGGAAAAAGATTACTAGGGAACCTTTTTGCTGGCACTGGGAGCAGGACTCTTGGATTTCCAACATAGTTTCAGATCATAGTCCCAGAGTGAGGAGGAGCACTATCAGGAGTGAGGACCATGGTCACATTTCCAGGATGGAAAAGCATGATTATGATCACTCAGTGATCAGAGCACAAGCCAGGAAAGCAGTGACCACACTTCTTAGATCATACCACCTTGGGAGAACTGAACTTACAGAACTGTCCTGCCTCCCTGAATTAGCTCTTAAAATGACAAGTATAATTTTTCAGTGGGGAAATGCATATTTAATTTTTTTAAAGCCCAAAGATGAATAAAAATTTGACTTTCAAGTACAAGATTTCAAAAAAGGCATAAAATAAACATGAAAGAGAAATGGAATCACTGTTAGACCATATTGGGGGGGGGGATACTTTATACTCCTGAGAACTTTATCATTATTAGGACCATTTAAAGGAATAGATATAGAAGTGTCACTGGAGTGAGTTAACTATGAGATGATTTCCAAAAGAAATAGATTGGAAGAGGGTAAGGGAATGCACTGGAGTAAGGAAATTCATATGTATGTATATGTGCACACGTGTATATAGGAAATAGAGATACATAGGAAACTACAGCAGCTCTTTATGTTAGCAAAGAAGTGGAAATTTAGAAAACATGCACTCGTCAATTGGGGTTGTGGTGGAATACTATTAAATTACAAATGATGAGCAGTATGGTTTTAGAGAAATCTGGGGGGAATTACATGAACTGATGCAAAGTGAAGTGAACAGAACCAGGAGAATATTGTGTAATGATCAACTGGGAATGACTTAGGTATTCTTAGCAATTCAGTGATATAAGACAGTTCCAAAGTACTGATAATTTTTTTTTAATGCTCTTCATCTGAGAAAAAATTCTGAATGCAGGTTAAATTAAACTGTTTAAAATTTTGGTTTTCTTATTTTATTTTTGTTTTCTTTCAGAACATGACTAATCTGGAAACATGTTTTACGTGACTGCACATATATACCCTATAATAAAATTGCTTACCATCTCGAGGAAGGAAGAGAATTTGGAACTAAATTTTTTAAATGGATGTTAAAAATAGTTTTTACTTGTTGGAAAAAATAAAAATTTTACAATTTAAAAAAGTATTTTATCATGTGGTTCTTAATACTTTTCAATTAATTTGAAAACTATACAAAGAAACTTGATACCATTCAACTGATTCCCTTCTTGTCGTTGGTACATTGATTTTGTCAATGCCTGGCACATAGTAAGCACTTAATAGATTCCCTCTCTCCTCTTCCCCCCCCCCCAATAAGTTCAGTTTCATATACACATACAGACCACTTTACATACATAAACACATTTGACCCTTACGATAACTATGAAGAAGACACAACAATTTTATCATTTTATACTTTGATCTAGGATCTTGTCCACATGGGTTTTCCTTACATTGGTTCAGATAGCAATTTCTCCATTTCCCACCTCATTATTCACATTTTCCTGTAAAATCCTGCACAAAAATCATAGCCATTTTACAGATGACAAATTTGAGTCCTGTAGAGGTTAAGTGATTTATGGCAAATCATGCACCAGCAAGTGGTATAACTAGGTTTCCTGACTTTAGCAAAGTCTATTTTTTACACTCGCCTGCCTCAGAGGATGAACTATAGAGAAAACATTAAGATAAACAAAAGAAGATAAAATGTCAAAATTATGAGCAAAGAAATGTAACAGCAACTAAAGCATTTTTATATGCTGCTCAACATAGTCAAAGATGTTCATTTTTATAATGCTTTAATTTTAAATGACACCCAAGTGGAAATAACCCTGAAGTAGGAAAAGAAACACCTACACTTTCTGCTCCCCCCACCCCCAGTCACTGACCAGTAAGATGTTTTTAAGCTGCAGAGGGAAGCAAAGGTAAAGGTGACTTGAGTTATGTAGTCCCCATTTTTAGATATAACCTTCATGTTTTTTTGACATTTCTGTTTGTCACTTTTTGTTCCCATAAGATGGCAGACTAGTTGTAACTATAGTTGTAGTGAGCTGCAGAGCATGATTTATTCTGCTGAGAAACCAAACAAGAGTGAAATGAAAATCAAGAACAACTTTTTTACAGAAAAAAATTAACTCCCCCGTTTTAGTTGTCCTGTCTCCACCTCACTCCAGGCATTTAAAAACACATTCCTTCATTGACACATTTTTAACATGTCAATACAATTTTTAATAATAATTTTGTGTCATCTTGTGATCCAAGTTGTCTCCCTACCCACCACCTCACCATGGCAGGTAAAATGATAAATGTTCATATGTTATCACACAATGCACATTTCCATGTTCATGTTGCAGGAGATGTACTGCTTACACTAGAGAAAAACTCATGGAGGAAATAAAGTGAAGAATGGAATGCTTCGATATGTATTCAGGCTCCATCACTTCCTTCAATGGTGGACAGCCTTTTTTTTATCATAAATCCCTTGGGGATGTCCTGGATCTTTGCTGGCTGATACTAGTTCTTTCATTCGCAACTGATCATTGCACATTTTTGCTGTTATTGTATACAACATTCTCTTGGTTCTACTTCACTTTACATCATTGTAAGTCCAGGTTTTTTGGTAATTGTCTTGTTTGGTATTTCTTGTATTCCATTCCAATCATATACCACAACTTATTCATCCATTCTCAGATTGATGGGCAATTCTTAAGTTTCCAATTCTTTGCCACCACAAAAAGAGCTGCTATAAATATTTTTGTAGCAATAGGACCTTTCCCCCATCTTTGATCTCTTTGGGATACAGGCCTAGTATTGCTTGGTCAAAGAATATGTAGTTTTATGGCCCTTTGGGTCCAAGTTGCTCTCCCACAGTCATGGCAGTTCACAACTCCACCAATAGTGTATTGGTGTCCTAATTTTATCATATCACCTCCAACATTTATCATTTTCCTTTTTTGTCATACTACCCAGTCTGATAAGTGGGAGGTGGAGCTTTAGAGTTTTAATTTTCACTTCTCTAATAAATAGTGATTTGGAGCATTTTTATATGACCAAAGACAGTTTTAATTTCTTTATCTGACAATTGCCTATTAATATCCTGTGATCATTTGTCATTTGGATAATGTATTACATTCTTATAAATTTGACTCAGTTCTCTATTTGAGGAATGAGACTTTTGTCAAAGACATTTGCTAAGAATGTTTCCCCCTATAGACTCTAAATGATCACCCTAGTGCAAACATCAATAATAGGGAAATGGGTTTTGATCAAGGATACATGTAAAACCCAGTGGAATTGGGCATCAGCTACTGGAGAGGTTGGGGGAGGGTTAGGGAAAGAACACAATTCTTGTAACCATGGAAAAATATTCTAAATTGACTAACTAAAATTTTTAAAAAAGAATTTCCCCCCATTTTCACTTTTAATTTGGGTTGCTTTGGTTTTGTTCGTGTAAAACCTTTTTAATTTAATTTAATCAAAGTTATCCATTTACATCTTGTAATGTTCTCTATGTCTCATTTAGATAAAAAATTCTTCCCTTCTCCATAGACTTGACAAGCAAACTATTCCATTCTCCTCTAATTTGTTTATGATATCTGCCTTTATTTCTAATCTGACTCTTCCTTGGCATATGATGTGAGATATTGGTCTGTTCCTACTTTCTGCCATATGTTTTCTAGTTTCCCACCAGTTTTTGTTGAACAATGAATTTTTTTTCCCAAAAGCTTGGATCTTTGGGTTTGTCTAACACTGTGTTACTATGCCTAATCTATTCTGTTGATCCACTTCTCTTTCTTAGCCAGGGCCAGATTTTTTTGATGGTTGCCACTTTATAATGCAGTTTGAAATCTGGTTCAGCTAAGCCACCTTTCTTTATATTTTTTTCATTAATTCCATTAATATTCTTAACCTTTTCTTCTTCCCGATTTTTTCCCCTAACTGTGAAATAATTCTGAGGTAGTTTGATTGGTATGGCACTGAATAGGTAAATGAGGTAGAATTGTCGTTTTTATTACATTGGCTCAGTGTACCCATGAGCAATTAATGTTTTTCCAATTGGTTAGATCTGGCTTTATTTGTGTGAAGTGTTTTGTAATTATGATCAGATAGTTTCTGGGTCTCCATTGCCATGTAGGACTCCCAGGTATTTTACATTGTCTAACAGTTATTTTAAATAGGATTTCTCTCATTGACTGGAGGAATTCCATGTGAACTGGAATGACCTCCAGGAATTGACACAGAGCAAAAGGAGGAGAATCAGGAGAACATTGTACACAGAGATGGATACACTGTGGCACAATCGAATGTAATGGACTTCTCCATTAGTGGCAATGCAGTGATCCAGGACCATTCTGAGGGACTTATGAGAAAGAACACTATCTACATTCAGAGGAAGAACTGTGGGAGCAGAAATGCAGAAGAAAAGACTATGATCGATCATATGGTTTGATGGGGATATGATTGGGGATTTTTGACTTTAAATGATCACCCTAGTGCAAATATTAATAATATGGAAATAGGTCTTGATCAATGACACATGTAAAACCCAATGGAATTGCTTGTTGGCTCTGGGAGGGGGGGTTCGAGGAGTGGAGAGAAAGAACATGAATCTTGGAACCATGGAAAAATATTCTAAATTAAATAAACTTAGTTTAAAATAAATAAATTGGGATTTCTCTTTCTATCTCTTACTTTTGGTCTTTATTGGTCATAGAGTGATTTGCTCAAGGTCACACAGTGAGGAAGTGCTTGAAGTTAGGTTTGAACCCAGCATCTCCCATCTCCAGATCTGCTCCACATTATTGAGATTGGCTCTCTATCTACCAAGCCACCTAGCTGTCCATGGAATGAATTATTCTTTAGATGTGTGGTAGAATTCAGTTGTGAAATCATTGAAATCTCCTTTTCTGAGACTCAACTAAGTTGTCTGTCCCCACCTCCAAAAAGCCCAGAGAATTGTAATCTCTCCTTTGTAAAATCTCCCCCTTGTTCTTTTTCTAAATCTTTGCACTTATCTCTCACTTATCACAACAATTTGCAAGGGTCTTTCTCAGCTATTTTACCATGAGCTCCTTAAGAATGAAGTCTAAAGGGGGCAGCTGAGTAGCTCAGTGTATTTAGAGGCAGGAGGTCCTGGGTTCAAATTTGAATTCCAAAATTTCCTAGCAGTGTGACCCTTGGCAAGTCACTTAATCTCCACTGCCTAACCCTTACTCCCTTGAAACCCTAAGGTGGAAGGTACAGATTTTAAAAAATAAAGAAAAAAAGAATGAAGTCTACACATCTATAATGCCCTCTTGGACATAAACTAGCTTGGTGCCATAAACAGTGGGGACTGAAATGTACACTGGACTCAGTGATGAGATCTTGCCAAATCCTACCTTAAAGTAAGTTGTGATTAGAAAGGCATGTGACACAACAGGTGTTTAAAAGTAGTAGGTCTGGGGCAGATAGATGCCACAGTGGATGCAGTTTCAAGGCTGGAGATGGGAAGTCCTGGATTCAAATCTGATTTTAGATGCTTCTTTACTGTGTAACTCTGGACAGGTCATTTAACATCCCCCCCCCCCATTACATAATCTTTACTACTCTTCTGCCTTGAAACCAATATTTGTTTTAAATATTTAATTTTTTATTTCTTTTAAAAATGACTTTAAAATTGGTGCTAAGGGGGAAGGTAAGGATTTTTTAAAAGGTAGTAGGACTTCTGAAAGAAGGCAATATGGCTTTGTGGGAAGAGCACTAGATCTAGAATTAGGAGACCAAGATTCAAACCCAAATCTGTTACACGCCACCTGTATGACCCTAGATAAGTCCCTTTCCTTTTCTGAGCTTTAATTTATTACCCAATTAAATGAGGGCTGTAGACTAACCAATCTCTAAGGTTTCTTACAGTTCTAAATCCTAGAAATTCTTTCTGTTCCCGATTTTGGGGTTCACAAGCAAAGAAGGTCAGCAAAAGGACATTTCCCTTAGTTTTTGTATCTGTTGAAAAGTAGCCCCCCAAGGTTAAAATGGCAGCTTTCTATCTTAGGTGGGGAGACCAGTGTCAGAGATAAATAAAGCCTTCGGGGATTACAAAGTATTCTCATTTGTTCCTGCAAACGTCCTTTTTTCTCCATTTTCCAAACGTGGATAGTCTAGGAAGTGAAGAGAATGGAACTCTAGAAATTGATGGAGTTGGGTTGATTTGTAGACTTGCTGAGTCCAAATGGGAGGCTTGAAGGAAGCCTAGAGCTCGTCTGACCCTTTCATTCTAAAAGATGAGGGAAGTTCCTTGGGCTAGGACCTCCTCTAGGTCCGCTGTACCAGCTTCTGGGGAGGAAAGGCTCTGATCGCGCCCCCCGCCCCCCACTCTAGTGACAGGATCTAGGCACTCTTCACCGGGGAGGCAGGAAAGGCTTTCCGTGGGAGATGGATGGCCCCAAGCTGGGCCTTAAAGGAAAGGAGAGATTCCAAGGGCGGAGGTGAGGAGGGAGTTATGTTCCAAGTCTGAGAATGATCAGGAGGACGGGGGCGGCAGGAAGGCAAAAGGGCATGTTCCGGACTGGCTGGAGAGAGATCGATTTGGCTGGAACATCGAGTGCATGGGGGGGAGTGGCAGCAGCCAAGGGGCGCTCCGTGGGGAAGGGGATGCCTTAAACACTCCCCCGCCCCAGCTGGGCACTGCGCAGACGCCCTAAGGAGGGAGGCGGGCTTTTTCCAGCAACTATTTAAGTTTCCCCCAAGTCTAGGCAGTCGAGCTTTGGGCTTGGATAAGGGTTGGTGGTGGCAGCCACACCTCCCCTTTTTCCTCCTCCCCACTCCCTGGTGACCTTCTCTCACCAGGGCCATGCATTCCGTGGTGTCTCCTGTGACCAAGGCCATCTTCGTGGCTTTGTTCCTCTTTGCCATCCTGCTCATCCTCTACGTTATCCTCTGGTACATCTGCAGAGACGTGGACAACGACTACATCTGAGGTACGCAGGCTCCAGCACAAACAGGTAGACACAGACGCCCCTGCCCCCTCGCCCTGTGCCCCGTGGCTGCCCGCTCTCTTCCCCTCCCCCTCAGCCCCTTCCAGCTTCTCACCTGTGCCCCTCTCCACACACCACCCTCAACCTGCCGCCTTGGACTTCCTCCCCCCGCGCCCCTCGCCTCCCGCCCCCCCCTCCCCCGCAAGTTTACCGTTGGGGGAATTGACGCCTCATTCATTCCTCTGATCCCGGGCCGGCCACTGGCATCAAGTGCGCCTCTCCTTCCCCAGACTTGGGGGCCTGCTTGCGGGCTAGTCCTGCAGCTGCTGGCCCCCAAGAGCCCCCGCTCGAAGCGGGACCGACATGGCTTGCGGAGGGATGCCGTGGATGAGTGCTGGCTGCCTCTGGAATCGGGATCCTGGGCTCAGTTCGGCCTCTGCCTCTCACTCCCTTTGTGATCTCAGGCAAGTCACTTCTCTGCGCCTCACTTTTCTCATCTGTGAAACCAGTGGGTTGGACTAGATCACCTGTGGGAGCCTTTCCAGCTCTAGATCCCGAACCCCTGCATCAGGCCACTGGAGGGCTTAGCTCCGGGGGAGATCCTGCCTCTTCCCCGCCCCGCCCCCACAAATCCCCTCCATCAAGTGTTCTAATGGGTGGGCACGTCCCTGTCACCGAATCCATTTTAGCAGCCGCCTGGCTTGCTTTTCTTTTCAGTGCTCTTTAAGGCCCGTTAGAAGATGGCACTGTGTGTGTGTGTGTGTGTGTGTGTGTGTGCTTAATAAGGGTGGGAGAGTGGGAAGGTTCCAAACCTGTGACTTCATCTTTGCGGGGAAACTCCCTCTCCCAATACAGATTGGGAATACCCCTGGAGCTTGGTCTTAAAGAATTGTTCGGAGACCCCGCCTGAGCTCACACAAACCCGGATCTTACTGACCCCTGTCCCCAGGCAAGGCCCCTGTCCAAAAGGCACTGCTGCCTGCCCCACCTAGCTCCATATGGTGAGACAGAGACAGAGAGGGGCATCTCAAAACCACACTGACCTCACAGTCTTCCTAGCTGTGTGATCTTGGCCAAGTCACTTCACCCAGTCTGCCTAGCCCTTGCCTTTCGGTGTTAAGAGTTACTGAGGTAGACGATAAGGGTTAACACACACACATCTTCTGTAACTTATTCTTTAAAATTCATTTGACTAATCTAGTCACAAATGAAACTTTAGTAGAATTAAATATCTAATAAAACAGACATTTCCTTCTCTCCATGATTAGTTTGCTGTTTTCTGCTCCGCATCCGTCCACTGGAGGAGTAGCCTTCCGATCCAGTAAGTACTTCCCCAGCTGTGATGGCCAGAGGACTTCGTTATGTTGCTGGCAGCTTGGTCACATTTCATGAGCAGAATAATTGGGGGCTTATCTGAATATTGACACGGAAGGATACATGTTAGGCTCTTAGCTGGAAAAAATAGAGCTCGTAACTGGAGTTATTAAGTAAAATCCATTCCAAAGTGGTGGGGAGACAGACAGACAGACAGACAGACAGACAGACAGACAAAAAGAGAGAGAGGGAGACAGAGGAAGAGGAAGAGAGTGAGCGAGAGAGGAGAGAGCTAGGGAGGGGGAGAGAGAGAGAGACAGAGACAGACAGAGACAAAGAAAAAGAGAGAGGGGGGAGAGGAAGAAAGAGAGGAGAGGCAGGGAGGGGGAGAGAGAGACAGCAAGAAAGAGAGACAGAGACAAAGGAAAAGAGAGGAGAGAGATAGGGAGGGGGAGAGAGAGACAGAGAGAGAGAAGGAGAAGGAGACAGTCAGATAGACAGAGACAAAGAAAAAGAGAGAGGGAGAGGGAGAGGAAGAGATCGAGTGAGAGAGGAGAGAGATAGGGAGGGGGAGAGAGAGACAGAGAGAAGGAGAGGGAGACAGTAAGATAGACAGAGACAAAGAAAAAGAGAGAGGAGGGAGAGGAAGAGAGTGAGCGAGAGAGGAGAGAGCTAGGGAGGGGGAGAGAGACAGAGACAGAGACAGACGGAGACAAAGAAAAAGAGAGAGAGGGGGAGAGGAAGAAAGAGAGGAGAGGCAGGGAGGGGGAGAGAGAGAAAGAGAGAGAGACAGCAAGAAAGAGAGACAGAGACAAAGGAAAAGAGAGAAGAGAGATAGGGAGGGGGAGAGAGAAACAGAGAAAGAGAGTGAAGGAGAGGGAGACAGAGAGACAGACAGACAGAGACAAAGAAAAAGAGAGGAAGAGGGAGAGGAAGAGAGCAAGTGAGAGAGGAGAGATAGGGAGGGGAAGAGAGAGACACAGAGAAGGAGAGGGAGACAGACAGACAGAGACAAAGAAGAAGAGAGAGAGGAAGATGGAGAGGAAGAAAAAGAGGAGAGATAGGGAGGGGGAGAGAGAGACACAAAGATACAGAGAGGAGAGGGAGACAGACAGAGACAAAGAAAAAGAGACAGGGGGGAGAGGAAGAGAGTGAGCAAGAGAGGAGAGAGAGATAGGGAGGAGAGGGGGAGAGAGAAACAGAGACACCGAGAGAAAGAGAGGGAGACAGACAAACAGAGACAGAGAGAGAAAATGAGAGACAGACAAAAAGACAGAGAGAGAGAAAAACAGACAGACAGAAAGACACAGACAGAGAAAGGGACAGAGAGAGACAGAGAAAGAGGGAGGGAGGGAAAGAGGGACAGAGACAGAGAAAAACAGACAGACAGAAAGACATAGACAGAGAGTGAGAGAGAGACAGAGGGAGAGGGAGGGAGGGAGAGAGGGAGAGAGAAAGAGAGAGACAGAGACAGAGATGCTGCTAACTGATGAGTGGAAATGTTAAGAGTTTGCAGGTCTGTTCAGAGTTTTTCTCTGGTAGAATTTCTCCATTTGGGGAGATTATTTCTGTATAGAAATCCTTTCTGGGCTTCACGGGCAGAAGGAATTGTAGAGCTCTTGCTAATCTTTTGGATGCTCCCCAGAACAATGGTGAAGGCCATAGGTGTCTGATTATTATGACCTTGGGCCAGTCCCTTCTTTTCTCTGTCCTTCCAACCCTTAGTTAAAATGGCCAGATTAGACCATCATCTAATGCCTCTTTCTGCCCCTTTCACAACTCATCACTTTCAGTAGGCGCTGCTCCTTAGGAATGAGGACAGAACTTAAAGGTCCTTCTGGAGTGTTGTAAAGATTATGTGTTCTGAGATCCTCTTAATAAAGGTGCTATATGAAGTGCAAAGATATTCTAAAATTTCTAGCAAAAATACTGTGCATATGCATGAGATAAGGTCTGCCTAAGAAGGTGAAAGGCTGAAATTTCTGGGTGTCCCAGTTCTCTCCTTGACATACCAAAGAGGCAGCCTCCCCAGGCACAGAATAGAAGTTTTCCCTGTCTCGGTGGCTGCTTGTTCCGCTGTGGTTCTGCCCACTCCACCATTTTCTTTCTTTTTCTTTTAAACCCTTCCCTTCTTCTTAGAATTAATACTGTGTATTGGCTCCAAGGCAGAAGAGTGGTCAGGGATAGGCAATGGGGGTGAAGTGACTTGCCCAGGGTCACACAGCTGGGAAGTGTCTGAGGCCAGATTTGAACCCAGGACCTCCCATCTCTAGGCCTGGTTCTCAATCCACTGAGCCACCCAGGTGCTCCCACCCCACCATTTTCACTGCTTAAAGTAGTTACCTTGAGGCACAGGACCACCAACCACGTCACAGCACTGCAAACGTGAGTTCGTCTAGTAGGTTTTTCCAGCAACAGAGAGGAGCAGAGAGCTGCTCTGTCCCCTTTATCTGAGTCTGACTCATTCGAACTTTAAATATTTCAACAAAGCAGAGCAAAATTGAGTGTATTACTCAGTTACGCAGCTTGATTTGGTAAAACATTTATTAATGAAATTGCAATGGGCTTACTAAAATTATGCTCAATTTAATAAGTGTAATATAGTAGTCCCTGGGTAACGTGAGGTGCTAGATGAAAAGTCTCTGGTTACAGCATGGTGCTAATTAGGTCCCAGCAGGGTCTCTCCTCATGTGTCCCAATTAGCTTTATTCTGGCCCAAACAAAAGCTGACTGAACGTTCCTGTCCAACATGGAAGGCCGACTTTTCAAACTCATATTTGAAAAAGGCCGGACAGCCGTCCACGGCGTCACCATTTGTTTAATCCGACACCCCCCCCCCCACTTCCCCAAGGCCAGGTTATTTAGGGAATAGCACCAGAACAAACTGTGAGATTCTGCCATTACCCTGAAATGGAATCTAGAACGATTTCACCTCCTAATTGATATCACTCACTGCGAAGAATGAAGTCATGTTTTGTCACATTGAACAAGGAAACTTCATTCCACAGCGGGACAGTGTGAACAAGTGGTTGTCTGACCTTGTAGAGCCAACTCTTCATTATCAGCATGCAAATTACTCACTGTGGGGACTGCCTGCCACCCAACTGAGATCCCAGGCTGGCCTTCGGCCATCAGGGGTGGGCGTGTGCTCCGAGAATGCCAATTGATTTGAATCTTTGCCCCATTTCTAATTCAAGTGCAGAAGGTCTGTGATTTAACCACTCAGAATGTTCTGTCCACCCATGCAGATCAGAATCTCTCAGCCCATCCTCTGCAGTTCCCTGGTGCGCCTTCCTACAATATGGTTGCACTTTTCTCAAGGTAAGTTTGTTGCTGCCTTTTGCTGCTACTCAAGTCGTCTAATACATTGTAAACTCAGTATGTCTGGGTTCTGGAAGTTAAAAAAGGCATGAGATATAGAATCAAATCAGTTGTGGGGGGCTGACTCAGTGGATTGAGAGCCAGATCCAGAGACAGGAGGGAGGCTCTGAGTTCAAATATGAAATCAGATACTTCCTAGCTGTGAGACCCTGGACAAGTCACTTCCCCCCAATTGCCTAGCCTTTACTGCTCGTCTGCATTGGAACCAATACACAATATCCATTCTAAGACAGAAGGTGAGAATTTTAAGAAATCAAATATTAACTAGCTGTGTGATCCTGGGCCAGTCACTTGACCGCTATTACCCAGCCCTTATCACTCTTCTGCCTTGGAACCAATACACAGTATTGATTCTAAGATGGAAGGTAAGGGCTTAAAAAAAAATCAAATATTAACTAGCTCTGTGACCCTAGAAAATTCACCTACTCCCATTTGCCTAGCCCTTGCTGCTCTTCTGTCTTAGATTTGTTACTAAGATAAAAGGAAGGGTTTAAGGAAGAGGGGTGGGGGGCAGCTAGGTAGCTGGGTAGCTCAGTGGAATGAGAGCCAGGTCTAGAGACAAGAAGTCCTAGGTTCAAATCTGGCCTCAGACACTTCCCAGCTGGGTGACCCTGGGCAAGTCACTTAACCCCCATTGCCTAGCCCTTACCACTCTTCTGCCTTGGAGCCAATAAACAGTATTGACGCCAAGATGGAAGGTAAGGGTTTAAAAAAAAGGAAGGGAGGCGATGACTCTAAGGTTTCCTAGAATCAATGACCTCAGAGGCCACTTTGGCCAACCCACATTTGAATAAAAATCTTCTTTTCCGCACACTGTGATCAGAGGCAAGTTACTTAACCTCAGTGTGCCTCGTTTTCCTCATTTATGAAATGGGGATAATGATACTTGTAGTACCTACTTCATGAGGTGTTGTAGATGTAAAACACCTTTCAGAAATTGAAGCACAAGCCAGATGTCAGCTGTCATCCTCCCACTTGCCATCATTAGCCTCTTTCTGCTTTATCCATGTCTTTCCCAATATATGGCACCGAGTACTGAACAGATGTGATTTGGAGGTTACATCAGGACTGTCATCTCCCTGCTTTTAAGGCTGAGGGGCTGAGAAAGTCATACAAATAGGGAAGTGCAAAAAGCAAGTTGACTTGCAGGAAGGGAGATCATATAATATCCTCTGGAGGTCTTTAGAGCCCTGACAGATTCGCATGTGTCCAAAAGGATTGGGGCACCATATTGTCTGAAGGCTGGCTGTGGGCTACATGATCTGCTAAGATCCTTTCTAGCCCTTGTCTTGCCCCAAATCTCTCCCCACTCCAATCCATCCTCCATCCAGCTGTCAAAATGACTTTCCTAAATCATAGCTCTGACCGCTTCCTACCTGTCCAGCCTTCTTACACATTGCTTGGCCCATCATGTACTCTGTGATCCAGCGATATTGGCCTCCTTGCTGTTCCTCGCACGAGACTCTCCATCTCCTGGCTTCAGGCTTTTTCTCCGGCTGACGCCCATGCCTGTGATGCTCTCCCTTCTAATCTCTGCCTCCTGGCTAAAACCCTGCCTTCTGCAGGAAGCCTTTCCCAGGCCCTCTTAATTCTACTGACTTCGCTTTGTTGATTATTTCTCATTTGTCCTGTGGAACTGTGGTTTTCGTATCTCCCCCATTAGACTGTGGGCTCCTTAAGAGCCAGCACTGCCTTTCGCCTCTCTGTATTTCCAGTGTTTATTATCATGCCTGACATATAGCAGATACATAATAAAAGCCTGTCAATTGATTATCGATTGTCAGATTGACGCCCCTGCCAGCACACAACTTTTATATGCTCTACAATCTAGTTATACTGGACTATTTGCTCTTCCTCACACTTGACAATCCTTCTCCTCACTATATTCCCTTTTGGACCCCGTGCCTGGAATATTCTCCCAACTCACCTCAGCCTCTGAAAATCTCTGAAGAGTCAGCTTAAATGCCAGTTTCTTCAGGGAGCCCTCCCCACTTCTTCCTGGGCCCCCACCTTCCCAGCTGTTAGAGGCTTCTTTTCTTTTTTTCAACCCTCACCTTTGGTCTTAGAATCAAGGAAGAAGGGTGCTAAGGGATAGGCAGTGGGGGTCAAGTGACTTGCCCAGGGTCACACAGCTGGGAAGTGTCTGAGGCCAGATTTGAACCCAGGACCTCCCATCTCTGGACCTGACTCTCAATCCACTGAGCCACCCCTGAAGCCCTCTTTTCTAAGATGACCTTGCATCCACTTTGTAGACCTTGTATAGGCTTGTTTGTTTCCATGTTGTCTCCCCATTAGAATGTAAGTTCCTTGAGAATGAGTTCCTGCTCTTTTTACATTTATTTGTATCTTCAGAACTTAGCACAGCAACTGGCATAGGGTAGGCATTTAATAATTGCTTATTGGTTGATTGCCATTTGTAGAGAACTCCAAATATGCAGGTTGCGCCTGATTATGATTTAATAGTTAAGTCCTAGCAAATTTGTCCAGCACTCTATCAATTTCATCATGCCACCTCTATTATAGCATAGTTACCTTCAAAACATTCTTTGGGAGGTGCAACTGAGTAGCTCAGTGGATTGAGAGCCAGGCCTGGAGACGGGAGGTCCTGTGTTCAAATGTGGTCTCAGATACTTCCTAGCTGTGTGACCCTGGGCAACTCACTTAACCCCCATTGCCTAGCTCTTACTGTTATTCTGCCTTGGAACTGATACACAGTATTAATTCTAAGTCAGAAGACAAGGGTTTATAAAAAACATTCCTTGGAACATCCATAGGGCACTACTAGTCATGGTTACCATATTGAATTTATGTCTGTTCAGTAGAGTTTGGTTAAATGAAATTAATTTTCTGCAAGATGGCATTTGGTAAAGGATTTTTGTTCCTATACCTGTATTTGGACCTAATCTCATTAGCCACGCAGGACATGATATGAACATTTATCATCTGAAAGAATGTGATCTTGGCTTCATTGTTGGAATTTTTCTTTTTTTTTTTCTAGAATGGAAACTTCCTACCACATTCTTTTCTGGACCTTTGTAATGACTCTGAAACAACACGGGAGGGTAATGTGGAAGAATCTTGTCGATATCTTTGACTCTAAGCCAGAAAAGAACCAGATATATTCTTTGAGGGGAACAAATCTTGAAAAGAAAAGAACAGTCAAAAATGAAGAGGTGAGCCAACCCTCTATAACTCATTCTTTCTCTAGACTGATTCTCACTAACAGGGAAGAGTGGGTTGCTGGGTTGGAAATGATGGGGACCCTAGAGGGAAACAACAGCTCCATCGTAGAGTAGAGGATAGTTGGGCATGGTCCATCATACATCCCAGATTAAAAAAGAAAACATTGCAAAGGGTTTGGAGGCAAGATAGGTAGGATCTCACGGAATAGAATGCTGCAGGGAAAGCCAGCTCTCAGGGATGGCAAATGCTCAAGAAGCCATTTCTGAAAACACAAAGTTCAGTAGTTTCAATGAGGAGGAAAAATAGGATTTGTCTAAATAGATAGCTGTCGAGACACACAGAACTTACAGACCAACTTAGATTTTAAAATGAACAGAAGATGAAAACCGGGCCAGGCAACAGGCAATGACTAACAGAGAGCATTGCAGTCCTGTAAAAATACCATCAGTAATTCTACAGCTCGGAATGAACTGAGACTCATTAGAGAACTAAGGACGACAAAAAGAGCTTTGTTTTTCTTTGTTTTAGTTGTATTGGGAGAAAAATAAGATTCAAGGGAGGTGTAGGACTTTTACTTAGGGTGGATGGGATGCTCATAATTGACAACAGAAAACGCAGAGCTTCTTAATTCTAATTTTGTTTCCATTTTCTCTGCAAAGGAAAGTGACCTTTATCTTGGAAATGGGAGATTAAAAAAGACTGACAGGGAATTGATACCTAAGAGGAATAAAGAAAAGAGATAATAAGAGAGCTCCTAGCTGACCTTGATCAATTCACCCATCTGGTCCAGAGTTCCTAAAAAACTGGCAGATGTGATTGTTGAGTCACTGTCAGTGATAGCAGAAAGATCATGAAAAATAGGAAATGTTCCATAAGATCGGAGAAGGGCAAATATCCTAATTTTTAAACAATTCCAGAACCTTCAAACTATTGACCTGTGAGTTTGATTTCAATTCTTGGAAATATTCTAAAGTTGATCATGAAAGAATTGGTGGATGACCAATCAATAGAAAGAGTCAAAATGGTGGCTTCTTCAAGAACTGATCATGCCAGACTAACCTCATTTCCTTTTTTTGATAGGATAACTAAGTAGATGGGGGAATGCTGTGGATATAGTTTACCTGGGTTTTGGCAACATTTTTGATAAAATATTTCATACAATTCTTACAGAAGAAATGAAAAGATAGATTATATGAGTATACAAACAAAAGGATCCAAAACCGGTTGAATGGCACACAGGCTTTTATTATGTACCTGCTATTTCAGAGGAGTACCCTTGAAAACTGCCCCCGGTCCTATGCCATTTGGAATTTTTATTATTGATTTCAATAAAGGCATAGATTGTATGCTCATCAAATTTGTGCATGGCACAAAGCTGGGAAGGCTAGCTAACAACACTAAGTGATAAAAGAGTCAGGATCCCAAAAGATCTTGACAAGCTAAAGTATTTGGTGAGGATCTAATATGATTAAATTCAAGAAGAGTAGAAATAAAGTCTTACTCTTGGGGATAAAATAAGTCAGCTTTACAATTATAAGAAAAAGGAGACACGGATAGCAGTTCTAAACAACTCAGGGAGTGTTTATGGACTGGAAGCTTAGATTACAGGCTCAGTGTGAGCCATCGGGGTGATGGAGCATCAAAAACAAAAAACCCTACTTTGATCGTGGGCTGAAATATAGGCGTATCACCTCTAGGAATGGGGAGGCGATAGTTCCAATGGATTCTGCCTTCATCAGACCTCATCTGGATTGTGTTCGATTCCAGGCACCAGCGTTTAAGAAGAACATTTAAAACCTAGAGAGTCCGGAGGAGGAGGGCAGCTGGGATGATTGAAGATCCTTGACTCCATCACATATGAGTATCATTTGAAGGAACTGGGCAGGCTTAGCCTGGAGAAGGGAAGACTCAGGGGAAGACATGATATCTATCTTCAAATTTAGAAAGGGTGTCATGTGGAGGTGGAATTAGGTCTTATGTCTTATTCTGGTTGGCTCCAGAGGACAGAATCAGAAACAACAGAAGAATGTGCAGAGAGACCAATTAAGGCTCGACCTTCACTTAGCCTTAAAACTGTTCAAATGTAGAATTGCCTATCTCAAGAGGGGGCCAGTTCCCCCTCGTTGGAAGTTTTCCAGTAGAAGCAGGACAACCACTTGCCCATTATGTTACAGTAGAGATTCCTTCTGTGAGAGGGCTGAACTAGATGACTTTTGAGATCTCTTCTAACCCTCAAGTTTGATTTGATTCATAATTATGCAAAGATAGATTTCGGTTAGGGTGAGGCAAAAGAGCCAAGGCAGTGTCAATTTGTTGGTGTTAAGTCATGAGCTTTGGGCTGTGAAAGTGACAAGCAGTTTAATGGGATGGCTACCATCTGGAATGTCTTTAATTAGATGGGGAATGGAGGTGCAGAATATTACTTTGGACTTTCTTTTAAACTTTTTGTTCCCTTTTTAGGAAATGAGTATTGTCAGGGTATTAAGAAATCCTTGAATATTTTTTAAATAAGCACAATGCAATAATGACGTAATATTTCTCATGCTAGCGAGAATTTCTATATAGTTTCGTGAACTGTTTATTAATTATCTATCAAGAAGCATTTACTGTACACCACAAAAAAAGAACCCAAAAGAGTAGCACAGTGTCTGGCTCATGGTAGTCACATGATGAATGTTTATTGCCTGGGCAGCTTTCACTACCTTTCACTAATATTCTAGTATCAAAACCTCAAAGTATTTTATGTTATTGGAAGCTCATAACTTTTCACATGGAAGTGCAATCAGAACACAGGCTGTGAACTCCCAGATCCATTAGCAAGTCACTTAATTGCTCTAAGCCTCACTTTCCCCAGTTACAAAATGCGGGCTATATTGGTTGTGATGATCACATGAGAAATTGGATATCAAGAGCCTTGCAAATTATAAAAAGCTATATAAATGTCAGCTTTTGTTTTTATTTTTCATTTCCTAGGTTATTTGTGAAGCATTATATTGAGAGAAGGGCAGCTAAGTGGCACCATGGGGAGAGTTCCAGGCCTGGTGACAGAAAGACCCATCTTCCTGAGTTCAAATCTGGTCTCAGACATTTAGTAATTGTATAACCCTGGGCAGGTCCCTTAACCTTGTTGGCCTCAGTTTCTTCACCTGTAAAATGAGCTAGAGAAGGAAATGGCAAACGACTTCAGTGTCTTTGCCAAGAAAACTCCAAATTAGGCCATAAAGAGTCAGAGATGACTGATAAGACTGAACTACCATAAATATTGAGAGAAGCAGGAGCTTCCACTAAAAATATATTCAGTATGGGGCTTGAAGTGGGGAATAAGGGAATGTGATTATTTCTATTTTTTCTCTTTAACCCTGTTTATATTCGCAACTCTTGATATCCATTCCTCCTGCTTTGAGATTCTAAAAGACTGGGAAATGGGGGGGGGGGAGTAAAGAGGGATAAATGGGACCCATTCGGTAGAAGGGAGCGACTGGGAAAGGAAAATAGGAGAGGTTCTCTGAATCGATTTGTTCTAGCTCTCAAAAAATGGAAATCCCCTACCTTTTTATAAAATGATGAAGACCAGATTAAGTCTGACTCTGTTGCTCAGTTCCATGCTTAAGAAGCTTCAGAGACTCTCTGTTGTCTCCAAGATAAAATATAATTTCCTCCTGCATTGAAAGCCTTTCACAATATGACTATAACTCATCCTTCCAGACTGGTAATGCATCACTGTTTTTTTCCATATACTTTACATCCCAGCTAAACTGTGCCAGATATGTGACATTCGTTTCATGCAATTTGTCCCCCACATGTAGAATGATCTCCTGCCTCATTTCCATCTCTTGGAATCCCTCATTTCCTTCAAGGCTGAGCTCAAGTGCTTCCTCCTATACAAGCAAGCCAATACTGACTTCTGTTATTAGTTCCTTCTCACCAATTCCTCTGTATTTTGTTTGTGTGTATTTTGTACGTGTCTTTTATACGTGTGTGTCTATGTATAATCCAAGTGTTTTATTTAAAGCTTAATATTAAATAGGAATAAATATTAAGTAACTATTTACATTGAAATGAATAGTTACAACCATGAAGTAACATAAGAATTTTTCAGTTATCCTAAGACCTTATCAGAATCATTAGGCCATTCTTTCTAATTTGCTTCTCCTTTTATAGTTAATATGTATGCCATTCTTTTGGATCTGTTATCACTTCACTATTTATGAGAATCTTCTTAGTCTTCATACTCAGCAGTCTTAATAGCATTTCATTACGTCAATATGGTGCATTTGATTTAACAATTCTTCTATTTATACAACATCTGATTTTCAGGTCTCCCCCCCCCCCAAATAATGTATAGGACTCCTTTGAAAATCATGCTGATTTAAAAAATGCTTTCAGGGTATATCCTCAGCAGCAGAATTCCTGAGTCAAAGGGTATGATTATTTTTGTAACTTTTACTGAAGAATTGTTCTCCAAAATGATTTTACAGATGAATCTAGCTCTACTTCACAATTCCACCAGCTTGGAGTTTTGCTGCCTTCATTTTCATTTTGCTAATTTGTTGGCAAATTGAGGTGGGACTTCAAAGCTGTTTTAGGTTGTATCTCTTTCACTCTTGGTAAGATTGAGCGTTTTTCCAAGTAATTATTAGTAAATCATGCTGTTTCTTTTGAAAATTGCCTATTCATATCCTTTGACTGTAGACTAGGAATTCCTATTGTCACTTCTTTTTTTTTTAAGCCTCACCTTCTGTCTTGGAATTAATGCTGTGTTTTGGTTCCAAGGCAGAAGAGTGGTAAGGGCTAGGCAATGGGAGTTAAGTGACTTGCCCAGGGTCACACAGCTGGGAAGTGTCTGAGGTCAGATTTGAACCTAGGACCTCCCATCTCTAGGACTGGCTCTCAACCCACTGAGCAACCCAGCTGCCTCCCTCAAGTATGAATTTTCAATTATAAATCCTTTCCAGTTTTTATTTTGTATAGGTTTATCAAACACTGATTTTTTGGTGTGTCCATTGGGTTGCTTATCTGATGTGTCTATATTATTTCATTGAAATAGTTGGTTTTTTTTTCTCCTCAAATGCTAGTTTTGATAATTAATTTTATCAGCTTTTCTTTCCAGTGTGACCCTTAACATTATTTCTTACTTTTTAATATAAATTTCTTTATGATTTTGTCTGGTTCTGTAAAGAACCATTTTGGTATTTTTATTGTTCCATTAAATATGTAAATTCATTTAGGGAATGTTATTATTTCTGTTTGCCTATTTAGACATATTCATGAACATTGACAATCCCTTTAGTTATTTAAGTCCTCCTTTATTTTGGTCATTTTAGTCCTTATACAGGTTTCCTGTATTCTTAGGTAAGTAAATTTCCACATATTTGAGAATTTCTGATATTGTAAGAAAGATTTCTTTTCATTCATTAATAAAATTGCAGATGATTTTGTGAATTCATCTTATATCTTTCAATTTAGCTGAACTCATTGTTTCCATTACTTTTTTTGGTTTGATACCCTATTACATTATTTACAAATGATGATATTTTGACCTTTTCATTTCTAGTGTTAATCCAGAGTCTAGTTAACTTTTTTTTCTCTCTTGTTACAGTTGTAAAACTTGTTAGTATCATAGCTAAAACTTTTTTTTTATAAATTGTTATTTTGATAGTTTCCCATAGGTTGAGCTAACTTTCCAAGCCTAGTATAAACCTGCTTGGTCATGATGCATTAGGTACTTAATGAATTTCTGTAGTCTTTGACTAATATTTTATTCAGTATTTATATATATATATATTTATTAGGGGAATTGGTCTAGAATTGTCTTTTTCAATGTTATCTTTACCTGGTTTTAAGACTGATACTATATTTGCCTCATAAAATATGTTTAATAATGTTCTTTCTCTCTACATATGAATAAGTTATGTAATAGCAATTATTTGTCTTAGGACTGTAGAACAGAATTCTGCTGTGAATCTATTGGTATTCATTGCAAGCTACCTTTTTAACATCTTTGCTTGTTTCTTTATCCAAAAATGGTTTTCTTAAATTATTCATTTCCTGTTTTGTCAGCTTTAGCAGTTTTTATTTTTGTAAATAATAATTTGTCCCAATTTAGCTATATATAGTATAACCTAATAGTATACTTAATTTCATTTGTATGATTATCTTACTTCCTTTTTCATTTGTACTTTTGCGAATATGCATTTTTCTTCTCTCTTTTTTAAAATAGGGTTCCTAGTGTTTTGTGAATTTTGTTAATGTTTTTAAAAAACAGTTCTTGGTTTTAGTTATTAATTAAATTGTTATTCTCTGCTCTGTTGTTATATGTGTGTGTGTATTTACATATTTTGTTTTTCTTTGTTAATGTTGATTGGCTGAATCCTATAGGTTTTGATATGTAATATTGTTGTCTTTGTCTTTTTGTTATTCTTTTATTTTTCTAATTTCTTCAATTCAATTATTGTTTAATTTGTTATTTTTCATTTTCTATTTAGTTTTATAGCTATTGCTCATGCTTTGTACCAGTCGGATGAAGGATGCTTTTTCTAGGACTCTTGGTTTTACCCTCCTATCAGTGGCACAGTGCCTAAAGTCCTTGTCTGGCCATGTTTCTCCCTGTTTAATATTGCTTGCATGTCTTCTCATTGCCCCTAGGATATGTCCTTGGGTATTTAATTGAAAAACTCTTTCTAGTCTGGCTCCTGCTCGCCTTCCTAAGTTTATTACTCTTCTTTACACACTCTACATTCTAGCTTTTTATTTAACATTTCTTACAGACAACATCCCACCTCATATCTCTGTGTTTTTGCACAGTACTCAATGCCCAGAATGCACTTATTCTCCATAGACTCCCTAGCCCCTTCCAAGGTTCAATGTAAGAGCCACCTCCCACAGGAGTCGTCTCCTGATCCTTAGTTGTTAGTACCCTCCCCTCCTCCAGTACTTTGTATTTACTTTATAAATATGTTGCATTATTTATAGGTGTACATTTTTTCCTACTCATAATGATGTTAGATTCATGAACACAGGGACTGTGTGATTTTTGTTTTTGTACCTTCGGTACCTACCATGTATTAGGCACTTATTAACAAAGTGCTAAATAAATACTTAACAAATTGAATGTGGTAGCAGTTTAATTCCGTTTATTGCATTATGATCTGAAAAATACAGTATGGATAATTCCGGCCTTAGGAAATTATTCAGAGCTAGCATGTGATCCATTTGGAGAGCACTTGACATATATTTAAAAGAATGGATATACTTACGGTACTTTTTTCTCTCTTTCTCCCTCTCACTGGTAGAGAACTCCCAGGATAAAAACTCTCTCTGTGAATGCAAATTGGTAACTGTTCTACAAACTTACAGTCTTAAAAAGCTGCCGGTAGCATGAGAATTTAAGTGACTTGCTTAGGGTCACACAGCCAGTATGTATAAGAAATGGAACTTGAATTCACAGTATCATGACACTGAAACTAGCTCTCTAACCATCATGAAACGCGTTCTTTCTCAACATCTTTTCATTCCAAGAAATGTAAGCAGTTCAAATGTGTGATTTCTTGATTGTTCCCTTTTATGTATTTTGATTCATCGGTTTATAATTTTTGCTCAATAGAATGTAAGCTGCTCTGGGGGCAGACTGTTGGATTTTTGCTTTGGTATCCCCAGCCACTAGCACAGTGCCTTACGTATAGGAGGCTATTAATAAATGCTTATTGTTGAGATGAATCGATTGATCTGAGTATTCATTTCTTGGGAATGTTATGGAGGGAAGTCATTCTTGAGGTATGGGATGGACTAGATGACCTCAGAGGTATCTTTCAGTTTTGACTTTATGCTTCATAGCAGGAACTCCTGCTCTGTGTGGAAGATGGGCTGAGACAATGCCTGGGATCCTTTCAAGTTCCTGGAGTCTGTGATTGATTTCTTTAACCAACTTTATCCGGATGCTCAGCAGTCCTGAAGGCCACAATTGGTTGACTCAGAAGATTGAGCATGACGAATGCAAACTCATATATCTTTCTTCGATCCCTTCCAGTTGCTCCTTTCACACCAGATGCTCCCTTTTGTGAATTCTGTAAAAAGGGATATCCTGTGTGAAAGGAGTTGCTAGGGCCAAATCCCTCGGCAGGAAAACTAAAAAGAGGCAATGATACCACTGCGAGGAGAATCCTAGAATTTACTTCACGACCTCTCCAATGAGTAGTCACAACATCATGACAATATCATCAGCTTATGCTTGAAGACTTCTAGTGAGAGCTGGCTCCTTACACTTTGGGAAATGTCTGTTAACGTCAGTAATGTAGAGTCTCCATCGACTGTTGTACTTCTCCTAGATTTTGTTGTACTTTGGTATTGTCTTACTTTCTGTTATCGTAGTCATTGTTTATGTGCTGTTGGCTTGGTTTGTTTCAGTCTGTAATAAGTCATTCTCATATTCCTTTGAATTCTTGATGTTGTCATTCCTTCTAACACAACGGGTTCATTACATTTACTTACCACAATTTAATCAGCCCTCCCTCAAGTGCTGACAAGTATGAAATTTGTTTCCAACTTTTTGTTATCACAGATAGTGCTGCTTTGAATATTTTTGTACATACGAGACCTTTCTGCCATTGGTCTCTTAGTAGTGGAACCTCTGGTTCTAAGGTTATGACCACTTCAGTAGCTTTTTTGGTTCTGAATTGTTTTCCAGAATGGTTAGAGCAGCTCCTGTTTCTTCTGACAATAAAGTAATCTGTCCATCTTTCCAGCCTCCCCCAGTACTTTTTCCTTTAAAAAATGTTCCAAAGGTTCCAAATGATCCAAAGGAAGCAAGAAAAACAAAACTCCCTTTTGCAAACATGTATAGTTAAGCAGTACAAATTCCCTCATTAGCCCGTGTCTAGAAAATGTTTCATTCTGCTCTCTGATCCCATCACTTCTCTATCAGGAGCTTGTTTCATCATGAGGACTTGGGAATTATAATTAGTCATTGTGTGGATCACAGTTCCTAAGATTTTCCGAGTTGATTGTGTTATCATATCAATTATTCTCCTGGTTCTGTTCACTATCAGTTGATATAAGCCTTCCCAGGTTTTCTGTTTTTCATCATTTCTTACAGTACAGTAGAATCCTGTCACATTCACAGCCCATCACTTGTTCAGCTTTTCCCCAATTTCCCGTTCTTTGCCACCACAAACAGAGCTCCTATATTTGTACATAGCGGCCTTTCCCGCTTTGATCTCTTTCAAATTTAGACATGGTATCACAGGGTCAAAGTTGGAAATATGCTGGTAAATGTTTAACAATTGCCTTCAGAAAGGGTATACCCAATGTATACCCAAGCAAGCTTAATCTGTATTGTTGACATTTTCTCCATCCCCTTCTTAAGTTTAGGTAATCCCCCCAAAATCAAGCCCGTCTTGAATTGCCTTTGTCCCTTCTTTCCTAGAAGTTTACCACAGAGGGTCTACCAGACATTCTGGGCACCTTCCTCACATTTTTCTGAGGTTGTCAAGGGTACCAGTCCAGCTCTGGCTGTCCACCTCTCATGCTTTATTCTTTTTCTTGTCTTTTTTAAAGTGATAAATAATTTAAAACTTGTCTAATTTATGTTAAGCATTTTATATATGCATAATGTTTATGTAACTCTAAATGATAGTTTCATTTTCTACTAAGAGGCTACTAGGATTAAATATCATATTTTCATATGAGAAATAATCTTAGAATTGGGACCGTTCCCCTGCTTATAAGGCCTTGAAGTTAATATGCTTGCCTTAATTTTTTTAATTTATTGTTTATATTTTATTTTATTATATTTTTATTTTAATAACAAATTTCCATCTAAGTTTTCCAGTTATATGATCCAAATTGTCTCCCTCCTTTCTTTCCTCCCTCCCAGAGCTGGCAAGCAATTCAATCTGCCTTATACATATATTATCACACAAAACACATTTCCATATTATTCATTTTTGAAGCGAATGATCTTATAAAACTGAAACCCCAAAACATATATCCAAATAAATGAGTGATAAATCGTATGTTTTATCTGCATTTTGACTCCAACAGTTCTTCCTCTGAATGTGGATAGCATTCTTTTTCATAAATCCCTCAGAATTGTCCTGGATCATTGTATTTCTGTTAGTAGCAGAGTCTATCACATTTGATCAGTCCATGATGTTGCAGTTACTGTGTATAATGATCTCCTGATTCTGTTTATTTCACTCTGCATCAGTTCACACAGGTCTTTCTGGCCCTTTCTGAAATCATCCTGTTCATCATTCCTTATAGCAAAATAGTATTCCATCATCACCACATATCACAGTTTGTTCAGCCATTCCCCAATTGAGGGACATCCCTTTAGTTTTCAATTCTTTGCCACCACAAAAAGAACAGCTATAAATACTTTTGTACAGACAGGTCCTTTCCCATTTTTTTATCTCTTTGGAATACAGGCCTCATACTGGTTGTACTAGATCAAAGCATTTGTATTGTTGTAGAGCCCTTTGGACATAATTGCAAATTGCCCTCCAGAATGGTTGGATCAATTCACAATTCCACCAGCAATGCATTAATGTCCTGACTTTGCCACATCCCCTCCAGCATTTATCATTTTCCTCTGCTGTCATATTGGCCAATCTGATAGGTGTGAGGTGGTACCTCAGAGTCGTTTTAATTTCCATTTCTTTAATCAAGAGGAATTTAGAACATTTTTATATGATTATTGATAGCTTTGATTTCTTCATCTGAAAACCATGCTTTATTCTTGCTAAATTGCCAGCTCATCTTTTCTGCAATCCTTGATGATGTCTTTCACTTCTCTCCTTTAGAGTTCCTCATTTTCACATCCTATTCACATATTCACAGCCTATTCACATCCATAGTATTCCTCTTAGTTGCCTTCTGGGTGACACTCATTTTTCGTTCTTCAGAGACAATGGTAGTCCATGTCTCAATTCCATCTAACATCACTGGTTAGAATATTAGTATTAAACAGATGAACCTTCACTTTTATGAGAAGTGTGGAGTCAGAAAAGGAGCCTTGCAGTTTGCCAGAGAGTCAATCCTGCTTTCCTCTTCCTGTTCAACTCTGGCCCCAACTCATTGTCCATCTGTACTGTGTATCCCAGTTATATGTACCAGTGGGCAAATTCTGCAGGATGTCCATCCAAGTGAATGTTAAAATGTGATCAAAGACATCTTAAAGACATATTTTGATGCCATTTTTATATCACTGACTCCAATACTTCCTTATAGAATTCTCCCCTATAATTAATATAGTTGAGCAAAATAGATCAAAATACCATGTCTAAAGACGTCTCTTTGTCTAGAGATGGAATACCTACTTGGCTAAGTCTTTCGAAATCGTAGCCCTGAATTTTTTTTTCTCAACCATTTGCTTTTTTCCTTTTGAATTCTTCTAGAGCTCTTATTTCCACACGGATTTCTATCTTTATTTTGCTTTCTAGAGTCAGGGTAGGAGATTTTATCAGCCTAGCTTTATTAAAACAATAAGCTTATTATGCTGGAGTCAAAGAAAAGTCTCATGTTCCATTTTAAATTCTGCTTTGGGGAAGTATATAGAATTATTATTCACTTAACACAGTGCCTGAGTTCCCAAGTTAGGGACTTTCCCAGCTACTGGACAGAGACTAGGACCTTTGCTTTATCTTAAATCCTGTGTACATTTCAACTAGGTATATCATCTCCCCTTAACTCCCTCTGTACTTTACCCCATGTGCTAACAAACAAAGCACAATAATTTCTGTTTTATGTAGGAGAAAAAATCATAATAAAAATGTAAAGTGTAGTAAAGAAACATGTCAGAAGGGGATACGAGGTAGTGCCAAGTTAGGAAGAATGAGGGGAGAATTGGAAAGAGAGAAAACTCAATCTGACTGGGCTCCTTGGAGAAGGGTCTTTCACTTCCCGAAAGTGAGCTCTTTTTTTTTTTCTCCAGAGCCAAGGCGGACTGCCAAGGCAACATTCTATGTTCAGTCCCTTGTCCTGGACTATACACTTCAAGTTGTTCTCAGGGACCACATTGTTATAGCTGCCAATCGAGGCCTAACTGCCCAGTCATGTCCATCAAGTCACACAATGTCCAGGCTGAAGAGGCTACTCTTTTATACACTGGACTGCAAATCCTAGTGGTCTATGAAGCTAGTCACTGGAGACTCGCCTTGCCTGCAAATCTGCCTCCCTCCCAAAGGCACTATGTTCTCATTCTTTTAATGAGTTTCCAAATCACTCTGGAAGTGCTTGCAGTCATCCCATTATAATTTAGTGGGAGTGGGTCTTATTATTGCTGTATCACTCTTCTCGTTTGGGATTTTTGCACCCATTTTACTCCATAATATTTATTCACGGAAGTAAGGCCTCATTTGGTCTTTTGACTCATTGGAGGCGGGCATTTCTGATGGTGTTTCAGCAAGGTCTTTTCTTTCCCTTCTTGTTGATATTTTTAACCTGGCACAATTCTTTCTGTTTAAAAAAATGAGAGGGAGTTGGGCTTAGACATGGCCTCTCATTCAGCCATCTTGTTGGAAGTTCCAATTTAGACTTTAAGAAAGACTCATACAAGAAATGGACAGTCTCTGGGCTCCACTGATAGGCAAACAATTTTAAGAGATCTAAAGGGAAGCACGTACCACTCTGGGTGAATCCCAACCCCTGTCCTTTAGGATTTATAGAAGAAGTCACATGTAATAAGAAGGCACTGCCGGAAAGAATACACATGACATTACAAATCAACTGTGTGTGTGTGTGTGTGTGTGTGTGTGTGTGTGTGTGTGTGTGTGTGTGTGTAGAAAATGGAAGGAAGGGCTTGGTGGTAATGGAAAATGACTACAAAGTCAAGCACAGTCATGTAAGCATACTATTATCAGGAGTGCTCAAATTCAGAATGATCTGAAGATGCTGAGGAAAGCTAAAAACAACAAAGCCCATATTTTAGCTATGTGTAGGACAAGAAGTTTCAAGAAGGGATGATAGTGCAGAGAGAAGGTATCAACCGTTATTTTGTTTCTGTTTTCTTTGCCAAGGGAAATATCGTTTGGACTGGGAACGTCAGAACAAAGATAGGGAATGGAAGTGTGAGAGCACAGAGTGTCCCCTCAATGAGTTTCAGTTATCAGGCTCAAATGAACTATATTGAAAAATCTTGGTGGATATTGCACAGCAGGTGCTCTAATAGATACTTGTTGGTGCTGATGTGGTTACTGAGTCTCTATTGGTGAACTCTGAAAGATTATGAAGAATAAGAAAAGAAAAAGATGTAAGAACAGAGAGCTTTGCTATCTGAATTCCCCATGCCTTGTATATAGTAGGTGTTTTGTCGGTTCTTGTTGAATGAATGATTGGTAGCCAAAGAGCAAGTGTTTTTCTGCCTATCAAACCAAGAAAGAGAGTGGAGTCTGCAGACTGCAGATCTATAAAAAAGACTTTGCTGGCAAAATCCTTCCTTCCTTCTTTCCTTCCTTCCTTCCTTCCCTCCCTCCCTTTTTCTCTGTCTTTCTCTCCCTCTCTCTCTCTCTCTTTCTCTTTCTTTCTTTCTTTCTTTCTTTCTTTCTTTCTTTCTTTCTTTCTTTCTTTCTTTCTTTCTTTCTTTCTTTCTTTCTTTCTTTCTTTCTTTCTTCCTTCCTTCCTTCCTTCCTTCCTTCCTTCCTTCCTTCCTTCCTTCCTTCCTTCCTTCCTTCCCTCCCTTTTTCTCTGTCTTTCTCTCCCTCTCTCTCTCTCTTTCTTTCTTTCTTTCTTTCTTTCTTTCTTTCTTTCTTTCTTTCTTTCTTTCTTTCTTTCTTTCTTTCTTTCTTTCTTTCTTTCTTTCTTTCTTTCTTTCTTTCTTTCTTTCTTTCTTTCTTTCTTTCTTTCTTTCTTTCTTTCTTTCTTTCTTTCTTTCTTTCTTTCTTTCTTTCTTCCCAAATTTACCAGCCTGTCATCCCCATTAATTTAAAAAGCAAGATAACCAATCTCTCTTATTCTGGTGAGAAAATCAAAGTGATTTTATATTCCAAAACAGATTTGATATTTAATAGTCAGCTACCAATAAGTTATCAACAAAAACACAAATAATTTTTTCCCAGGATAAAGTGATTCCTATTTCATACCATTTAGTTTCAGAGTACTGGGTTATAAGTCAAAATAGCATGATTCTGCAGACAGCCTTTGAGACCTAGAGCATATTAAGAAAGTACTAAATGGATGGTTAGTGATCCCCTAGAAAAGGAAGTGGTGATCACAAAGGGTTGATGTGGCTTCGTCCAGAATGGGTCCTGCCAGACTAACCTCATTTCCTTTTTTGACAGTGGTAGTTCAGAGGAATATAGATACTTTACCCAGATTTTAGCAAAGCATTTGATTTCTGGAGTCAATGTGTCTTTTCTTTCACTTGGTACCTTGTCTTCCCTGTTCAGAAGTTATGTGCTGTTTTCTTGTATTATTTCTTTCATTATGGCATTCAGGTTCTTTGATTTGCCATGTTCTTTTGGCAGCCCTATAGTCCTTAAATTGTCTTGATGGTCCTGTCCTTGAGCTCAACAACATATTTTGCCTTCCAGTTTTACTGGTTTTTTATTTCCCTTCATTCATATTGTCCTTTGCTTCTCTGTATTTACATTCCCAGTAAGTTATCATCCCTCCTTCTGTTTCTTTTGGTGAGGCTTGCCACTACTGATTCAAGTTGGTTGATGATATTCAATAGTTACTGTGGTCAAAAAAGTTCATTCCCCTGTGGTCAACCAGCCTCCCCAACCTATTTAAGCTTATTCTTGAAGCTCTTCCTGCTTGGTAGAACCTGCCAGAACTTATATCCAATCAGTGGAGTCTTTGAGAACTTAGTGTCATCTACATGCCATGATGAGGGACTGGAGAAAAACTTTAATAGCATATTTTTGTACATATATAATAAATATGCTTGACTTTGTTTCCCCATGAAACTGAAAGAAGCAAGATATATAAATCACAAAATCGGGGATTGTCTGAGGTCTCACTTCTCTCATTTTGATTCTTTTAAACTTCTTTTTTGTATTTATACCTTTTTTAGTTTAAGGATTAGCTTTTTAGACATGTACATCTCTTGTCCACCCACCTATTCTAGTCTTGTTTCTCCTTTTGCCTTCAATACTAAAACCTGCTAATATTGGCTTAAAAAACTCTTTGGGACATCTGGATCATAATCTTGTGAAGAATATTTGCCACATTTGGAACTATGCCCAAAGGGCACTAAAAGACTGTCTGCCCTTTGATCCAGCCATAGCACTGCTGGGTTTGTACCCCAAAGAGATCATAAGGAAAAAGACTTGTACAAGAATATTCATAGCTGCGCTCTTTGTGGTGGCAAAAATATTGGAAAATGAGGGGATGCCCTTCAATTGGGGAATGGCTGAGCAAATTGTGGTATATGTTGGTGATGGAATACTATTGTGCTCAAAGGAGCAATAAAGTGGAGGAATTCCATGTGAACTGGAACAACTCCAGGAAGTGATGCAGAGTGAGAGGAGCAGAACCAGGAGAACATTGTACACAGAGACGGATACACTGTGACACAATTGAATGTAATGGACTTCTCTACAAGCAGCAATGCAGTGATCCAGGACAATTCTGAGAAAGAATGCTATCCACATCCAGAGAAAGAACTGTGGGAGCATAAACTCAGAAGAAAAACAACTGCTTGATAACAAGGGTTGATTGGGGTGGGGGGGGGCAACTGGGTAGCTCAGTGGATTGAGAGCCAGGCCTAGAGATGGGAGGTCCTAGGTTCAAATCTGGCCTCAGACACTTCCCAGTTGTGTGACCCTGGGCAAGTCATTTGACCCCCATTGCCTAGCCCTTACCACTCTTCTGCCTTGGAGCCAATACACAGTATTGACTCCAACATGGAAGGTAAGGGTTTAAAAAAATAACAAGGGTTGATGGGGATATGACTGGGGATGTAGACTCTAAAAGATCACCCTACTGCAAATACTAATAATATGGAAATAAGTCTTGACCAATGACACATGTAAAACCCAGTGGAATTGCTCATCAGCTGGCTGTGGGAGTGGGGAGGGAGGAGGAAGGAAGGGAGGGAAAGAACATGAATAATATAACCATGGAAAATATTCTAAATTAATTAATTAAATTAAATGTTCAAAAAAAAGAATATTTGCCACATTCTTCCCATTTGGTCTCTACTGGAAGATCTGTTCAGGTCTGCATACCCTAAATCACATTTACTGGGTAATTGTCTCCATTTTATTTTGCCTGTGTGGATGTAGCTCAAACCCTCCCATTTGTATATTCACTTATGTCTACATGCTGAAGGAAACAAGAATCTCCATGTTTTCAAAATCCCTTCTTTCTTCTGTACCCACTGAAAAATATACCTGCCCACAGAAAGTGTGAGAGGTGTGGAGTCAACATGTCTTCATGTAAGTTTTGGAATTATCACCACAATCAAAATGAGTTTGATCATATTATGATGCTGGTGTTGAGAAAACTGGATCCATCATCCAATCTCCATGTTAAAGGCTTTTTGTTAGAACAACTCTGAATGTTGCAAAGTGCTTTAAATACCCCGTCTCATTTGATCCCTCCAATAATCCTGTCTATTAGAGGCTACACAGAGACTAGTGAGCCCAATGAAAAACCTGTGACTAAGAGAGGCTAGACGGCTTCCCCGCTGACCACCCAGCTAGCCGATAAAGGTCAGAGGACGGATTCAGACCTAGGTCAACCTAACACCAGGACCACGTCTCCATTCGAGCTGCTCCTGTCTCATATAGTGAAGAAGCGTCTATGTTGAACAACTGAGCCACTGTTTGTAAAACTCAGGAGTTTCTCTAGCTTTCTTTTCACACCTAACACCAATTCTAATTGGCTGATGTGATGGGCTGACCATTGGCAGCTGTATCATCTCACCACTACGCTACGTGCAGGTGTATCTTGTTCAAACATGTTCTCACTAGTGGGCTTTGAAGGTAAGATGGCGAACTGAAGGATTCTCTGCATCCATCTGTTGAATTCATTGTGTGATGGATGCAAAGTGCAGGAACAATGATTTCTAAATGGTATTCCCTGCTGGAAGAAATGCATCTTTGTAAAGCATGCCCAGGAGATAGTTTGTCAGATGTTGTTAACAAGCATTCAGAATTTATTGACGGTGTTTTAAGCTACTTCCCATTTACTAGCAGCTCTCCCCGTGAGGCTTTACTGTACTTCATTCTGAGGGTGTTCTTGGATTCATTTCCCGAAGCTCTGAAGACAAAACCTGCTTATTTTCTAGTACTGACAATTCTTCCAGCAAAGGAATGTCCACGCGATCCATCACCTATCAGATATGGAGATTTGGCAAAAGGTATCACCCAAGTGATGATTATGTCCTCTCGGAGAATAGGATATTTGCCACTCTTAGCTTTGAGAATTACACAAAGAATCTCACCAGTTAGTGAACAGTCGTAGAACCACACTCGTGTCAGACATGCTGTGTCTCTGCTGACAGATTCTGTAATCTTTGCTGCCCAAACCACCAGCCCGGCTTCTTAGATTAGCTCTTAAAGCCATCATCAAGGGGAACATGCTTGTGGAGAAGGAGGGGCCTTCCATCTCTGTCACCGTCAACACCAGCTACCACTCATGAGCAGGTAAGCCCAAGAGTCTCCGGAATGGGGTCAGTGTATTTACGGTTTTATGTAGGGGTTGGTTGGTTTTGTATGAGTGTGCCATTACAGCAGTGACCAATATGGAAGTGTGTTTTGCAGGATAATCAAAATAAAATTTAAAAAAATTTTTAAAGAATGGTAGTGTCCCATAGATCATGAGCTTTACTTCTAACGTGGTTCCTGCTGTCATCAACCCATGTGGTACTCGCTACAGCTACTAAAATCCTAGAAAAGAACATGCTTTCCACAGAAGTCTCACTCTACCAAATGGTTCATCATCAGAAATTAATATGGGGAGGGGGGGCAGCTGGGTGGCTCAGTGGATTGAGAGTCAGGTCCAAAGATGAGAGGTCCTGGGTTCAAATCTGGTCTCAAACTTCCCCTGGGCAAATCACTTACCCTCTATTGCCTAGCCCTTACCTCTCTTCTGTCGTGGAACTAATACACAGTATTGATTCTAAGGCAGAAGGTGAGGGTTTTTTTTTTAATAAAAACCCTCACCTTCTGTCTTGGAGTCAATACTGTATATTGGCTCCAAGGCAGAAGAGTGGTAAGGGCCAGGCAATGGAGGTCAAGTGACTTGCCCAGGGTCACACAGCTGGGAAGTGTCTGAGGCCAGATTTGAACCCAGGACTTCCTGTCTCTAGGCCTGGCTCTCAATCCACTGAGCTACCCAGCTGCCCCCAGTGAGGGTTTTTAAAAAAAGAAATGGATGTGGTTTAATCAGTGGAAATGACCTTAAATCCTAAAGAAGATACATTCGCATCTGCTTCATCATTGTACCCTAAAGATCATAAGACGTTTCCATCTGATTTGTGGCTAATCTTTCCTACACTTATTGTCTCTCCAATTAGATGGCAGTTCCTAGAGAAACTGGTTTATTCTTATATTTGTATCCCCAGCACTTAGCACAATGTGAAGTGATTAATACATGTTTTTCATATTCTTTGTCAGTTTGATAGGCATTTATTAGCACCTAATATGGGCAAGCCACAGTCTAATAAAATGCGGGGAGACAGAAAGACCCAGGGCCAAATCTTTGCCTCTGACATTTCCTAGCCCTGTGATCTATGCTTTAGGGGACTCTCTGGGACTCCTGCTCTAAGTCATGTAGCTGTTGATTTCTGGATTACTGAAAGGATTTCACACATCACAAATATTCCACCCTGGTGAAATCAGAGGTCCTTTGGCTATTCTTTGCATATGCAAGGGTGCTAAGGCCTAGAAATACAAAGATAAAAAGGTGAAATTAGTCCTTGCCCTCAGGGAGTTTACACTGAGATTACATAAACCTTCCAAGGATTTTAAGTGTACACATTCAACTCTTTCTAATGTGACTCTTCTTGGGGCAGCTGGGTGGCTCAGTGGATTGAGAGCCAGGCCTAGAGACAGGAGGTCCTGGGTTCAAATTTGGCCTCAGACACTTCCCAGCTGGGTGATACTGGGCAAGTCACTTAACTTCATTGCTTAGCCCTTACTACTCTTCTGCCTTAGAACCGATACACAATATTGATTCTAAGATGGAAGGTAAGGGTTTAAAAAAAAGAATTGCTGGTAGAAGGGGCAGCTGGTTAGAGAGCCAAACCTAGAGATGGGAAGTCCTAGGTTCACATCTGGCCTCAGACACTTCCCAGCTGTGTGACCCTGGACAAGTCACTTGACCCCCATTGCCTAGCCCTTACCACTCTTCTGCCTTAGAACCAATATATAGTATTGATTCCAAGATGGAAGGTGAAGGTTTAAAAAAATAAAGTGACTCTGCCGCCCTGAATACAACTACCAACCTTTTTTCTTTAGGCCTTTCTCCTGATGTTGTAGAACACCATAATGCAACATTTGGCTTATTTGTGGGATGGTTTTGAGGCTCTTTTCCTGTTTTATGACCCAGAAGAAGTAGCATTGTGAATATTGAATCCTGGACATTATCTATTGGGTTTAATCCTCAAAGCCTGCTATAATAATCCAGTAAACATTTCCTTTTATACTTTCCTTTTATTTTTGTATCACCTTAATTTCTTTTTTTTATTTACTTAATTAATTTAGAATATTATTCCATGGTTACATGATTCATGTTCTTTCCCTCCCCTCCATCCTCCCCCTCCTGTAGCCCACACACAATTCCACTGGGTTATACATGTATCACCTTAATTTCTAAACAGACTCTTGCCTCCTTCCTGGTCCAACGAACCAATGGGTGTAAAAAACATTTTAAAAGGGGGGGAAGCAGTGCAGGAAAACTAACCAACACGTCATCCAAGTCCAACAGTGTATGAACGCTTCATTCTCACTGTCTCTAACCTTTGCAGTGAAGGCAGAGAGGCATATTTTCTCAGTTCTTCAGGCAAGCTTGCTCAATATGATTACGTAGTGTTCAGTTTCTTTTTTGTGCTTTTCTTGTATGTATTGTTTTCCCATTTCTACTTGTTTTATTCTGCATCGATTTCTCTGTCTTCTTCATATTTATTGCTTCTTATAGCACAATAATATTCTTTTACATTCATATACCACAATTTGTTTTACCGTTCCTTGATCAATGGACTTCTCGTTTGTTTCTATTTTCTTCTTACCACAAGGAGGGAAAATTTCTGGCTGAATGTGGAATTTTTTGTTTTTGACCTCTTTGGGTTTGGAAGGGTGGGATTTCTAGGTCAAAGGTATTGACTTTTAGGGAGTCACAGAGACTGGCTGCCCTTAGTGACCTGGGTGAGCTCCCCCAAAAAGGGGACAGGGGAAGAATTAACTTGTTAACATCACCATAAGGGCTTTTACACCTTAGTAAAATGAGGCAGACATCGGAGTTGGCTGTAGAAGAGAGAAACGTGTTTCTCAGGGAGGAACCTCTTGCTTTTGTTATCACGGGAGGGCTTCTGATCTAAAACCAATGCAGTTTTTTAAAGCTGGGAGGGAAAGATGTCCAATTACTTCTTTTTTCTTCTTCCTCAGTCCCTAAATCATCTATATCCCCGCCCAGGACATTTATTATACACTAAAGATTTTGATAGGCAAGAGCCCTTTGATACTAACAAATGTACTTTAATGTTATACTGTAAATTGTAATGAAGTTACATTAAATTAAAAGATTTGTATACAAACAAAACCAACGCAACCAAGATTAGAAGGGAAACAACCAATTTAGGGGAAAATTTTATAGCCAGTATCTCTGACAAATGCCTCACTTTTCTACTACATAGAGAACTGAGTAAATTTTATGAGAATACAGAGCATTCCCCGACTGAAAAAAAATGGTCAAAGGATACGAGCAGACAATTCTCAGAGGAAGAAATGAAAACTATCCATAGGGATATGAAAAATGCTCCCAATCACTATTGATTAGGGAAATGCACATTGAAATAACTCTGAGGTACCACCTCATGCCTATCAGGTTGGCTAACAAGACCAAAAAAAGAAAATGATAAATGTTGGACGGGATGTGGGAAAACTGGGACATTAATAAACTTGGTGGAACTGCGAACTGATACAAGCATTCTGGAGAACAATATGGAACTAGGCTCAAAGGGCCACAAAACGATGCATACTCTTTCACCCAGAAAGGTCACTACTGGGTTTGTATCCCAAAGAAATCAGAGACAAGGGAACAAGACCCAACTGTACTAAAATATTTTTAGCAGCTTTTTTTGTAGTGGCAAAGAATTGGAAACTGAGGGATTGTCCACAACTTGGGGAATGACGAATAAGTTGTAGTATATGGTTGTAATGGAATACTATTGGGCCATAAGGAATAATGAACAGGATAAGTTCAGAAAAACCGGGAAAGACTTATATGAACTGATGCAAAGGGAAGTGAGCAGAACCAGGAGAACACTGTAAACAGTAACAGAAATACTATACAACAATCAAGTGTTAGGAACTAAACCATTATCAGCAACACAAGTCCCTAAGATAACCTCAAGGGGCTTGGGTGAAAATGCTCTCCACAGCCAAAGATGAAAGCAGGCCATCTTCCACTGCATTTCCTTCATGAAGTTTCTATTGTATGTGTGATGTCTTCTATCATGACATGAGCAATATGGAAATATGTACTGTATGAAAGTATAGATATATCCTGGGGTGGGGGAGGGAGGGAGAAAATCTGAATTTTTAAATGTCAAAAAATTGTCAAAAAGTACTTCTCTACATAACAGAAAATTGTTTTAAAATTTAAAAAATGATTAGCCAAAAAATTGCAAACTAACAACCATATTAAAGGACTCTCCAAATTGCTACGAATAAGAAATACATAAATCAAAACAACCCTAAAGTTTCATCTTACACCTTGCAAACTGGTAAAAATGACCAAAGATGGGAATAGTCAATGTTGTATGAGTTGCGGAAAGACGAGAATGCTAGGACAGTGTTGGTGGTATCATAAATCAGTACAATCATTTTGGGAAACAATTTGGACTTATGCCAATAAAATGACTAAAATCCACACGCTCTCTGACCTAGAGATTCCTTTACTAGGCTCATCCCCCACGGAGGTCATTGATAAATAGAAATTTCCCATAACACCAAAATAGTTATAGCAGTACTTTTTGTTGTAGCAAAGAATTGAAAAGAAAGTAGATGCCCTTCAATAGGGGAAAGGCTAAACAAACCGTAGTACGTGAATATAGGGGGGAAACTGTGCTATAAGAAAGTCTTGTAGATGAATTCATAGAAGTGTGGAAAGATTTAGACATGTGTTGCCAAATGAGGTAAACAGTGTCAAGAAAGCAATATATGCAGTCACTACAAGGTAAATGGATAAAACAGCCACAAAACAACCAAAAAGTGAATGTTGTAAATACACAGAACACACTTTGGCCCAAAGAAGAGAAATAAGAAAACACCCCCTTCCCTACTCATTTGCAGAGGTGGGAGGTCCATGGGTGTGGAACATTGCAAATATTTTCAGTCTGTGTTAAATGAATTGATTGGTTTTTCTGATATTTTTCTTTTCCTCTTTTTCTTTCTTTTTTTTGTTATATAGAATGGCACGGGAAGGAAATGGAGGGATTCTAGAAGAAATTCTGGTGATGTAAAAGTAAAAAAAATCAGTAAAAATTGAAAAGCAAAGCTAAAAAACAGAGAATGAGAAAATAACTGCCTTTTAAAAGAATCTTGTGGTATGGAGAAAGCATTTTGAAAACAGATGTTTGGAAATGTTTCCTTTGTAATGTGATTTCATTGCCAAAAATGATGTGTGTAACCTATAAAAAGTTTCATATCTACATACTTGAAAAATGTGGAGACAGAATTTTCTAACCTATTTAAACTCTAATAAGTAAATAATTTCAGCGGATTAGACGAATCCATTTATGAAAAATATACAAATCCAGGAATAATTGATTGACATTCGGCTAGAGGGAAATCTACTAGTCAAATGACAATGAAAACTCAGTATGATTGGTATCACTGGTATTATTATATAAACACAGCCATTGATGCCCTGTTTTGAATTGGAGGAATACAACTGTTTGAGAGTCTTTTTCCAGTTATGATAGCCGTTAAAATTACATAGCAAAGTAAACTAAACTTGGAACCATGTACATGTATACCATTTACAAATAAATCAATATAGGGAGCCCACCTTCTTGGCTCACTCCCCCAACTCACATGTACACTCACACGTTGGGGTCCCAGAGGGTGATTTATACAACTCCTGGGGTTTTAGGAACAACTCTGAAGGGCTACGCTCCTAGTCCCTTTGATTGTAAGCCAAGTACACTTCCCAATAACAATCAGCCAGTAGGCTTAATTAGCTTTTAGAAAATATATTTTATAAGATGATATAGGAAGAACAGATGGTACAAAACAGCCCTCCTCCCACCAAACCCCCTCGGGACACTCTCTGAAATACACTCAGATCCCTAGGAAGAGTGGCCTCAAATTTAGAGTACAGTATGTAGTATGACAAAGGTACGAGGGATCATGCACCTTGAAGCTGCCCCCATCCTTAGGTGATTGTCTTTCTTCATCCATCTCTCCTTGGTATGTTTCTTTGCCCCAAGCTAGAAATATTGCCTCCTACTCATCTGGTCTCAATAATCCCAGCTGGATTCACAATCTAATACTGGTCCAGTCTCTCTGATTCCAACTGTTTGCTCAGTCTCCTACTGACCTAGTTTTTCTAATGACATGGTCAATGAGTTGGGTGGGTGGGGGGCGATTCCTTCTTAGAGGCCTGGCTATAACTTTGGAATCTTTAACTCCTGAACTTTCAGTCTTCTACTACTAGGCTGATACACTGATGGACTGATTGCTGTTTTATATAGAGTCTTGTATCACAAGATGCCATCATCTGCCTTCATCCAATGGCCAGAACTCTATAATGCTCTCAACCTGAATAATGACTCCCATTAAATTATGATGAGTCTGAAGAAAATGTCAATGCCTAATATATATTCTTTGATAATTAATCTGAGCTACCGTGGCCTTCTTTGGCCACATTAATTGAGCTGGGAGTATCACCGTTGCCCTTACACATAGAATGGGAGTATGTGCTCAGAAATCTTTTTTTTTAGCCCTTATCTTTTGTCTTGGAATCAATATTGTGTATCGGTTCTAAGGCAGAAGAGCAGTAAGGGCTAGGCAATGGGGGGGGGGTGAAGTGACTTGCCCAGGCTCACACAGCTTGGGAGTGTCCAAGGCCAGATTTGAACTTAGGACCTCCTATCTCTAGGCCTGGCTCTCCACTTACTGAGCAATCTAACTGCCCCCTCAGAAATATTTACTGATAGATATATGACCAAAAAAATTTAGAGACCACTGATGTAGACTATAGGGTCATTGGCAAATGGTCTGCCATAAGACTCAGACTGAAGATGATTGTTCTAACATAAACATAATCACACAATTACATTTCTCTGGTGTGAAAGAATGCTTTAGAAAACAATTTTTTTGTGATTTTCTAAATGCCCAACCAGTATCATCCTTTTCCAGACTTCAATATATTCTAGTAGAATATGCTTCTTTTTAAATTTTATTTAGTCAATTTAGAACATTATTCCTTGGTTACAAGAATCGTATTATTTCCCTCCCTCCCCTAGCCCACATGCAATTCCACTGGGTATTACACATATCCTTGATCAGAACCCATTTCCATGTTGTTGATGTTTGCTCTAGAATGATCATTTAGAGTCTACATCCCCAATCATATCCCCCTCGACCCATGTAATCAAGCAGTTGTTTTTCTTCTGTGTTTTTACTCCCACAGTTTTTCCTCTGAATGTGGATACTGTTTTTTTCTCATAGATTTCTCCAAGTTGTTCAGGATCAATGCATTGCCACTAAAGCTTCCTCAGAGGGGAGAGAAGCTTTAAGGTAGGAAGATAGAGACAGGATAGAAGTTTTAGATACCACGAGGGGGATGACGGAGTCAAATTAGAGATATGAGGTGGCAGGAATGAATCTTTATTAATTTTCCATAAGCCACAGCCAAGCTTTGATCAAAGGACCCTTCCGAAGGCTTTTACCAGTCCAGAGATCCACATTTAATACCACACAGGTCAGAGAGATGAAAGAGAGATAGAGAAGGTTTAAAGATGGAGCTTGGCCAGAGGCTCCTGCCAGGACAGCCATCAGCTAGCCTGAAAGAGAGAGAGAGAGAGGCTGAGCTTGATGGGCCATATATAATCTTTGATATGCAAATATACACAGTACATAGGGATGATTCTCATTGGTTAATGACAAGGTATAGGTGTGGTCTCTCTTAACCAGATGAGCAAAAAGAAACCTGTGTTCCCACCTAACCTGGGGGAAGCTGGGGTCAAGGGTCAGAGGCTTTCCCAGCCATGTGCAATACTGAGCATGCTCAAGACTGGGCATGCTCTCTTCTAAGGCAATCTGTACATACCAACTGTTCCCCTTGCCCATAGCTAGGGGTGGACTGCTACAGCCACTAATGGAGAATACCATCACATTCGATTGTAACACAGTGTATCAGTCTCTGTGTACATTGTTCTCCTGGTTCTGCTCCTCTCACTCTGCATCTCTTCCTGGAGGTCATTCCAGTTCCCATGGAATTCCTCCACTTTATTATTGCTTTGAGCACAATAGTATTCCATCACCAACATATACCACAATTTGTTCAGCCATTTCCCAATCGTTGGGCATCCCCTCATTTTCCAATTTTTTGCCACCACAAAGAGCGCAGCTATGAATATTCTTATACGGGTCTTTTTCCTTATTATCTCTTTGGGGTACAAACATAGCAGTGCTATGGTTGGATTAAAGGACAAACAGTCTTTTATTGCCCTTTGGGCATAGTTCCAAATTGCCCTTCAGAATGGTTGGATCAATTTACAACTCCACCAGCAAAGCATTAATGTCCCTACTTTGCCACATCCCCTCCAGCATTCACTGCTTTCCTCTGCTGTCATGTTAGCCAATCTGCTAGGTGTGAGGTGGTATCTCAGAGTTCTTTTTATTTGCATCTCTGTGATTACAAGAGATTTAGAACACTTTTTCATGTGCTTATTAATAGTTTTGATTTCTTTGGCTGCAAACTGCCTGTTCATGTCCCTTGCCCATTTATCAATTGGAGAATGGCTTGATTTTTTGTACAATTGATTTAGCTCTATAAATTCAAATAATTAGACCTTTGTCAGAGGTTTTTGTTATGAAGATTGTTTCCCAATTTGTTGCTTCCCTTCAAAATTTGGTTGCATTGGTTTTGTTTGTGCAAAACCTTTTTAATTTGATGTAATCAAAATTATTGATTTTATTTTTTGTGATTTTTTTCTAACTCTTGCTTGGTCTTAAAATCTTTCCTTTCCAAAGATCTGACATATATACTATTCTGTGTTCACATAATTTACTTATATTTTCCTTCTTTGTGTTCAAGTCATTCACCCATTCTGAGTTTATCTTGGTGTAGGATATCAGATGCTGATCCAAACCTAATCTCTCCCATACTGTCTTCCAATTTTCCCAGCAGTTTTTATCAAATAGTGGATTCTGGTCCCAAAAGCTGGGATTTTGGGGTTTATCATAGACAGTCTTCCTGGGGTCACTTACCCCAAGTCTATTTCACTGATCCTCCTTTCTGTCTCTTAGCCAGTACCATATTTTTTTGATGACCACTGCTTTATAGTATAGTTTAAGATCTGGTACTGCGAGGCCACTTTCCTTCACATTTTTTTCATGATTTCCCTGGATATCCTTGATCTTTTGTTCTTCCAAATGAACTTTGTTATGGTTTTTTCTAATTCAGTAAAAAGTTTTTTGTTAGTTCGATGGGAATGGCACTAAATAAATAAATAAGTTTGGGTAGGATGGTCATTTTTATTATGTTAGCTTGTCCTACCCATGAGCAGTTAATGTTTTTCCAATTGTTTAGATCTAGTTTTAATTGTGTGGAAAGTGTTTTGTAGTTGTGTTCATATAGTTCCTGTGTTTGTCTCAGCAGATAGATTCCTAAAGTTCCCATTGTCTATGGTGATTTTAAATGGAATTTCTCTTTCTAATTCTTGCTTGCTGAGATGTGTTGGAAATATATAAAAATGCTGATGACTTATGTGGGTTTATTTTGTATCCTGCAACATTGCTAAACTTGTTGATTATTTCCACTAGCTTTTTAGTTGATTCTCTAGGATTCTTTAAGTAGAGCATCATATCATCCACAAAGAGTGATACCTTGGTCTCATCAATGCCAATTTTAATACCTTCAGTTTCTTTTTCTTCTCTAATTGCTACTGCTAATGTTTCTAGTACAATGTTAAATAATAGTGGTGATGATGGGAATCCTTGTTTCACTCCTGATGTTATTGGGAATGCATCTAGGTTATCCCCATTGCAGATGATGTTTGCTGATAGTTTAGATATATACTGTTTATTATTTTTAGGAACGGACCTTCTATTCCTATACTTTCTAGTGTTTTGAATAGGAATGAGTGTTGTATTTTGTCAAAGGCTTTTTCTGTATCCATTGAGATAATCAAGTGATTTTTGTTGGTTTACTTGTTGATATGGTCAATTATGTGGATAGTTTTCCTAATATGGAACCATCCTTGCATTCCTGGTATAAATCCCTGAACATAATGAATAATCCTTGTGATCACTTGCTGGAGTCTTTTTGCTAGTATTCTATTTAAGATTTTTGCATCTATGGTCATTAAGGAGATTGGTCTATAGTTTTCTTTCTCTGTTTTTGACCTGCCTGGCTTTGGAATCAATACCATATTTGTGTCATAAAAGGAATTTGGTAGAACTCCCTCTTTGCTTATTATGTCAAATAATTTGTATAGTATTGGAATTAACTGTTATTTGAATGTTTTATGGAATTCACTTGTGAATCCATCAGGCCCTGGGGTTTTTTCTTGGGGAGTTCTTTGATGGCTTGTTCAATTTCTTTTTCGGATATGGGATTATTTAAGAATTCTATTTCTTCTTCTTTTAATCTAGGCAATTTATATTTCCATATCACTTAGATTGGCATATTTATTGCCATATAATTGGGCAAAAATTTTTTAATGATTGCCTTAATTTCCTCTACATTGGTGGTGAGGTCTCCCTTTCCATCTATGATACTGTTAATTTGGCTTTCTTCTCTCCTTTTTTATTAGATTCACCAGTACTTTGTCTGTTTTGTTTGTTTTTTTTTTTCAAAATACCAGCTCATAGTCTTATTTATTAGTTCAATAGTTCTTTCACTTTTGATTTTATTAATTTCTCCCTTAATTTTTAGGATCTCGAATTTAGTTTTCATCTGGGGATTTTTAATTTATTCACTTTCAATTTTTTTTATTTGCATGTCCAATTCATTGACCTCTTCCCTCCCTAATTTGTTAATATATGAAGTCAAAGATATAAATTTCCCCCTGAGTACTGCTTTGGCTGCATACTATAGATTTTAAAAGGATGTCTCATCATTGTCATTTTCTTCAATGAAATTATTAATTGTTTCTATGATTTGTTCTCTAACCAACTGATTTTGGAGAATCATATTATTTCATTTCCAATTAATTTTTGATTTGCCTCTCCATATACCCTTACTGATTATTATTTTTATTGCATTATGATCTGAAAAGGTTGCATTTATTATTTCTGCTTTTATGCATTTGTTTACCATGTTTTTATGCCCTAGTACATGGTCAATCTTTGTGAATGTACCATGCGCTGCTGAAAAGAAGGTGTATTCCTTTTTGACCCTTATTTATTTTTCTCCATATATCTATTAACTCTAATTTTTCCAAGATTTCATTCACATCTCTAAGCTCTTTCTTATTTATTTTTTTTATTTGATTTATCTAAATTTGATAATGGTAAGTTCAGGTCTCCCACTTGTTTAGTATCTATTTCCTCCTTCAACTCCACTAGTTTCTCTTTTAGAAATTTGGATACTATACCACTTGGTGCATACATGCTGATTACTGATATTTTCTTATTTTCTATACTGCCTTTTATCAGGATGTAGTTGCCTTCCCTATCCTTTTAAATCAGATTTATTTTTACTTTGGCTTTGTCAGATATCATGACTGCAACTCCTGTCTTCTTTCTATCAGTTGAGGCCCAATAGGTTTTGCTCCAACCTTTAATTCTAACCTTGTGAGTGTCTACCCAGCTCAAGTGTGTTTCTTACAGACAATATATGGTAGGATTTTGATTTCTAATCCACTCTCCTATTTGTTTTCGTTTTATGGGTGAGTTCATCCCATTCACGTTCAAAGTTATGATTGCCACTTGTGTATTCCCCAGTATTTTGATATCCTCTCCTAGTTCTGTCCTTTCTTCTTTTGCTATATCCTTTTAAACCAGTGGTTTGCTTTTAATCAGTCCCCCTAATGCCCACCCTTAATATGCTTCCCTTTCTGCCCCCTCCCTTTTTTCCCCTTCTTATATTTTCAGGGTCTATTAAGTTCCCTCCCCCCTCTTTCTGTTCCTTTTTGTACTCCCTGTCCCCCTACCTCCCTTATTTTTCCCTTTTTACTTTTCCTGTAGGGTAAGATAGAAATCAATACCCCAATGGATCTAGATATCTTCCCCCTCAGAATTGATTTCACCGAGAGTAAAGTTTAAGTACTACTTATTAGCACTCTCTTCCTCTCCTTCTTATAATACTATTCTTCCCCTCCCCTTCTCATGCATATCTTTGTGTGATAAAGATTATCCTATTTAGTTTATTTCTTCAAGTTTCTCTTGGTGCCATCCTCAATTCCTCCCTCCCTTTTTCTTTTTTGGCTTATCATCTTATAGCACTTATTACCCTAATCTCTTCCTGTGAATGATTCCTCTAATTACTATAATAGTGAATATAATTTTCGAGAGTTACAAATAACATTTTCCCCATATACTAATATAAATAATTTGATCTTATTGAAGCCCTTAAAGAAGAAAGTTTAAATAAAAAAAACATTTTCCCCCTTTCCTTCTCTTTCTTATTTATCTTTTCATGTTTCTCTTGATCTTTGTGTTTAAATATCAAACTTTCCACTTAGTTCTGGTCTTTTCTTTACAAATACTTGGAAATCTTCTATTTTGTGAAAGACCATACTTTCTCCTGGAAGTATATAGTCAGTTTTGATGGATAGGTGATCCTTGTTTGAAGACCCAATTCTCTTGCCTTTCTGAATATCATATTCCAAGCCTTCAGTTCTTTAGTGTGGAAGCTGCCAGATCTTGTGTAATCTTTATTGGTGCTCCTTGATATCTGAATTGTCCCTTTTTGGCTTCTCGTAAAATTTTCTCCTTAGCATGGAAGCTCTTAAATTTGGCAATTACATTCCTGGGAATTGTCTTTTGATGATTTAGTGTAGAGGGTGTTCTATGAACTCTTTCAATGTCTATTTTGCCCCCTTGTTCAAGAATACCAGGGCAGTTTTCTTGGATAATTTCTCGTGGTATGATGTGAAGATTTCTGTTTATTTCTGGGTTTTCAGGTAGACCAATGATTCTCAAATTGTCTCTTCATGCTCTGTTTTCCTGATCTGTCATCTTGTCAGTGAGATATTTTATTTTTTTTTCTATTTTGTCAATCTTTTCATTTTGCTTCATTAATTCTTGCTGTTTTGGAAGATCATTAGCTTCCAATTGCCTAATTCTGGTCTTTAAGGACTGGTTTTCCTTTTTGGTTTGGTCTATCCTGCTTTTCATGGCTTCCAGCTATTTCTCCAATTGGGAGTTCTTGTCCTTTAAACGGTTATTTTCTTTTTGAACTATTTCCCACTTTTCTTGCCAGAAGGCTTCCATCTTTTTGATAAGCTCCAATTTATTCTTCAAGAACTTGTGAACAATTTCCATTTTTTTGGAAGGTTTTGGTGCATTTATTTGTATTTCCTCTTCTACTTCCTCTGTAGCCTGGGTTTTTCCTCCATAAGAATTATCCAGGGTCAACCCCTTCTTGTTTTTCTTGGTGTTGGGAAGTTGTTCCTGGGCACTGTTTGCCATCACTGTGGTGGTTTTTCCTTCCCTTTCCAGTTAGAAATATGAGTGAGATGGGATGGCTCTCTGTATATGGAGCTAAGAAGCAAAGAATTTGGAGTCTCTGCAGCTTCTGCTGTTTGCTGCCCTGCTCTGTGCTATCTTCCTGCTGGAACCCACAGACTCTGCTCCTCAGCCTGCTGGGGACACAGGTCTAGCTGCTCTCAGGGGTAGGTCCTCAGTGGTCTTAGTCAGCTGCCAAGGACCCAGAGGTGCTCCTTGCTCACTCATTGATTCTAGCATGCGCTGTCTCTGACTCCAGCTCTGTAAATGGGGTGGGGGAGGGTGGATCAGCTCACATTTTGGTGTAAGATTTTTCATCCGCCCTTATGGGCTGGAAATGCCTAAATCCCATGTACCTTCAATGCTGCTTCCTACTGTAGAGTCCCTCAGTTCATATAAATTTGGGTTTTTTTTGGCTTTTTGAGGTAGACTGTATTGGTAGGTGGTGAGGAGAGGAAGAGTCCTGCATCTAGACTTCCATCACGTTTACCCAGAAGTCCTAAAATATGCTTCTTATTGAATAAGCTACACTGAAGACTAGTAGGTCTTGCCCTCTGCCTTGCTCAGAAGTTTAAAAGTAGTGTGCTATAGTAAAGATAATACTAATGCTATATAACCCTGGGCAAGTCCTTTCCCCTTCCTAGGCCTCAGTGCCTTGTGTAAAATAATCTTTAACATCCTCTCTTTCACCCAGATCTAAATCCATTTTTTTTAATCCTTACCTTTCATCTTAGAATCAATACTGGGAATTGGTTCTAATGGTAAAGGCTAAGCAATGGGAGTTAAGTGACTTGTCCAGGGTCACCCAGCTAGGAAGTATCAGAGTACAGATTTGAACCCAGGACCTCCCATCTCTGGGCCTGACTCTCAATCCACTGAGCTACCCAGCTGCCCCCTAAATCTAAATTTCTATGGCTGGTTCTAGTTCCAGTTCTGCTAATAGCTAGCTGCAGATCCTTGGGTAACTTATGTTTTACCTTGGTTTGCTGTGCAAAATGATGTTGAAATGGTTGATTTCGAAGGTCCTTTCCAATTCCATCATTCTTTGACTGTAGAACTGACAAGAGAGTCTGTTGTTTGCATTCAGAATGCATGTAATTGTTGTTTTGTGAATTCAGTTGAGAAAAAGGACATATAAAATGAGAGTGTGCATGGCCTACCACCAGCATCCAAAGTTTGAGAATGATTAAAAGAAACCTCCAAGGGATCTGATTGTCAGGTAACAAATTATACCATTGCAGCTCTAAGGCTCTCATATTGCTGTGTGAAAATCTAACAAGTGTTTCTCTTTTCCAAACCACTGTTGGAAATGAGAGGGAAGAAAATAAATTTGCACACAAATATTCGGTTTAGCCCAGGCTGTCTTCTCAAGTGATTTCACCTGGAGTTTTGTTTTAGGAAGGGATGCACTGAAATTAGAATAAGCAGAACCCCACAAGGTTGATCACCCAATAGTACAAATGGATCTGGGTTCTTGATTCTGCTGGGGAGTGGGTAGGTGGACACTATTTGAGAATAGAGGTTCAGAGATTGAGGTATACAGAGGCTACGCATGATCTGTTTGCCTCCAAGAGTCCTCGTACTGCCTGAGGTTCTGGCAGGGCAGTGAGATGAAACTGTTGTTCCTTTCACTCCAGACATCTCTACCAATTGCTGCTCTGGGAAGGTGAATTTCATTGGCAGCAGGTTCTCACTCATGGTTGAAAGTTGGTAGCAGGAAAATATTCTACTCCCTTTTCAGAGTAATAATGGTTCTTTTAGGTCAGCAGAGAGTTGCGTGATGACCAGTAGAGGGGAGGGAATTTTTTTGAGATGGGCACTAGACTTCTGATTTTATTGGTATAGGGAACTCCCAGGTGAAGAAACTCCCTTCAATGACAGGTTGGCGTCTATTCTATAACTTAGTGTTACAGAGCTGCTTGAGTCACTGAGAGGCTATGAGAATTGCCCAGGGCCATACAGTCAGTACTAGGGCAGCTAGATGGTGCAGTGGATAGAGCACTGGGCCTTGCATCAGGAAGAGTCATCTTCCTGACTCATCAAATTCAATCTCAGACACTTCCTAGCTGTGTGATCTTGGGCAAGTCACTTCACCCTCTTGGTCTCAGTTTCCTCCTCTGTAAAATGAGCTAGAGAAGGAAATGGTGAACCACTGCAGTATCTCTGCCAAGGGGACCCCAAATGAGGTCACAAAGAATTGGAGATGGAACAATGGAAAAAATGCAATCAGTATATGTCCAAAGTAAAGCCCAAACCTAGATCTTCCTGACTCTGAAGATACCCCTCTAATCACTATAGCACAATGACTCGAACTGAATGTCCTTTTTTTTAACCCCTCACCTTCCGTCTTGGATTAAATACTGTATTGGTTCTAAGGCAGAAGAGTGGTAAGGGCTAGGCAATGGAGGTCAAGTGACTTGTCCAGGGTCACACAGCTGGGAAGTGTCTGAGGTCAGATTTGAACCCAGGACCTCCCATCTCTAGGTCTGGCTCAATCCACTGAGCTACCCAGCTGCCCCCTGAATGTACTTAAAATAATGATATGTAATTTATAGGGATTTTTTAAGTTTTTGAAATGTTTTCCTCATAACAATCCTGTGAGATGTTAATACCTATATTATTAATAGTTCACAGAGGAGGAAACTGTGGCTTCCAGAGATGGAATTCTTTGTTTATCCCTTTAGATTGGAAATACCACAGATCATTAAAAAATGGCAAGAACTTCACACAATGTATTGAATAAAATCAACCCTATTCACATGAAAGTGGTTTGAGTTTTTAAACTTTTAGTCTGGCCTCTGTAGCCTAGCAATGGGCAGCTAGGTGGCACAATAGAGTGCCAGGCCTGGAGTCAGGAAGACCTGAGTTCAAATCTAGCCTCAAACATTAGTTGTGTGACCCTGGGTAAATCACTTATTCCTGTGGCCTCAGTTCCTTACCTGTGAAATGAGTTGTAGAAGGAAATGGCAAACTAGTGTAGTATCTTTGCCAAAAAATTCCCAAGTGGGGTCACAAAGAGTCAGACAACTAAAAAATGACTAAACAAAACTCCAGTCTAAGAAGTTAGTTGCCCCAGTTCTCTGATCCCTTGATAAAAGACAATAGAGGTAGTTAGTTGAATATCTGAACTTCAAGGTTCCCCTTCTAATCAGTGCCCCTTCTCCTCCCCCAGCCTGCACCAGGACTTGGTATTTTTCACTTTGCGAAACCTCCCACCATGGACGGTAGATTTTTGTTTGCAAGAAACAATGTCCCAATTCATCTGAGAGTCACTGTCTCTAGAGAGATATTGAGGCAGAGAGTTAGCAGACTCTAGAGAAGAGGGGTGGTGGGTGCATCTTTCCTCGGAGCCCACAACTGCTGATTTAGTCCACAGCTAAAAATCTCAGCAGGTCATCTGATGACCTGATATGTTCAGCCTCCACATCCCAGGTGTGCGACTATGTACATGAAGCTAAGTGCAACCCTGCACAGTGGCCTTGTATCTGCAGAAAGAACACTGAGAAACTTTTCTGGTCCAAAGTCTGGCCACCCAGGAAGGACGCACAATACCGTTAGTATTGCTGTATTCCAAATTAGTACATTAGCCCGAAAGAGATGATCCTGCTTCAGCATGGGAAGGAGCCCTGAATCTTATGTCAGGACCTGGGTTTGAATCCTGATTCTGCTACTGTGTGACCTTGGACAAGTCAAATGGAAAATGGAAAAATCTACACTATAAAAAAGAATGTGCTTGCCAGAAGACATTCAGCATGGCCATGAAACCATTTGGCCCTTTTCATTTGTTTTTCCTTAAAACCAAGCACTCCAGGTTTACAATCTCTCTGTAAATCATTTTTCACATCTGGCATTCATTTATCTTCACATCATAACAATAGTTATATTTTTATAACACAGCAATGCTTGCAAAGTTCTTTATGTACAGTGTCTAATTAGAATGTAAGCTGCTTGACAGAACCCCGGGATCAGCCATTATACGCAGTAACAGCAATATTGTGGAGCGATCAAACGTGATAGACTCTGCTACTAACAACCATTAATGATCCAGAACAGTTCTGCGGGACTTGGGACAAAGAGTGCTACCCACCTCCAGAGAGAGATGCAGATGGAAGCCGACAATTTATCACTTGTTTATTTGGACACGTGTTGTGGAGTTTGGCCTTGTATGAGATTACTCACTTGCAAAGATGAAGAATATGGAAATATGTTTTACGTGATGATACATGCATAGCCCAGATTGAATTGCATGCCCACTTGGGGACGGGGGAGGGAAGAAAGGAGGGAGATGACATGGATCCTATCATTTTGGAAAACTTAAGTGGAAATTTGTTGTTAAAATAAAAAATTTAAATTTAAATTTTTTTTAAAGAATGTAAGCTGCTTGAGGGCAGGGACTGTCTTTGTATGTGTATTTCCACTTAGCACGGCATCTATGTGTTTGTTTCTCCCTCCATATATATGTACGGATGTGTGTGTGTGTGTGTGTTTTATACAGCTTTGTGGCAGGCATTAAAAGCATTTTTATCCCCATTTTATGTAGGAGGAAGTTGAGATCAGAGAGATGTATAGACTTGCCCACTGATTATTTTGCAGTGGGAGGGAAAATCCTTATATTTTCTGTGAAGATTCTTTTAAAATAGTGGTAAGAGAAGGATTGGCAGCTTGTATAGTGCACAGAGAATGGCTCTTGATGTCAGGAAGACCTTAGTTGAAGTCCATTGTCTGCCACAAACAGATACCATGTGGCACTGGACAAGGTAACAAGGCACTGAATTATAAAGATGTTGACAATCTGCCTTGGTAGAGAGAGTTTCCTCACTGGGAAGCTCAGAACCTAAATGAGACGGCAGGGCCTGTCCACATCTCTAAGAAAAAACGACTTGATTTACAATCCATCTTTGATATTGGTAGAAGGGCCTGTGATCTTGCCCCACGGATGTTCTAGGGCATCCCAACTCCTTCATGTCTTCTCTTGCTAAGACTCATCCCTATTTTGATACATGTCAGACAGTTCTCGTTTGATCCAGTCCATGGAAAGAGAGTCCTGTGAGATTTAAGTTAATGTCCAATAACTCCAAGTATTATATTTTATAAGATTTATTAATAATCGCTTGAAGTAGACGAAATAAAAAGACAAAAGTAAAAAGACTGAGCAAAGAGTTTTCCCCAACTGTGTTAGAGGGAGAAGAGAGAGTCAGAGAGACAGAGAGACAGAAAGAGAGGAGATAGACAGAGAGGGAAGAGACAGAGACAGAAGAAGAAGAAAGAAAGAGAGAGAAGAGAGAGACAGAGAGACAGAGAGAGGAAAGAGAAAGAAAGAAAGATAGAGGAAAGAGAGACAGAGGAGAGAGACAGACAGAGAGAGGAAAGAGGGAAAGAGGGGAGACAGAAAGAGACAGAGACAGAGAGACAAAGAGGAGAGAGAGAGATGGAGACAGTGACAGAGAAACGGAGGAAAGAGATAGAGAAGAGAGAGGAAAGGGAGACAGAGAGGAGAGGAGAGACAGAGAGAGAGACAGAGAGAGAGGAGAGAGAGACAGAGAGAGGAAAGAAAGAGGCGACAGAGAGAGAGAGAGAGAGAGAGAGAGAGAGAGAGAGAGAGAGAGAGAGAGAGAGAGAGAGAGAGAGAGAGGAGAGAGACAGAGACAGAGAGAGGAAAGAGAGAGAGAGAGAGACACACACACACACACACACACACACACACACACACACAGAGAGGGGTTACAGAAACTTTATCTCCAAAATGTAAGGACGAAAGTGGGATTCTGGGAAATGGAATCCTGGGGTATAAAATTCCAATTACATAGTCCTTTGATATATACTTTATAAAATGTTTTTTTTATTTTTTTTACCATCTCTTCTAGGCGATACAGATTTAAGCCAGAGGTTGTGCCCTGCCCACTGGGAACCCTCAATGGATCCTTGAGTTCCTGCAAGAGAATCCATATCCACGCTAAGCATGTTCAGTCTTTATTTAAAGTGTGAGGATGAATATCATCCTCATCTATATCACAGGACTGTCATATGAATCAAATGGTCCCTTTTGAAGAAGAGCAGATATGCCTGTAAAGGATCATGTTGGGCCTCATCATATCCAAATTGCAGTTGGCTGACAGAGCAAGGGGCAGCTAGGAGGCTCAGTGGGTAAAGCATCAGGCCTGGAGTCAGGAAAATTCTTCCTTAGACACTTGCTAGCAGTGTGACCTTGGGCAAGTCAATTCACTCTGTTGGCCTCAGTTCTTCATCTGTAAAATGAGCTGGAGAAGGAAATGGCAACCTACTGCAGTACCATTCCCAAGAAAGTCCCTAATGGGGTGATGAAGAGACTAAAATAACTGAACACCAACAAAGCGTAGCAAGGTGTACAAGTCTCTATTCTTGAAGCAGATTCTTTGCCCCCAGTCACAAAACTTAGACAAGGTGCAGACTGAAAGTAGTGCTCTTGAATGAGTTTCTAATGGGCTAGTGGAAGAATGCTAGAAGGGCCTTTGCAAGCCTTTGAGCAACTGATAAAAGTCTAGAAAGGGATAAAGAAAACGATTCCTGTTAAGGGTGGATTCAGAAATCCTCTAACTACTGAGGCTGTTTTCATTCTCCTGCAGGTGAATTGCCAAAACTAATGGTCAAGCCTGCCCATTCCAACAGAAAACAGCAAGCCAGTATAGGAGGGACCATCTTTGCTACCCATCATGCATATCATGACCCTCACTGCTGATGCTCCCCAAGGCTCTGTCCTGGGTTGCCGTCATCATCGTCATCGTTGTCCTCCTCCTCCTTCTTTTCTCTCTGTTTTTAGTTCAATGGCCTCATGAGCTCCCTTCAGTGTTGTCATCTGTATACAGATGACTCCCAGCCATATGTTTATGTCTTCCCCACACCCCCTGCTCTCTACCCTGAGCCTTAGTCCCAGATCGCTGTGGTTCATTCATTCAGTCATGTCCAACTCTATGTGACTCCCTAAACCATAGCATGAACCAAAATAAATCCTCCCCTATGCTTCACTCTCTCCCCAAACCTGTCTAAGCTAGTCCTGCATCACCAGTTACCTATTGAACTTTTCAAAGTGGATGTCGCAGAGATATCTCCAATTTAATAGGTCCAAAACAGGACTCATTCTCTCCCTCCCAAACCCTTCCTCTTCCAGACTTCCTTATTTCTGTTGAAGGTGCCATCCTTCTGCCAGTCTCCCAGGTTGGTAACCACAGAATAATCTCCAGCTTCTCACTCCACATATGCAATCAGTTGCTAAATCTTGACACGTCTGCCTCCACAATATCTCTCACATCATACCCTTTTGCTCTACTCACACAACTACCACCTTAGATGAGGCCTTCCTTACGTCTTGTCTAAATAGTTGCAATGGCCTCCTAATGTGTCTCTGTGTCTCAAGTCTTTCCCCAATCTAATTCATCCACCCCATGACAGCCAAAATGATTTTCTTGAAGTGTAGATCTGATTCTGTCACTCTCCTACTCAATCAACTTCAATGGTTCCCTATTGCCTCTCAGATAAAATACAAACTCCTATGATTAGTTTTAAAAAAAATCCTAACCTTCTGTCTCAGAATTAATCCCAAGTATTGGTTCCAAGGTAGAAGAGTGGTAAGGGCTTGGCACTTAGGGTTAGGTGACTTGCTTAGGGTCACACAGCTAAGAAGTATCTAAGGTCACATTTGAATCCTAGATCTCCCTCTCTGGCTCTCTATCCACTGAACCACCTAGCTGCCTTCATCTCTTCTGATTACCTTTAAAAAAATCCTTACCTTCCATATTTGTTCCAAGGCAAAAGAGCCATAAGGGCTAGGTAATGGGGGTCAAGTGACTTGCCCAGGGTCACCCAGCTAGGAAGTGTCCAAGGTCAGATTTGAATCCAGGACTTTCCATCTCTAATTAACTGAGCTACCCAGCTTCCCTCTCTGATTAGCTTTAAAAACCCTTCACAAGCTTCTCCCAATCTATCATTTCAGCCTCACTGAATGTTGCTTTTTCCCAGCTCCCTGTGATACAGGCAAAATGGCCTTAGTTTTGTTCTTTGCATATGACAGTATATTTCCTGTCTCCCTTAATTTGCTCCGGCTTTCCTTCATGTTTGGAATTCCCTCTCTGCTCACCTCTAGTTCCCAGGATCTCTCCCTTCAAGACAGCTCAAGCTCTCCCCCCTACAAGACTCCTTTCCTGATGCGCCTCAGCTTCCCTTCCAAATTACCTTGGATTTCGGTACTTTGTGCTTACTGCTCTTTATTCTTCTTTTCATCTATGCTGTCCAGACGTACTTTTGTCTCCCCGTCCATCTGAATGTAAAGGTTCTTTCATTGGATTTGGATCTCCAGCACCTAGCACAGTGCCAGGCCCATGAAGGCCTGTTGATGGCTTGATTGAGCTTGGCTGTTACAAGTTGGGCCTGGGTAGCTCAGTGGATGGAGAGCCAGGCCCAGAGACGGGAGGTCCTGGGTTCAAATCTGACCTCAGCCACTTCCCAGCTGTGGGACCCTGGGCAAGTCACTTGACCCCCATTGCCTAGCCCTTACCGCTCTTCTGCCTTGGAACCAATATGCAGTATTGATCCTAAGAAAGAAGGTGAAGGGTTAAAAAACCAACCAAATTAGGGCTGTGGCCTCTTTGTCACCAACCGCTAAGAGTCTCTGATTGTTCCAGGGACACTTGTTTTGGAGAAAAGAAAGTAACCTCCTAGTTAATTCCTTCCACAGTGCTGAGTTTATTCCCTGCTCCTCTGAGGCCTCTATGCAAGAACAATATGTGTAGAGATGTTGTTATTTCCATGCAGCAACATACTGATGCCTAATTCTGCCTGCAGCTGTGGCTCAAGGGACCGATATATGAGCAGCCTCTTCCAGGCCCAGCATCCACACATTGAATGGGAACAAGAGAGGGTGGGGAAGTTTATCATGAACAATATAGACAGACTATGCTTTAAGAAACCCTGACGTGCGACTGAGTTTCCAAAACATTTATTTACAAAGGGTACCTAGGAAGTCACTTCCCTTCTCGAAGAAAAAGAAATTTCCAAAAATATTGGTAAAGGAGGCAGCTGGGTGGCTCAGTGGATTGAGAGCCAGGCCTAGAGATGGGAGGTCCTGGGTTCAAATCTGGCCTCAGACACTTCCCAGCTGTGTGACCCCGGGCAAGTCCCTTAACCCCCATGGCCTAGCCCTGACCACTCTTCTGCCTTGGAACCAATACACAGTCTTGATTCCAAGATGGAAGGTGAAGGTTAAAAAATTGGTGTCTTCTCCTGTAAAATAAGCCTGTGGATTAGAGGGTTCGGGGGCTGAAATGAGGGAGGTGATGGTCTCACCTGTAGCATCTGAGGCTCTCAAGCTTACAGCTAGAAGAATGGGACAGTCTCAGCTCAGGGGCCTGGATAGAAGAGGGGTGGTGTAGAGAAGCACTGTGTAAACTGAATCACCAGCCTTGGCTTCTCTAAGCAGGTCCTAAGGTCCACCACAGCACATGAAATGCCTTCTGGGAAAAATCTGTGAGAGTGCACAGAAACTCTCACATATGCTAAGGCCAGGAAGATTTCCTAAGAAAGGCCCACTTGCAGCTGCACCCATTCGAATACCCAGAAGGCCCTTTGCTTAGCTTCCTCTCTCTAGAGAGAAGCCAGTTTTGCTCCAAGACCAGAGGGCAGAGCCTTGACTTAAATCCATAGGCCATAGTCCTCGCTTCTCCTTGTTAACCCCCCCCCCCAACTAAGAATGGAAAGGCCTGACTATTTCCTTTTAAGGAAGTCTCTCCACTTCCTGGGGTGTTTCTGCTAGCTTTCTTTTGTGACACTGTAGAAACTGACAAAAGGCTGCCGTGGCCAGATCCTGTGGGCAGGATCCTGTTCGATTTATGGAGGCCATGCCATATTTTAGGAAGAACAGAGGCAGAAGCTCCAAGCAGGGTGATGGCACTGGAGGTCACGCTGTACAGAGCTCTGTTGATGAAACTGGGGTACTTAGCTTGGAGAAAACAAAAGGTGGGGTCATGTCATGATATATCTATCTTCTAGTACCTAAAGACCTATCATTGTGTTTAACAGAAAAAGCCCTGGTCTTGGATTCAGGAGACGTAAGTCTGAATACCAGCGTTTGCTTTTGCTAGCTGTGTGACCTTGGACAAATTCCTTAACCTCTCTGAGACTAGTCTCCTCATCTATAAAATGCAAATAGTAACATTTATACTGCCTGCCTCATAGGGCTCTTTTGAGGAAATTGGTCTTTAAACGACCCTATTTTAATATATTGAGGAGCTATGAATTCCCTCTACCAACATAGATCACAAGCAGTCCACGAGTTGGCAGATGTCTTAGAGCAAGGGTCCTTAGCCTGCGGTCCGTGGGCCCCTGTGGATAGTCTTCAGGCAGCCTGTGTACTTAAAAGGGAAAAAGTAATTCTGCCTTTAATTTCACTAACCTCCAGCCAAAAGTCAGCATTTTATTCAATTATGAAAGTGGACACAACATGATCCTGAAAAGAGATTCGTTGGCTTCGGCAGACTGCTAAAGGAGTCCACGACATCAGAAAGGTTAATCATCCTGGCCTCGGCGGATTGTCTAAGGCTCGGAGATGATACATCTAATAGATAGATAGAGATGTCTAAGGCCCAGAGATGATAAATTTCATACGTCTCCAAGAGATCCAGCTAATAAACTTCAAAGGCAATATTTCAACCTAGATTTTCCCGATTCCAAGTCCTAAGCGCCATCCATTAAACTATGTTGCTATATAAATGGGAAATAATATTATTTCTTCAGAGGGAAGAACTAGATGGAATTTGCAGAGGCTGATTTAAGTTTGGCGCAAGCAAAATCTTCCTGATGTTAGAGTCACTCACTATAGGAGGCGGTGAGTCACCCCTCATTTTGTTCAAGCAAAGGCGTGTTGGAGGAAGGATTCTCACTTGGGTAGGGTTCCTTCTAGCACGAAGTTACTGTGATTCTTTTTTATGAAAACCCTTACCTTCTGCATTAGAATTGATGCCAAGTACCAATTCCAAGACTGAAGAGCAGTCCAAGCAAAAAGCAGCAACAAGTAGACAATTGGGGTCACATAATCGCCAGGGTCACAAAGGTAGGAAGTGTCTGAGGCCAGATTTGAACCCAGTTCCTCTCAGTTTTGGGCCTGGTGCTCTATCCACTGTGCTACTTTGATGCCCCTCAACTCTGTGGTTCTAATGAACATATTTCTCAATTTTATGCATGGATGGAAAGATGTTTTATGCTGAGTTTTAGTTTTCTTTATCTAGTCATGCCTTTCGCTGCCCCCAGGTAAGAAATTTCAAAAGATGAATTGGAACAACGCACCCCGTGGATGATGTTCCAGTTACTTTTTGTATAATCTTATGTCAACTTCCTTTTATCACAAGTACCTTTTCTCTCTCCGGAATTGGTTATCTGCTTTTATTTTATCATCAGATTATTGTTTCATATTTCTTCTTGCTATCTTCCTCAGCTTCACTTTGCTAGCTCTTTAGTGTAAGATTTCCTTAGGATTCTTGTTGCAGCTTTGGCGAAGTACTGGCACATGTGCTGAAGCTGGCATGGGGAGCTGCTCCATTCCCCCTCTTCCCAGAACCCAAGGGCATTTTACGTGCCCTGCCCCTCTGTCTAGCCCCTCAAAGCAAGCACTTCCTTCCACTCTCTTGGGTAATGTGGGGGGCAGCAGGGGTATGTGTGTGGTTCACAGACAGCTTGAATTTGCCCTCTGGGCACTCAGACTCAAAAACCTTTGCCAATGCTGCCATATTGGAAAGAGATAGGGAAGGGACCTGGTATTTCATTGATACAGGGAAGACTCAAGGGGAGGGAACTCACTCTGTGAATGCAAGTAGGCATCTTTTTTGCCACTCAGAATCTTAACCAGGGCATTGAGAGGTTGAGATGCTTGCCAGTCACACAGCCAGTACATGGCAGGGTAGAACTCGAACCTATGTCTTCCTATCCCCTATATAATTCCCCCTCTCTAAGACAGGTAACTTCCTGAAAATAGCTATTGAGTGGAGAACAGGAAATGAGCATCTCTTGTACTCATCAAACACTTCCCTGGTGTTTCTGAAATCATTGAGAGGTCTTGATTTAACTGACATTCAAATCAACAAGAGTAAGCAGTCAAAACTTTGGTCTCTGAACAAATATTGACCTCATGAAACCTTTCCTCACCCGTTAGAAAGCCCAGTTGAAAACTGTCTCCAAGGTCCTTTAGTAGTCATTATTCTATTTGTCATCATCGTTGTTGTTGTTCAGTAGTTTTGGTTGTATTTTACTCTTTGTGGCCCCATCTGGGATTTTCTTGGCAAAGAAAATGAAGTGTTTTGCCATTTCCTTCTCCAATTCTTTGTAGATATGAGGAAACTAAGGCCTGTAGGGATAAGTGACTTGCCTAGGCTCACATAGCTGATAAGTATCTGAAGCTGGATTTGAATTCAGGAAGATGGCCCAGCGTTGTATCCCCTGTACCACTTTGCGGCCCCATTACACTATATTGAACTTCATAGCTCCTAGCCCTGATGAGCTTCTCTTGATCCAATAGCCCTCCTATCCTCTCTTTAGTTTTTTGGTGCTTCTTATTGTCTGACTTATCCCTTCCATTTCTTGCTCTTGTGGGAGTGATGGAGTTACAGCGTATATCACTAGGCCCTGGCTGCTGTCTCTGGGCCCAAAGCTTCAGAAATCATTCTTATCAGCCCAACCTGTTTTCTCATTAGAACAAATTAGAATTTTGGAGCTCGAAGAGGTCTTTGAGCTCCTCTAGTCCAACCTCCTCATTTTACAGACAGGGAAACTGAGTGCCAGAGAGGAGATAGAATTTGGGTCTCATAGACCATCATTAACAAAGGCAGAACCAGTTCCCAGTTGCGACAAGTGGCCAAACTGCATTTTGCCACCTCTCTCTTCCTCTGCTGCTTGTAGTAAAGTTCTGATGAGTTCCTGAAGTGGCCATGATGTAAGCTTCAGGGATGAAGAAAAGGAGAAAAATCGGGCCTAGTGAATTCACAAATTCTAGGTGATCAGCTAACCTAGAAACTCTAGAAGCTGACAGGATCTAATTTGTCATCCAATAAACAGCAGTAAACAAACAATGGATAACTTCCCTCATAGGAGCTGTGGTGAGAAAGGGTTGTTGGAGAGGAGAGGAGAGGAGAGGAGAGGAGAGGAGAGGGCACAACTAGGACTTATTAGTTGAAGTTTCAAGTCAAAAAGGAAATGGTGTCCTCCTGTAGATGCTCTATCCATCCCCTAAGTCTTTCCTTCTAATTGAGGGTGGTCATCAGTCTTATTTCCTTGTTCATTGCCAACCTGGTGGCCTCACAAGATGCTTCCTATGAATTCTTTGTGGTCTTGTGTCCGGATAACAGCCCTGGAAATAGAAGTCCTATTGCTAAAATGCACATAGTTTTGCTTCCTTTTTTAAAAAATCACAGTAGTTATTGCAAAATCTGAATCCATTTTGGCTCTTTCTCAGGTTTTGCCACTCATTCATCTCCCTTGGAGAAGACTAGTTCAATGAAACTCCAGTTTCCGCTAGCCCTGGGACCAGGAAAAGATGGTGTTGATGCTTTATTTTGAATTCTCTAAAATGTGCTTGTGATCGATGCCTATATCTCCACTTAGTTTTAGTTCATGGCATTTTTGGAGACTCATATGCCTACTGGGTTGATGGATAGCGGCATTCTAACTGCACCGTGTTAGTCCCTTTATATGCAAGGGAAATTGGGATCATCCATGGGCCTCACCTGTTGGGGGCTAGAAACTTCACTCGCTCCCCTTTAATTACAAGTGGGAATCTGCCCTTACTGCTAGGGCGATCCAAGCACTTATGCCCCATACGTGGGAGGCAAGGCAACGTAAATCCCTCTAACCTATGTGACCTCAAGGTGCTGTCACTTGATTTTGTCAGTGGATGTTTTATAAGAACGACTCCTTCTAAAGTCCTGAAATCCTATATGCCCTGAATAATAAATTGCCCAGATGGTATTAATGGCTTGTTCCAAAGGAATAAAGGCACCCTTCAAAGTACTAAGCACTGGATGGTGACCATATGTAGCGACTGTGGAAGAATCCACCCACTATCTTGTCTCTTAATGCTGCTCTTAATTAACTTTATTGAAATGTAACTTTTTACGGTTGTAAATAGACTAGATATGTTCTTTCTTTGTTGTCTGGACATTAGACCATCTTTCTTATAAATATATATAGACATGTCATATGTGTGTTTATGTTTGTGGTTATGGCTGGCCAAATAAAGTCGTTTAGATCAGGGTGCCTGCCTTGGGATGAAATATTGCCTGGAATGTTTTTGTGCTTCGTCGAGTAACTAGGACACTGTAGACCATGAATTATTGCAACCTTTAAAAATATGTGTTTGCTCTCCAAAGGAGAGAGGAGCATCAAGCCTCAGTCCTGGGTGGTCCTGATTCTCACATCCCCTTGGACCTCCTGGCATTTCCAAGCCGAATTAGTCCTGAGCATCAAGCCTAGATAATATTCTTTTGTCTCTTGGCATCCCCCAATGGCTGGTCCTGGTAAAGCAGCTCGGGATTCCTTAAACTCCCAGTAACACTACCGGCAATTTTAAGCTTTCCTAGTAAGGCTTTGGGTTCACCATTTGAGAGGGCTGAGTGACTTTATTCTATGCTTGGCCCATTTCTCTTTTCCCCAAATTGCCTCCTCTCCTCCCTTTTTCCATGCCTTCTCTTCCTCTGCCCGGAAGGCAGGAAGCGCCAACCCTTGATCCAACTCAGGAGTTATTTCGAGGTCCAGGAACTTGACCGTGGGCATCAAGGATGGATTTGAGTGCCCTGATCCTCATACCAGTGTCTTAAGGCCCAAGTCGTTACCCTACTTACTTTCTCTTGTGAACATGATTGTCCTGCTCTTCCAGAGAACAGCGACCACCATCACCCCGAGACCCAAACAGAGCTCATTTTGGCCCAGGGGAGGTCTGATCTTGACCTCAATGGAGTTCAGTGGCTTGTCTAAAAGTCCATTGGGTTTGTCAGCTAGCTGAACACTCAACCACACTCGTATAGCAAATACGCAGGGCAGGAAATGTGCATCTCTCGGACCCATCAAACATTAATTTCTGAAGTCTTTGGGAGGTCTGGCTTTAGCTGACAATTCAAAGCAACAGGACTGAGCATTGGAAATGTAGCCTCTGAACAAATATTTACCCACCGAAGCCTCCTTTTCTCTGTAGCTCAAGTCCAGTTCAAAATTGTCTCCAAAGTCAATGTCCTTGACATTTCAAGGCACACATTGCTTCAGGCCATTAATAGTCCAAACAATAACACAGAACCAAAAGCCCGCCCAACATTCTATCAGCCTCTGGGTCTGGAGGAAGTCACTCAACTGGAGAAGCACCAGTGCAAATAGCAAGGGAGATAACGAATAATAAATGGAGATGCGCTTGGATAATCAGGTGTTTCCTGTAATGGAAGTTGGGTTTCAGAGACCACAAACCAATTATTTTCAAATTATTTATGAATAAATTATGATTTGTTGTAAATTCAGTGCAGGAATATTTTTTACAACACTGGCTGAGCAGATTGTGAGGTTTATGATCCTCTGAGAAACATTTTTCCCCGATAAGAACCTGAGCTGGAGTGAGGGAGAGGGAGCCAACTTAATCTCCTTACTTTCCCTTCTAATTTCCTCTTCTTTCTCTTCTTCTGCTGGTGGAAAGCCAATATGGTGCAGTTGGAAATACTCTAGATTTGGACTTGTATGGCCTGAGTTTGAATCCTTTTTCTATCACGTACTATGTGACCTTGGCCAAGTCACTTCAATTCTTTAAGCCTTAGTTTTTCCCATCTACAAAGATGAGGATAAAGACTAGACCTGTGATTTTATTTATACTTCTTGTATATTTATATTGCTATAGGGAGCTCCTGAATGAGAGGATTCCCTTTTACTTATTCAGGTTGGCACCTTCTTGGCAATTTAGAGTCTTGAAGTTACCGAGAGCACCAAGGGTTAAGTGATTTGACCAGGGTCACATGGCCAGCATCAGAGGCAGGATGAAGATTTGTGCCCAGGTCTTCTTGGCTCCGAGGCTAGCTCTCTGTCCACCATACCACTCTGCCTCTCACCTTTAAAATGTAGATGGTAATACCATACTGCCTCATTTATTGTTGTTGTCATTTTCAAAGAGGACCAATGGCATGACGAGGACCACATCTTGACTTGCAGGTGAACTGGATTGAAGTGAGGCCCAAGTTACATAAAATCACCAGCCTCACTTTCTCTTCCAGAATCATCCAGGTCCAACAGTAAGACCAAAGTCAACACAACTGGTGATGGCCCAGGATGCAGTGGGTGACTTTGGCGTTTTCCGTGTCTGATCAAGTTCTAAGCATCCCACAATGCCCATTTCAGCCATCAGTGGTGAACTCAAAGGAGAGCTCTTAGAGTCACAGATGAGAGGTGGGTGAAAAGTGAACACCAAAGGGCTGATGAGCAACCCCGAACACACCTCACTTAGTAAGTTATTTGGAAGCTCTATTGGTGTGAGTGTGTGTTGGTGAGTAGAAAGTGCCTTCTGACCGTAAAGCACCAAACATCTGGCTGCTGCCATCACCATTAGCAGAGACCAAATCCTGGTTGGAGGGGCCAAGGCTAAGGAAGAGTAAGATCACAATTACCATTTCTTTTCTCACCCACTCACTTTTGGAGTAGAAACAGACCCTGCATTCAGTATCACTAGTTGAAGTTAAGATAAAGACTGATTAGTTCTGTCCCTGAGTTACAAAGTGATCCAGCTGACTCCAGACAATCACAACAATAATAACTGGCCATTTGGGTTTGCCTATATTGTCTCATTTGTTTTTTTCACAGTGACTCTCTGAGTTAAGTATGGAAGGTGTTCGATGACCATTTTACAGATGAGTAAAGTGAGGTCCAGAGCAAAACAGATGATACACAGTCAGTTTCTTTGGTCCTGAGCTTTGGGGTAATTCTGTATGAGATGGGGAGTTGTCCAGTGTTGGAGTTCCTTTTTTTAAACCCTCACCTTCTGTCTTGGAGTCAATACTGTGTATTGGCTCCAAGGCAGAAGAGTGGTAAGGGCTAGGCAATGGGGGTCAAGTGACTTGCCCAGGGTCACACAGCTGGGAAGTGTCTGAGGCCAGATTTGAACCCAGGACCTCCTGTCTCTAGGCCTAGCTCTCAATCCACTGAGCCACCCAGATGTCCCCCAGAGTTCCTTAATAGAACTTACAGTCAGATCTCAAGAACACCTCTCCAACTGCCCTGGTTGTACTCACATAGCCCTTGCTGAGCCCACAGCCTAAAAAAAATTACATTTGGCCCTGGTAGAGCCAACTTCCCCAGAGCAGGCAGGGAATACCTTCCATGGTGCTGTAGCAGGCTCTGGTTGGCTTCATTACTCCATCTGCAACCCCCTGCGATGGAGACTCCCCACAGGCCCCCACATACCTATCCCAATTGCCAACTCCTCTTCTGGCCTATGCTTCCATATAAACCCAGATACTTCTTTGGGGTGGTATTTGTGAGTTTCTCAATACTTCTTTTATTTGGATGCTTTTTTATTGAGAAACAGCATGGGGTAGTGAAATCTTTTTTTAAATTTTATTTAATTGATTAATTAAGAAAATTTCCCATGGTTACCTGATTCATGTCTTTCCCTCTTCTCCTCCCACCCCCTTCCCATAGCCAATGTGCAATTCTCCTGGGTTTTACATGTATCACAACCTATTTCCATATTATTGATATTCGCACCGGGGTGATCCTTTAGAGTCTCCATCCCCAATCCTATCCCCATCGACCCATGTGATCAATCATATATTTTTTTCCTGTGTTTCCGCTCCCACAGTTCTTTCTCTAAATGTGGATAGTGTTCTTTCTTATGAGTCCCTCCAAATTGTCCTGGATCATTGCATTGCTGCTAGTAGAGAAGTCCAGGTAGTGAAATCTTCTAATATGGACTCTGAAATGAGCTGTATGACCACAGTTTTCTCATCTGTAAAATGGGAATGTCTAAATCAGAGAGTTGTTGCAGGGAAAGTGCTTTGTAAACCTTGCAGTCCCTTAGAAGGACCCATCTGAGCTCTGAATCCAGGATGCTTCTATCTCTCTCTAATCCTAGGAACATGGACTTCATGCAAGAAAAGACTAGAGAAGTGTTTTAGTTAGCTAGGGGGCATAGGAGTAGACTGCTGGATTGGGAGAGAGGAAGAACTGAATTCAAGTCCAGCTTCAACACTTACTAGCTGTATGGCCACAGCAAGTCACCTTACCTCTGGCTGCCTCAGTTTCCTCAACTATAGAATGGGGTTGGTAAGAGCATTTAACTCCCATGGTCATTGTGAGGATCAAGTGAGGTGGTATTCATAAAGCACTTTTAGAAACCTTAACATGCTATAGAAATGGTAGCTATTATTTTAGTCTACCCCTTTATTTGACAAATGAGAAAACCCAGGTTCAGAGAGATAAATGATTTGCCCAAGGTCACCCGGGTTAATAAAAAGCAAAGATTTCAACGTAGGTTCTCTGACTCGAAATTTTATACTCTTGTCATTGCACCACCCAGGCACTTGATAGCTGACTGAATGAGTGAAGAAAATGTCTCTAATTAAGCAAATATTTATTCAAAAAAGTTGGTTAAACACATATTACATATGGCCATATAGTAATACAATCCTGTGCTAGAGCTGCAAAGATGACAAATGATTTCCTTTCCTTCAAGTTGCTAAGAGTCTCAAAACCATTGGCAAGTTTCAGGCCACTTTCAGCTTTGCAGTCCTTAAAGTTTGGTTATTTGGTAATATCAATTAAATCACCCTAGTGCCGTGTTGAACCTATGGCATGCATGCTAGAGTGTGCTGGAAGAGCTGTTCCCTTCTCCCTCCCCACCATGCCTGAGGACATTTTTCATATCACCCACCCCTCTGCCCAGCATCCCAATGGTAGGATTTCCTCCTTCCCCTGTCTGGGGTAAGGTTCATATGCAGTGTGAGGATAGGATTGCAGTTTGGGCACTTGGTCTCTAAAAGGTTCACCATCACTGATCTAGTGGAAAGCTCAAAGGAAAGTCCTTTGGTACTTCTCTGTTTTCTTAGCTGGTGGCAAAGTCACTGTCAGGAGCTCACATTACTTATCATTACAAACAGGGACCTTAGAATTCCCCTATTCTAGCCCTCTAACTTTAGAGGTGAAGAAGCTGAGCCCTGGAAAGGTAAAATGATTTCCCTAACACATCACATAATGACAAGTATTTGGACTAAGACCCCAACTTTCTTTGATGCCTGTTTTTTTTTCATCACCCTTGCATTTTCCCATAGTACGGCAACAAATAACATCCCACAAACACTCATCCAAAAGAACCAGGTTCAAATGCCAGTTCTGACAATGACTAGCTGTGTAACCTTGAATGAGTCACTTCCCTGCTCTGCATTTCCATTTTCCTCCCCTGAAAAATGAGGAGAATGCACTGGACGACTTGTGTGGTCCCTTCTAGCTCTAAATCAGTGATCCTGTTGAAGTCCTACTGTGTGCAAGGCTCAATGCTAGGTATTGCAGATCCTTGGGGGTGGGCATAGAGACCAAAAGAATCCAAGCCAGTGTCTGCTGACCCAAATGGTTTCCCAGACTGCCCAAAGTGATTCTGCTAAATCCAGACTGAATTTTCCGGATTGTTCGAAGTCTTGGCCATGAATGATATTTGTGGAGCAGCTAATATAACCCAAGTCATACTGCTATCAGACTCATGACTCACTGTGCTTGGAGCTTTTGTTCAGGAAGGTAAACACTTGTTACATTTTTGAATATGGTTGAAAGCATCCAATTTTAAGGATGCATAATAATGAAAAATGAGTGCTAAATTATAAGCCCGACTCGCTAGGGGACCCAAATGAATTGCAATATTAGTGGTAATAGCTCGCACTCCGTGGAAATGGAAAACTGAACACCAAGTTAAAAATAATTCACCCCCTTCCCAACAGCCTCTTAGGTTCAACAATGCTCCATCCAGGAGGATCACAGTGAAGCATGCCTCTAAGGGCCAACCATTCGTTATTTTGGGAGGCTTTGGATATTGACACAGAGATCTTCCCATGGAGTTTTGCGTTAGAAAATCCATAGCCCTGAATGGCTGCCCAATGCACTGGAGAGCTCTTTGAAAGCGGTAGGGAATGAGGCTTTGTGCATTTTGGATTTAATTATCTCTGATTTGGAAATTTCATGCTCAATGTGCAAAGCTTAGTATTTTCAGCTCTTACACTCACAGCTTTAATAAAAGCTTCTCCTCAAGTACCAAGTGGGAGATGTAGCAGAAGGGACCGGCTTTAAAGGACACCTCGGGTACAATACGTTAATGAGTCATCACCAGGGAACGCTTCATTAGCACAAGACACTTCATGTCTCAAGTCCCTGGGCCACTTTAGACCTTTGGCATGACTGGGGACGAGAAAGGGGCCTTAAAGAAAGCCTGGTTAGAAAAGTCGTTTAGAGTCAGTGGTTTCCTAGCAAGATGTGTCTCCTACAGAGAGTCCCCAAACAGGTTCTATCAGCCTTCCCCAAACCAAGCTCAAAAGCCAAGTGCCAGTGCTCAGGGAGAAACGTCAGAGACCAGGATAAACCGCTGTCTCTCCTTCGAAGCCAGTGACTCAAGTCAAAATTCTTGTCCTTCTCCAGAAACAATTTTGTGAATTTTCTTACGAGCATGAAGACACCTTCTAGATTTGTGAGAATGTTCTGGTAGAGAGGGGACAAGAGGGACTGCAGGAGAGAGTTTGCTGCTGTGCAAAGCCAGGGTCCTGGGAGTCACTCCTAGAAATTCCCTTACCCTGAATTTCCCAAGCACTGTTTGGGTAGGGGTTATGGCTATAGTAGATGTCCTTTACATAGCTCCTTTCCAAAGTAGAAAAGGCCCTTCTATTGCCATCATCTCTTCATGTTTGGTCCAGTGAGTGGGGCCTAGAAACAGGGTGGAGCTTGATTTATTGATATACTGTATTTCAGGATATATTGGATCTTTATTTGGGCTTTTGCCCTCCTTCCTGAATAGGCCTAGTAATGGGATCCTTTGGTCAAAGGATGTAAGCAGTTGAATCACTTCTCTTGCATAACCCCAGACTACTTTCCCAAAGAGCTCTACCTACAATGCTTGAGTGTGCCTGTCTTACCACAGCTCCTCCAACATAGAATGCTTCCATATTTGTCACTTTCACCAGTTTGCATGATGCCAGGGAGAAATCTCAGTTGTTTTCATTTGCATTTCTCTCGCTGTCTTTGATACAGAACTTGTTTCCATGTGATCATCTAGACTTTGCAACTCTTTTTTAAAAGCCCCCCTTCAAATGGCCCAAATATGCCCAAGAGGAGACCATCTTTGTCTCTTAGATTTCTTCTTCCATTCATGGGGCCCAAATGCTACCTAAAGAAATTGAACTCCAGTCTCTTTTTTGAAGCAAGCATGAGTTGCCAAGTGCTTACTTAACTTCTTGACCATCCCTCATCTCATAAACTGATAGAATACAAAATGAGTCAGAAGGGCCCTCAGAGATCAATTGATCTAAACTCCCTCATTTTAAAACAGGCAACTGAGATATAGAGAGGGGAAATGAGAACCCATGTGATGTAGTTGTTACTAGATTTAGAGCCAGGAAGACCCCTGGGAAGTACCTCAGGTATTCCCTACCTGTGTGACCCTGGACAAGTCACTTATGCTCTGTTTGCCACAGTTTCCTCATCTGTAAGAATGGTGATAATAATCCCTGTAGCACTTATTTTATAGGGTTGTTATGAAACTCAAATGAAATCATGTTAGGAAATCCCTTTACAAACTTTAAAGCGCTTTATAAATGGCAATGAAAGTGACATATGGAAAGTCATAGGACTGGGGAGGGGGCAGCATTAGGAGTGCAGCCATACTTTATTGGCCATTGCAGCTCCCATCATCTGCTGACAATATCTTCTTTTTATTGATCCCTCTCAGAGAGAATTCATTAAGTAGCTTGGTATTGATAGAAGAAAAGCACACACTTTTTTTGGAACCAAAAGAGAAGCGATGTCTCCCCTGGTGGCAATAGAAGGTGTGTTATAGTCAGTTCTAAAGCAATCAAGCAATTCTACAATGATGGTGATAATGGCTAGCATTTATTTGACTCCTAATATATGCTGCCCGGCACTGCACCAAAGTGCTTTATAAATATTCTCTCGTTTGATGGTTATGACATTAGGAGGTAGGTGCTGGTATAACCCCCATTTTTACAGTTGGGTAAACTGAGGCAAAGAGATGTTAAGTGGCTTGCCCAAGGCTACATAGCTAGTTAGTGTCTGAGGCTGGACTTGAACCCAGATCTTTGTGAATTCAGCATTGTGAATGTTCTATGCCCTGCACCACTCTGCTGTCTCAAGGGCAATCATCTCAGAGCACAGTTATTGTAGACCATAAATTTAACCCCTTCATTTCAATACACCAAAGATCTGTGATATCAGCAGCAGGTGTACCCCTTTGCTGATGGAGACTACAACCCCTCTGTGACCTCGTCTTTCAGGTAGTCAAGAAAATCAGTGCAGACAGAGCGAGGGTAGTCCTCAGACAGCACGCTGGCCCTATTAGCCCCAAGCGTTCTTGTCCGTAGCATCTGCCCAAGTTTGTGCTCTGGGGTGCCCTTAAGATCCCAAGATCACCCCAACACTCCAATGATGCTGAATTTCAGTGGAGAAAAATACATTGTTATAATAAACAGGAACATTGTGCTGGCTCAGCTTGTCCTCCTCTCAAGCTTACGTGACAGAGAAATGGTTTTCTGCGTGGTTCTGGGAAGGATGTGTTGATTGTTGCATTCTGGTTTGACATCATGGTCCTTTTTGGAAGTACTCCCTTCTCTCTCCTTGGAACTGAATCCTCTTGTAACAAGGAGAAACAATTAAGCAAAAACACGACTACAGTGACCTTGTCTGCCCATTTTATACAATGTTGGATCCTAGCTATCTTGAGCCTCTGGGCTGCCGGAATGGGATGTTCTCTGGAACTGCTACTCCTCTTTCAGTTACTGAAGAATTGTTCCTGTGCTCTGCCCCTGGTTGTTCCCCCATGCTTGGACTTTAAAATACAGCCCAGGCAGGGGGGATGGCTGGGTAGCTCAGTGGGTTGAGAGTCAAGTCTACAGATGGGAGGTCCTGGGTTCAAATGTGGCCTCAGACACTTCCCAGCTGGGTGACCCTGGGCAAGTCACTTGACCCCCATTGCCTAACCCTTACCACTCTTCTGCCTTGGAGCCAATACACAGTATTGATGTTTTATGGAATGTGAGGGTTTAAAAAAAAAGATACAGTCCAGGCACCAGAGACTTGCTTGCCCCTCACCATTGTTAGTGCTGGTGCATCTGCATGGAGTCACCTTATATTGATGTTGTAGTATTTTTCATTTCATTTCATTTATTATTATTCATTTAATTTAATTTATTATTATTAAATAATAATTAAATAAAAATGAATTATTCATTTAATTTAATTGATTGAAACCCTTATCTTGGGGCACCTGAGAAATGCTAGCGGGTGGATAGATTGATCTTCTTTAGCAATCTTTGGAGTTGTGTAGTTTGTAGAGAGGAAGCCTTTTTGAAACATCATGCTTGTCTTCTCCTACCAAGTCTTCCCACAATCCCTCATTATGGTGTGGAGGTGACCCTGAGGTTCTAAGGCTATGCCAGTGGGACAGGAGCTCTGGCAGGTCCTGACTATGGCCCTGGCAAATCACAGAGCCCATCATGCATAGAGAGGCTCATCACCCATAGCTTTCATTGCTGGAGGGAAAATTCTAATTGATATGATAACAGATCCACTTCAGTATTAAGTAGTTGTTATGGTACTCTAAGGTTATGGTTCTGTTACAAATGGAAATGTGTTTATACTTTCGCAGGGCTCAAAGGCAACCAACGCATTTTATGACTGGATACACACACCCTTTAGCAAAAATCCTCTCCTTAACATTCTATCCTGCCCCAGCTCCTTCCTAGCATTATGATCGGCCCCTTATTGATTCTTAAAATATTGATAGACATTATGGAGCTATTACAGAGATATCTCATCACAACAGCTCCAACAGCAAAATCTGCTGCTTCTCAAATTCTTCAGCATAAAACACACAGTCCCAGAAGCAAGGATGAGTGGACTAGACTAGGGGTAAAGGACCTCAGCAAGATAGTGTACAGTAAACCCAAAGATCCCAGCTTTGGGGACAAGAACTCACTATTTGACAAAAACTGCTGGGAAAATTGGAAGACAGCGTGGGAGAGATTAGGTTTGGATCAACACCTCACACCCTACACCAAGATAAACTCAGAATGGGTGAATGACTTGAATGTAAAGAAGGAAACTATAAATAAATTAGGTGAACACAGAATAGTATACATGTCAGACCTTTGGGAAAGGAAAGAATTTAAGACCAAGAAAGAGTTAGAAAAATAACAAAATGTAAAATAAATAATTTTGATCACATTAAAAAAGGAACACAACGGAGTGGAAGAGACCCAATGGAAATTCTTTTTTTTAAAAATAGTGATTACATTTAATAATTCAATTCAGAAAACAACAAATTCTGTAAGCAATCAGATCTTCAAATACAAGAGAAAGGAAATTAGAAGACTATTCTGCACCCACCAGAAATTACAGAAGAGAGTGGAGAAATGTTATGTTCTGAAAAGCATTGAAACTCAGGATGCAGCCCAAAGTGATTCATTCTGCAAATTTGAACTTAACCCCAATGGAAATTCTTGAAAAAAGATGTCAGCCCTTTTAACAACTAGTCTTGTGTTATAGAACATGAATGCTGGGGGCAGCTGGGTGGCTCAGTGGATTGAGAGGCAGGCCCTGAGATGGGAGGTCCTGGGTTCAAATCTGGCCTCAGACACTTCCTAGCTGTGTGACCCTGGGCAAGTCACTTCATCCCCATTGCCCAGCCCTGACCACTCTCCTGCCTTCGAACCAATACCCAGTATTGATTCTAAGATGGAAGGAGAGGGGTTAAAAAAAAAAGAACATGAATCCTGAGTATCTTAACTTAGTCAAGGCATAAATACTCTTCTCTTGTATTCTCTCTCACCTGTCAATGCATCAAACTATTTCGTGTGGTCTAGGCTTTTAGTTTCTTTCTTAAATATGTTCTTTTTCAATATCATTTTAGGTACCCATTCTGTGCATGAATACTTTTGGAAGCAGTCCAGTTGAAACTGGCACACTGCCCCCAATGCCCACTTGTTGAGCGGGAACAAAGTGATAATGGACTTGATCGGATAATGATGGTATTGTTCCAATGGTTGGCCTCATTCTCCAAAGCAGTAAGTTGATGAGGTTCGCTATGTCCAGTGTACTATCTCAATAGTGTTACGATGATGTGTGAGAGTTTATCCTAGACTTCATGACAAATAGATATTGTTTCAGTTTTTTGTATTGCATGCCCAACTTTGAGCCCAGAACTTGCCACATAATAGCTCCTTAAGAAATGCTTACCGATGGATCACTTGGTCACAGATATACCATAGGCCCACCTTCCATTTTCTTTCTTTTTCTTAGGCTTTAAGCATCCTTGTCACTTTTCAATGGCTCCCTCCTTCTCTACCATTCACATCCTATAGAACCACCTCTCACAGGGAAGTAGAGCTAACCAAAGTAAGTCAACACATTGGTCATGCATGGCAGATGTATACCCCAATATGACAGCTGAGAGAAAGCAGACAATCCACCTACCATTTCCCAGGCAACCTGACGAAATCATTAGCTACTGTCCAGAAACCTTTCTAGAGATAACTTTTTTTTAGCTCTGTTCCCCTACTGACTCCCAAGTCTTTATAAAACACCTACTATGTGCCAGGCTTTGGGCTAAATGTTTGACAACATTTTTCTCATTTGATCCTCACAACAACTCTAAGAGGCAGATGTTATTATTATTCCCATTTTACAATTATGGAAATCGAGGCAGCCATACCCAACCAGCACGTGTCTGAGGCCAGATTCAAACTCCTGAAAGCCAAGCATTCTTATCACTTCACCACCTAGCTACCTTTCAGTTTAGTATTTGTGTCCAAAGGGCCCAGGACAATGCTTGGCATGCACACAGCAGACACTAAAAATTTCCTTTATTCTTTCTAAAATGTATAGGGAGAAAAGGAGTAGAAATGAGGGACCCTCTAAATCAGCCAGACAAACAAATTCCAAAGTTAAATTTGTTTTTCTCCCTATACCCCAAAATAAGAGCAGTGGAGGGTTAGATGCTTTAGTTCTGCTGAGGGGCTATAGAAGGAAAGGATACATAAATGCCATAACTTGGGATTGCAGGCTAATCTCCCAACAGGATACTCTGAGGAATTCATTTCTCCATTGGGTCTGGAAAGCTAAAATGTGTTGATTGGGGGTGGGAGTTAAGGAGAAGGTTTTAGTGATGGAATGATCTGATCCAGACTGTAGCTGCCTGCAGCCACAAATAAATATATTCACCTGAAAAGGTGATTGGAAACTGAGAGAAAATGAGTAAAGGAGAGAGACAGACAGACAGACAGAGACAGAGAGATAGACAGAGAGAGACAGAGAGAGAGAGAGAGAGACAGACAGACAGAGAGAGACAGAGAGAGAAAGAGAGAGAGAGAAAGAAAGAGAGAGAGAGACAGAGACAGAGAGAGACAGAGAGACAGAGAGACAAAGAGAGACAGACAGACAGACAGACAGACAGAGACAGAGAGAGACAGAGAGAGACAGAGAGAGAAAGAGAGAGAAAGAGAGACAGACAGACAGAGAGAGACAGAGAGACAAAGAGAGAGAGACACAGAGAGAGACAGACAGAGACAGACAGAGATACAGAGAGACAGAGACAGAGAGAGAAAGAGAGAGAGAGACACAGAGAGAGATAGACAGACAGACAGACAGACAGAGATAGAGACAGAGAGACAGAGACAGAGAGAGAAAGAGAGACAGAGAGAGAGAAAGAGAGACAGACAGACAGACAGACAGAGACAGAGACACAGACAAAGGAAGAAAGACTCAGAGACAAGGAGTTAAAAAACATGGGCTCCATTGTGCATGCTCCTCTGATGGTATTGAGACATGTTCCCAAACTTTGATTAAAGAATAGTGGGAGGTAGCTAATGAACATGTGACATGGCATAGGTTTTAACATTGACTAAACTGACAATCACATAACCACAGAGGAGGTTAATCAAAGCTGTGACTTGGTAAGGAATGTGGTCTAACAATGAGGTAACTAGTACCCTGTGGCAGCTAAGGCCCTGCCAGGCTCCTGGTCTCTCCCCATCTCCCCAAAAAGTGCATTGTAGGTATCACTTATAGAATCTTGTTATGTCGGAACGGCTCAGTTCTGTAGTTTATGTGGCCATGGAGGATTAGTGCAGTTTGGAAATACCAGAATCAGCCTCCCTATCCAAAAACGCAGCCCTGTCTTGCTAGAATAAAACCTTTCTGTAGAAAATCATGGAAAAACTCAAGAGTTCACTATCTGTATTTGGCCATCCATTTTTTGGTAATCAGAAGTATATCACATGCTGAGCCTTGATATAAACCAGAGGTGTCCAACTCAAATAGAAAAAGGTCCTCAGTGCCACCTATTGACTTAGAAAACTACAAATTGACTTTCTCTCTAGTGTATCCTGTTTTTATTTACTTAATCAGGTCCTAATGACACTTTTATCTGCTTCTATCTATCTACTGACTTAGAAAACCACAAATTCCATTATCTATATTGTATCCTATTTGTTTTTACTTGGTTAAACAGGTCCTAATGACACTTTTATCTGCTCCTACCTACCTACTGACTTAGAAAACCACAAATTCCATTATCTATGTTGTATCCTATTTGTATTTATTTTGTTAAGTAGGTTTCAATGGCCTTTTTGTTTGGTTCCAAGCCACATTGGGGATTGCATTGGGAGTTGGACACCTGACTCCAGGCCTGGCACTCTATCTCCTATACCATCTAGCTGCCCCTAGAATGTCTCATAATGAACCATTTTATGAGCTCTTTATCTATAATTATGAACGAAGCCACTGTAAAGGGGAAAGCTGATATTTCAAAGATGATACTGAGACTAACCGCTGATTTGAAAAACGGAAGACCCTCTAAATTTTCTCCCTATACTGTAAATTGGAGCAAATGTTCAGTCTCTCATCCTCCTACAGCAGAATGTCACCATAAAGTTTTAGCTGTGGCAGATCCTAACATTCAAGAATCTGGAGACAGAGACCCTGGATTTAGACACTGGCTCCAGAATGTACTGACGCCCTAGGGAACATTGGGAAGGTAATTTCTCTTCTCTGACCTTCATTTTTCTCTTCAGTAAAATGATGAGATTAGACTAGATGACCTTGCAGGTCCCTTCCAGCTCTCAATCTGCAAAGGAAACTCTGATGCTGCAGAACAGAAATGAAAAACAAATCGCCACCTCTTCAGCCCCCCTTTTCCAGGCCCCTCCATTTAAAGTGCATCAAGTCCAAAATGAAAAGCTCTGGTTTCAGAGGAGAGAGCCTTGGTGGGAGCTGGAATCCCCAAGGGCTGCAACCCACCAGGGCAGGAGGGTATGAGGGCATACTTCCTCAAAGAAGAAGGCTTGTTTTCATTGTCCAAGTATTATTGGACGGACTGCTGCCCCTAGTGCGATATTTTCATGCAGGATGGGGTCTCTCGTGCTACCTTATTACCTCATTAGCCTGCCTTTTACATCACGTTACTTGCGAAGTGTGTTGGATCATTGAGGTGAAAAGACCTAAAGATGACCATTCTGACTCCAAAGCTGAAGCATATATAACAAAGAAGGCTACTGAGGTCTGGAGCACAAAGAGTTAAGACAAAGGGGCCCTTCTCTACAGGGTGGAAGGAAGCCAACAAAAGAACATCTTGGGAACTTCTTAGAATACTTTCCAGGACAAGACATACAGAACAGGAGGTGATAAAGTTAACCAAGTATCACATCTTGCAAGTCAATGCCTTAAATTAAAGAAACAAAAAAACCTCTTCTACAACGTGTGGACAGTAGCCAACATTTGTTCTAACTTATCTACTTTGTAATTTATAATGCTTGAATAGTACACAGCTTTGTCCTGGAAAAGGAAAAATTTGGTATGACCCCTTAAGACAAGGGACCCCTCAAATGCGGTGTTTCATGCTGGTGGGATACCGATCCAAACTCTAAAAAAGACATCTTCAATGAGCAAAGATTTGGGAGCTGAGAGAGCAGTACATAGACTCTACTTAATGGCTGTCCTTACTGTCTAATCAATATCCTTTCCTTGAAAACGTTCTCTCTTTCTTTATTATCACTATGAATAGAAGGGGAAAAAAAGGCATTGTGATTTGGTACATGGAAAGGTGTTATCAAGAGGCCCTGAATTCAAATCCTAACTCTGACACATACTGGCCACATGACTATGAGCAAGCCCCATTCAACTTCTAAGCATCTGAGACTAAATTGAAGAGAAGGTGCTGCCTAGCATTAGTAGAGGGAGGTCTGCTCACCAGGAAGCTCCCTTACACCAATGAAGTAGCAGATGGACTTTCCCCTTCCCATCACTGTAGTTTAAGTTCCTTTTGCATTTAGCTGAATTTATGTTTGTGCCCTGATTCTTGTAAATCTCAAGAAACCCACCTACAACAAGCACATAAGGCTTACTCTCTCCCAGTACTCTGGGAAGGGATACATAACATTAGGTAGAAAGGGAAGCTGCTTGAGGGCAAGCACCAGCCCAGAGCCTAACATATAACAGGCCCTTAATACATGCCCTCTAAATTGCAGAAGGCAAAGTCTTTGGGACTTTACCCATCCCTCTTCTCTATGTGTTCAACATGTATGAAGAGGACACCAAACTGGTATGGTCAATAGGGAATCTCCTTTGGGCTATGTTTTTAAACCCTTACCAATACTGTGTATTGGCTCCAAGGCAGAAGAGTGGTAAGGACTAGGCAATGGGGATCAAGTGACTTGGCCAGGGTCACACAGCTGGGAAGTGGCTGAGGCCAGATTTGACCCTGGGACCTCCCGTCTCCAGGCCTGGCTCTCAATCCACTGAGCTATCCAGTTGCCCCCATCCTTTAGAGAATGGATTTGCCTTGAGTCGTTGGCATTCTTACACATTCTTGGGAAACCCTTTTGGGATCCAAAGGTATAGTGGGTGGCCACAGAATAGAGCTAACTGGCTTTCTGGGGACCAAACCTGTGACACCATGGTCTGGCCATCTGGGCTGCTTGGCCAGAACTCCTTCTCTATTCTCAAACATCTCTTTCTAGCCTAGTTTATAGACCATTGACTTTAGAGTCAGAACACCTGGAATTTGAATCTCAATTCAGCTTAATCATTTATTAAGAATTTATCATGAGCAAGACACTGCATTAACCGTAACCTCAGGTGTATAACTGATTCATCTTACCTACAGGCTGATTCAAATGGGCTTTAAATAAGATAATGCTTGAAAACAACGAATTGCCATATAAATATTAGATAATATTATTGTTGTTGTTTGAATTCTTGCTAAAAATCCTCTTAAGAGTAAGAAACCAACTTCAGATTTTAAAAGTAAGATCAGATTTACACAAGCAAAAACAAATGATGCATTGGGAGGGGAGGAACTATCAGTCGATTAACTATTACATTGCCACTATCAGGAGGGCTAAGTAATTGAGTCCAGGAAGTTGCTGAAGGAAGCAGCTGCTCCCAAAAGCCTTGAAGAGGGTGCCAACCTTTCTCCTACCCTGAGGCAACCTCCAATCAGCAGCAATTTACCATTATAATTCTGTATCTTGTTGACAGGTTTTGTGTGAGAATAGTGAGCACAGGAAACAGGTGAGGCTTGAGGTCTGGCTAGAAATAGTGGTTGTCCTGGTGAGGAAAGTTACTTTTACACACCCAGGAGTGTTTGGTGTGTGAGTGTGAGTGTGAGTGTGATTGTGTGTGTGTGTGTGTGTGTGTGTGTGTGTATCTGAAGTGTCAGGTTTGGTTTGGGCCCTGTAGGTCCTCCTTGGCACTGTAAGGATGAAAAATGTGCTTAGAGTCAGTGGAAATTCTATCTCTGAGAATAGGCTCTCTGAGTGGGTCATTCCTTTATTCATTTGACAAGCATTTTTCTAATGCTATATCCTTACCCTGGCAGCTAGAGTCTTTGGGACCCTGACAGCAGCTCTAGTCCTTATGTCCACAAATAGGGAAAAGAGATAGTTTCTACCAATTGGAAACAGTAAGGTTACTTGGAGTTACTAATTGACTATGTGACATTAGGCAAGTTACTTTGTGTCTATAGACCTCAGGTTCTTATCTAGGGAATGATAGGCTGTGACCTTGAGCAAACTATTGTTCTGGGCTTCTGGTTGACTCAGCTGGATGAGGGGTTTGAACTAGCTTGCCTCTGAGGTCCTGTTCAGTTCTGGATCTTTAACCCCATGATCGATCCTATGACTAGATGACTTTTATCATTCTTTCCAATTCTGGATCCCATCATCTATGGAAATTTAGGCAAGGTGGGATGCTCCCTCTTCAGTGTTCTTGATCCAGTGTAAACACTTTTCCAGGCTGGAGCATTTATTCAGCCTCCTTTTTGGTTCACTAGCTTGACTGGAAATTGGTTCCAAATGTTATTGCATTTATTGGTTTCTCCAGGGAGTCAAGTGTCTTCTAAACAAAGCAGCTGGGCCACTGGAATAGAAATTAAGGAATCTTTTTGTATTCATGTGGTTCCTTTCCTCCATAGCTACTGCCCCTAATGTTCCTTTTTTAAAATCCTCTTCTTCATTCAGGTACCATCTGCTCCCTGAAGCTCTTGCTCATCTCCCCCCGCTGATATATAGTCTCTCCTTCAGATTTTCGTGGAGACTTTTGGGTCTTTTCTTGGTCTCATCATACTTATCTTATATTATTCCCATTTGTGGACCTGTCAGACCCCCTGAATTAGACTGTAAAACCTTTAAGGACAGAGATTGTATCATTTTTCATCTCAGCAAATCCATGAGATAGCATGATACCTTCTTTCCTCTATCAAGCTAGGTTGGCACTCCCTCTGCAACTTACAGTCTTTGAATGTTGTCTGAGGCACTTAGAAGTTGTGAGTTTGTATCAGAGGTGGGATTTGAATCCAGGTTTTCCTGACTATCCATAGAGGGAGTCAATCTTCTATCAGCTATGCCAAGTTGCCTCTCACAGTGAGCACTTAATGACTATTTGTCAATGATGTGTTTAAGTATGTTCCCAATTATTCCCCTGCCTTCCCCCTCCCCCCAACTCTAGGATCACAGAGACATCCATTGTCATGCTCTTACATTGCCTTATCATGGTATGGAGGCGACTCTGATTTTGAGAAGACTGTTGGTGGACCCCAGTCTCTGGCAGGTCCTACGGAGTTGGCAATGCTTTGATCATGGGTTTGGTGTGTCTGCCATCTGTGGAGCAGCCTCACCAAGGTCAGAGAGCCTTGGCATCAGGTTGGTCACACTTGAATACTAACTACTGGGCCATAAAGGAGTTGTGTTACAGAGCCCTAAGTAGGTCGGGCCCAAGGTTGCCAAGATCTGGAGAAGGACAATAGACTGCTGCCTTCAGCTACTGTGGTGAGTCTTCTTCTTTTTTAATTTGGAAATTTTATTTAATTAATTAATTTTCATGGTTACATAATTCCTGTTCTTTCCCTCCCCTCCCATCCCCCCATAGCCCACTGCAATTCCACTGGCTTTTACATGTGTCATTGAGCAAGACCTATTTCCTTATTATTGATATTTGCATTAGATTGATCGTTTAGTGTCTACATCCCCAATCATATACCTATTGACCCATGTCATTAAGCAGTTGTTTTTCTTCTGTGTTTCTCCTCCCACAGTTCTTCCTCTGGATGTGGATAGCATATTTCTCATAAGTCCCTCAGAACTGTCCTGTATCACTGCATTGCTGCTAGTAGAGAAGTCCATTACATTCAATTGTGCCACAGTGTATCAGTCTCTGTGTACAATGTTCTCCTGATTCTGCTCCTTTCACTCTGCATCACTTCCTGGAGGTCGTTCTAGTTCACATGGAATTCCTCCAGTTTATTATTTCTTTGAGCACAATAGTGTTCCATCACCAACATATACCACAATTTGGGCATCCCCTAATTTTCCAATTATTTTTTTTGTGGTGAGTCTTCTGATGGCCCTATAACATATGGCACCTCCTCTTAGAGTCTGAGCCTTCTTTCTTTAGTCACCCCTTCCCCTCCTCTTTGGGGGAGGGGAGTGCTAGTTCTGCTCCAGTGATTTGGCCTGGACTCAGAGAGTTCCCTAGGATCCAGACATCCTGGTTCTGTTTTCCATATGGAGACATTTATATGGACTCAAATCACAGATGCTGAAGTGTTAAAGTTGGTCACAGAGGATATGTTTATGCTATTGTTTGATCTTATCTTCATTGGGTTTCACCTTCAGAAGAGATTTCCCTCGTGTTGAAGTCCTCAGGAAACTGATCCATTCTCTTGAGAAGCAAAGTCACCCAAATTTCATCATGTTATAATGCACGAAAAAGCCTCATTTGTTTACTTCCTTTGCTAATTCATTCCAGGCTGCTCTGGTCAGCTCCAGAAATCACTGACAACCAAGAAACAACACTCATAGCCTTGTCTGGAGTATTGACAAATACTTCCTGAGCTTTACCAGAGACATTACATAAAGGAGCTCAAAAGGACCAATGGAAAGAAAGTCTCCTGGTTGCTTGGCTGAACTGACCAATCCGTTCCATCAAAGCTTTTGAGCCAGAAACTCTGTGATACTCTTCTGATTATTTCAGTAGGTCTCCAGGGGGTTACACACAAATTTGTGCTCATCACATTCATTACTGAGGGAGAAAAAAATTGTTTGCTTAAAATATATATTCAGAGATTCATAAATTTAACACTTTGTTTACCAAGTTCATGCCCTAACACAAAGTTCTGTGAAAATAGGGCAATTGGACTATATATGAAAAGGTGGGTTTGGAGTCAAAGGCCCTGGGGCTCAAATCCAGGCTCTGTGACCCTGGACAAGTCACTAACTCTGACCTCTTTGGGCCTCTATTTGGGCCAGCTATAAAAATCCAGCAGGAACTCTGATTTTAGGGGAAGTAGGGCTGAATTGAAATATTTGCTTCCAGGGGCCATCTCTGAGACCAAGATGCCTCACTTGCTTCCAGCTGACCACATGACCTCTCTGGGAATGACCAAGTAATTTTCTTATGAACTATTGAGTCAAAAGAATCAATGATTCGGTGGATCTTTAAAAGTGAGTGATTCTGCCCTCACTCTTCTTTTTCCTTTGCAGTTGAGAATCTTGTCAGGATTGCTTCTATTTTCCATGAAGGGTAAAAGGAAGGTGACTCTCCCTATCTCCTACACTGGCTACCATGTGGCTGTGACATAAGGTAACTAAAGTACATCCATGTTCTGCTTAGGTGAGCCTAAGCCTGCCTTTGCCAAGGTGGCCTCTTTGGTGCTTTTTCTTTCTTCATCTTCCATGAATGAATATCTAGCCTGAAGCAGGTCTGTCCAGGCTTGGAGACCATCTTGTGAGTTTGAGAGGCCCAGGGGTGCTGGATGCTCTGGCTAGAGCTGAATGGGGACAGAGACCCCAGCAAAATTTTCAGTGTTCTTAGAAAAAGAGAATCACCCCCCTAGAGGGTGAGCCCGATCCCTGGCCTGGTGTTCCAGAAAACAAAGGCTTTGGAGAGAGCCTGTGCAGAGCTGAGGAGAAATGTGAAATACCTGATCAATAGTCTGGCCAACTATTTCATTTTTAGATGGCCTCACATTTCTATCATTGTATACCAAATATAACAACAGTTGTGTTATAAGGCACCGTAGCCTCATTTGTCTTTCTGTTACAAGTTTGTAAGAGCCTTAAGTGTTTCTTTAACGTGTAGGAAATAAATGTCTGGCCCATATGTGATCCATATTGTCTGCTGAATACAATTCTTTTCTCCTCTTTGGGAGGCCCTTAGACACGAACCAATGGCTACGCCTTAAATAATGTTCCCTGGAGCCCCAGGATGGAGCTTTAATAAGCTGAAAAGAATGCCAAAACAGAGTTTAACTCTTCCCAATAGAGGCTGCCTCCCCCAGGACTGAATCTAGTCTGGACTGTGTGTGCGGGTGCAGAACAGAAGAGTCCCGCAGGAGAACAGGAGTAGGAGATTACCCTAACCCCTCGGGCTCAACAGCATTTTCTCTGTTAGATTCTCTGATCTTGTAAATTCTGTCTGTATAGACAGCCAAACCCAAGAAATGACTGACAGTGTCACTTGTCCCTTTTACTTTCTGCTGGATTAGCCTAACCTAAGGATTTGGTGGTGTCTTTTTGGTGTGTGAGGTTTAGGTCCCTATGGCATGGTAATCTGAAACTTGAGAGAAGTGTAGTTTAGATTTCAAGTCTGTCCCTGAACAGTTGTCACCTTTTACTGGGTCACTGCCCCACCTGAGACTGAGTGCCACACCCCCCCTGCCCAACCTCCCACCTTGCCCCCAGGTGCCACCCCCTTACCCCACACAGGGGAGGGAGGAAGCACTCCCATTGAGCTTCTGGGCAGAGGGGTAAGGGAAGTGAGAAATGTCCTCAGGCACATGGAGAGGGAGAGGGGAACAGCTCTGCCCCAAGTCCTTCTGACTTTCTAGTAATGAACTCTGGTGGGCTACAGGCATGCCCACAGAAAGGGCTCTGTGGGCCCTTTTGAGCACATGTGCCATAGGTTCACCATCATGGCCATATACTAGTACCAAACCAAACAAAGAAAATACAGAAGGCAGGAGGAACCAAGATGGCAGATTAGGGCAGCCACCAAGCTGAATTCTTTCAATGTTCCCTTCCAAAGTAGTTTAAAATAACTCCTCAAATCAAATTTTGGGGTGACAGATCCAACAGAAGGTCAGTGAGAAATTTTTCCTTCCTGTGACAACTCAGGAGACCTGCAACAGAGGTCTGTGTAAAACCAGGATGGGAGTTGTTGACTCAGAGCACAGTAGCAGAACCAGTCATGGAAGCTGCTGCAACAAGGGTGATAGCAGCAACTTGAGGAACTCTCAACCCAGAGCTGGTAAAAGAGTCAATAGATTGATCTGAAACAGATTACATCATAAAATGAGATCATGCTGGTAGTGGGTACAGCTGGGATGGATTGGTAACTCTACTGTTCATACACAGTTCTGGGTCAGAGTGCCAGGGCAGGGAGGAGTTCCTTTGACTGCAGCACAACAGTGGCCTTGATTACAGTTCTAGGACTTAGAGGAGCACAACACTTGTGGTTTCAGGGGAACACACTTCTCTCCCTGAACTACATCACCTTCAAAGCACTTAGAACTTGCAGACCTCCCCAGAGGTCTGAAAATAGCTGCACCCAAAAAGTCTGAAGTCTGGGATGGTACTTCCTCACCCCAAGGTGAGCAGAGTCCAGCTTCCAAATAACAATTGAAATCAAGAAATAGGCTGGGAAATGAGCAAACAGCAAAAATAGAACTAGATCATAGAATACTATCATGGTGGCAAAGAAGACCAAGACATCAACTCAGAATACATTATTGTAAAGATGGTTGGTTACAAGCAGAGCTCAAAGAAGAATGCTAATTGGACCCAATTAGTAGGAATTCAATTACTAATTGCATCACTCCTAGGTCTATACCCCAAAGAGGTCAAAGAAAAATGAAAAGGGCCCATATGTATTTATCTTGTACTTATATCAACTCTATTTGCTATTTGTGCTGGCAAAGAGTTGGAAACTGAAGGGATGCTTATCAATTGGGGAATGGCTGAACAAGTTGGAGCCACAGCATCACACAAGATTTAGTGGCTTCCATATTATAGGAGTGGTGGACATGTGATTGTGATGGAGTACTATTAGTCTATAAGAAATGACAAAGAGTGTGGTTTCAGAGGAAAATAACCATGACAATACTTGGATGAATTCATGCAAAGCAAAGTGAGCAGAATGAGATCATTGTGCCCAGTAATAGTAATGTAATGATGATCAGCTTTGAAAAGACTTGTTTACTCTGATCAATATGATGATCCAAGACAATTCCAAAGGGCTCAAAATTGAAAAAAAAAATGCCCTCCTCCTCCAGAGAGAGAACTGATGAACTCCAAGTACAAATTGAAGCATAATTTTGTCATTTAGTTTAGATTTTCTTGTGATTTTGTGATATGGCAAATATGGAAATAGATGATGTATAATTTCACAGGTGGAGTTGATTATTATTTTGCCTTCTCTCTGTGTGTGTGTGAGGTATAGAATTTGGAATTCAAAATTAAAAAAAATATTAAAATAAATAATGAATTAAAAACATGGAGAGGTTGAGAGAGGAAGAGAGACAGAGACAGACAGAGACAGGAAGAGAGAGAGATCAGTCCTTCAAAATGATAAAATAATGGTTTGCAATTGTAAAAAGTAACACTTCTAACTGAGTAGCAGGAATCTGCAAACGTGGGCAGGAGTTTGACTATCTGACTCACTGACTAGAAGATACTGGATGAGATACATTGTGTTTCTGAGTCTGCTTATCTCTTCTGTGAAATGGGTGGAAGGATGTTTTTGTAGCAGGGTGTTGGAGACAGAGAGATAGACTTGCATTTCTAATTTCACAGGGTGATAAAGAGGATGGCTTGTAACCTTGAAAAAGACCATAGAAATATAAGCTTTATTGTTTTCCCTCAGGCTAGTTCTGATAATGATGCTGGGAGAACATCAGGATTCTAGCACCCTCTTGTGGCAATATGCAGAAGTTCTCTCTTCCAGTTGCTCTGCAGTCCTAGTATTGAATAAAATGAATTTTCAACTTTACCAATTCCTTAATGTGTCAGTCCTGTTTCACTGCAAGCTGGGCTTCCTCATCAGAACTTATGGCACAAAAGAAAAAAGTCCAGTGGAAAGGATGAAGTGTCAGTTGCGTGAAAAAAATACACAATAGCAAAATGAGAGAACTGTCCTTCCTTCTGTTCCTACCATTTCCAGTCTCAGTGTCTTTGCACTGGCCATACCCTCTGCTCAGAACACACTCTCTCCTGACCTCCACCTTATAGAATACCTGTTTGCTCACATACCAGCTTCTGCGTGAAGTCTTTCTTGATTCCACCAACTGCTAGGACCCTTCCTAACAATTGCCTAGAATGACCTTTGTAGAGACTTCAATTTATTCATCTTATGGCTATACTGTATTTGGTTTTTTATATGTACTTATGGTCTTTCCCACTAGAATGTGCCTAAACTCATTGAAAGCAGGTATTATATCATTATGTGGACTTGTATTCTGTAGGGCAGTGATGACAAACCTTTTAGAGATCAAGTGCCCAAATTGCAACCCTCACACCACATGTGAGTCCCCTGCCTTACACCAGCTAGGGGAGGGAGGAAGCACTCCCATTGGGCTGCTGGGCAGAGGGGAGGGTCATGTGGGAAATGTCCTCAGGTGCACATGGAGAAGGGGAGGGGAGCAGCCCTCTCTGGCACATGTGCCATAGGTTTGCCAACATAGTCTTAGGGTAAAACACAGAACATGTTGCATATAGGCAGCTAGGTGGTACATTTGCTAGAGCATTTAGTCCAGAGTCAGGAAGACCTGTGTTCTAATCCTGCCTCCTGCCCTGACTAGCTATGTGACCTTAGACAAGTCACTTAACCTCTGTCTTGGTTTCCTCATCTGTAAAATGGAGATAATAACAGCATCTATATCCAAGGGTTGTTATGAAGATCAAAAGAGGTATTTGTAAAGTACTTTGCAAATCTTAAACACTATATAAACACTAGTCATTAGTAGTAGTAGATTAGGAAATATATATTAATTGAACAGTAAATACTAAATGTTAGTAAGGCAGAAGAAGTAGGTCCCCTTGGCAAAAAACAACCAGACAGTTGGAACCCAGGATTTGGAGCAATGGACAGAAGGCACAAAGAGGCAGATTTAGGTGTGCCAAGTAATGGAGGGACTTCCAAATAGTTAGAGCTATCCAAAAGTGGACGAATCTGCTTTAGGAGGGAGTTTTATTATCCCCTGTCTAGGGATCTCCCATCAGTACCTGGGATGCCCAGTTGGTCCATGGGGATCCTAGGAAAATAGATTCAGAGCTGAAAGGAATCTCAGAGGTCATACAGTCATTAGAACCATAGCTCAAAAGTTGGCAGGCAACACTTCAAGTTCACTGGAGCCTATGAGACTAGATTTGAGGCTTGAAGGGATAGCAGAGGACCCAGCTCCCATCATTTTACCAACTATATAGAATAATATATATATATAATATATATACATATATATATAGAATATATAGAGATATCTAAAATCTATATAATAAAATAAATATAAAATAAAATAAATCTATAAGATCTATATATATAGAATAATAGAATAGAATAATTTTAGAATTAAAAGCAAAAGCTGATCAGTGACTCCATGACACAAGAAATATTAGAGCACAATCAAATGTGTGAAAAATGGAAGAAAATATAAAATGGTTGACATAAAAACAACTGCTCTGGAAAATAGGTCAAGGAGAGATAAATTAAGAGTGAACTCCCTGAAAGCCATAAAATTGAAAAAGCCCAGACGCTATATTTTTAGGACTCAAAAAATGAAAACTGCCCAAATCTATTAAAACCAGTGATGATAGGAAAAGCTCCAGGAATGTCATAGCCCAAATCCAGATCTCCCAAATCGAAAGAAAAATACTACAAGTAGTCAGAAAGAAGCATTTCAAGTACATTCCGGGTCACATAAGACCTGGCAGCTTCTATTAAAAGTGAGAAGAAATCTTTGAATACAATATTTCGAAAGGCAAAAGAGATAGGCTTACAACCAAAAAAGTAAGCTGCCTTAGCAAGCTGAGGATAACCCTACTGGGAAAAATGGATTTTTAATGGAAGAGAGAACTTTGAAGCATTTTTGATGAAAAGACCAGAGCTGAGTAGGAACTTTGAAATATAAATGCAAGAATCCAGAAAAACCTAGACAGGTACATTTCTTTGAGCATTTGGATATATGATGATGGAGATGTAGCTCTCACATTCTAATAGGGACAGAAAAAGAAAGTGTCCCTTGAGAGCTTTAGTGTCTTCTAAGTGTATTGAGGAAGTTAAATAAGAAAAACAGAGACCTGAAGATGGATGGGTTCTATTTTGAGGCTTTGAAAAGGAGGAAGAAGAGAGTAAAAGGAATACATTAATGTTAAAAGGAAGAAGAAGGGAGGATAACTTGCTTAAAAAATTGAGATTCATGAGAAGAAAGGCATGCACACAGGGAGGAAGGGGTGGGGGAGAATTGAACATCAGATCTCTTATCTTACTTTATCTCTCTCTTAGCTGAAGTGGACAGTGGAGGAGTGAGCCGAACATACACGAACAGCATGCTGGAGAAATATATCAAATTCAACAAGGAGACAAGTGGAGATCTAGACAAAGATGTTTCCAGGTGGGAAGAGGAAGAAGGGAAGCAAACTTCCTGATACTGAAAGGGAGATTGAAAAGGGAAAAGAAGAAAAGAACTAGCATCTAAGAGGAAGGATGCCCATCGATTGTGCAATAACAGAACAAACTGTGGTACGTCAATGTACCATACAAGATGACAAAAAAGATGACTTCAGGGAATGCTGGGCAATATGAGCTGATGGAAAGTGAGCAGAACAAGCAAAATGGTTTCTAAAAGGACCACAGCATTGAAAAGAAAACAAGGTTTAAAGCTATAAGAACTCTCATCAGTGTAGGGACCGCCCATGCCTCCAGAAGACCCCTGATAAAGCATGTCGCCTACTTCCCAACAAACAAGGGATAAACTTAATGTTCAGAAAGACACATACATTTATGTATAAGGCCCTTGTTTTTCTGGCCTAAAATGATATGATACAACGATGTTTCTTCCCTTCTTTTTTTCAGCTTTTGATTAGGGAGAGTTAGGGAGAAGGGGCTAGCAAGAGTAATGCCAAAAAGAAAAAAAGGACCATTGAAATATTTTAGAAAATACACAGAAAGGAAATGAAGGAAGTTGGGGAGGAAGCAGAGATAAGCAGAACAAAGAAACCAAAGGCCGTTTGACCACTTGTAATATGTATCCTAGTCACACACACACACACACACACACACACACACACACACACACACACACACACACACATAGATATGGATTGAATTAGATGGGAACTGCAGTGCCTCCTGACTCATAATCTGTACAAGAGACAGTTTCAAATAGAAAAAATGAAATGAGCTTGTACAAGGAAAATTTTCTGAGTGTCCCCTTAAATATATTTGTACATCTTGCTCTTTGTTTTCTGAATCCTTGAGGTAATAATTGTGTGTGTGTGTGTGTGTGTGTGTGTGTGTGTGTATGTTCGTGGGAGGAGAGTGTGGAATCCTAGGCAACTTCCAGGATTTGTTAGTTAACTCTAACTATGCATCAGTCCACGGGGAGGAGTGTGCCCAGGGCAGAAGGTTTGTCTTGGTTCTCGAATCATGTGTATAACCTTCTAGAACAGGGTCTTAACCTTTTTCTGTGTAGGACTCTTGGCAGTCTGATGACATCTAGAGGCCTCTTCTCAGAATGATGTTTTTAAATGCAAAAAAGCAAACACATAGGATTACCCAGGAAATCAATGTGTTGAAATTCAGCTGTCAAAATTATTCTTATAAGAATGCTGCTGGTGTGAGTCAGTCTTCCCTGGGCCAGAATTGAATAGACATCAAATGATGGAGAAAAGTATTTGAAACAGAGAAACACAGACTTCATTCTGCCCACCCAAAGTCTCAAAATTAGTTCTCAATGGAAGAAAAATGGGAAAGCTCATATACTATAGCGAGGTCCTTACCACCCCACCCTAGACATAAAGGAGTAAAGATGGATTTATTCCTAGCATGCTGGCCAAGCTTGGAGGTCCATGAAGTGCAGCATGACCATGTGATGGAGGGAATCAATGGGCAATGGGCAATCTTTGAACGAGAAAGGATCATAGATCTATTATCTAGAGAGACCTCAGAGACCACTTAGTCTAACCACCTCATCTTGGTATGAGCCACTTAATTTCCTGCCAGTTGCTGAAGAATTCATGCATGTAAATAATTCAATTATACAAACCTCTCCTCATCTCCTATGCATACCATGGGAGAGACAGATGAATGGAATGCCACCCTGGTCCTGATGAGCCTACAGTCCTGTAATAATGACTTTGCATATCAAGGAGGGGCAGAGAAGAGGATATATAGTCAGGCCTATATTCGTTGTCACTAAGAAAACAAGATTTGCTATGGATAACTAACCGATGCCTCCCCATGAACCCCTTTCACTGCAGCATCCAAAGATAATATAAAAGACAGTGATGAAAATTCACAAAAATCCCCCATGACCTCATCTTCAACAGGAAGGTGGATGAAATGGGACCTCTAAGCAAATTCAATGCAACGTCATTGTCCCTTTAAGAAACCTTTCCAAATCCACTCGATCTGGAAATTGGAAGGCTCCTTGGACATGTTCATCATGTTGGGCTTTGTCTGCATGCATGGTGTTGCTCCTCCATGGGGTCCTACTTTCTTCTTCTATAAATCCTTAGCAAATCAATCTCCCAGTCCGTATGCACTGTATGCCATAGCAGGATAAGGGATGGAGCTTGGCAGTATCCTATATCCACATTGCTTTTCCCTGTCCCCAAGCCTTTTGCTAGTCTGGAGGCTCTGCAAAGGCCTGCATTTTGCCCTTGGATTTTTGCTGGACTCAGGATTTCAAGCTTAAGTATTAATGAACAACCATCAATGATTCTCTGCACTAATCAGATTGTCTTTTCAGTTCCCGCAATACTAGGCTAGCTCAATTCTGAGCTGCTTCAGGATAGAAGATCTAACATATGGGAGTAATTAGAAAGCTTATGTGCTAGTTGGACATCATTTCTTCAACATCTGGCCTAATGTTATAGGTTGCGGACCCGGATTTGACCTAACCTTGACTGGAAACTCTCACTGGAAAAAGAGAACCAGCAATCTGGAAGGGAATGGAGAGAGAAGTTCATTCATAGGCCACAGGGGGAGAAATTTCACGAGGAGCAATGGGGATGCCACAGTCTCATAATTCAGGAAGAAGATATGTCCCCCTGAGTCTGTGCAGATGTATTTATTTCTCATCCACAATCATGGTGTTTTGTGGGGATGGGATTGGGGAGAACATCACTCTAGCCCTGGTCTCTTTTTTCCCATCCCTTCCTATAAAAGCAGATGTTGCATCATTTATTGTCGATAATATAAAAGTGATCTCGTGACCCAGAAGTTGAGAAGGGACTAAGGAGAACATAGGACTTTAATTCTATTCCCCTAACGTTTATTATGTCATTACTTGGTGCTATGTGCTAGGGTTACACAGATGACATATGATAGTCCTTGCCCTCAAAGTGCTTACAGTCTAATAGAGTTGGAACAACATGTTTAAAGATATATTTATTTGTACAATAAATATTGATTAAGTGCCCACTTTGTTCCAGGCACTCTGATAGGTGCTGGGGATATAGAGACAAAAATTTAAAAATACTCCCTTCCCTTAAGGATCTTTCATTCTATTGATGGAGGAGACTATATGTAGGTAAGTATAATGAGACAGAATGTAGTAAGAGCCAAAGAGAGAACCAGATTAAGTGGCCTAAGAAAGTTTGAGGAATGAGAGAGTATCTTCAGCTAGGTGAGATCCCAGGATGCTCAAGAGGGCATGGCCCCTGCCTATCTTGTTTATTAACTTCTGTATCCCTTCCTGTGCTAAGCACAGTACTCGGCACAAAGTAAGCCATTCCTAGTTAGGGATAAGGGTTGGATTTCTAATTTCCTTTGTAGAGGAAACTTCCAGATGAAGAAAGGACCATATCCAAAGCAGGATAGCATCATCTCTGCCACTTATATTCTTAGAGACCTGCCTGGACCACTGAGAAATTAAGTGACTTCCCAGGATAACTGCCAGTATGTGTAAGAGGAGGGCCTTAAACACAGGTCCTCCTGATTTTGAGTCCTTGGCACATCTACTATGCCAAGGTGATTCTCTTAATTAAGTTAAATTATTAAATTTACTTATTCAATTTATTCAAATTCAATTTGCTTTCAGAATGTCAGATTGGCCACTAACTCATAAATTGAGATTTGTAAATGACATTAATTGCATTTGCATATATATAGTTGACCAACTGGCAAGGTTCTCTTTCACAAAGAATTGATAAGAAAAGCTCCAATGGGAGCTATAGGCTAATAAGGTTATCAGACACAAGTATGGAAAGAGGTAAGAATGTAAATAAAGTGTATTTAAATAAATATAGAACACACTCCATAAAGTGTATAAATAAGTGAATAAAGTATAGAATGAACGCCACTACCCAGAAGGGACAGTGCCTTGCTCATTGGCCTGAAAACAGCCTTGTCTGGGCCAAACCAATAGGCTCTTTCTCCTCCTCCTACTCCATTGCACTCCCCAGCCCTCCATCTCCAAGACCTTCCCAAGGGGTCTGGCTTATATCTTTTAGACAATTGCCTGTCTAAACCACTAGGTTTCTATTGCAAAAACTCACCTGCCTAAATGTGTGGCCTCCTAGTTAGGTAGTTGGAGTGGTGCTGTGAAGATCACCAGATAGAGAAACAGGAACCTTGGGCTTTTCCCAGCTCTATGATTTAGTACCATTTGTACCTTTGGTCAAGTCACTTAATGTCTAAGCCTGATTTGTGGAATGAGGAGCTAAACGGGATGAATTAATAAGGTTCCTTCCAACTCAATCCTATTCTGTCCTGTGACCTCATTCTTTGTCCAATGGAAACATGTTGCTAAGTCTCCTGTGGATGGTCCGTCCAAGAATTTTTTGAGCTAAGCATCTCCACTTGGCAGGCTTTGCCCAGCAACTCACACAGAACCTTCTTGGAAAAGAGATATGCTTTTGTTAAACAGAATCTCTTAAAATGTAGATGGATTTCTTAGGGGAGACTTTAGCTAAAAGATAAATATGTAAATCGTTGTTTATCAATGAGGGGGGAAATGGCTCACTCAGAACTTTTTCCTGAGGAGTTCATTTGCTCTGATAATTCATTCAAGAGACTGAGTCACCCCCCCCCTCCCCAATCACTGTACTGTAGGCTGAATGTCAGGAATGTGGCAGATCAGTGGCTCTGAAAGGAAATCTGAGAGTTCAAAAGGATTTTCATAAGAATACTACATTTAAATTTCTAATATGGTAAATATCAATAGCTAGAACCAACACAAACAAAAGCTCTTTGTGGGGTGGGTCTTCAATAATTTTTAAGAGGGTAAAGGGGCCCAGAGACCAAAAAGTTTGAGAACCTCTGCAGAGACAAGGGAGGAGGAATGCTAGTGGAGGACTAGATGTAGTCTGAGATCCCTTTGAGCTCTGAGATTATGTCAAAGACCACAATATTTCCCTGGGGCCATTTTTCTGTGATAGCAGCAACTAGTATGCCCCCTGCGTTTTTGTTGTTGTTCAGTTGTGTCCCGTCCCTTGGGACCCCATTTGGGGTCTTCTTGGCAGAAATACTGGAGAGGTTTGCCATTTCCTTCTCCAGCTTGTTTTACAGATTAGGAAACTGAGGCAAACACGGTTAAGCGAGTTGCCCAGGCTTACACAGCAAGTAAGTGTAGTGTCTGCGGCCTGATGTAAATTCGGGTTTTCCTGACTCCAAGTCCTATCCTCAGTGCTAGCTTATTTCTTTTTGTTCACTTTTCCCAGTCAGCTCAATGCTAATATTATTTACACGCAGGGTGGAAGGGTGTGCATGTGCGCGCGTGCTGCATTTATTACCCAGTGTGTCAGGTGCCTGGGGTGTGTGTAGGAGAAAGTAGATAACAGAAGCGTTCATTTCCTTTTTCTCCCGGTTAGGCCTGCTGCTGCCTGGGCCTGACTTTTTTCCCTGGGGTTCTGGTGCCCAGGTTCTCCCTGCACTGGCTCCCGAGGAGTTCTGGGCCGGAGCCAGAGCCCACCTCTCCCCTCATTCCTCTCCTAACGCTTCGCTGCCAGTGGATAGATCGGTAAAGACACGCCTTCTTTTTTCAACCCTACAGGCTGCTAAACCCCAGTTCCGACCCAGTTCCCTATAGCTAGCTGGGCACTGGGCGCAGGCGCGGCCCGAGGGGGGGCGGAGCCAGTTGAAATTCACTGTAAAAGTCGCGTGTTCGGCCGCACCTCTCGAACATATCCTAGAGATTGGAAAAAAATTCGTTGTAGGCTTAAAGCGCCGAGATCCAGACGGAGACGAAGGGCTAGAAAAGGACGACAATGCCGAACCTGGGCCCGTGGTGTCTGGGGCTCACGCTTTCGCTGGCCTTCGTGCCTCCCCTGCTGAGCGCTCCTACAACTGAAGGCCCAGGGTACAGGAAGCGCGAGAATCCGTTGGACTTGGTCGGGGTCGACTATTTGAGAGGTGCTGCGGCCGAGCTTGGGCCCAGAGGGGGTGGGGGTGGGGTGGATGGAGGGACCGGTGGGGTTGGGGGAGGCCGCCACTGTACGGGTTAGGCTGTGGAGCTGACTGGGCCCCGAGGCTCCGCCCCTTCCCGGCCTGGACCAGCCCGTTTCTCCTTTCTCCTCCCCTTTTCTCGCCCAGCTCCTCTCACCCGGGTGGAGGGAGGGAGGGACTGCCCCCCTCTTCTCTACCTCTCCGGGCTCTGCCCCGGCTGCATCCCCCTCTTCCCTTCTGCCTTGATGTCCAGCCCCACCCCATCTCCTCCTGCATTGAGTTAATCTAGCCTTCTGACGTTGGGCCTTTCAATCCAGGGGACACAACTTGTTACCAGACAGGGCTGGGGAAATAATAGGTGTTGCCCTCTCTTCCCTGCCCTTAGATGGTCTGAACGTTCTCTTGATCGTCGTGGATGACCTTCGGCCTGCCCTAGGCTGCTATGGAGAGGTTCTCGTGAAATCTCCAAACATTGATCAGCTGGCCTCTCGGAGTGTGGTGTTCCAAAACGCCTTTGCCCAAGTACGTTAATAGAGCTGGCATCATTCTTATTTTTCTATAAGTTGGCCACCCAGCTGACCTGTGACCATTTCAGCCTCCAAGCTCCAACTGCAGGCCGGTGCTGAGATAAAAGGCAAAGTGGCTGGTTCAGTTGGGTTTGGAGGAATTTGTAAAGAATATTAACTCTAGCCTCTGAGTATTGTATCAGATCTTTAGGATTTCTTCTCAGAAACTCAAAGTGGGACCATATACATAAAGGAAAAATTGCTGGGGAGAGAGTATGTGTCTCTATTATAACATCAGAATGTTTTAATGGTATTATTCCAGCTAGTGGAAATTACACTTCTGGAATAAGAATGGGGTCTGGTGGAAATAGCTCTGAATCTGTTGTCAAAGGACCTGGATTCAAATCTCCTCTCTGCTATTTACTGTGCTACTACAGGTGACCTTAGAGCCAAATTACTTAATCTCTCCAGGCCTCAGTTTCCTCCTCTATTAAAGGAAAGGAGTTGAATGAGGTGACTTCTGAGTGTCCAGCAACACTGGACTGAGAAACTGAGGTCTCTCCTTGCTCTAAAAATCTGCTAAATCACTTGTTTTTGGTCTAGATGAGTTGCAGAGATGAAAAGACCTTAAGTTGAAGAAAGGAGTAACTTCTGTAACTTTGTTTTAGAAGAGTTACCTGTTGCAATTAAAGGTTATTTGCCTATAAAGTGGTACTTAAACTCAGGTCTAAGGCCATCCCTCTATCTGGAGTCAGGAAGATTCTTGAGTTCAAACCTGGCCTCAGATACTTACTAGTAGGATGATCCTGGAGAAGTCACTTGAGTGCTGACTGCCTCAGTTTCCTCAACTGTAAGATGGAGATAATAGTAGCCCTTTTTTCCCAGGGTGCTTAGTTCTCTCACAATTTGATCAATATGGAAATGTTTTGCATGCTTATACATGTATAACCCAGATCAAATTGCTTATCCTCTCAGGGGGAAGGAAGGGAGATTTGGATTTTATATTTTTGGAAAATGTATGTTAAAACTGTTATTACATAAAATTGGGAAAATAATTTTTTAAATGAAAAAGTGTTTATCCCAGTGCCTGGCACAGGCTTTCCTTCCCTCTATTCACTGTTACACTACAGTATCCCTCAAATCCTTTTTGCTCACTCCTACCTAAATAAGCACTACTCCCTGACTTCATTCAAAAACTCACTGGAGTGATCTTAATGCTCTTTTGGTTTATGAACTAGACAAAGGTCCTCTAAAGGTCTTGTCTGAGCAGGAAGGTAGGGCTCAACTCAGAAAAGAGATGTTACATGCCTGGCATATAGCAGCAGTTTTATAAATATTTATCCAATGAATGAATGAATGAATGTTGCTGGACACTGACTTACTACTGAGCCTTTGGGGAGCTTAGCTAGTTTCACCTAACAGGCAGGACCTTCTGGTGCTATTAAATTATGGAGCCAGTTTTTGATTGACTGTACTAATGAGTCATTTTTTTTGCCAGTGACATAATTTACTGACATTGAGAAGTAACCAAGCCACTTAAGATGTCACCCATAGAAATGTGTGACATCTGTTAGTGTGCTGCCTTTGATATTAGACTATCAAGTGATGATTAATAGTATTTTGGCTTGAGTTACTAAATTCAGAACATTTGTATAGTTAGGCCAGACACTTTTATTTCTGGGAACTGAGCAGGTAAGAGATCTATATCCCCGAAATGTTATTTATCTTAATCCAACAGATTGTATGACAAAGCTTTACTCCTGGCCCAGAAAATTATTTGCTTCTTCTACACTTTAGTGTTGTTTTCTTTCTCCCTTACAGCAAGCTGTCTGTGCCCCAAGTAGAGTGTCTTTTTTAACTGGGCGAAGACCGGACACTACCAGATTGTACGACTTCAATTCCTACTGGAGAGTACATTCGGGAAACTATTCTACAATCCCTCAATATTTCAAGGAGAATGGCTACGTGACTTTGTCAGTTGGAAAAGTGTTTCACCCTGGTACTGTGTATTTTCAGTGCTCATAAAGTCAAATCTTTTCTTTTTTTCCTTTCTAAATGCTTCAGTGAAGGATTCTCCCTCTAGTTGTTCAGGGTTATTTTGCACAAAGTCAGGTTTTCTAAGGGCTGGTTGTGGTTTCTTTGTAGTCACTTTTAGATCCAAATCAAACAGGTAAGTCGGGTAGCTTGAATTCTAGACCTAGCTTGGCTACTCACTAGAAATTTGACATTGCCACTAGCAATATTTTTCATTTGACATGGAAACTCTAGACCAGGGGTTCTCAACCTTTCTAATGCCGTGACCCCACAATACAGTTCCTCATGTTGCAGTGACCCCAAACCAAAAAATCATTTCGGTGGCGACTTCAAAATTGTAATTTTGCTACAGTTCTGATTCGGAATGTAAATACCTGATATGCATTATGTATTCTCATTGCTACAAATTGAGAGGTTGAGAACCGCTGCTCTAGATTTTGGTTCTGCCATTTTTGGATGTTTCAGTTTGATGCTTCTTTAAGCAAGTGACAAGGGAATTCTTTCTCTTTGAGGCTTGACAGTTCTAATAAATTCAAGCAGTTTTTAGAATTTCTTGAAAGGCATGTAAGTTTTCTGTTTGGTCATAGTTTGAGGGGCCTCTGAGGCTGTTTAAATGATCCCTCCTTGGCATATTTCAGAAAGCAGTGCTTTTTTATAATAGATACCTCACATTATTCTAATTTTTCTGTCTTTTGACTTTGTTCTAATATCTTCAGGGCTAGGGTAGGATACTTTCTCATTTTCTATTTCATCTTTGCTAGATCTTAATCTGTTTCTTTTATTTTTGTATTATGATTTTTAATTATTTTTTAGATATTTAATTTTCCCCAATTACATATAGAAATAATTTCCAAAGTTTTCTTTTAACTTTGAGCCTTGAATTCCCCCTCCCCCCACTGAGATGCTAAGCAATCTGATAAGATTTTACATGTGAAATCCTGTAAAGCAATTTTCCATATTAGTCCTTTTGTGGAAGGAAACTTTTAAAAAATTCAGAAAGTGAAAAAAGTTTGCTTTGGTCTAGATTTAAACTCCCTCAGGAAGCACAAGGTATTTTTTTAGCATGAGTACTTTGGGATTGTTTTGAATCATTGTATTGTTGAGAATTGCAAAGTTATTCACAATTTTTATTGTACAAGATTGTTGTCACTGTGTACACAGTGTTCTCCTGGTTCTGCTTACTTCACTCTGCTTCAGTTCATGTAAGTCTTTCCGGGTTTTTCTGAGCTCTTCCTGCTTGGCATTTCTTATAGTATCATAGTATTCCTTTACAATCATATACTATAACTTATTTAGCCATTCCCCAATTGATGAGTCTCCCCTCAGTTTTTGATTCTTTGACCCCACAAAAAGAGCTGCCTTACATATTTTTGTATATGTAGGTCCTTTTCCTTTTTGTTTTTTATCTCTTTGGGTTATGAACCTAGTAGTGGTATTGCTGGGTCAAAGGGTATGTACTGTTTTATAACCCTTTGGACATAGGTTGAAATTGTTCTCTAGAATGATTGAATGAGTTCACAATTCTCTCAACAATGCATTAGTGTCTCAGCTGACCCATATCCCCTACAAATTTTGTCATTTTCCTTTTCTAACATAATAGCTTGAGAGGTATCAAATGGTACCCTAGAATTGTTTTAATTTGTATTTCTCTAATAGTGATTTACAACATTTTTTATGACTATAGAGAGCTTTAATTATTTTGTCTGAGAACTTCCTATTCATATCCTTTGACCATTCATTTGGGGAATGACTTTGTATCCTTATACATTTCACTCATTTCTCTATGGATTTGAGAAATGAAGTCTTTTTTAGAGAGACTTATAAAATTTTTTTACCATTATAATTACTGTGTATTACTCCTCATACTATTCCCCCCACCCCATTTATCCTTTTCTCTCTCCTTTCATTCACTCCATTCTTAAAAGTGTTTAGCTTCTGACCACCATATCCCCCAATTTTCCCTTTTTTCTATCAGTCTCCACCTTCCCTTATCTCCTTCCCTTCCTATTTTCCTGTAAGATAAACTAGATTTCTATACCTAGTTGACTTTATATGTTTTTCCCTCATTGAGCCAATTCTGATGAGAGTAAGATTCAAGCACTTTCCTCCCCATGTCCCCTATCTTCCCTCCACTGTAAAAGCTGTTTCATGTCTCTTTTATGTGAGATAATTTACTTCATTCTTTCTTCCTTTCTCCTCCCAATGCATTTCTCTTTCTCACTGCTTAATTTTATTTTTTAGGTATCATTCCATAATGTTCAACTCACACCCTTGCCCTCTGTCTATGTAAACTACTTCTAATTGCCTTAATATTGATAAAGTTCTTAGGAGTTACAAGAATCATCTTCCCATGTAGGTATGTAAACCATTTAACCTTACTGAATGTCTTTTGATTTCCTTTTTCTGTTTTTTTTTTAACTTTTTATGCTTATCTTGAGTCTTATGTACGAGGGTCAAATTTTCCATTCAGCTCTGGTCTTTTCATCAGGAATGTTTGAAAGTCATTGAATACCCATTTTTCCCCCTAAAGGATTATACTTGGTTTTGCTGAGTAGGTGATTCTTGGTTGAAGTCTGAGGTCCTTTGCCCTGCAGAATATCATATTTCAGGCTCTTTGAACTTTTTATGTAGAAGCTGCTAAATCTTATGTTATCTTGACTGAGGCTCCACAATATTTGAATTGCTTCTTTTTGACTGCTTCTTGCAATATTTTCACCTTGACCTGGGACTTCTGGAACTTGGTTACAGTATTCTTAGGAGTTTTCCTTTTTGAGATCTCTTTCAGGATATGAGGGGTTGATTCTTAAAGTTCATATTTTACACTTTTTTTAGAATATCAGAGTAATTTTATTTGATAATTTCTTGAAAGATGATGTGTAAGCTCTTTTTTTTAATCACGGTTTTTGTATAGTCCATTCATTCTTAGATTATCTCTCCTGGATCTGTTTTCCTGGTCAATTGTTTTTCCAATGAGATATTTCACATTTTCTTCCATTTTTTCATTCTTTTGACTCTGTTTGATTGTTTCTTGATGTCTCATGGTGTCATTAATGTCCACTTGCCCAATTTTAATTTTTTGTGTATGATTTTCTTGAGAGAGATTTTCTACCTCCTTTTCCATTTGGTCAGTTCTACTTTTTATGAAGTTCTTTTCCTTATTTAATTTCCTAGTGGCTAATTCTACCTCTTAAAAGGTATTTAATAAAAATTTTTTCTTAAAAATTCTTCTCTTCATTGGATTTTTGTGCCCCTTTTGCCATTTGACCTATTCTGGTTTTTTTTTTAAGTATTATTTTCTTCAGTATTTTTGGTGCCTCCTTTTACCAAGCTATCTACTCTTTTTTCATGATTTCACTATATCATTCACATTTCTTTCCCCAGTTTTTCTTCTGTGTGTCTTATTTGATTTTTCAAATCCTTTTTGAGCCCCTCCATTAATTCTTTTTGTATCTGAGACCTATTCATATTCTTCTTGGAAGTTTTGGATACAGCAATATTGACTTTGTTGTCTTCTGTTGAGTTTGTATTTTGGTTTTCCCTGTCACCAAAATAACTGTCTGTGTTGAGTTTCTTTTTAAAAAAATATTATTTGCTCATTTTCCAGCCTTTTTTTGTCATTTAACCTAAAAAACTGTGAAAGTTGGGCTCTGTAACTGTGGTGAAGGGAGCACTATTCCAAGCTTCAGGTTCTTTATGCAAGATTCCTTCTGAGCTGGCTTTGGGGATCTATATTTTCAGTTCTTCCAAGATGGTACAATGTAAGAAGAAGTATGTTTAATACTCTCTCAGCCTGTGCTCTGGCCTGTAAGCAACAAGCCTTTTTTCTACCTTACAACTGTGATCAGGGTCCCCTGCTTCCTTGAAGCTGCAAGCAGTGGTGTGCTAGTGCTCCTACTTGCCCTGGGTCCATGACCCAGGACCGTGACCTGAATCTGCATATGAGTAATGAGATAAGAGTCTTGTACCCAGACCTAGCAAAAGGACCCCTGTAATCTCCTTCTGGGCTGTTAGTTATCTGACCCTCCCTACACTTACTGTCTGTGGCTGAGAGCTCTGGACGCCTATGCTGATGATTCATCTACCTCCAAGGCTTCCACCCCATGGATCTTTCATGCCAGGCTCCTAAGTTGTTTGGGGCTGAAAAATTATTTCACCATATCTTTTTGTGGGTTATGCTGCTCCATAATTTGTTTTGAGGCATCGATCTAAGTTGTTTGGCGGGTAATTTGGTAGAGATCAGATCGGTTTGTGTGCCTTCTCTACCATTTTGGCTCTGCCCACCCCCCATCCCTGCAGTTGTTTCCTTTAGATATAGCTCAAGGAAGCTTTCTATGAATAACCTCAATCTACACTCATAATTCTTTTCCATCAGGTTCTTTGGGCACTTGTGCAGTATATCCTATATTGTTTAATTATTTGTTGGCAGCACATTTATCTTGTCTCCCCAACTAGATTGTAAATTATATCTCCTAGAGTGTTTTCATAGGACTGAGCACCCAACAGGCACTTAACAAAAACTTAGACAATTTGGATGTAGGTATCAGGAAGTGAATCTCTTTATAGAATCAGAAAGGGACATTAGAGATCATTTAGTTTAATCTCAACCTTCCTCAAGCTGTCTGAAAGATGAGGAACTAAGCTCAGAAAGAAGAAGGAGGGGCTTGTCTTTTTGTATACAACTCCTACTTTTTCTGGACCTTTGTAAATTCTGTTTAACAATTTTTTTTTTATTTTTCTTCAAGGAATTTCTTCTAATCATAGTGATGATTTTCCATACAGCTGGTCTGTTCCACCTTTTCACCCCTCCTCTGAACAGTATGAAAATAGCAAGGTAAATATGTGAACAGATCAGTTTGAAGAGTACCAGCTTTCTTTCTTGTCTAGAAACTGCGTGTTTGGGCTAATTCCAATGTATGCTTTATTTTAGACATTTAAAAAAGTTTATGATACAACTAAATTTACTGATTTTATGTAAATATTCATATATACATATGCATGTACATATTGAAGTATAAATCTATATATAGACAGTCTTTTTTTGAAAGCAAAAACACAGTACCCCTCTATCCTTTTTTCCCTTTAGCTTTTCCTAAAGTGCAGGTCCAACAATGTTCCACACTCCTCCTTCCTCCCTCTGCAAAACCCCCCTAAACTAGTGTTTCCTCATCACCTCCAGGTTCAAATTGAAAATCTTCTCTGGCATTCAAAGCCCTTTATAACCTAGTCTCTGCTTCCCTTCCTTGAATCAGGCCCTCCATTTCTTGACTCTGGGTGTTTTCATTGGCTTCCTCTCAAGGCTGGAGTGGCCTCCCTCCTAATGTCCATTTCCTGGCTTTCCTGGCTTCCTTCAAGTCCCAGCTAAAATCCCTCCTTCAGTAGAAGCTTTCCCCAAGCCCTCTTAATTCTAGTGTCTTCCCTCTATTGATTATTTCTCATTTATCCTGGCTGTAGCTGGTCCGTATGTAGTTGTTTGGATGCTGTCTCCCCCATTATACCATTGGCTCCTCTAGGGCAAGTCCTAACTACTTTTGTTCTTCCTTTTATCTCTGGTGCTTAGTACAATGTCTGGCACATGGTAAGTGCTTAATAAATGCTTAATGACCACATCAGGTCAGCCTCAAAGGTAGCCACATTCTAAAAGATGCTACACCCACTAGACCATCCTGATATGATGGTCTAGTCTACAGTAAAGTGCCGTGATAGGAACTGTGGGGATGTGGAAATAGATAAGCCATAGTCCTTGTGCATCCACAAGCCCAAAAGGAAGATGGCGTCTATACAAATGACAAGAATGAAAACAACTTCTAACAGTGTTGTGAGAGGTAAATAGAAGGGACCTTATCCTAACATATTAATGTGTCGAGTCTTGTTGCCAGATGGGCCACACACATTAGACAGCTGGATTGGAGAAAAGCTAATGGGAAAGAAATAGAGCTCCGCACTGAGTCTCTTTCCCCTTAGTTAAAGTGAAGGAGTGCATCCCTAAGGCTGCTTGTAGCTCTAACATATTGGGAGAAAACTTGGGGGTGGAGTCAACTTATTTTAGTTTGGGGGAACAACAAATCTGTACTAGGGCCCTGACCTAAATTAGAAAATCAAATGGAATTCTGGGGAAAATGACTGCCCAGAAAAATTGTGAAGGTTGAAGACTGTAACATTGAATTTTTCTTTTTTCTCTCCTTTCCCCCTTCTTTCCCATAGTACTTGAAATGAGACAAAATAATGCCACCCTTCTCCCTTTTGTGGAGGCTTGGATTAGTATTTCACTGCCCTCTAGGCCTTACCTAAAGACATGCGGCCTGGAGACAGAAAAACAAAAGGTTTTCTTAAAGCAGCAGGCTCATCGGTGTAACCAACACTGTAGGCACATAAAGGACTTGTACTACCCACTAAGGCAGACTCTCTGAACTTTACTGTTGATGTCCTGGCAGCAAGGTTGTGAAACTGACTTTTTGTGTTCAGGAGAAAAGTGTCTCTGCCACTCAGCAATCACCATTAAGCCTCAGTACCTAAACACTGATGACAAAAAAAAGAATGGGGGCAGACCACATGTAGACAGTGACATAGCACAGGATAGAGAGAGTGTAAATGGGAGATCATCTCAACAGGAAGGTACTCAAGGCCTCTTGCAGAAAGACCGAGAGGGCAGCAGGCAGAGGTGAGGAGATATAGCATTCTAGGAATAGAAGAAAGACCTGAGGGGCAGCTGGGTGGACTGAGAACCAGGCGCAGAGACAGGAGGTCCTGGGTTCAAATTTGGCCTCAGACACTTCCCAGCTGTGTGACCGTGGACAAGTCACTTCACCCCTGTTGCCTGGCCCTTACCACTCTTCTGCCTTGGGACCAGTACCCAGTATTGATTCCAAGATGGAAGGTGAGGGGTTAAAAAAAAGAAGATAGACCTGGACTCAACAGATGGAGGGTACAGAATAGCAGGTGCCCTGTTTAACTGGACCACAGAGTTTGTGGACCTGACATTTGGGAAAGGGACAGATTCTGAAGGAAGGGCTATAAATGTCAAACAAAGCATTTTAAATTTGATCCTGGAGGTGCTAGGGAGCCACTGTAGTTTACTGAGTCTGGAGGAGTGTGATATCGTCAGCCCTGTGCTTTAGGAAAATCATTTTGGCAGCTGAATGGAGGATGGACTAGAGAGATAAGAACTCATGCCTTGTGGCCGATTTGGCTTGCAGGGAGAGGCAGCAGTACTTGAAACAATCTGGTAACTGAGAACAGTTGGCATTCCCTTATACTTTCTATTTGTTGAAAATCCAGAAGTCCCATGAAAGGAGAACACAACTGATCCCAGTAACTGCCCTTGTTGTTTCTTATGGAATAATTCTCGAGTCCCCATTTTTGTCATCTGCATAGATTGTCCCCTTGCATTTTGCTTGGGCCTCTTTCCATTTAGATCAGCACTGGGGGGAAGCTATCTACAAGAAAATGGATGGGCAGCAAAAACTTTATGAAATGAACAGTTCAGAGGAATATGATTTCATTAGTGTGAGTGCTCCCTTCACTGATATGGAGAACGCCACTGCTCTGACTCAGGACAGTGCTTTAGGCACCTGCGGTGGCCAAACTGTTCCTTACCCTGAGTCCAAACTTGTCTTGGGCCTTTCCTGGCTTAACTAGTCTCATCTTTGGAGAATAGACACGTAACTCATCCCAGGAGGCATGCCCGAAGTTTTTTAGCTTGTTGTGGGACCAACTGGGTTTTACATGGATGGCAGAGCTATGGAGAACCAGAGTTATCTATCCAATTTGGACTGACTGGTAGCAAAAGAAATAATTCCTCATTGGAATTTGGCTTCTCATTAGCTTAAGCAGATCCCACAACTGAACAGACTGATTTGATGGCAAGATGTTCTTTAATAGCGATAATAATAACGGATGACATTTATAAAGTTTTATAAAGCTGATTTATACAAAATTTATAAATTTATAAAGCTGATATTTATAAAGGTTTGCAACGTCCTTGGCATACATTATCTAATATGATTCTGTAAGCATTAGTGATTTTTAGTCTATTACCTGATATTTAAAAATCTTAACTATTTTGTTCTGTGAAAGACATGTAAAGGTCAGGATGAAGAACTTCATGCCAACTTGATTTGCCCTGTGGATGTAGCTGATATGCCGGAAGGTACCTTGCCTGATAAACAGAGCACCGAAGAAGCCATACGATTGCTAGAAAAGATGAAAAGAGTTGATGACCTTTTCTTTCTGGCTGTTGGCTATCATAAACCTCACATCCCATTCAGATACCCCAAGGTAAACAAGTGGACGAGAGTTGTCCCTCAACTCATAAGTACTGTTTATTTTTCTTTTCCAAAATGATGGCTTAGACTTCGCTCAGTCTCTTGAATCACTTTTTCTAAAGCATTGATTGCATTCAGCTAGAAGGCAAGCAACAGAGATACGGGGTTAGGTAGTTTCGAAATGGTCCAGAGAAGAAGAGAATAACTACTTTGCTGGGGTCATGATTAGCTTTAAATATGGAATGTGTTGTCTATGGGGAAAAACAGACTGATTTCTAACACGTTGAGGCTGTTCGACACTTAGTAACCTGGTAAATACTGGAAGAGATGGCCGAGGGGCCACATCCAAAAAATAGATTGCAGAGTTGAAGAAACCTCTCAGAATCGGTTCATTTTCTTTTCTTTCCCTGAAGGATTTTATTCTCTTTCTTTGTGCTTAGTGAAAAAATGTTGAGTTTTGACAGTGAGAGAGCCTTAGAGAAAGGTGCCAGAAGCAAGAGGCAAGACGGAAGAGATAAATGATGAGCCTTGGGTAGCAATTCTAAGGAAACTAGACTGTTCTCAACAATCAAAGTATTTCTCTGACCTTGTCAGCCCCGATAACTTGAGCTAAAGGAAGCATTGGAACCTTGGACAAATGTCATAGCAAATTAAAAAAATAGTATATTTATTTGTCAGAGTTTACTCACTTTAAAACGTGTTTTTTTTATCATCCCCGTTTCTTCCAGGTGAGCGAATACTCTATCCCTTTTAACTTTCTGAAGAATGGTTCTTACTCTGAGAGTTATCAGAAAGCATGGTCTTAAAGTTTGACAAAATTGTCTTGTTTTCACTGGTTCTAGGGATTTTGCCTTCATAGCAAGAAATTTTCCTGACTATGTTATCATTTCTTCCCTCTTGCCTTGCACCTTCCCCTTTTATAGCTCTCTTTTTGCACAGTGGGCCAATGGGCTTTGTGTTTTCCTGAAAGGCCCAGGCTGTGGAAGGCCCTTCCTGGGCCTTTTCCCAGACTGGGAAGGATTTGACAATGAAATCAAATAATAAAATAAAAATCCAATCAAATAATCACAGTTTAATTTTGCCAGTGGTATTTGAAAGATTGCAAGATGGAAGGATTACTGGGATGATCTGAGGGTTGAAGGCCTAACCTGAGGAGCAAATTCTCTGATGAAAGTGATAGCAAAATCCAAAGGGTTAGATATGGGTCTGTTTGTAAATAAAAATGCATATGGAGAACATGACAACTCTGTGGCTTTTTCTTCACTCCAAGGAATTTCAGAAGTTGTATCCCTTGGAAAATATTACCTTGGCTCCGGATCCTCATATCCCTTTTGGACTACCCCCTGTGGCCTATAACCCCTGGATGGATATCAGGGAGAGGGAAGATGTCCAGGCTTTAAACATCAGCGTTCCTTATGGCCCAATTCCTGCAGAGTTTCAGGTACCAAAGACTTAAAAATATGTTTATTGTCTTTTTTCACTGTACAGTCTTTTCCTTCCTGCTCATTCATTCCCACCATGGAACCCTTCATTGTGACAAAGGAAAGCATGTAAGCAAAACCAGTCATAGTGACTGTGACTGGCGACAACAACAACAATAAGTAATAATAACTGGCATTTATACAGTGCTCTAAGGTTTGTTAAACACTTCATAGTTAGCTATGAAAGGTTGGTGCTATTAGGATTCCTACTTTACAGATGATAAAACTGAGGCAGACAGGAGTTAAGTGTTTTGCCCAGCTAGGATATATTCGAGGCTGCCTTTGAGCTCAGGTAGTCCTGACTTCAGGCTTGGCATTCTTGTCCACTGCAGCACCACCTACCTATACCGCCATATATACTCAAATTCCTCTCAACCCCCTGCCCCCTACCTCATTGAAAGGAGGTAGGTGTACGCCTTATTATCAGTTCTTCAGGCCCCAAATTGGTCAGTAGTTACTCAGTTTGACTGTTTCTTAGTGTTGCTATTTGGCATTAGAGCATGTTCTCCTGGTTCTGCTGCTTTTATCACAGTTCTTACTGATCTTCTGGCGTTTCCTCAAATTCCTCATTTCTTATAGTACCATGATTTCTTATTAAATCCATATATCGAATGACATTCATGCCAGCCAAACGCCTCCTACAGTTGTCGTGGAAAAGATGAGACCACCTGGATTCAGTGAGATAATTCGATGGCTTCAGAAGTCATCGGATGGCTGGAATCAGTCATTCCTGGCTCACCGCTCTCCAGCGGAATCTCTCCAGGGATCTGTTTTCTTTGAGGATTTGGATCAAGGTGTAGGTGGCAGCTCAGACATTGTGCAGGCAACGCACTGCTGGGACCAGGTCAGGAGGCAGAAAGATGTTGACAGGCTTGAGCGACAGGCTGAATCCAGTGAGATCATTGTAAAGTCTTCCTCTTGATTTAAACAGATGAACTCTCTAAGGATAAAATATGGGAGAGCCGGTTTGGCTGAAAAAGATCTTGGGCTTTCAGTGAACTCGGAAGTTCAGTTTAAGTCCGTAGAGTGATGGAGCAGCTCCCAAAGTCGGCATGCTTCTGAGCTCCATTAAGAGAGGTCTAGCTTCAGAGATAAGTGGGTAGTACTCCTGATAAACCCTGCCTTGGTCACCCCATCTCTGGGGTGCTGTGCCCAATTCTTTTGGCCACAATTGAGAAATGGAAGAGTGTGGATGGGTTAGCCAGTCAACAAACATTTATTTGTTATTTTGCAAACCTTAAAAAAATACTATACTAATGCTAACGTACCATGGTGTTAGGCACTGTGCTAAGTGCTAGGGATATACAGAATGTGATAGCATGGTCTCTGCCTTCAAAGAGCTTAATATGCAATATGACAGACAATAACTGTGCCTATGTGATGCTTTCAGATTTGCAAAGAACTTGACAAATGTCCTCACAGCAACCCAGGCAGGTGGGTGCTATTGTATTCATTTTTACAGGTGAAGAAACTGAGACAGACATAGAAAATGACTTGCCCAGAGTCACCTGTCTAGTAGGTGAAGTTAAATTTGAATTTAGATCTTCCAGACTCTAGCCTCAGCTTTCTCTCCACTTTGTCAGCTGATTAGGAGATTATAGGAAAGCCTCCCATAGATGATAGAATTTGAATTGAGCCCTGAAGGAAGCCAGGGAGAGCAAGTGAAAAGGCATGGCATTGGAAGATATGGAGTATTACTTACAAGGAATAGCAAATGGGCCTCTGTCACTGGATTGTTGAGAACATGGTCAAAAAGAGGTCAAAAAGAAGACTAAATTTGATTCTAGAAGTAATAGGGAGCTACTAGAGATTATGAGTGGAGGTAGGGAGGATTATAACGTGGTCAGGACTGTGCCTTAGGATAATCCCATTGCATTGTTGACTAGGAAAAACACAGAACTATTAAATAGTCAAGATCACTCTTTAATCAAGGGAAAGGGGTTCAGCACTAGTAGGCCTCAACACAGAGATGAGCTCCAAACGACTTCACAGAGTTCAAGGACTGAACTCTAGCTGCTCTGGTCACGGACCCCTGGGAAAGCCAACTGTACTAGATTGGACAATTCCAAGGAGCCATTAAAGTTGGGAAGCTTAAATACTTTTCTAGGTGAAACATGGGGGCTGAGGATGACAGGAACAGTTGATTGACTTTACAATGGTAACAAAGGAAAATGAGGAGTTCCAGACAGGAATAACCTTCAAGGGCTGATGCTTCACAATGGACACAAAAGGGAAAGACCCAGCCCAGGGCCAGGTCACCCTGGTAAAGGACTTTGGCCTCAGGGGAGAGACTTTTGGGACCAAAGAGACACTTAACATCTTAAAGTCTATTGTTAGTCTGAGATCAGTGAAGTAGAACTTTCCCTCAGGGAGGAAACTCATGGGATAAGGTCAAACCTTTAAGCTAAATAAACTGGGGATCATTAAATCTTCTAGGCCACAAGTTTGGAGGCTTCTAGATTCCATGTTGGCCACATATAAATGGAAGATGGACTGGACTAGGAAGTGGCTTTGGTCAGGGATACCAGTTAGAAGGCTACTGCAATACTACGTGAGTCATGAGTAGATGAGAGCCCACAGCCAGGTGGCAGCATTGTGAGTGGAAAGAAGGAGCTGTGTGTTAGGCATACTGGGAAGGTAGCAAGCACAAGACTTGGCAGCAGATTGGACATGTGGAGGAATTACAAGAAAGGAGGCAATGCTGAGATTTCGGGGCCTGGTGATTGGGACGGTGGTGGTGCCTTTGACAGTAAGGGGAATCTTTAGGACTTGGAAGGGTTTGGGGGACAATATAATGTCCTGTTTTGGTAGGACATCCAGGCCAACCGCACTATCACATGTGTGCTGGCCGCTGGAATAGCAGAAGTCCAAAGAACCAGGCTAGGTTGGTACCAGGGTGTTTTCAGAAATCTAAAGACTTGAGGCAGATGAGGCCAACGAATCATAGAAGCCCAGATACACACTAGTGGGCCCATTTCAGATCAGGAGGCAAGACACAGGGAGTATTGTGCCAGAGAGTTGGCCTAATGATTCGTTTGCAGTGACTTGCCTCCCTTCTCTGCAAACACTTCAGTCTTATGGCAGCCTTGTACTAACTTGTCACTGCAGGCACTTGTGGGGTCCTCTCTGTCCCTGGATGATTCATTTCCACCTTGGCTAGAGTCACCAGAAGGGTGTTCCCTATTGCTTCCTGCAAATTTCACCCTCTGCCTGCTTTATTCCAGAAAAAATGTTGGCAGCAGTGGCCATAGTGGCATATGGTAACACAGGCCGTAAAGGTAGTTCTAAAGCTCTCCCTCTGCCCCTATTGATTCAGTGTTATATTTATTTATGCTCTCCGAGTGAGGAAGAGAATATTGAAGAAGAAACCTATGGAACAGCTCAGGGTTGGATCTTCCTAGCCTCAAGGACAGGAAGCCAAGAACTAAATCTGTCCTGGGGGCTAGTAGTCAGGGTTGCATGTGTTTCCACTTCCCAACTCAGCTTTTGGATGTATAGAAGGGAGTTGTTCGGCTCTCTGGAATGAGAATTTCCATCCCTCTCCCTTCTTGAGGTGTTTAGTGTCTGTTTAGCACTTTTCACAGAGTTTGGGGGGACAGCTCTGCTTGCAGTGGCCCAAGAACTCTTCTCCCCTCCCCTTGGTTTGTTCTTCCACTTCCATGGTCTTGTCCAGATTCATGTGGCTGTGGTAGGTGATTTCCCTCCATCTGCAAAGGGGGCTCTGCCTGTTCCTGCCTTACTTCTTGGCACTGTGCCACAAATAATCCAAGCAAAGGGAAGTACATATTTGACAAAGAGAAGCTTCCCAGGGGTTAGAGGACCTCCCAGGCCTCTCAGGATGCCAGGTTGGAGAATTCGAATTGGAAGGCACCTCAAGCTATATTTGTCTAGGGATCCCCTCTGCAACATGCCCAACATGTAGTTATCCAGTTTTCATTTAGAGTTCTCCGATGAAACAAAATGCACTTAAAACCAAATGGATGCCTGTTATTTTGCATTGCTGTTACTTAGCGATATGCTGCCCTCCCAGAAAAAAAGCCTATTCTTTCTCTTAGAGCCAGCTGACGATTGGGAAGGTGGTCTTTACAGCCTATCAGAATCTGCTTGCTTTTCCCACCCATTTCTTTTGGCTGTGTCCTATTCAGGCAGACCCTTTTACTTGATGACTAATCATCAGGAAGGTTTTCATAACCTCATGGAGACGAAACCTCTTTCTCCCTGCTGCCTCCCTTTCTGTACTCACATTGCTTTTAGACCGATTTCAGGCCCGGCCCTACTTTCCTCTGCCATCCCAAGTTTCTGAACTCAGTCATTTCCCACACTTTGCTCTCCCTTGCCCTCTGTCTGTAGCAATTGCCAAGCCTTTATCGATTCTGTCCCTCACAGCAAACCCCCTTTCTCTGCTTACAAGGCCAACATCCCCATCAGTTTTCCCACACTATCATTATAGCCCACTTGTTTGCCCCCGCTGCCCTCAGTCTGTCCGATTTCCATTCTGCATTCCACTCAGCTTCCTTAAAATAATTGTCCTAAGCCATGTTATGCAACTGCCTATTGCCTTGAGGAGAAGATAAAAACTCTTCAGCCTGACATTTAAGGTCATCCATAATCTGGCCTCAAGCTAGCCACGTAACTCTCTATTAAAGTCTTTTCCCATCTCAGTAGCATTCTCCGTGACAGAGAAAACAAGCACTCTGACACTTCGGTAGTTCTTCCTTCTCTCCTTTGTCCATTCTCATGATCTCATCCATGTGTGTGGAGCAGTGTGGCCCGCCTTTCTTTGGATCATCTTTGCTCTTTTTCTCCTCAGAATAGCCCATAGGCCTTCTTGGTTTGCCTTGGCTTTCCTTTTTTGGCATTATCTCATTTCTTGCTGTGTGCTGTGCCCTCCAGGGATGACCTCTAGTTCCTTGCTTAGTGTTGCTAGATACCAAGTCAGATAATAAAGTTGAGTTGGAGGGGCCTTAGAAGTCGCCTGGCTCATCATCTTCCGTGGGAAGAAACTAGCCTGGAGGAAGGAAGCATGTTGGCTCAGCTGACACAGCTAAGTAGTGGGAGAAGCCGAGCTCAATCAATGCCCCTAACCTCCCCAACCCTCATCTTCCATCAATACAATACATATCAATACTGTGTATTGGCTCCAAGGCAAAAGAGCGGTAAGGGCTAGGCAATGGGGGTCAAGTGACTTGCCCAGGATCACACAGCTAGGAAGTGGCTGAGGTTAGACTTGAGCCTAGGACCTCCCCTCTCCAGGCCTGGACTGAGCCACCTAGTTGCTCCTTGAGTGCTTTTTACTGCATTTAGAAAGTTTTGTTCATTTGCCCTGCTTTTGGGAGTTGGAAGAATACATAGGGTTGCTAGACAACACCGATAAGAGGCAGACCTATGTGAGCAAAGTATGCATTAAAGAATTAAAGATGAGAAGGAATCTCATTTAGGGACCCCAATTTAGCCACGGCTATGGGGTATGTCATCAGCACGCATATGCTATGAACCTCCTTTGGGGCAATCACTGTGCTGGGCACTGAGCAGAGACTAAAAGCAGTCACTGCTCTCAGGGAAGGTGGAGAGGGCCGAAAGGCACGGACATACTGAAGCATATACAAAATAAGTACTAGGTAGCTGAGGGAGGGAGGAGGGCACTAGTAGTTGTGAAGGAGCTTGGTGCTTGAGCCAATTTGCAAAAAATCCCCAAAGCCCCAAATACAGGCAGAGGTATGGAGAGAGAACGTTTGAGGCATGGCTGATAACGTCCAAAGGCAGGGAGATAAGAGATGGGAGATGGCGTGTCATGGGCGATTAATAGTAGTAAGAAGTCCTATTTGACTAAACTGTATCATGTGTGAAGTGGAGTAATAAAGAATGATGCTGGAAAGGTAGGTTATAGAAGACTTTAAAAGCCAAACAGCAATGTTTTTATTTTAGCCTAGAAGCAATAGGGAGCCATTGGAGTTTATTGAATAAGGTAGTTAATCTGGATAATTATATGCTTAAGGAAGATCACTTTGGCAACTATATGGAGCGGAGGGAGATTTGAGACAGGAAGGCCAATTAGGAAACTGTTGCAAGTCCAGGCTAGAGGTGATAAGTTCCTGAACTAAATTAATGTCTGTCAGGAGGAAAGAGTGGATGAGTGCACGAGATGTCGTAGAGGTAGGAATGACCATCTTTGGCAGCTGATTGGCTATGTGGGGCTAATGGGAGTGAGGAGGTCAGCATCAAACCTGATTTTGTGAATATAAGTGACTACAAGGATGTCAATACCCTTTCCAGAAATGAGGAAATATATTTGAGCGGTGGGGGAAGAAAAAAGATCTCTTTTGTACATGCAGATTTGAGATGTCTATGGGATCCCCATCTTGAAATGTAACAGGTAGTTGGTAATGCAGGAATGGAGCTTGGGAGAGAGCCTGGGGCTGGGTATATCATCAGCATCTCAATGAGAATTCAAACTGTGAGTTGATGAGGTCTCCCTGGAGACAGTCTTTAGGAACACCCACATTTGGGGGGTGGGAGTGAGGAAGAGTTGTCAGACAGGAAGAAAGAGAACCAAGAGAGACTAGTGTACTGAGTACCTGGAGAAGAGAGTGTGCAGAAGGGGGCAGCGGGCAACAGTTGTGTCAAGTGTTCTAGGGAATTAAAGAGGGATGAGGACTACGAAAAAGCTATCAGAGTTGACATGTGAATTATGACTAGGAATTTTGGAGGGAGCGTTTTCTCTTGAGTGATGAGGTTGGAAGTTGAATTGTAAAAGGCTTAGAAGAGATTGATGGGGAAAGTAGAGGTAGGGAGTGAGTGTAGATGGCTTTTCCTAAGAGTTGGGCTGAGAAAGTAGGGGACAATAGCTTGAAGGTATGGCAGCGTAGTGATGGTTTTTCCAGAATGAGACAGATTTTGACATGTTTGGAGACAGTAGGGTAGGGAACATAAGGAAAGATTAATGATTTGAGAGAGTAGTGCAAAAATCTGCTAGAAAAGACAGGAGAGGATTTGCTCAAGAAGGGAGTGAGGGATGATGGCAAAGGCTTGTGAGATGAGGGGGGAGCTTTATTTTCTCAGTAAACTTAAGGTAAGAGGATGATGGAGGGCAGGAAAATTTCTATCATGTTTTAGCTGAGAAAAATAAAGAGCCCAAATTGGTGGGAAGTCTATAAGTGAAGTCTGAATGAGGAATTTTCTCCTTTTTCTTTTTTAATTTGCAGCGGAAAATCCGTCAGAGTTATTTTGCATCCGTCTCTTACTTGGACTCACAAGTTGGTCACCTGTTAAATGCTTTGGATGAACTTCAGCTCTCTAACAACACAATTGTCGCTTTTGTATCTGATCATGGTAAGCATTTTGAAGTGTTCTGGGAAGTGATTCAAAGCTCTGGATTTTTTCTTGAAATGTTTTGTGACCTTGGATTCACTACCTGTGCTCTTGGGCCAGTCCTCTCCTCCTTAGCATTTGTGCTGTGTGCAGCAGAGCACTCCCCACTTTGCCAGCCTCTAACCACATTTCCTTTTGAGCCAACTTCTTCCCTTTAAGGGAATTCTTTGCAGCCTTTTTTTACTCACTGAGTTGCTCCTGATGAGATATAGCCCTTCCCTAAGGCACCGGCCTGTGGTCTTTCTGAGCCAGAGAACAGAGGTGGCATCAGATTCAGGAGCTCCTTTGAAATTGCCCCCCAAACCAAATATGACCATTGCAAGTGGCAAGAACCGTGCAGCACTCCTGCCTTCCCCAGTGTGGGGAGCTAATGGTCCCTCTCAGGGTACTGGCTAAGACATCGCCTTAGCAATTCCAGGAGCAAGCACTCTCCTATTTCACTGAAACAGTAGTCCATCCCTGAAGCTATTAAAAGACCAGGCAGTGTTGATAAGTCAGAAGAAGTAGAAACACTTATTTGCTTGGCATAGGACTTTCTTTTTTTTTTAATTTTTTTAAATTTTTTATTTTTTTTAAAACCCCTACCTTCTGTCTTGGAGCCAAAGGCAGAAGAGTGGTAAGGGCTAGGCAATGGGGGTCAAGTGACTTGCCCAGGGTCACACAGCTGGGAAGTGTCTGAGGCCAAATTGGAACCTAGGACCTCCCGTCTCTAGGCCTGGTTCTCAATCCACTGAGCTACCCAGCTGCCCTTGGCATAGGACTTTCTTAGTGAGCTTCAGGGATCTCTGGTGAGCATGATGCTCAGAAAGGGGAGGAATTAATAGATGGGGAACCAAGAGGTTGATGAGTACATGAGTGTGTGTGTATACATACACCCCCTCCATATCTCTATACACACAAATCTATATACATACACACTTCTCTACATACTCACTCCATATATGTATGTACACACATGGGCAACAGCAGTTGAAGAATGTGTGTATATGTATATATACATGCATATGTGTACACATACGAGTGCGTGCCACATACCTCGTTTCTTTGGTCAGCAAGTTTGGGAACAACAGCTATGTAAACTGATTCAGTGAGGGCTTTTTACTGGTGACCAAGTACAATTTTCTGTTATTGTAGGACTCGTTTTTTCAAAATGAAGATCAACTTGGAGTAAGCTAAACAAATCAAAGGTTTAGTAGTTAGGCTGGAGAAAGCAAACGGAAGCAGGAGTTGTATTTTGTCATGACAGTATGACCCAGTAGAAAACTAAAGAAGCCCTTTGCCGATCACTTCCCGTTATTTCTTCTTTGGAAACTTAGACTCTGGCCATAACTGCTGTCACTCAAGTCCATCTCCAGTGCTTCTTCATGGCATTGGCATTGACCTTCTGTCAATGGAACATCAACCTTGGCATTGCCTAATAGGCTAAAAGGCTGCATGCCTTGTAGAACCATGACATTAGGTGCTGAAGAGAGACTTCTGCAGAGCTATAACAGGAAATGGTGTCAAAATTGAGCCTACCATGATGTCATTCTGCTCCTGTAATTTTTTTCTATGCATGTGTGCATATGTGTGTATGTATGTATGTGACTTGTGCTTCTTATTGTCCAGGATGGGCTCTGGGTGAACATGGAGAATGGGCCAAGTACAGCAATTTTGATGTAGCTACTCGAGTGCCCCTGATGTTTTATGTCCCTGGAAGGACTGCTTCATTTACTTCTCCAGGACAGAAGCTTTTTCCTTACATTGATCCCTTTGACTCACCGTCACACGTAAAGGTTCCAGGTACCAAAGATAAGTCTTCTAAAGTAGAACCTATTTGGTTACTCTAATTCTGCCTTTTGGTTTACACAGCACCTAATCGGATTGTTTTGGCCTGTCAAGACATCACTAAATCTTGATTCTTTTTTCTATGTGATATCTATTTCTTCCTACCTTTATATCACCTGCAAATTTAGTCATTGTGCCTTTTGTGTTATTATCCAAATCATTGGTTAAAAATGCTGAACAACACAGGGCTGGGAAGAGAGCTTGGAACATGCTACTAGCTACTATCTTTCCTCTCCTCTCCCTTCCCCCACCCCACCCCATTAATCAGTAGTGTTGGTTCTTCAGCCAGTTGCAAATCCATATCAACATGTGTTAGGGGTAAAACTTATGGTTGGACTAAATATATTTTTTTAGTTGATCACCAGGGATTTAAATTCTCAATGAAATACTCAAGTCACAATGGAATTTTAGGGTAGTTTGTTTACAATAGAAGGACGAAATTAAGAATGAGAGAGAGAGGAAAAAGGGAAGGATAGCTGCCCAGTCTGGTCTGAACCCACCAGGAGTTTAGAGACCTCAGCCAAGGGGCCTTTCCAGAGGCTATTGCCTCCAGAAAAGCCAAGGAAAGGGGAGTCAGCCTTATCACTCACCATGTGATTGTCTAAGAGAAGCAGTCTGATATCTCATGCTCTACCTCCTCCATAGTCAAGTTCCACCACCAAGACCCTCTCACAGGAAGTGATGTGAAATATAAAGGCAGTTCTTTATGTCACTTCCTGTGCCTCACATATACCAATGGTGACTTAAACTTGGCTTTTGGATGGCCCAGGGGGTTAGTCAGTTTTTTCTGATTTGTCACTTACTAGCACATGCGGGTCATAGACCTTTCTCCTCCATACTTAATCCTTAAGTGGGGCTGTATACATTCCTGGTTGCTAAAATTCTAAAGACTAAGCAGGGTGCAGTAAATCTAAAATTTGCACATGATCTTATCAACTTTTTTCTTGTATTCTCAGATATCATGGAAAATTCTTTGAAATGATTCACAGAATCCTGTAGTTAGAAAGAACCTCAAGTGGTGTCCAATTCAATCCCATCTAAATCCTGAATCTCTTCTACAGTGTCTCTCATCCCACCTCTGTGTTGAGTTCTTATTTTTAAACCTCTTACCTTTTGTATTAGAATCACTACTGTGTTCCAAACTTATCTATCTATTTAGTACCATACCCATTGAACTACCAAAAAACTATTTTACTGAATTAGAGAAAATCATAACAAAGTTCATTTGGAAGAATAAAGGATCAAGGATATCCAGGGAAATAATGGGAAAAAAATACAAAGGAAGGTGGCCTTGCAGTCCCAGATCTCAAACTATATTACAAAGCAGTGGTCATCAAAACAATTTGGTACTGGCTAAGAGACAGAAAGGAGGATCAGTGGAATAGACTTGGGGTAAATGACCTCAGCAAGACAGTCTATGACAAACCCAAAGATCCCAGCTTTTGGGACAAAAATCCACTATTTGATAAAAACTGCTGGGAAAATTGGAAGACAGTGTGGGAGAGATTAGGTTTGGATCAACACCTCACACCCTACACTAAGATAAACTCAGAATGGGTGAATGACTTGAATATAAACAAGGAAACTATAAGTAAATTAGGTGAACACAGAATAGTATACATGTCAGACCTTTGGGAAGGGAAAGATTTTAAAACCAAGCAAGACTTAGAAAGAGTCACAAAATGCAAAATAAATAATTTTGACTACATCAAATTAAAAAGTTTTTGTACAAACAAAACCAATGTAACCAAAATTAAAAGGAAAGCAACAAATTGGGAAACAATCTTCATAACAAAAACCTCTGACAAAGGTCTAATTACTCAAATTTATAAAGAGCTAAACCAGTTGTACAAAAAATCAAGCCATTCTCCAATTGACAAATGGGCAAGGGACATGAACAGGCAGTTCTCAGCCAAAGAAATCAAAACTATTAATAAGCACATGAAAAAGTGCTCTACGTCTCTTATAATCCGAGAGATGCAAATCAAAACAGCTCTGAGGTATCACCTTACACCTAGCAGATTGGTCAACATGACAGCAAAGGAAAGTAATGAATGCTGGAGGAGATGTGGCAAAGTAGGGACATTAATGCATTGCTGGTGGAGTTGTGAATTGATCCAACCATTTTGGAGGGCAATTTGGAACTCTGCCTAAAGGGCGATAAAAGACTGTCTGCCCTTTGATCCAGCCATAGCACTGCTGGGTTTGTACCCCAAAGAGATAATAAGGAAAAAGACTTGTACAAGAATATTCATAGCTGCACTCTTTGTGGTGGCCAAAAATTGGAAAATGAGGGGATGCCCTTCCATTGGAGAATGGCTGAACAAATTGTGGTATATGTTGGTGATAGAATACTGACGAGTGATAAGGGCTAGGCAGTGGGGGTCCAGTGACTTGCCCAGAGTCACACACCTTGGAAGTATCTGAGATCAGATTTGAACTCAAGACCTCCCATCTCTAGGCCTGACTATCCACTGAGCCACTCAGCTGCCACTGTGTTAAGAGTTCTAATATCATTAATTTGTGCTTGGAGGCTTGAATCACTTATTATGAAAGGCAGGGTGGTATAGTAGATAGAGTGCTGGACTTGAAGTCAGGGAATATCTGGGTTCAAATCCTGCCTCAAACACTGACTTTTTGTGTGACCCTGAGCTCATCTGTAAAACAAGAAGATTGAACTAAATATTTTGCAAGATTCCTTTCCAGTCTAACATCTTACTATTCCATGAAGCTGGTTATGTGTTCTCATTATTTTCTCCCACATTTTGAGCTTCATCCTGTGTCTGCCTTTTTCAGTTTGAAGCTCCTTTATGGAACAGGCAGGAGCAAAACTGAAGTTCTGCTTGTTCTCTCATCTGTCCTCTCTCTTCCTGTGTCTACACTTGGTATCCATTTCAGCTTCCTCTCCTTTAGATCTTAAATGTAAAGGACGAGCTAATTCTTGGCCTATCTTAAGAGTCCTCCACCACTGTTGTGATCATTCTTGGTTGTGTCATCTAACTTATCTGTTCTGTAGAGTCTAGATGCTTTTATCTTTCTTTATGAAGATTCTTCATTGCGAGCTTGTCAAAAGAGTTCAGCATCTTTTTAACACCCGGGGAAGCAAAGGGCAAGATGATTAGACCCTGGGAATCAGGAGACTTGAATTCTAGTCTCAAGTCTATTATTACCTTGCTCTGTGGCCTTGGACTAGTCATATGACCTCAGAGCCACAGCTGCTTTATCTAAAAGGAATGAGTTGATCTAGCTGATTCGTTTTTATCTCTGTGATACCTCTTTGAGGCATAAAACATTGACTTTGGTGAAGTCTCTGTAATAAGTCATATTGCTGTAGTTCTTTTAAGTTTTCAAAGTACTTTACCACAGTAGTTATCCCCATTGAATAATCTATGAAACTGAGGCTCTTTTGAGTAGCAGTGATTTGCCTTGGATCACATAGTAAGTCCTTGAGCCTGGATTTGAACCCATTTTATTTTTGAGGGAGAAGAGGGCACTAAAAAATTATAACATAGAATATAGAATTCTTACCTTTAAGGAAGGGTAATCATCTAATTGAGAGTTAAGATCCAACATGATAATGAAAAATACATTTAAGTACAAAATTGGGTTAAGTAGGAAATGAGTAGATATTCTTACAACTTTATAGAAAAAAAGGATAAGCCAGGTAGAATACTATGAGGAGTTAAGCTGAAATTGGACTATAATCTCTGAAAGGGAAGGGACCAGGAGCCAGGATGATAAATTCGAATTCAGGTTCCCAGTTTTGAGTGTCACCATCTTAAAGCTTGAGACTCAAAGTCTTAAGGCTTTGATGCTAAAAGCCATTTACTGCCAAATGCTTGCTGGTTGATTGCCATTGAGAAATTAGCTTCATAATCTAAAGAAGAAAGTCAAACTAAGTGGAAACTTTGTTCAAATTATTGGTTTAATTATATAGAATGTCCCAAAAGTTTTAGTGTAGGTTCAGGCTTTTAACTGCACTAATCCTTTGGGACACCCTGTATGCATTCAAAGTGTGCTGGAACTTATTAACAGGAAATGAATTTTGCTGTACCTTTAATTCTAATTTAGATTTCCCTTGGATTTTATTCTTCAAGAATTTGTAACTTCATCAATTAGGCAATCAATCAAGGAGCATATAGGGTATTCAGGGAGGATTAGCATCTCTGGTGTAAGAGCTTGCTGAGTCCTGTTCAGGATTGCTCATCCAGTGTGGTGTCCATCTGCCATTCAACTCTCACCCGTGTTTCTAAGAATTTGTAGCATGTGCAGTGGCCATGTCCTGGTAAACTATCTCTGCAGATGGGCCAACCTGGTTGAGGGTAACTGACAGGTCTCAAACCCATTGGTGCAGGGGTCCCCAAACTATGGCCTGTGGGCCACATGCGGCCTCCTGAGGCCATTGATCCAGCCCCCACTGCACTTCCAGAAGGGTCACCTCTTTCATTGGTGGTCAGGGAGAGGAGCACAGTATGTGGCAGCACCACAAAGTGTGGTGTCGCTCACGTACGTACTACTTCTGGTAACATAGCCCTTTGTGTGGCGCCTTGTTCTGAGAGTAACTGAATGAGAACCGAGGCGCCTCGCACAGGACTATGTGGCTGCACAATGGAAGACGTCAGCATGGTGAGTGGCAATCTGGGGGAGGGGATTCCGCACTGTGTATACTCCTGCCCAGTATAGTGGTGGTGGCGATGGGCCTGTGCAGCCTCCACTATCCCAGACAGCGCTATACAGATTTGTGCATATTTTTTTTTATAGTCTGGCCCTCCAATGGTCTGAGGGACAGTGAACCGGCCCCCTGTGTGAAAAGTTTGGGGACTCCTGCATTGGTGAATTAAGGAGATATCCCAAGCATATGAAGAATTCTCCCGGTGGCACAATGGGCACATGACGCTCTTCTTGGCTTTTATCTTGTCCCTGGGCTTTGTTGACTCTGGAGGAGAGAATGGGGCCAATTACTTTGGGCAACTCTGCCTCAATTAAATTCAGTTCATGAGCAAGTCAGGATAACACCCTGTGATGCCACTGGTCTTCTTTGAAAACAAAGGACAAACAATAACAACTTCATTGTTATCTCTTTGGGATCTAGGCCCAGTAGGGGTATTACAGGGTATGTTCAATTTTTGGCCCTTTGGGCATAGTTCCAAATTGTCCTCCAGAATGTTTGGATCAGTTCATGACTTTACCAGCAATGCATTAGTGTCCCAATTTGCTACATCCCTTCCAACATTTATCATTTTCCTTTACTGTCACATTGGCTACTCTGATAGTCTGAGGTAGGACTTAAGATGACTTTCTTCTCAATAAATTAAAAATAACAATAAAATATATGTGCAGCATCAAACAACATGTGATGTATCCCTTTGCCTCTATTTTGTTCATTCAGATAACCCTCTTTCAACCTTGTTGCTTATTTTTTTCCAGGAAGGCGAGCCACGGAGCTTGTTGAACTTGTGTCTCTTTTCCCAACTCTCTCAGAACTTGCCGGACTGAATATACCTCCACGCTGCCCATTTGAGTCCTTTAACATTGAGTTGTGTGTAGAAGGACCAAGCCTTGTTAGGTATTTAAACTTCACTGAATGGGAAGAAGACTTTTTTTACAGCACCAGGAAACCTCTTGAACTCGTTGCATACAGCCAGTATCCACGCCCTGCAGATACCCCTCAGTGGAATTCTGATAAGCCACATTTAAAAGATATAAAAATTATGGGCTATTCCATACGTACAGTAGACTACAGGTTTACTGTATGGGTCAGCTTCAACCCTGAGAATTTCACTGCCGATTTTACTAATATCCATGCAGGTGAGCTGTATTTTGTAGACAGTGACCCCCTGCAGGATCATAATGTTTATAATCAGACCGTGGGCATATATTAAAACTTGATGGGTCATTGGGGCCATAAGTTTTATATGACAAACTTCTTGTTTTTTGTTGTTTTATTTTTAAACACGTTCCTACTCCCTACCTCCACCCTACATGGTAGCTGTGAGAATGAACTGAAGATTTTGTGATGTTCTGGCCTTGAGAGAAGTGACCCGGAGAGCAGATAGTTGAGGAGAGGATATATTTCAAGAACCAGTAGTTTATTACAGCAAAACCGTAATAATTGGGGTTTCTTCACTTTGGAATTTGTGATCATTTGGACTGAAGCCTAGGTTGATGCATTATCGATGAAGAAAAGGCTTGCTAGAAAGTTGACGAGCATAAAGGAAAGGGAGAAATATATAACTATTAAGGAAAAGAAATTGTTTTCATACATCCATTGATAGATAGCTTTCTACCATTAGTATCCCTTCCGGTGAGTGATATTAGGCTTCGGTGTTTATAAAAGTTCATTAGTCTGCCTTAAAAAGGTAACGTTTTTGAGGTCATTCATGTTTGTAAAGTTGTGAGGTCAGTCATGGAATTTAGCAGCTGGAGTAATGGAAGGCTGTTTTCTTACCTCCAGCCTGTGAAAATATTCATGGTTTCATCCATCATGAAACATGCCATTTAAAGGTGTTTGTCTGGTCCTCCAGCAAAGTTTCGCCTGGACGGGGATCTCTCATTATGATCATAGTTTCTTGGGGTATTGGCGTAGCACTTCTTCCTTTAACCCTGGCCAGTCATCATTCAGTTCCTTCGAACTCCAAAAAGCTATGATCTGAGATTCTAGGCTGCTATTGGGTGAATGAGGAAAAGGCACCCATGTTTAAATGACTTCTCCCCTGAATGTGTATCTACCCTGCTTCAAAGCAGCCAAAGTTTTTTATTTTGGAATGAGTGCAATGGCCCTGGGCCTCCAGCGGGCCACCCTGCCTCTGAAGATGGCTCTCCTGGTTGCTCTGGGTGAAGTTTGAGGGAGCCTCCTGAAATGCTTTTCTCCTCATCCTGTTGTGTGCACAGCCCAGGGTATTGTTCCAGTCAAGCAGCAGGCCATAAAAGAAGAGCATAGCCAGTGGGGAGAACAAAGAATTAAGATCTAGGGTAGTGCTGCTGGCTGTAATGGGGAGAAAGGGTTAGCGTGTAGACAGTAAAGAGCAAAGAACAAAAGTTAACCAGGTTTTCTTCTTGCTGGCTCTTAAGCCACAGACTATTATTTAGGAGGCAAAGAGGGGTTCGCAGCTGTAAAGAGACTGACGTTTACAAAACCCTTGCTCTAATTTATTGTTGCTGTTTTAGTAGTGTATTTTCTAAAACCTTTGCTGGTGATTTATAGGCAAAACTCATTATTTACCTAACGGGTTTTCTGAATCCATCTCTTGCACACTATTGAAAAATGTACCCTGGTATTTGTGTTAAGTGTGTTGTGATTTATCATGAATAAATCATATTAAATTTCCTATTATTGTTGTGTGCAATTCTTGCTGGTGTTTTTAGTACTGTTTGATGCTACATTAAAATAAATGAAGCCACGACCTCTTAGGGATAGCATGCCCTGTGTTTTTGCACTACCTTCCTCCTAGTCCCCAACTTTCTCATAACTTTGGATTTTATGAAAGACTTAGCACATATATATATATATATATATATATATATATATATATATATATATATATATATTTTAAACCCTTACCTTCCATCTTTGAATTATTCATGTCTTTGGTTTGTAGGTAGAAGAATGATAAAGGCTAGGCATTGGGGGTGAAGTGACTCATCCAGGGTCCCACAGCCAGGAAGTGTTAGAGGCCTGATTTGAATTCAGAATCTAGGACTTGGCAAATATTAACTTGGATCTCCGTTTTACAGATCAGGGATGAAAATAACTTGTCCAAGGTCATATAGCTGAGTCTTTGACTAGTTGATGGATGCTGTTTGTACTTGTTAATTCATCCTTAATATGCCAGGAAATATCTCCAAATGGCCACTGGAAATTGGGGCTACAGGTGGGCCTTGCTTTTATTTAAACCCTCACCTTTCATCTTAGAATCACTACTAAGTTTTGGTTCCAAGTCAGAAGAGTGGAAAGGGCTAGGCAATGGGGGTGAAGTGACTTGCCCAGGGTCACACAGCTGGGAAGGGTCTAAGATTAGATTTGAATGCAGGTCTCTAGGCTTGGCTCTTAATCCACTGAGCCACCTAGAAGCCCCCTATGGGTGGGCCTTGCTTTAAGAAATCCCTGTGTACAAAATCTGAAGGAGTAACTTGGGGGGATGATTATTTATCCTCCACAAAAGGATTCAGCCCAAGTTTTCTTTTAGCATGCCTCAGAAACATGATTTGCCTTTTACATTTCAATTTGCTTTTTGCCTTTTGCAAGAAACTGAAGTGTGAAGTATGTGTACCTCCAGTTTTGAAAACGTCTTCTGAAAAGAACAATAATAATTGATAGTGATAGAGCACTTAGGGGCTTATTTTACCTTAGGGGCTACCCTCTTTACAGAGAAGGAAACAGGTTAGGTACAGAAAGCAGCAAGAAAGCTAAAGTAGATGTGGGAGAAGAGATGTTGGCCTCCTTGAGTTGTGGCACTCTTGAGCTATCAAAGTTCCTCCTTTGAATCCTGTCCAAAAAGATCCTGACCCTTCCCTGGCTCTGGGCTTCAGTCTCCTGAGCTTGGACGTGAGAGGGTGATAGCAGATGGCCCCTAAAGTCTTCCAAGTCTTCTGCTAGATAAGACAGTAAGTGCTAGGACCCCATGGAGGGCATTTGACTGGTCCACCTACTTCTAGCAATGCCTGTGCTCTCTCCCTCCCCCTAGCCCAATGCTCTCACTCTCTGCTTCTCTCTGCCACTGGCACCTAATTATGGCGAATATTCATTGCCTTCCTTGCAATGAGTTTTTTCTGGAATCTGTCTTCTGCCAGGTGAGTGTGCTTCCTGACAACAAGACTTTGCTCTCCCAGCAACGCGGGGTTTTCTTTCCCCTATAACCCAATTAAAGCTTCCATCTGCCAAAGGTACTGCCTAAAAATAGTGGGCTTGCTCATATCCTCTCTGAGATTGGCTCTTTCCTAGAAGCCTGATGGGATTCGCAGATACCCTGTGAAGATGGCTACAGGAAGAGATTAAACCTCTCAACAAGGATACAACTCTTGGTGCTTCTTGCATTCGGTACGTGTAAGTGTTTGATCATTCATTGCCCAGATATAGTTGCTTCTTTTGTTTAGATACTCCGAAATCCTACAAGACAGTGCCTATGTTCTTTTTTAGATCAGCTTCTAGCGCAGGGTGGTTCTAGGGTAGCCGTACTTTTTCTTTGTTTGCCCTGATGGGAATTTTTAATACTTGGTTGGATGAAATAGTTGAAGTCAGAGCTGTGATAGAACAAGATTTCATCCTTCTCTAGTAGAGAGTTTGTATAGACCTAAGGCTGAACTATATACCACTAGGGCCTAGGAAGTAAGACCTGGGCTGCCAACATCAGTGCTCCCCCCCAAATCTATTATTAGGTGTCCACCAGGTCATGACGTGTTTTATAAAAAATACAGGGCCATAAAAACACCGATGAAAAGCAACTGCTTGACTACAGGGGTGGAGGGGACATGATTGAGGAGAGACTCTAAATGAACACTCTAGTGCAAATACCAACAACAAGGAAATGGGTTCGAATCAAGAACACATGTGATACCCAGTGGAATCGTGCGTCGGCTATGGGAGAGGTGGTGGGAAGGGGGTGGGGGGAAGGAAAAGAAAATGATCTTTGTTTCCAATGAATAATGTTTGGAAATGACCAAATAAAATAATGTTAAAAAAATACAGTGCCCTCAAGAAGCTTACAATCAATTTATGGGATAAGATAACCAGGGAAATAACCAAAATGGAGCTACATATAATGTGAGCCTTAGAGGTACAAACCAGTGGGGGTTTTGAGGAAGGGGAAATTGCCCCTAGTTAATGGAGAATTGGGATGGGTTCATGAAAGGGATAGTTTAAGCTGGACCTGGAAAGATAGAATTTCAACAGGTGGAGAATTGCAGGGGTGGTGTCCCAAAAGGGGACTGCATGAGCAAAATCAAAGACGTGAGAACATTTGGAATATAGTCATTTGATTTAATTAGGGTAAGGAGTTGGGGAGGGGAGAGTAAAGTTAGAAATTCAGTTCAATTCCACAAACATTAAGTGCCTAGCTATGTGCCAAGTGTTGAAAAGGCAAATTTGTTGTTCAGTTGTCTCTGACTCTTTGTGACCCCATATGGGGTTTTCTTGGCAAAGATACTGAAGTGGTTTGCTGTTTCCTTCAGCCCATTTTACAGATGAGGAATTGAGGTAAACAGTTAAGCAACTTGCCCTGGGTTGCACCCACTGTTAATTTTCTGTGGCCTAATTTGAATGCAAGTCTTCTTGATTCCAGGCCTGGCATTTTATCCACTTTGCCAACTAGTTACCCTCAAAAAGGTAGATTGGGGGCAGATAATAGAGGGTCTTGAATACCAGGCTAGAGGAGTTTAGACTTAATTTGTATGGGCAGCTATTGAGGTTTAAAGCGGTTCAGTGAGGTGGTCAAAGCTATGCCTTGGAAAGGTGAATCCAGCAGTGGGGTGCAGAATTGATTGAGAGGAGCAATTGGAGCTAGGGAGATTGGTTAGGAGGCTACTGACAGTGCAGGTGGAAGTAAATAGGCCCTAAACCGGCATGGGAGGTGGGGGTAGTGAGTGGGAATATGAAATTGGGATGTTTGAGATAATTAGAGGAAACATTTGGCAGGACTTAGCAACTGCGTGGAGGTGGGTGGTAAAGGGAAGAAACAAAGATGACTTGAAGGATTCTTGCTTATGCATCTTCCTCCTCAGGGGGTCCCTCAAGGTCTCTCTCAGAATGTATTTATTGTTACTTTCCATATAATTTAACAACTTAGAAGCAACAAGGAGACGGGGTGGGGGAGAGTGGATGCTAGAGGAAAGCCAACTGCCAACATCAAAATGGAGCGCAGACAACTGTCCAAGTAAGAGAAAGTGTTCACAGCGGATGTATTCGTTTAAAGAATAGAGCTATTTTAGGCCATTTAGCATAGGGACTAAGTGACCTCCCTATCTGCTGCTGGGCCTACATGGCAGCAAAGCCAATCGGCACCCTGGAAGACCCCTGTTCCCTTTTATTGCTGCGTGCCCTCGCCCTGGGCCATCCAAGTGAGAAAGGGCTCTCAGACACTTTGGTAGCTCCAAGGGCAGGCCAGGCCTAGGTATGCTAAGGATTGCACCTGGGATTTCTTTAGCACAAATAAGAGGAAATTCCCATTTACTAATGCAGGTTGGCAGCTTCTCATCAGGCTTCATCAGGCTGCCGAAGTGGGACATGATACAACAAAGGCCAAGAACACCTGCTCTAGGGTAACTTAGGGTTAGAGGGTTGCCCAGAACACTGAGAGGTTCAGTGACTTACGGTCTCACACAGCCAGGATGCATGAGAGGCAGGACGAGAATCCATCTTCCAGGCAAGCTTTCTATCCACTATGCTACAGTGCCTTTCTGTATTCGGTAGTATAGGAAGAGAATGTTTCCAGAGATGCCCCACGCCACCCAGAAAAGGCTGGCTTCTATCAGCATCTCATCTTTAGAGAGGCAGGCAGGGAAATACGCAGTTAAGAAATACCCCCATCTGGAATGTCAGTATTCGAAGGGATCTTCACTTACGCGAGGCAGTTCATTTCCTGGCTGTGACAGGTCAAGACATGTTGTGAGAGTTCTATGATGAAACTCAAGTATGAGAAGGTTTTGTCCCAGGGACTGGCATGAGCCACAGATGTTCTCTACGTATGTTAGTGCGGTGCTCAGCCAAAATGAGGGAGCGAAAAGCAATTATGAAGCCCTTGTCATCAGCCAGGCACCTTGCTATGTGCTGGGGATACAAATACAACCAAGCAAGAAAATCCATGCCCTCAATGAGTTTCTATTCTAATTGAGGAAAATGATTCTTAGAGCAGAGCATCAATCCGAGGGGTGTTTGGGAAATGAGAGAGAAGGTATCGACTAGTCTCATTCTCAGAAGAGAGGAGCTGAGAGGGAGAGGTATGCACCTGGAGAAGTACCATGGTGCTGGCAGGCCTGAGACTGGGTAAACAAGGAGAAGGCCCAGCGATCACAGGACACTGTGCTCACCAGTGAAAGAATTTGGAAATATGAGGTGACTTACCTCACTGCCACAGCAGAGCTCAAAGCCTGATGCTCCCATTCTGTTCTTCCACCCTCATATCAAACAGACCAAAACCCAACTTATGTAGTGAAACCCAGAACCCCAGATGAGAGTGGCCCACTTGGACTTATTCCACTTAATCTAGGGTTACTAACTTGGGCGCCTCTGAACGGATAAAAAATGGATCACCATATTTCAATATAATTAGTTTCCTTTGTAATCCTGTATGTCTTATGCACTTAAAGGCATTATCTTGACAAGGGGATCATAGGCTTCATCAGACTGACAGAGGGGACCATGATACAACAAAGGCCAAGAACCTTTGCTCTAGAGTAATATCCTCTAGTTTTAGAGGTTCTGATCGGCTCTAATCAATATAGATCCACCCTTTAACTACCCCTTTCATAACAGAAATTCATGTGTGTGTGGTCAAAACTTTTCCCCAAGAGGGCCATCTTTGTATGCTGGGGTTGAATCCCCAAACAGGAAGCCCAAGAGGAGGCTATAATAGCTCTGCTAGGAAGAGAACCCAGTATGTATGTATGTGCATCACCAAGTGGCCATCTGACCTGTTCTTAAAGAAGTTATCCACTGAGGGGGAGCCCATTCCACCTTGGCCTAGATCTCATTTTGGTTAGGATTTTTTTTATGATAGCAAGCCTATAAATGTGCCCATTTGTACCATCTACCTGTTTTTACTGGTCCTTCTCCATGGGACCAAGCAGAACGAGACTACTCCTTCAGAGTACTTGAAGGCAAATATCACCAGATAGTGTATTAAGTTCCAACATCTCCACAGCATGCTGAAAGTACGTAATAAATGCTCATTGAGATCTTCGGGCTAAACTTAGCCTTTTATAGCCTCCATTCATCATCTCCTTTATCTTTACTCCCATCATCCAGTTTAATATCAAGCAGCCTGGCACAGAATGGCTTTTCAGTTGTTTTACAGAATACCAAAGTGGGATCTAGCTCGATCTCAAAGAAAACCCCAGACATTATCTCTTGACAAGTGTTGTGTTGACAATGTGTTTATCTTCTCAACTAGATGGAAGATGCTTAAAGGTAGGGACCATTTTTCTTCATTTTAGTTCTTACCACAGCATTGGGCATAGGGAAGACTCAAGATAAATGTGCTTATTGATTGATTGATTGGCTGAGCTGCCCATCTGGGGTGGTCCCATGTTTTTTATCTTGCGCTGGTCTCTGTTAATGATGAATGAATGAGAAAATGTTTCTTAAGTGCTTTTTTTGTATAAAGCACGGGGGATCCAAATAGAAATATAAGACTATCTCTGCTCTCAAGAAACTTACTTCCTAATAGTGGAGGACAGTACATGGACATGACCATCCTTTAGGGTAGTCAGTGGCTTTGATCAAGTGAGGGCTTTGGCACCCAGAGAATTGCTTATCTGGTAGCTTTTCCACAGTCGTTGATTCTCTGGATGATGGCGAGAGGCTCTAGGATGGCCATGGAGCCCTGTGGTCTCCGTGGTCCAACTATTCCTGGTACTCTTGGCACTTGGTTAAGAGCTGGACCTTTCCTATTTCCATCCAGATCTGATGAGAGGTGGGGTTGCGATGCTTCTACTAGGTTGGCTTGGCTGCCTTGTGAGTAAGAATTGGTGGAGATGGAAGTATGAAAAATATAATAAATATATCCAAGGTCAGGAAGACCCGGGCTCTTAACATTAGCCATGTGATCTATGACAAATCATTTCCCCTCTCTGTGCCTCAGTTTCCTCATCTGTAAAAGAGTGAAAACAAAGCTCAGTTCTTAGGAGGCTCAAATGAGATGGTGGCTGTAAAGCATTTTGCAAACTGCTAAATTGAAACTATAGTTATTATTTTGATTCAGAGTTTGAAAGGGAGAAGAGGCATCGCAATTAGAATTGCAGAATTCATAGTATGCCAGAGCCATAAGGAATCTTAGAAATCATTTAGAAATTACTTAGAAATCAACCCCATCCCTCTCTGTGCAGTCCAAGAAATTGAGATCCAGAGAAACATCTAGCTGGGGGCAGAGCTAGAGGGAGGAATCCCTTTCATGGTCTTCTGCAGGGTTCTGGTTTTATTTCCCATCCAGAGTGTGGGAGAGCCAGTTCATCTTTTGTTTTTAAACCCTTAACTTCTGTCTTGGGGGTCAATACTGTGTATTGGTTCCAAGGCAGAAGAGTGGTCAAGGCTAGGCAATGGGGGTTAAGTGACTTGCCCAGAGTCACACAGCTGGGAAGTGTCTGAGGTCAGATTTGAACCCAGGACCTCCCATCTCTAGGCCTGGCTCTCAATCCACTGAACCACCCACCTGTCCCCACAGCTCATCTTTTTTAAAGCTACAATTTAAAGAATTGGGCATATTTTGCATTAACAGCTTTTGGTGAAGCAAGGTGGCATTGTAGACAGAGCAGTAGATTTAGAATGAACAAGGCCTGTGTTCATTCTGCCTCTGTGACCCCAGGCAAGGGTAAGGCTTCCTTTGAGCTGTGGTTTCCTCTTTAAAGTGAGGACAATCTTTCCCATAGAGCAGTTGAGAAGATCAAATGAGATGATGTCTGTAAAGCATCCTATCCCAATATCATCTCATTATTAATACGCCTGAAGGGACCCTGCCTTAGAGGGTGGTTTCAGGTGAAACTATGCTTACTGGATTGAAGGAGAACCTGTAAGGTTTCTAGAAAGTTCCCCTTGTCCGTAAGGATGAGCATGAGGGTCTGGGAACAGTAGGCCTTTGTTCTGTGCAGTGTGAGGACACTTGTACAGCCCCTCTGGCACACACCAAAGTTGTGGTGGGAAATAGCTGCTTCTTCCTCCCTCTCCCCCATCTGGGAGGAAATTGACAACTCCTTGAGCTCCTGGTACCCAGGGAACCTTTGAGCTTCTCATTCTTCAGTGATGGTTGGGATTTCTTCTCTGCCCCTGCCATCCCCATGGAGGTGTGAGCTGAAACAAAGGGATGCTTTCAGGAGAGCCCAAACTCCTGGGAATTCACCTTTGCCTGCTCGCCAAAGCAAGGTTTTTGACAGGTACAGTCTCCTGTCTTTGGTGATGTATGGGTCACCACAGCTCGAGAGTCTGAGTTGTTGAGGCTGTCTTAAGCAGAGGGCCTGTCAAATTGGGTCACCAGGGATGATACACGTTGGCGTGGGAGAGAAAATGCCACTTTGGGCTAGGCCAACTTCCTGGGCACAGGGACAGCCTTGGTGTCCCCATGACTCGCTTGCAACTGCCTCCTTGGAGCTATGATCTACTGGCACAAGAGGAAGCCAGAGACAGTCCCTGAGCCTTTTAACCTCCCTGTTAGGAACTGGCTTAATCCCACTTTATGGGGAAGATGGGCTGTCTTGTAGTTCTCTAGATTGGCCACTAGAGATCGCTAAAACATCAAGGTAAGGAACTATGGGCGGCAGGGATGAGTCACATTTCTCCACACTCTCAATCCGACTGATGGGGCTGGATTTTAAAGAAACTCTCCATCTTTAATAAAACAGATGAAGTTATGGAGTGAAGATGGAGCGGGGGAGGAAGAAACGGGGAAAGGCAGATGAAGGGAGGCACAGAAGGCTGAGAGGGAGAGACTCCCGAGTTTCAGAGAAAAGCAGGGGGAGGGAGGCGGAGGGAGGTACGGAGAGAGAGAAGTTCAGAATATTCTGATGTGAATTAGCGTGGCCAACTGCGGTTTAGGCTCCTTGGAATTGCGACCTTCAGACTTATCACTTCCTTTGCAAGCTGAATGAGACCGTAAGCCATTGTCTGAAAACGCTCTCTTCTTCCAAGCAGAATTTTCTGTCATCTTACTAGGTTTGGAATGGGAATGGTAGCTGGCTCCCATGCCTGCGCCAGGCTCCTACGGAACACAGGAGCTTCCTTATTTATTCAGGGGGAGGCACCAGGCTAGGGAATGAAATGATGATAAACTCGGGAGCAAATCAGAGATTGATTAAGGGGGCCCCCTCGTGCAAGGCAGTGTAAACGGCATCATTTCACAGCCACTTCCTGCCCTGCCTCATCGGCATCCCCCAAAGATCAAGGCTCACATTTCAAAGCTCTCCAATAATCAATGACATTCACATAGCACTTCCCGGCTTGGAAGACACTGGACATACATGATCTCATTTCATCCTTGCAATAACCTGGTGCTCTAGGTATTGTACCCATTTTACAGGTGAAAGACTGAGGCTCACAAGGCTAATGCTTTGTTTAGGCCCTGCAGTTTGTAAGTTTCTGAGGCAGCATTTGGAGCCAAGTCCCCTGAGCGCAGCCGTAGTACTCTGCTATCCTGTGCTGCCTTCCCAGAAGGCCTAGGACAAGCTAATAACTCCATGCTTTAGTAAACTTGTCTATTGAATGACTGACAAGGCTTGAATTGGCTTATCAATAAAGAACATTTAAAAATTTTAATGTTACTAAATTATTATCTTGTACATATATTGGAACTGAATAACACTAGCTTACCCATAAGGCTTTAAGGTTTCCCCCTGTTATTGGTCTCAGGCAGCTATCTACATTTTACACATGAAGCAATAGAGACTCTCAGGGCTAAAATGACTTGCCTAGAGTCACCCAGAAAGTAAATGTCAAAGCTGTGGGCTCTTGATGCCAAATGCAACTTTACAGTAAATTGCCCTTTTTGCCATTGAATAAAATTCATCATAAAGTAGATCTCTCTTAGAGCTTATCCAAAAATTCTGATATGTCAAAATCACTTTTACAGCATTGCCTCCTGGGAGCCCGATGGATTAGACTCAGAGGATGAGAATCATAGCTAGGTTTATGTAGTGCTGAGAATAGACTCTCATAAGTATATTTTATCCTAATAAGGACAGATGAAGAAAAGTGGAGGGGCTGGGAATGGAGTACAGAGAAATCCAGAGGTGGAGGAGCCTGGAGAGAATGAAGAGAGAGAAGGTCAGGCATTCAAGACTATAGGTAAATAGCTTGTCTCAAAGCAGATGCTTTGTTATTGATTTCTCTTTTTAGTAACATAACTTTTATTTTTTTAATTTTCTCCCCACCCCCTTGTTCCACTGAACAAAGAAAAACAGAATCCTTAACATGTGTAGTTAAGAAAGACAAATCCCCATATTGTCCCTGTCCAAAAATATATGTCTCTTTGTTTCTCTTGAGTTCATCCCCTCTCTGTCAAATCCTCTAGAATCCCGACTGGTCATTGCATCAATCAATGTGCATAAGTCTTTTCAAGTTGTTTGTCTTTTCCATGTGCCTGGGTTTATGTATGAGCTGTTCTCCTGGTTCTGCTCACTGCACTCTGCATCTGCTCATACAAGTCTCTTCAGGTTTCTCCGAAACTCCTTTTCATGTTTTTTTAATGGCATGGTCATATTTCATCACATTCATGTACCACTTTTGGTTCAACTATTGCCTAATTGATGGATACTTCCTGAATTTCTAATTCTTTATTACAGCAAAAAAGAGCTTCTATAAATATTTTTGTACATTTGGCTCTTTTATCTTTTTCTTTTACCTCTTTGGGGTATAGGCCTTGTAGCAGTATTGCCAGGCTAACGAGTTTGAACAATTTTGTGACTTCTGGGAAATTCATACTTCTAAAATTGCTTTCCAAACTCACAGGACCAATTCAGAATTCTATCAGTGATGCATTACGGTGCCTATTTTCTTGCAGCCCCTCAAATATTGATCAATGTCCTTTTTGGTGATATTTACCAATCTGATGAATGTGAGGTAGCACTTCAGAGCTGCTTTAATTTACCTTTCTCTATTAGTGATTTGGAGCAATTTTTCATATGACTATGGATAACTTGAATTTCTTCCCTTGAAAACTGCCTATTTATGTATTCTTTGGCCATTTCTAAATTGGAGAATGGTCATTTTTCTTTTGAATTTGAAAGATTTCCTTTATATACATATATGTATATATACACACGTATATATAATGAGACCTTTACAGAAAATCCTGCTACAAAGATTTTTCCCAGTTACCTGTTTTACTTTTGATTTGGGCCCCATTGGTTTTGTTTATGCAAAACCTTTTGGAATTTATGTAATCAAAATTGCCCATCTTCTGTGATATTTTCCATCTCTGGTTTGGTCCTGAACTAGTCCCTGTTCATAAGGGTTTTAAGATATAAGCAGGCCAACAGCTGAGAGAGAACCAGATTGACTTAATAGAAGTTTGTACTTTAGAACTGTAATTCATTATAAAGTAGATCTCTTTTAGACCTTATCCAAAATTTCTTATATGTCAAAATAAGCTTTATATTGTCACCTCCTGGGAGCCCTGTGGCCTAGACTCAGAGGATGACAATCATAGCTAGGTTTATGTAGTGGTGAGAGTAGACTAAGGACAGATGAGGAAAAGTGGAGGGGGTGCCAGTGGAGTCGACAGAAATGGGGAGGTGGAAGAGCATGGAGAGAGTGAGGGTCAGCTTTTGTTCTTTCCCCACTGGTGCTTCTGTTCTCTTTTCAAGGCTTTCCCAAGCTTTAGATAGGATCTAGTCTAGTCCAAATCACTAGGGAGAGTGGGGATGCTGGGAAATGAAAAAGAGAATAAGGATTTTCCCTGACTTCAAAAAGACTAAGTGGGATTTGGAGGCATTGACCCCATGGAAAGAGGCATACTGCTTAAGCACTGAGGCAGGGAATAGGTGAATGGAAGTAAATCATCCTAACTTGGTTAGTAGTTTTATTCATTCTGTTGGTTTTCCTAGAAGCCTCTCCTATTTGATGTTATGTAATTAAGATCTTCATATATTTAATGTTACTGTTTAAAATTTTTTAAAAATATTTTTCCATGTTTCCATGATTCATTTTCTTTCCCTCCCCTCTTCTCTCTCACCTCCCAGAGCTGACAAGCAATTTCACTGGGTTGTACCAATGTTGTCACTTGATCCCTATTTCCATATTATTCATTTTTGCTATAGAGCGATCTTTTAAAGCCAAAACCCCAATTCATATACCCAAGTATACAAGTGATAAGTGATGTCATATGTTTTGCTTTTGCATTTCTACTCCCATAGTTCTTTCTCTCAATGTAATTAGCATTCTTTCTCACAAGTCCTTCAGGAGTGTCCTGGCTTGTTGCATTGCTACTAGTAGCAAAGTTCAGTACATTGGATTGTTGCCCAATGTTTCACTTTCTGTGCACAATGTTCTTCTGGTTCTGCTCATTTCACGCTGCATCAGTTCATTGAGGTTCTTCCAGTTCATATGGAATTCCTCCAGTTGATCATTCCTTACAGCACAATAGTATTCCATCACCAACAGATACCACAATTTGTTTAGCCATTCTCCAATCTAAGGGCATCCCCTCATTTTCCAATTTTTTGCCATCACAAAGAGCACAGCTATGAATATTCTTGTACAAGTATTTTTTCTTATTATCTCTTTGGGGTACAAAGCTAGTACTGGTATGGCTAGATTAAAGGGCATGCAATCTTTTAAAGCCCTTTGAGGAGACTTCTGGGTAAACATGGTGGCATTGTAGACCCAGGTCTCTTCCTCTCCTCACCACGTACCAATATAGACTACCTCAAAAGGCCCAAAACCCAAATTCATATCAACAAAGGGACTCTACAGTAGGGTATAGCATTGAAGGTACATGGGACTTAGGCATTTACACACTATAAGGGAGTGAAATAGCTTCCAACAAAATGTGAGCTAACCAACCCTCCCCTACCCCACCTATGAAGCCAGAGTGAGAGGAAATGCACTAGAATCAGTGAGTGAGCGAGGAACACCTCTAGAGCAAGTGAGGGGCACCTTTAGGTCCTTGGCAACTAAGACCACCAAAGAGTTACCCCTGAGAGCAACTAGATCTGAGACCCCGGCAGGCTGAAGAGCACAGAACTTGAGAAGTGGAGTAAACAGTAGAATATTTACACACACATCTACATCTTCTTCAGTTCATTTTACAGATGAGGAAATGGAGGCAAACAGATTTAAGTGACTTGTCCAGGGTCACATAGCTAGGAAGTGTCTGAGGCCAGATTTCAAATCAAGAATATGAGTCTTCTTGTCTCTATGCCTTGTACTCTATTCCCTATGGCATCACCTAGCTACCCTCATCCAAACCAAGAATTCCTTCTATGCAGTCCCCAAAGAATAGATGTCCAACTTCTGCTTGAAGACTTTCAGTGAGAAGGAACCTTTTTTTCCCCTGGGCGGTCCATTTTACTTTGGGATAGCTTTAATTCTTAGGAAGCTCTACCTGACATTGAGCTATAATCCTCCTCTGTACCTTTCAGTACTCACTCTTTGTTCTGGTGCCAGAAGAATAAGTTTCATTGCATGGGAGAGCCTTTTAAATACTTGAAGACAACTATTATGTCTGTCTTTAATCTTATTCATCTTCAGTTCCTTTAGCAAATCTCCATATAAAATGAAAGCCTATCTTCTTACCATCCAGATTGCCCTCTTCATGATGTGCTTCATTTTGACAAAACTATATATTCGACTTTATATCTCCAACTGTTCATTGGGCATAGGGTCACATGATCATAGATATACAACTGGGAGGTACTTCAACTAATCAAATCAACTTAACTAATCAAACCTTCCCACTTTGCAGAAAATGGAAAGATGAAGCCTCTGGAAGGTTAAGCAACTTGCTCCAGGTAATTATTCAGAGGTAGGATTTGAACCCAGGTCCTCTAACTCCAGAGCTAGTACTCTTTCTACTGCACCATTTACATGTTAGAAGGAAACTCATCCTCCTTCCTCTTCTTCAGCTTTCCTACTTCTTTCATGGGTGCTTCTCTACTTCTACTAAATCAGACTTGAAAACTTCACATTCATTATTGAATCCTTTCTCTCTCTTTTATTCCTTCATACTTAGTAAATTGTCTTCATGAATTGCAAGTCACTCTGTCTCTACCTAGTCTGGTCCACAGATAATATGCAAGCTACTCCCAAGCCTTTCTAAGTTGAGAAGGAAGGTCTACTCACAATGAACCACCTAGCTGCCCCTTTCAATATGTCTCTAAATCATCTTGCCTCTTTCCCTCAGGTAATGTCAATAGACTCTGTTTCTTCTTTTATACTCAAAAGCTGATCCATACCACAGAGAGTAGCCCAACTTCACCTAGCTGTCCTTTCTACCTACCTCTTTTAAACTAGCTCATATATCTCTAATTTCAACGAATCACCTTTGCTTGTATAGAGATTCTTGATTTCTAAAAGCATCCTTACACACACACATGTCTCTGTAAAGCCCATCACATGACAGAGATTTAATAAATATTTGGATTGTAGGAGGAAAACTATTTTTATAGTTATGGGACATAGCTATTATAATATATACTATAGAACATATATAATATATGTGTGATCATAAACACAATACACGTCTCTATAAATCCCATCACGTGTCACAGATTTAATAAATACTTAGATAGTAGGAGAAAAACTTTTTTATAGTTATGGGACATAGCTATTATAATATATACTATAGAACATATATAATATATGTGTGATCATAAACACAATACACATCTCTGTAAATCCCATCACATATCACAGATTTAATAAATACTTAGATTGTAGGAGAAAAACTTTTTTATAGTTATGGGACATAGCTATTATAATATATACTATAGAACATATATAATATATGTGTGATCATAAACACAATACACGTCTCTGTAAAGCCCATCACATGTCACAGATTTAATAAATACTTAGATTGTAGGAGAAAAACTTTTTTATAGTAATGGGACATAATTATTATAATATATACTGTAGAACATATATAATATATGTGTGATCATAAGCAGATACACACATGTGCCTCACATAATAGATAATATTTGGATTATAGGGATAAAACCCCTATTTTTATAATTATAGACCATACCTATTATATTATAACATATAATAAGACATATATAATATATAGAACATAACTATTGATTGGCTGCATAGTCAGACCTGGATGCATTAAAAAGGCACTAACCACTCAGAGTCTGGTCCTTAATCTGACTTTTTCCTTCCTGACTGCATTCCAATTAGAGAAATAATGCTATAAGGGGAGAGAACATTTGAGGTGTACATGTAGTCCAGGAATATGGATCTCTGTTCTTTGCTCCTTTGCACTTTTTCTATCCTGTTTTAGTTGGAGATTGGGGCTGGTGATGACCTTGTGAACTCCAAAAGGTCAGGAGATCTGAGCCACCAGGAGTTCCAGGAGAGAAATGCATGTTGGGATTTTTTGGCCAGTGAGTATAGCATTGAGGCTTGAAGGAATGACCTTCAGGACCCAGCTAGCAATAGTTGAGGCATGGGTTCATCCATCCGTCTATCTGTTTTATCCAATTTGGAAATGAACTTCTTGGCACCAGTGATGTGTAGACTATATGTTAAGTCTGAGCCCACTCTCTCCAGGGACTAAGATGTCAGAGACGTTCCCAAGTATTAGGGAGAAATATTTGGACTTCCAGCTTTGAAATAAATATCTGTTTGTAAAAGCTAATTGATGTGCATTGGTTACATAGAACTAGGGTGCTAACAGTAGGGAAACACATCAGAATAGAGGCTCAAGGTGGTAGCATTAGAGAAGAATCACTCCAACCCTTCAGGGTGCTCCTGGAATCCTGAGAAAAAGGAACAGTGGTCCTCACTCTCAGAGAGTTAGGTTGGAATAACTGAGATAATAACAATTGAATTCAGCACTTATTATGTGCAAAATACCGAGGATGCAGAGACAAGTATGAAACAGTTCAGCACCTTAATGTTCACACTTTGAGGCAGGCAAAATAGGTATTATCATTCCCATTTTACAGATGAGAATAAAGAGTAGGGGTGAAGAAAATTGCCTATGGTTCCACAGTGGGCAAATGTTTAAGATGTAATTAGAAGGCAGATTTGCTGTCCTCTTTGATACCTTTTTTTACTGGGCCACAAATCCTTTCATATAGCTCTGAATGTAATCTCTTTTTCTCAGAGCCTCAAAGTTTTCTTAGTAATAAAGTTGGGTGGCAAACAGATTATGGGCAATCTCTGGGGCTTTCTCAGTAGCGGGGTAGGGTAATGAGGCATAGACTGAAGAATACTTTATTTCTTTTTCATATCCCATGGAAATGGCAGCCTTCAAAACAAAAGCATGGGCAGATTCTAATGAACAGACCTGAATTTTGTTACTTAATGACACAAACTTATCCAGCACCAAAGACGGAGAGATACAAAAAGAGGAGGATTGGCATTAGTGATTGGGATACTCAAGTTTTTTTCTTCAGATCATAGTTCTGGAGGCATCTCACTTCTCAGGCTATTCAGTGCTAAGATCTGGAGAGAAAAAGGAAGACAAAAAGAGTCCCTGACCTGATGTGATAAAAAGATTTTTTAATTTATATAATAATTTATGTAATTAAAAGATGTTTTGGTTAAGAACACATTTTTACACATATGTGTTGAAGGTACACGATTTTCCTCTAAGCGTTTTATGGTTTGACTTAAAAAAAATTTTTTTTGGGGGGGAATAAAATATAAGGATTGGCCTAAGCCTAATTTTTATTCACTAGGGTATTCTTTCCTAAGGATTGATTATCTGTTTGCTCCCAGGTACTTTTTTTTTCACTTTAAACATTATTTTATTTGGTCATTTCCAAACATTATTCATTGGAAACAAAGATCATTTTCTTTTCCTCCCCCCAACCCCCTTCCCACCACCTTTCCCATAGCCGACGCACGATTCCACTGGGTATCACATGTGTTCTTGGTTCGAACCCATTTCCATGTTGTTGGTATTTGCACTAGAGTGTTCATTTAGTCTCTCCTCAGTCATTTCCCCATAGCCCCTGTAGTCAAGCAGTTGCTTTTCATCGGTGTTTTTACTCCCACAGTTTATCCTCTGCTTGTAGATAGTGTTTTTTAGATCCCTGCAGATTGTTTAGGATCATTGCATTGACACTAATGCAGAAGTCCATTACCTTCGATTGTACCACAGTGTATCAGTCTCTGTGTACAGTGTTTTCCTGGTTCTGCTCCTTTCGCTCTGCATCACTTCCTGGAGGTTGTTCCAGTCTCCGTGGAATTCCTCCACTTTATTATTCCTTTGAGCACAATAGTATTCCATCACCAACATATACCACAATTTATTCAGCCATTCCCCAATTGAAGGGCAGCCCCTCATTTTCCAATTTTTGGCCACCACAAAGAGCGCAGCTATGAATATTCTTGTACAAATCTTTTTCCTTAGTATCTCTTTGGGGTACAAACCCAGCAGTGCTATAGCTGGATCAAAGGGCAGACAGTCTTTTATTGCCCTTTGGGCATAGTTCCAAATTGCCCTCCAGAATGGTTGGATCAATTCACAACTCCACCAGCAATGCATTAATGTCCTGACTTTGCCACATCCCCTCCAGCATTCATTACTTTACATAGCTGTTATATTAGCCAATCTTCTAGGTGTGAGGTGATACCTCAGAGTTGTTTTGATTTGCATCTCTCTGATTATAAGAGACGTAGAGCACTTTTTCATGTGCTTATTAATAGTTTTGATTTCTTTGGCTGAGAACTGCCTGTTCATGTCCCTTGCCCATTTATCAATTGGAGAATGGCTTGATTTTTTGTACAATTGATGTAGCTCTTTGTAAATTTGAGTAATTAAACCTTTGTCAGAGGTTTTTATGAAGATTTTTTCCCAATTTGTTGCTTCCCTTCTGATTTTAGTTACATTGGTTTTGTTTGTACAAAAACTTTTTAATTTGATGTAATCCAGATTATTTATTTTGTATTTTGTGACTCTTTCTATGTCTTGCTTGGTTTTGAAGTATTTCCCTTCCCAAATGTCTGACATGTATACTATTCTGTGTTCACCTAATTTACTTATGGTTTCCTTCTTTATGTTCAAGTCATTCACCCATTTTGAATTTATCTTGGTGTAGGGTGTGAGGTGTTGATCCAAACCTAATCTCTCCCACACTGTCCTCCAATTTTCCCAGCAGTTTTTATGAAATAGTGAATTTTTGTCCCAAAAGCTGGGATCTTTGGGTTTGTCATTTCCTGTCTTGCTCAGGTCTCTTACCTCAAGTCTATTCTACTGATCCTCCTTTCTGTCTCTTAGCCAGTACCAAATTGTTTTGATGACCACTGCTTTATAGTATAGTCTGAGATCTGGGACTGCAAGGACCCCTTCCTTTGTATTTTTTTCATTATTTCCCTGGATATCATTGATCCTTTGTTCTTCCAAATGAACTTTGTTATGGTTTTTTCTAGATCAGTAAAAATTTTTTTTGGAAGTCCATGGGTATGGCACTAAATAGATAGATGAGTTTGGGTAGGATGGTCATTTTTATTATATTGGCTTGTCCTGCCCATGAGCAGTTAATGTTTTTCCAATTGCTCAAGTCTAGTTTTAGTTGTGTGGAGAGTGTTTTGTAGTTGTGTTCATATAGTTCCTGTGTTTGCCTCGACAGATTGATTCCTAAATATTTTATTTTGTCTAAGGTGATTTTGAATGGGATTTCTCTTTCTAGTTCTTGCTGCTGAGCTGTGTTGGAGATATATAGAAAAGCTGATGACTCATGTGGGTTTATTTTGTATCCTGCAACTTTGCTAAAGTTGTTGATTATTTCAATTAGCTTTTTGGTTGAATCTCTAGGATTCTTTAAGTAGACCATCATGTCATCCGCAAAGAGTGATAACTTGGTCTCCTCCTTGCCTATTTTGATGCCTTCAGTTTCTTTTTCTTCTCTAATTGCTACTGCTAGTGCTTCTAGTACAATGTCAAATAGTAGAGGTGATAATGGGCATCCTTGTTTCACTCCTGATCTTATTGGGAATGCATCTAGTTTATCCCCATTGCAGATGATATTAGCTGATGGTTTTAGATATATACTGTTTATTATTTTTAGGAACGACCCTTCTATTCCTGCTCCCAGGTTCTTAAAAGCTGCCAGTGGTTTCCTGTAACTCCCCTAAGCTTACACCATTATTTACTCTCATACTGTGCTTTGTTACTTCCATTCTTTCTATATCAGCTCATCTATGAATAGGACCTAATGCAAACAAATACCTTTATAATCAGTTCAATAAGGAGTAATATATATCAAGCTGGTCATATCACTCCTCTGCTTAAAATTCTTTTTTTCTTTCATAAAAAACAAAACACATTATTTATTTATTTATTGAATTTATTTTTTAAACATTATTTTATTTTGTCATTTCCAAGCATTATTTATTGGAGACAAAGATCATTTTCTCTCCCCCCGCCCCCCTATCCCATATCCGACCCGTGATTCCACTGGGTATCACATGTGTTCTTGATTCGAACCCATTTCCATGTTGTTGGTATTTGCATTAGAGTGTTCATTTAGAGTCTCTCCTCAGTCATATTCCCTCCACCCCTGTAGTCAAGCAGTTGCTTTTCATCTGTGTTTTTACTCCCATAGTTTATCCTCTGCTTGTGGATAGTGTTTTTTAGATCCCTCCAAGTTGTTCAGGGTCACTGCATTGACCCTAATGGAGAAGTCCATTACCTTCCATTGTACCACAGTGTATTAGTCTCTGTGTACAATGTTCTCCTGGTTCTGCTCCTCTCACTCTGCATCACTTCCTGGAGGTTGTTCCAGTTCCCATGGAATCCCTCCAGTTCATTACTACTTTTAGCACAATAGTATTCCATCACCAACAGATACCACAATTTGTTCAGCCATTCCCCAATTGAAGGGTATCCCCTCATTTTCCAATCTTTTTGCCACCACAAAGAGTGCAGCTATGAATATTCTTGTACAAGTCTTTTTTCTCATTGTCTCTTTGGGGTACAGACCCAGCAGTGCTATGGCTGGATCAAAGGGTAGATATTCTTTTGTCGCCCTTTGGGCATAGTTCCAAATTGCCCTCCAGAAGGGTTGGATCAGTTCACAACTCCACCAGCAGTGAATTAATGTCCCAACTTTGCCACATCCCCTCCAGCATTCATTACTTTCCTTTGCTGTCATGTTAGCCAATCTGCTAGGTTTGAGGTGATACCTCAGAGTTGTTTTGATTTGCATCTCTCTGATTATAAGAGATTGAGTGCTTAAAATTCTTAAGGGGCTCTCAGTTCCCTCTCATTCCTCACCCCCAATCTCTAAGCACTAGATGTGGCCATTCAAATTATTCCTTGTGCCTGGAATGCTCTTTATACCCCCTAGTCATCCTTTTTTTTTAAAGAAGGCAGTGGGGGTTAAGTGACTTGCCCAGGGTCACACAGATAGGAAGTGTCTGAGGTCACATTTGAACGTAGGACCTCCCATCTCTAAGCCTGGCTCTCAATCCACTGGACCACCCAGCTGTTCCTCCTAGCCATCCTTTAGAGCCTAGCTCAAAAAGGCAGCCATGACATAATGGATACTGAGCTAGAAAGAAAGACCTGGGTTCAAATTCTGTCTTAGACACATTTTGGCTACATGACCGGGAAAACCACATCAGCTCTTCATATCCTAGACACCTAAGACTGCTAGGTTACAGAGATGATGTCCATCTATCACTGGTTTAGGACATTCTTCACTTGGAATGAATTATATATTTTTTAAATTTTTATTTTGTTAGTTACATCAAAATTCCCCAAATTTTCTCTCTTTCTCCTCTCCCTAAACTAGAGAAGGAATCAGTTCATAAAATATACATTTATATAAACTGTCTTTTTGTGGCTTTAGTTTATCAATTCTTTCTCTGGAAGTAGACATTCACAAGTTATTCTGGAAACATTAATTCTGTAGCTGTATACAATGTTCTCCAGATTCTACTCATTTTGTTTTTCATGAATTCATGTAGGACTTTGCATGTTTTTTAAAAAATTAACCTGCTTGTCATTTCTTATGGCACAGTAGTATTCCATCACAATTGTATGCCGCAATTTGTTCAGCCATTCCCCAACTGATGGGCATTCCCTCAATTCCCAGATCCTTGCTATCAAAAAGAGAGCTGCCATTAATATTGAAGAACATACGGCTCCTTTTCCTTTTTCTGAATACTCTATATTTGTTAAAATTACAAGCCAGACTCCATGCAGACCTCAACTTTCATGTAAACTTGCACCTCTCTAATGACCACATGTCACATAGTTAGAGGCCAGGTGGCCCATTGGAAAGAACACAATATGTGTTTGGGGAGGACTTTGTAATCCCAGCTTTGCTACTTATCAAAACCTATGCAAAAGTAAGAGAAAATGAATATAGTAGAATTCACACAAGGATAACAAGCAGGACCCCAGGGAAGGGAGAAGAAAAGATCTTCCCACCCTAACCCTTTGCAGAGGTGAGAGGTCTAGAGGGTAGAACTCTGCAGATTTTTTCTGATGTTTTCAGTGTATTGATTGGTTTTATTGATTTTTTTTCTTTTTCCTCTTTCTTTCCTTTAAAGACTATGTTTTATGGGATGGCTCTCTGGGAAAGGGGAAAGGGGAGAAATACAGGGAGAAATTTAGGTTATGTCAAAACAAAAGATACCAATTACATTTTCTTTACAAAAACTGTGTGATTTTGGACAAATCATTAGATATCTATGCGCCTCAATTTTCTCTTGGGTAAATTGAAGAGTTGGGCATATGACCTCTAAGGTCTCTTCTGTTTCTAAATCTGTGAGGGCAATATGATGTATTAGAGCTGAGTTTATGTCTTATTTGTCCATTAAAATGTAAGCTACTGAGTGTAGTGACTGAGTCTTCCCTACATTTTGTACCTCCCCTAGGCTCTAGCTAGAGAAGTAGGTGCTTAACAGATGTTTGCACGTTGGCATAATGGAGAGGGCACTGCAGTGGGAGTCAGTGGAAATAAGTGGTTCGGCCGCCATATGACCTTCTCCTTCCCATAAGGCACTGTTTAGAAAACTTGAATTTGAATCCTGGCTTAGTGAGTCGGGCTTTAAAAGATGGTTATGGGGAGAGAGGGAATCACAGCTATAAATGGGAATTGGCTTGTATGTCAATGTGTTTGCGCTGGACCACAGTTCTTTCTAACTCTTGGTGCAGCCGACTGAGTGGTGGAGGATAAAACAATGGTCAGCTCTGGATGGAGCCAATGAGAAGTATTGTAGTTTATTCTGCAGAAAGCCTACTTCTTGATGGCCGAAACATTTTGCAACTCACCTGTAAAGGAACAGAATTGCTTTCTGAACTCTCCAATTACCCACTGAACTCTGGTGCTACAAGTCACAAAGCATGAAGGGAGAAATAGATTTGGCCAGACTTGGGCACTCTTGGATCTGGGGGGCTGCAAAGTGAAATCATGAAATTTAGAGCTGAAAAGGGGCCTTACCTTAGACTATAGTAGCTATGAGTTATATGGCACTTTAAAGTTAGCAAAGCAATTCATAGATGCTATCTATTTTGATGTCTGTAACAAGATTGTAAGTACTATTATGATCTCTAATTTACAGGAAACTGAGGCTAGCAGAAGATAAATGACTTGTGCAGAGTCACACAACTAGGGAGTATCTGAGGCTGGATTTGAGCTGAGGTCTTTGACTCCAGTATTTTATCCACTATGTCATCCACTTGCTGAGATCATCTAATCCAACCCCCTCACTTTACAGTGAAGGAAAATGAGGTTCAAATAGTTTAAATGACTTACCCAAGGTCACACAGCTATGAAGTAGTGGAAGGAGGATTCAAACCCAAGTCCTCTCAATTCTAATATTTTTCACAGCACAAGAAATATTTAAAAACAGCAACAAATGATCCATTGAACTGGTGTGACACTTTAAAACCTTTATTCAAAGTGTTTTCCTATTCATTAAAATACTTGATCCTGAAGACATCCCTATGAGATAGGGTAGTTATCATCCTTATTCTCTGGATAAGAAACTTAGACAGCTAGATGTTTCTTTGGAAAGTGTGCTGGGCCTGGAGTCAGGAAGATCTGTGTTCAAATCCAGCTTTAGACCCTTCCTAGTTGTGTGATTTTGGGCAAATCATTTAACATCTGCCTGCCTCAGTTTCCTCAATAGCAAAATTAGGAAAATAATAGCACCTGTCTCACAGGATTGTTGTGAGGCTCAAAAGAGATAATATTTGTAAAGCCCTTAGTACAGTGCCTGGTAAATATCAGCTGTGCCCTTCCCCTAAGAGTTTTCATACAATTGCACTTGGAGTCTGTATCTGTGTTTCCCTGTGCTTTACTCATAGTTACTGCTTAGACTATTGGAATTGAAGTGATAGAATCTTGGAGGCTGTCTGGGCGAACCCTGATCTAACCAGGAATTCTCTTTCCTATATCCCTGATGTCTTCTGGCTGCCTTAGATCAAACAAGAAGTTGGTCAGGGCGAATTCGAACTCAGGTTTCCTAATTCTCACTTTGGCCTTTTTCTGTAAGGCGAAACATGGTGTGCTCTTAGATGATGTAGTAGCGCCACTGGTGGTAATCTGTTTCCAGGACCTCTGCAGTTCCCCACCTTAGGCCCTGGGCGCGGAAAATCTATAGGTGGCACAGGTGTGAGAGGTCTTCATGGGCAATGTGGACCTCTACTTGAAATAACGGAATCAGGGTTAGAAAAGAGATCCTTCCAGGGGCCCGAAGCAGTCATTTGTACAGGGTCCTGCTGTTCCTAAGGCTGTCTCAGGAGATGAGGGTGGTCCTAGCCTTCCTACCATGAAAAGCCCATGGGCACGAAATAGCTGGGAGACACGAATGAGGGCTTTTAAGGATCTTTAAGGATTAGAGACAATAGCATTGGACTGAACTCGGCATCCCGGTGATATGTTATTACTTGGCTGGAATTTGCTTTAATCCCAACACCTCTGCTGCTGACAGTCCTAATGGGCCTCCCTCCCCTCTTTGCACAACGACCTGAAACCTGGAAATTTAGAAATTAAGCTTTCGTAATGAGGTTTGCTCCCCATCAGCTTGAGGTTGGATTCAAACCAGTGACCTCAAGGGGAAAAAATGTTTTTAATGACTTTGGCTGCTTCCTTCAGGCTTTCCAAGAGGAGCCTGGAACTATACTTTTCAATTCATTTCACACATCACAAATTTACATCTTCAAAAGCTGGAAAATGTCAACACCTCAGAAAAATCAAGTGTAAAATATGTTTGGACATCTGCTCACCTGGAACAGCAGTAATCACAGAGAAAATATTAGTCTTCTAGAAGAGGACGTCATTAGACAGCGAGGCCCTGAACTTCCCATCACTTAGGGCTACTTTAAATATACTTAGTTTCAAGCAACATAAAAGCCTCAAATGAAGATTTCTCTGAATTATGCTGTTTTGAAAACCAAGGTCTAACCCAACAATGGCGCATTTATTTCTCACCAGAATGAGAAAGTTTTTGAAAAGCTCCATTTCCCTCAATGCCAGAAAGCTTCAAATTAGAATTCTCCAACACTTGGACCATCACATTAAAGCTGAAAGGGATGGAGATTAACCAGCATCTTACCTAGCTCCCTCATTTTGTCAGTGAACAAACTCAAGACCAGAGCCTTAACTAGGCTGGGGTAACCAGGGAATTGTGTGAGTCTTGCTGTCTATCTTGATCACAGAGTTTTAGAAAACCAGAACCAGGGACTTCAACTCTAACAGAAGGAATCAAAGGTATCTATAAGTCCAACTTAAGTTGAATTGGGGACCATGAGGAGTGGGTGAAACCTCCTTTCCTGAAAATCTTCTAGGTTCAAGTGTGATTTTGGATGACCCAGGCCAGTGTTGACAAAGACATGGCATGTGTGTGGAGCCAGCACTCAGTGAGGCTGGACCTTGCCCATGGCAAGGGAGCTGCTTGGTTCCCCCTCTTCCCAGGGCCTGAGGACATTTTTTGCATTCCCTGCCCTTCTGTCCAGTGGCCCAAAGCCAGCACTTCCTCCCTTAGCTCTCTGCTGGGGCTCACAGACAGCTTAAATTTGCCCTCTGGGCACTCAAACTCAGGAAGGGTTCACCAACACTGACTTAGTTTTTGGTGAGCCATCTTGTGGGGCTCTTGGAAAGAAACTGTGGCCACGGCAACAATGGTTTATATCTCCTCTTCATCTGCTTCCTACATTGCTTCTCATAGGCTGCTGAATGGAACTGGAGGAAGTAACTCTGCATGTCTGATGTCCAGAGCTGAATTGGGTCTACCATGGATTTGTTACCTAATATTAACTGGGCTCTCATAATACTGATTTTACTCTTCTTGAATTGACTCTCTGTCCCACTTCCAACTTAGTTCAGATCCTCATCACTGCTTTTATTTTTAAACCACCTGCCTTCCCTCTTGTGTACTGGTTACCTAGGCAGAAGAGAGGCCATATTTGAACCTAGGATCTCTTGTCTCTAGGCCTGACTCTCAATCTTCTGAGACAACCAGCTACCCTGTCTCATCACCTCTTTCAATGGCCTCCAAATTGTCTGAAGTCTCTCTCCTCTCCAATCCAAGATCCAACCTGCTGCTGCCAAAGTGATTTTTGTTAAGTTCAGATCTGATCATGATTCCCTCCTACTCAGTGATGTCCGGTAGCTTCTTATTGCCTCTAGGATCAAATAGAAACGTCTTTCTTTGCCAATTAAAGACATTCACAATCTAATCCCAATCTCCCTTTCCAGCCTCATTATGCATTGTCATTATTTACTGTTACAATCTCTAGAATGCAGCCCAATCAATTTTCTTGCTGTTCCTCACATATGATCTTCCATCTCCCTTTCATGTGCCTTTCTTTGCACAGCCTGCCCGTCCTCCATAGCTGAGATTCACTCTGTCATCACCTGTACTTCTTAGAATCCCTGCTGTCTTTTGAGACCCAACTCAAGGACTACCTCCAACATGAAACCTTTCCTGGTTTCTGCACCCATGGTTGCTAGTTCCCATTCTCTCTAAACTATCTTATACTCATTTTGCATACATTTTATACATGCTCACACAGATCATACCCAATCTTAAATTTTACTAGCCGAGGCTCTTGGGACACCCTGAATATGTTCCTATTATATGTCTTGTGAGACTATAAGCTTCTTAAAGAGAAAAATGATATATACATATATATATTATAAAGCATGGCCCATAGAAGCCCTTAAGAAATACTTTTTGAGGGGGAAGCTGGGTAGCTCAGTGGATGGAGAGCCAGGCCTAGAGACAGGAGGTCCCAGGCTCAAATCTGGCCTCAGACACTTCCCAGCTGTGTGACCCTGGGCAAGTCACTTGATCCCCATTGCCTAGCTCTTACCGCTTTTCTACCTTAGAGCCAATACACGGATTGATTCTAAGATGGAAGGTAAGGGCTTAAAAAAAGAAATGCTTGTTGATTGATCACTAAAAAGAGATCTCTCCAACCTTCCCTGATGCCATGTGTAGGTTATATTAGGTGAATGCAGACATAGTATTATTTACTAAATAATTACATAAAATGAATGTATAAAATATACTGATTTTTATATCTTTTGATTCAAATATTTTGGTATCATCACTGCTCTCTGTTCCATTAATTGTTATTTTCTTACTAAGAGCATAATTACTGGACATACTCAAATGTTATATGAGCCAGTTTGGGGTGTGTGTGTGTGTGTGTGTGTGTGTGTGTGTGTGTGTGTGAATATGGTATAAATTTTGAATCAGTTTATCTCAACAAATTGACTAAAAACTCTAGATAGGAGGATGCCAAATAAATCCACAAAATCGTTAGCATTTCTGTAGAGTAATAACGAAATCTGGGAGGAAATAATTGGGAAGTGCTATTCAGAATGTGCCAGCTACCTGTAGGCAATCTACCAAGGCCCTCTTGGGACTTATAGAAATATAATTAGAAAATGCTATTTAAAGAAATAAAGAATTATGTAATTGGAGGGCATTCATTGCTCAGATTTGGGTTGGGCTAATGTAATCAGTGATAATGCCACCTAAATTAATTTATAGATTTAGTCTCATGCCAGGCAAGCTGACAACAGATTCCATAAAGAGAATGGTGGGAAATACTCCTTCCTCTCTTCGTTGCAGAACCAAAGAACTGTTATAGCTACTGGTCAACTTGGTGGATGTGTTAATGGTTTTGTGGAACCATTAACGAAATCTTTATTCCAGAGGAAGGCTCACTAGATGTGAGCAGGGATATATTCTTTTTTTTAAATCAACTCTTACATTCCATCTTGGATGAAAGGTGTATTGGCTCCAAGGCAGAAGAGTGGTAAGGGCTAGGCAATGGGGGTCAAGTGACTTGCCCAGGGTCACACAGCTGGAGAGTGTCTGAGGCCAGACTTGAACCTAGGACCTCCCATCTCTAGGCCTGGCTCTCAATCCACTGAGCTACCTAGCTGCCCCCAGCAGGGATATATTCTGATGTGAATGTCAACAATTTAAAAAAGTAATGGCTGGCTCACTTGCTTGCTTGATTGTGATGAATGCCTCTAGTATCAAGAAGAAAGGCTTCAGGGTGCCCCTCATTAAGCACGTACTCTGTTAGCCAAGCTGATGATAGGCTTAGTCTCAAGGTAATCCTGGAGGGTTGCTGGGTCTCACCTTGGTTGGGCTTTTACTATCTTCTTGCTTAAGAAGCCCATCCAAGCAATCCTTCTGCTCTGGAACCCAAAGAGATGGGGCAAACCCTTTGGACTGCCTAGGAATGGAGACCTCTGGATGTCGAGAAACTTAAACAAGAGGAGAAGAAGGATTCAGAGTCCAAGACCAGAAATTCCAGAATTTTCTCAGTTTCCTAGGGCTGTCTGTGCTAAGTCATTTTGACTTCCACTATTTTCTTCAGAACCAAGAGTGATCCCAAATGTCTGAAAGGACTTTGGCCTTTGCATATATAGACATGTTTTTTCTGTCTGACATTTCCTTTCCCCTTGAAGCTGTCCTGCCAGAGGTGCACATTGATTACTATCAATTTTGATAGTCCAAAATGGGCATCAGAAATGTCAAGTTGGGTGGGATAATGTGCCTTTACTTTATCATGCTCTTGGCACCTGGCCCACTGACATTTTAAGCCCTTCTGGTATGATCAGTGTATATACCTCGTCACTTCTCTCAAGTCTTCCTCTGTTGTCTCTTGGTGATATAAAGGCAATCTTTGGTTCTAAGAAGTTATGCCAATGTGGTACAAGCACCAATAGGCATTTTCTTTTCTTTCCTTTTTTAATTTGAAAAATTTTATTTAATTAATTCATTTAGAATATTTCCTCATGGTTACATGATTCATGTTCTTTCCCTTCATTCATGTTCTCCTCCCTCCCCCCTCCCGTAGTCAATAAGCAATTCCACTGGGTTTTCCATGTGTCATTGATCAGAGCCCATTTCCATGTTGTTGATGTTTGCATTAGGATGTTCATTTAGAGTCTCCATCCCCAATCATATCTCCAAAGAACCATGTGATCAAGCAGTTGTTTTTCTTCTGGGTTTCTACTCCCACGGTTCTTCCTCTAGATGTGGAGAGCATCTTTCTCAAGAGTCCCTCAGAACTGTCCTGGATCACTGCATTGCTGCTAGTAGAGAATTCCATTACATACTGATAGGTATTTTCAAGCTGAAAAGGCACATAGGAACCTATATCTAAAGCTAGAAGGGACCCCAGAGGCCACCTAGTCCAATACTTCATCATACAGATGCATAAAGTGGGGTCTAGAGACATTAAGTGGCTTGCCTAAGGCCATGTGAGCAGTAAATGGCAGAGTCAGAATTTGAATCTAGGTCATCTGACTCCAGGTCTAGTACTTTTTCCTTAAGTATGAGTTATATGTCTACAAAGTCAGAGAAGACTCATGAGCTACATTGGTGGAGGGAGGATTCCCCAAATCCTTGAACTATTGAAGTATTTTTCATTTCTGACTAAATGTAACTTTCTCTTTTGGCAAGAAGATTCATTTGATTCTGAGCTCTCTCTCTCCCCTTTGTGCATCCCAGTGGCCATAGATATATTTGGCATACCAAATTGCTAATTGGACTTGATTTTGCAGAAATCTCTTCAAACAGGCCACAAGATCTGTGCTTTTACTCACCAGCAAGTGTATAGGTCATCTGGAAAGATGATAGGATCTTGGTCGGAAAGAATGGTCATCACCTCCCTTGACAGTTGGGCCGAGGTCTAATATTTCTAATACGAATAGCAAAATTCTGCAATATGACAACTAGTCCATGGAAGAAAGGAGTGTCCACAGAGCGCTAGTCCCTTGGGCTTATATTTTTTAGAATAACCAAACATCTTATAATTCTGCATCAACTGGTTTGCATTGGGCCCTTATTTCCTGAATTTTAAAAATAAACAATAAAGGCAGAATCGAGTCCTTAAATCAGGAGAGAAAAAATTTTTTCTTAACCGATCATTTCTTTGCTACCTTCATGTTGCACACCCATTACAAAGATAGTGTCACATTTCTTTCAGTTTGGAGAATTCCAGTTGAATTTTCTCGTTTGGGTTTGCCATCTGGTCTGCTGCTAACAGTCTCAGAGAGTAAGAGGCCATCTGTTAATACTTTTCCAGGAAGCTTTTTATAGAGCAGTGAAGTGGCAAATCTCAAAAACACATTGTAATGACTTATAAGATCTTGGGTATGTGTACAAAAAGACTGGTATTTTATTTCTACCAACAGGATTTTTTCCCAACTACGGGGTATATGGAGAGACAGACAGAGACCGAGACAGAGAGACAGAAAGATGGAGAGAGAAAGCGCAAAGAAAATTAAATATGGCCTATTCATATGTAAAATACTTACCTTTAAGTACATATATGGCAGGACTAGAGGGTTAACAAGTGAATCACTTTATGGCATTTAAAATATGGCAGACTTCAGGAGGGAAGGAGATACCTGGGACCTCTAATGTAACAAAGAAACAAATTTAAAAATAAATAAATAAAAGGAGAAAAAATTATTGCAATCTTTAGCTCTCTTTCAATGAGGACACCGGTAAAATGGGTTTTCAGGAATTTGAAGGGTTGTCACATGAAAGAAGACCATGCCTGCTTTTTTCCTGCACAATCCCAGAGGACAGATGAAGGCCAATGGGAAAAAGTTACAGGGAGGCAGATTTTAGCTCATTATAAGGGAGAACTTCCTACTAAGACTGCTAAACAATGAAATAGGATACTTTACCAGATAGTGAGTTCCCTATCACTGGAGAAGTTTTAGCTGAGTCTAGAAAACTTATCAGTAGGGACCTTATTGAAGAGATTTATACCTTATGTGTAGTGGTTGGGGTACTGGTTTTGGATTTAAGAAGACATGCTTTGAATCTGGTCTCAGACATTGCTTAAATAGCGGCTAGGGGGTATAGTGGATAAAAGAACTGGGCCCAGAGCAAAGAAGACCTGAGTTCAAATCTAGCCCCAGTAACTTCCTATTTGTATGACTGGGCAAGTCACTTAACCTCTGCCTGCCTCAGGTTCCTCACCTACAAAATGAGAGAAATAATAATAATACTTATCTCCCAGGTTTATTGTAAGGACTAGATAAGAGAGTACATGTATCTTAAAGCACTACAGAGTACATCATATAAGTTATAAACACTTGGTAAATTTTTAATGGATTATTATTATTATTCTAGTGATTAGATTGTTAAAAAATCACACATTAAAAAACAAGCAAAAATTCATCAAGTAGAGAATAGAGACTCATTGATCGAAAGCTGGAAGGGTGCTTAAGGGTATGTAAAATGTTTTTATCTTATTTTTTCTCAATTATGTGTAAAAGCAGCTTTTAACATTCCTTTTAAAATAATTTTTGTGTTCCAAATTTCTTCCCTTCTCCTTAAGAAGGCAAGCACTTTGATATGGATTATACTTGTTCAGTCATGCAAAACATATTTCCATATTCGTCATATTGCAAAAGAGAACGGACAAAAAAGATGAAAAAGAAAGTTAAAAAGTATGCTTTGATCTACTTTTATATTCCATTAATTCTTTCTCTGGAGGTGAATTGCATTTTTCATCATAAGTCCTTTAGAATTGTCTTGGATCTTGATATTGCTGTGAATAGCTAAGTCATTTACAGTTGATCACCATACAACCTTTTCCTTTTTCTTTGATTTCCTTGAGATGCAGACTTAGTAATGGTATTGTTGGATAAAAGGTATGCACATTTTATAGTCCTTTGGGTATAGTTCCAAACTATGGAATGGTCAGATCTGTTCACAACTCTACCAACTATTAGGGTCCCAATTTTTCTAAATTCCCTCCAGCATTTGTTGTTTTCATTTTCTGATAGGTGTGAGTTATTACCTCAGAGTTCTTTTAATATGCCTTTCTCTAACCAATAGTGATTTAGAGAATTTTTCATATGACAATAGATAGTTTTGTTTTCTTTGTCTGAAAACTAGCTGTTCATGTCCTTTGACCATTTATCAACTGGGGAATGACTCATATTCTTATAAATTGACTCATTTCTTTATATATTTGAGAAATGTCTTTATCAGAGAAACTTGCTGTAAAATTCTCCACCTCACACCCAGTTTTCTGCTTTCCTTCTAATCTTGGTTGCATTGATTTTGTTTGTGCAAAAAAACATTTTAATTTATTTTAATTAGAATTCCTTTTTACATGTTGTAATACTCTCTATCTTTTGTTTGGTCAATAGATTCTGCCCTTATCCATAGATCTGACAGAGAAAATATTCCATGCTTCCTTAATTTGTTATGTCACCCTTTATGTCTCCATCATGTCATTATTTTGACCTTTTCTTGGTATTCAGTTTTCTGTTATTTTCTGTTAATAAATAATAATATATTATTATAATATATATTATATAAAATAATAAAAAATAATAAATAAACAGAAATAACAGTATTTCTGTTAAATTGATTTCCAGTTTTCTCAGCATTTTTTTCAGAGAGTAAATTCTTTCTCCCAAAGCATGAATCTTTGTATTTATCAAACATTTACTACTATGTATTGTGAACCTAATCTATTCTACTTCTCCACCATTCAATTTTTTAAACCAATTACCATATCTTTTGGTGATTACCACTTTGAAATACAGCTTGAGATCTTGTTTGGCTACGTCACCTTCATTCACCTTTTTTTCCCATTGATTTCCTTAATATTCTTGACCTTTGTCTTTCCAGATGAATTTTGTTACTATTTTAGAGTATTATGGTATTTTTATTTTTTCATAAAATAATATTATTATATTTTATAGTGCTATAAAATAATTTTGGTAGTTTGGTTGGCATGGTAGTGAATAAGTAAATTAATTCAGGTAGAATTGTCATCTTTATTGTGTTACTTTGACTTATCTATGAATATTTCTAAAATTGTTTAGATCTGAGTATTTCTGTAAAAAAAAGTTTACTGATAATTATGTTTATATAGTTCTTCAGTTTGACTTGGCAGGTAAGCTCCTAAGTATTTTATTTTGTCTACAGTTATTTTAAATAGAATTTATCTCTTTATATCTTGCTGTTGGGCTCTGTTGGTAATATATAGAAATGCTGATGATTTTTGTGGTTTTATTTTCTATCCTGCGACTTTGCTGAAATTAAGTATTTCATCTAGTTTTTTAGTTTGTTCTTCAGGATTCTCTAAGTATACCATCATATTGTCTGCAAAGAATGATAGTTTTGTTTTCTCATTGCCTATTCCAATACCTTCAATTTCTTCTCCTATTTCAATAGCTAGAATTTCTAGTATGATAGTGAATAATAGTGGTTCTAATAAGTATCCTTGCTTCATTCTCAACTTATTAGGAAGGCTTCTAGCTTATTTTCATTACAGATGCTTATTGGTGGTTATAGATAGATACTACTTATTTTAGGGAAAGCTCCATTTATTCCTATGCTTTCTAGAGTTTTTAATATAAATGTATATCATCAAAAACCTTTTTTGCATCTTTTGAGATAATCACATAATTTGAATTTGAATTCTATTTATTTAATTTTATTTAATTGATTAATTTAGAGCATTTTCCCAGGATTACAAAAATCATATTCTTTCCCTCCCCTCCCCCCAACCCTTCCCATATCCGACACAAAATTCTACTGGGTTTTACGTGTGTCTTTGGTCAAGACCTATTTCCATATTATTGATATTTGCACTTGGGTGATCATTTAGGGTTTATAACACCAATCATATTCCCATTGACACATGTGATCAAGCAGTTGTTTTTCTTCTGTGCTCCTAATCCCACAGCTTTTCCTCTGAATGTGAATAGTGTTCTTTCTCATAAGTCCTTCATAAATGTCCAGGATCATTGCATTGCTGCTAGTAGAGAAATCCATTACGTTCGATTGTACCACAGTGTATCAGTCTCTGTGTACAATGTTCTGGTTCTGTTCCTTTCACTCTGCATCAGTTCCTGTAGGTCATACCAGTTCACATGGAATCCCTCCAGTTCATTGTTTCTTTGAGCACAATAGTATTCCATCAGCAACAGATACCACAATTCGTTCAGCCATTCCCCAACTGGAGGGCATCCCCTCATTTTCCAATTTTTTGCCACCACAAAGAGCACAGCTATGAATATTCTTGTACAAGTATTTTTCCTTATTATCTCTTTGGAGTACAAACCAGCAGTGCTATGGCTGGATCAAAGGGTAGGCAGTCTTTTAGTGCTCTTTGGACATAGTTCCAAATTGGTTTCCAGAATGGTTGGATCAATTCACAACTCTACCAGCAATGCATTAATGTCCCGACTTTGCCACATCCTCTCCAGCATTCATTACTTTCCTTTGCTGTCATGTTGAACAATCTGCTAGGTATGAGGTGATACCTCAGAGTTGTTTTGATTTGCATCTCTCTGATTATAAGAGATCAAGAACACTTTTTCATGTGCTTATTTATAGTCTTGATTTCTTTAACTGAAAATTGCCTATTCATGTCCCTTGCCTATTTTTCAATTGGAGAATGGCTTGATTTTTTGTACAACTGGTTTAGCTTTTATAGATTTGAATAATTAGACCTTTGTCAGAGGTTTTTGTTATGAAGATTGTTTCCCAATTTGTTTCTTTCCTTCTAATTTTAGTTACATTGGTTTTGTTTGTACAAAAACTTTTTAATTTGATGTAATAAAAATGATGTATTTAAAAAGAATTAGGAAAAAAATAAAGTGTAAACCCAATCATGCCATTCTTCCACTCAATAAAATCTAGTGGAAATACCAAAAAAAAGATGTATTTTACATTTTGTGATATTCTCTATCTCTTGCATGGTCTTAATTCTGGTCTTTAAGGACTGGTTTTCCACTATAATCTTTTTATTTTCTGCTATAATCTTTTAATTTTTCTTTTCAGTTTGGTCTCTTCTGCTTTTCATGGCTTCCAGATGTTTAATTTTTGTCTCTAATTCATTTATCATTTCATTTGATTTCTGGGCTGCTTTCTCCAATTGGCAGTTCCTGTCTTTTAAACTGTTATTTTCTTTTTGAACTATTTCCCATTTTTCTTGCCAATATTCTTCCATCTGTTTGATAATCTCTGATTTCAATTCTTCAAGAGCCTGTGGCCAATTTCCATCGTTTTTTGGATGGTTTGGATGCATTAATTTGAAGGTCCTCTTCTGTGATTTCCTCTGTCGTCTGGATTTTTCCTCCATAAAAACTATCCAGGGTCAAAGCCTTCTTCTTATTCTTCTTGGTGTTGGGAAGTTGATTTTTTGCCTTTTTTGCTGATTTTTCCTTCCCTTTCCAGTCAGAAGGCTGAGTGAGGAGGGTAGGCTCTCTGTGCATGGAGCTAAGGATTGAGGCTTTTGCCTGAGGTCACCTCTGAAGACTCTGGGGCTTCTACTGTTTGGAGCCCTTCTCTGCTCTATCTTCACGTCCAAGGTATGCAGTCTTCTGCCTGTTGGGATCTCAAGTCTAGCTGCTCTCAGGGGTAGGCCTTTGGTAGTCTTAGTCTGCTGCCAAGGACCTTAGAGGTACCCCTGGCTCACTCACTGATTCTAAAGCACGCTGGCTCTGAATCTAGTGCACTGGCTCCTTAGGTGGGGTGGGGGAGGGTAGATTAGCCTGTGTTTTGGTGGAAGCTATTTCACTTCCTTATAGAGTGGAAATGCCCAAATCCCATGTACCTTCAATGCTGCACCCTACTGTGAAATCCCTTTGTTTATATGAATTTTGGTTGTTTTTTTTTTTTGAGGTAGTCTATATCAGTAGGCATTGAGGAGAGGTAGATTCTTGTGTCTAAGCTGCAACCATGTTTACCCAGAAGTCCCCAATCATATGATTTTTTGTTGTTTTGTTATTGAAATAGCTAATTATGCTGATAGTTTTCCTGAGTTCTGCATTCCTGGCATAAATCTCATCTGGTCAGTGTCTTTGTAATATATTGCTATAATTTTTTTTGCTAGTTTTTTTTTATTTATTATTTTTGCAGCAACATTCGTTAGGGAACCATCTACAATTTTCTTTCTCTGTTTTTGGTCTTCCTGGTTTAGGTATCAGTACCATATTTGTTTCATAGAAGCAATTTCGTAGGAATCTCTCTTTTCCTATTTTTCCAAATAGTTTATATGGTATTGGAATTAATCACTTATTAAATATTTGGTAGAATTCACTTGTGAATCCATCTGGTCCTGGGAATTTCTTCTGAGGGATATCATTTATGGCTTGTTCAATTTCTAAGAGAGAATCATTAAAATTTTTTATTTCCCTTTCTGTTAATCTGGGCAGCTTATATTTTGTAAATATTAATCCATGTCACTTAGGTTTTTATATTTGTTGGCATATTATTGTACAAAAAAAGCTCCTGATTGCCTTAATTTCTTCTTTATTTGATGGTAAATTCACCCTTTTCATTTTTGATACTGGTATTTTTATTTTTTTTCCTTCCTTAAAACATAAATTATTCAATTTATTTTATTTTTTTAAATAGCCTCTAGTTTTATTTATAAGTTCAATGGTCTTCATACTGTCTATTTTATTCATCTTTCTTTTGTTTTTCAGGATTTCCAATTTGATGTTTAATTGGGAATTTAAAATTTGTTCTTTTGTTCTTTTTTGAGTTGCATGCTTAATTCATTGATCTGTTCTTTCTCCATTTTATTGATGCAAACATTTAGAAATACAAAATTTCCCCTAAGTATTATTTTCGCCACATCTCATAAATTGTATATGTTTCTCATTGTTATCATTTCCTTTGATTAAATTGTCTCTATGGCCTCTTACTGCATGTCATTTTTATTGCATTATGGTCTGCAAAAGGATGCATTTAATATTTGTTTTTCTGCATTTGGCTATGAGGTTTTTATGCCCTAATACATGGTCAGTTTTTGTGAAGGTGCTATGTACAATTGAGAAAAAAGTTCTTTCTTATTCATTTTTTGGTTAGATTTGTCTAATTTTGAGATAGGATACTTCAAGTACCCCACTAGTATAGTTTTACTGTCAATTTCCTCATATAACTCATTTGTCTGTTTACATTTGAGTTCTTCTCTTTAATGGATTTTTGTGCCTTTTACCATTTGACCAATTCTACCTTTTAAACTGTTTTCTTCAATATTTTTGTGCCCCTTTTACCAACCTGTTAACTTTTTTTCATTATTTTCTTTTATCACTCTCACTTTTTTTACAATTTTTCCTCTACCTCTTTTATTTGATTTTTAATATACCTTTTTTAAAAAATATATTTTATTTGATCATTTCCAAGCATTATTCGTTAAAGACATAGATCATTTTCTTTTCCTCCCCCCCACCCCCCATAGCCGACGCGTAAGTCCACTGGGCATTAGATGTTTTCTTGATTTGAACCCATTGCTTTGTTGATAGTATTTGCATTAGAGTGTTCATTTAGAGTCTCTCCTCTGTCATGTCCCCTCAACCTCTGTATTCAGGCAGTTGCTTTTTCTCGGTGTTTCCACTCCCATAGTTTATCCTTTGCTTATGAATGGTGTTTTTTTCTCCTGGATCCCTGCAAGTTGTTCAGGGACATTTAATATACCTTTTAAGTTCTTTCAGGAATTCTTTTTTTGGGCTTATGTCCTGTTAACATTTTTCTTTGAGGCTTTTCCCATAACTTTGATTGTGTTGTCATCTTCTGGATTTATATCTTGATCTTCCCTGTCCCTATAGTATCTTTTTATGGTGGTTTTTTTTTGTTATTTTCTAATTTTTTTCAATACTATTTCTTGACTTTGAACTTTATGTTTAACTTGGGCTCTGCTTCTGGGGTGGAAGAGGCACAGTTCCAAGTTTCAGTTTTTATGCTGCTTCAGAGCTAATTGAGGGTCTGAACGTTTTCAGTACTTCCAAGGTGATACGATCTAAGGAGTGATATGGTTGCCATTCTCTTAGTCTGTGCTCTGGCCAGAGAGCCTCCATAAACACTCTTCTATGCCTAGGGAACCATGACCAGGCTCTCTGATCACCAGTGGCCATAAGTGCTCTTGTTCCCTGTGGCCCAGTAAGAGTAGCTTGGGCCCCACTCTCATATGGTCACAAGCAATCATGCTCCTCTCCACCCTAGTCTTGAGACAAGGACCCTGTTCTCCCATTAGTGACCCTAAACACTTCTTTTCATTCTGAAACTGTGACCAGGGTTATTAATCCCCCAGGGCTACATGCACTAGTATACTAGTGTTCCTTTTGGTCCTGTAACTGACTTGGAACTGGCTATGGGCAATGCAACAGGATGCTGCACCCAGCACCAACAAAAACGGGTCTTCTGTAATTTCCTTCTTTTTAAAAAGAAACCCTTACCTTCCATCTTATGGATACTATGTATTGGTTCCAAGGCAAATGCAATTTAGATTTGGATTTTTCAGGTTCCAATTAATTTTTAATCTTTGTCTCTATGGCCCCTTACTGCATGTAATTTTTATTGCATTATGGTTTGAAAAGGCAAAAAAAATCCAAAATCATCCAAGGCAAAAAAGGAGTGATAAAGACTAGGCAAGTGACTTGCCTAGGGTCACATAGCTAGGAAGTGTTTAAATCCAGATTTGAACCCAGGACTTCTTGTCTTTAGGCCTGGCTCTCAATTCACTTAGCCACCTAGCCACCCCCTTCCCTTTAATTTCCTTCTGGTTGCTTGTCCAAAGTCCTTTATGGTTTGTGGGCTAAGAGATTTCAAAGTTTCTGTCACTAAGGCAAGGCCTTGGGTATCTACACTGTGCTCTCAGGGCTGACTACCACCCCAGTGAGACCAACCTTTCCTGCTGACCTCTTAATTTGTTTTGGGATGGAAAATCATTGCACCTTGACCTTTTCTTGTTTCTGCTGCTCCAGAATTCATTTTGAGGTGTTATTTTAAAGTTGTTTGGAGGGGAATTTGGGAGAGTTTGGGTGAGTTTCTGTTACTTTGCCATCTTGGCTCCTAAAAGTTATCCAGACTATCTTCCTCATTTGATAGATGGAGCAACTGATATTCAGACAGGTTATACAGTTCGTCCAAGATCTTATACATAGTAAATGGTGGAGTTGAGTTTTGAACTCAGGGCCTGTCACTTCAAATCCAGTGCTGAATTCACTATCTCCAACAGTTTAATAGCATTCCCCATCCCCTCTCTGCTTGAACCCTTTCTTATTGTAATGTAATAATCTTACCGATACAGAGGAACACTGTCTTCTCTAAACTTTGTATTTCCCTCAGCTCGTAACCTAGACTCTTTACATGGTAGGCAGTTGCTTAATAAGTGTTTATTGAGCTGGATTTGTTTCTCAAATATTTTCTAATTTGCAATTCCGATGAACTGCCCTGAAACATACCTTCCTATTGACTGGTCTATAAGATATTTACATTGATTTTTTTCTGAAGTCATTATTTTTTAAGTGATTAGACAGAACTTCTCTGAATAGCCTTGGACCAATCCTTCTTTGAATCTGCATCCAATATACGTGATGAATCTCTTCGGGAGACTATCTGAAAATCAACTCAATATTGCTTCTTTCAAAAGATGTCTACCACAGGATGGTTTCGAATCATAGAAATCATATTTTCTTTTTATATCACATCATTCCAAGATCTATTGCTTTTTTCAGATTCCTGCACCTAGCAGGTCCCCAGTACATTCTAAAAATAATTTCTTGTTGAATTTGTGCTGTAAGCCAATAGCTGATTTATTGATGTTTCAACATAAAGTTTAAAATAATAGTTGATGAGCAATTTTGACAAGATTGTTGCTAAGGTGCCCCTTAGGAACAGTGGTGGGGCTCCCAGCTCTTGTTGATAATAAGTGTCAATCACTGATTGCTTTAGTCATCAGGTGAAAATGGTTTGAGATGAACAGGAACTGAAAAGTCATTCTGTCCTTGTAAAGCAGTAGTCTTTGTGAGACTGTTCAACTTGGGAATTGGCTGTCTTTGAATGGCTTGGGGTACGCTTTTATTTCAAAGTAGCTTGGGAACAGCCCTTGAGAAGTCTACAGAAAGATTTCTAAGTAGACATTAGAACACAATTTTGGACGAATATCTCTAAAAAGTGGGCTGCCAACTTAGTGAATGGATTTAGGCTTCTTAAAAGTCTCTTAAGATGATATTTACTGAACTGAATTTGTTTCTTAAGCATTTTCTAATTTGAAATTCGGATGAACTGCCCTAAACTATACCTGCTCATTGGCGTTGGGTCTATTAATGATGGGTCGAGTCAGAGTTCCCTTCCAATTTACCAATAAACACTAGAGGGGTCCCTTCTATGTAAAAGACCCTGAACTAGGGGATGGGAGGGCAGAGAATGTATAGGACATGGCTCCTCTTTTCAAAAGTGATGGTCAAGATGGAGAGACAAGACATGGACACAGAAATATAAGTATTATGATAAGGCAATGTATACCAGTTGCCAAGGAATGGAACAAATAGGAAATGCTGGGGCATTTAGGAAGCCAGAGCAGTTACTGAAGGCTGTGGCTGTCAGGGAAGGCTTTATGGAGGAAATGAGATTTGGGTTGAGACTTCAAGAAAGGCTAGAACTTCTGACTAATAACCTGTTTGTATGTGTTAATGAGTGAAGATCAGTCAGTACATATGCCCTCAGATTCTGTGGAGAACTGAAGGGAACAGGGACTCTGTCATGTTTTCAGCTAGCCACTGAGGCCATAGATCATTTCATCCTTGGCCCTACCTCTAAGTGGGACCATACTTCAACTGTCACAGGCACAGTTGTTGACCCTGCTCTTACTCTTTTTTTTTCCATTTGAATAAGTTTATTCAGTCAATTTAGAACATTATTCCTTGGTTACAATAATCACATTGTTTCCCTCCCTCCCCTCCATCCACGCTTCCTGCAGCCAAGGAGCAATTTCATTGGGTATTACTTGTGTGCCTTGATCAGAACCCATTTCCATGTTGTTGATCTTTGCACTAGGATGTTCATTCAGAGTCTCCATCCCCAACATATCCCCTCGATCCATGTAATCAAGCAGTTGTTTTTCCTCTGTGTTTCTGCTCCCACACTGTTTCCTCTGAATGTGGATAGTGCTCTTTCCCATAGATTCCTCCAAGTTGTTCAGGATCACTGCATTGCCACTAATGGAGAAGTCCATTACATTCAATTGTACCACAGCGTATCAGTTTCTGTATGCCCTGTTTGCAATGATTAAGTTTTTCTACTCTTCTTTTGAACACCCGATTGATACCTTTCTTGCCGTTATTAGATCTATTTTTTCTCATTCTATCTTCATGGAATGTGGGGTAGTAGTTGATCATCTGTCCCTTAAAATGACAGTTCACAGATTATTTATTTATGAAATTTCTTTTTATTAATGAACATTTACTTATGAAAATGTTTTTTTTCAAGGGCCAGGGCCGGGATCAGGTAAAGACCACTCCTGAGTAAAGGCTAGGGTGTAGATGGTAATCCTCCCCTGACTGAACACATATAGGTCTGAGGAGGCTTTATGCAGAGTGAGGTCAAGTGCTCTGTGCAACCATTCTGAATCCAGGGGCAGGAGGCAGAATTAAGGAAAGAAGCAAGGTCAAAGTCAGAGACGTGCAAGATTGAAGCAAACTCTGGCTTCCAAGTTGCATGGGTTTAATGTTGGGGAATAGATGAACGGTAAAGTTAGAGAAGCTATATCTATATAAACTTGTCACCGCAAAGCATCATGGACATGTGAGTATTAAGGCATTGAGCCAGCTGTCCTATTTCTCCCAATTTGCCCAACTCCCTGTTAGCTGGGGAAACTCCTTGTCATCTCCCTGCCTTTATTTGCTTTCATGGAATCTGTGGGGCATTGGCTCTGCCACACTCTTGTCAACCAGTGTGCTCTGTGCCACTCCCACCTTCATCAGTTTCCAAGGGATTTATGGGGCAAAGCATAGCAGCCCAATACATAAGACTTCTCAGGGATGCAGACAGCACCGAGAAATACAAACATTGATAATACATAGGGAAAGCCATCCTGGCAACTCTAAGGCTCTGTCAAAACTGGATTCCATATGATTCTTTTGTTTTTCCTTCTTCCATTATAATACATTTTATTTCCACTATATAAGGGAAAGCTTAAGGAACACAAATCAAGAGCCCTAAGCATGGGGGAGAAGCTAAGATCCTGTTGGGATATTTTCTTCCTTGATTTTGGCCTACATTTTGAATCCTAGTGCTGCCATATTGCTCGAATTGTTGAAGAAAGATTTCTTAATGGAGCAGTTCAAAAGTAGACTGGAGGCTGCCTTGGGGAGGCTGTGAGCTCCCTTTCATTGGAGTTCTTCATACAGAGGCTGGTTGCTCGCTTGTGAACAGTGATAGAAAGGGGATTCTGGCTTAGGTAGCAGTTGGTTTTGATGATCTCTGAGGTCCTTTCTAGCACAAAGATTCTGTTATTCTGTGACTGTGCTGACCTGTTTCTCTAGATTCCCAATATCACTTCTTCCTCTGGCCCCTATTCTGTTAATGTCTTATGAAAATGGACCCTTTTGACACATCCTGTACTGCTCAGGGCCCCAACACAGAGGCCATTGGAAAGGAGGAGGAGGCAAGGAATAAGCATTTCTATAGTGCCTGCTATGCACCATGTACTGTGCTATGAGCTTTACAAATATCTTGTCTGATTTTCCTAATGATCCTGAGAGGTAGGTGCTATTATTATTTACATTTTACAACTGAGGAAGCTGAGGCAAACAGAGGCTCAGTGTAAGTATTTGAGGCTAGATTTGAACTCAGGGCTTCTTGACTCCTGATCCGTCACTCTCCATTGCTCCAACTAGCTATCTACTTCTAAAAAAAATAACAAGTGATTAAATGGTCACTAAGGTGCCTCTGAAGTCTATACCATGGATCCTATATCTAGAGCTGGAAGGGATCTCAGAGGTCACCTAAATTTACCATTTTACAGATGAAGAAATTGAGGCCCAGAAAGGCAAAGTGACTTGTCCAAGGCCATCAAAGGCAGAATTTGAACTCAGGCCTTTTGACTCCAGTACCTATGTTCTTTCCTCTGCACCATATCTGGATGAATAGATTTTTTAACTGGTGGCTCATATCACACCCATGATTTGGAAATAATATTCCACAAATGATCTAATGTACCTGCTTTTGATCAGCAAAAAGGACTGTCATCAAGCTCTGTGCTTTTCAGATGGAAATTCTGTCTAAATGATATGAACATGATGAGTGCACCCAAAAAGAGAATGAGAGAGGGAGGAAAGGAGCCTCTAAATTTGTACCATTCAGCTGTTATTCCCATTTGACATTTCATTTTCTTCTGTTGGGGCAGCCTGGCATGTCCGATCAGGCAGTTTTCAGCTGCTCAGAAAAAGTATGCAAAAGCCTTTGTTCATCAGGGAAGAATTTTCCCCTTTCCGCCGAGAGTAATAGCCAAGGACTGGGCCAGTGACACATTCCAAAGACTGATTGTATTTCCTTGTGACCGGCTGGCCACATGATGGGACTCTGCTCTGCCTGGGGAATCTCTGTGACTTAGAGGTGGAGCAAGGCTCAGACCCAGCAACGATAAGGCGCTGGCTAATTCTTGTGATCATTTTTCACGATAGTAACGGACTCAAAGGTGAAAAAAGAAGGCAGTTCTTCTCAGTGAGGCAGCTGCCTTGTTCATTCTCCATGAAATGGCAAAACCCAGAATATTAAGCAGTGCTTTTGACTAGAGCACAGGCTGCTAGAGCGAGCTATTAAAATATTATTGATATCTTTTGTTTTTACATTAGCTACTATTTCCCAGGATTGCGTTCACCTTTCTCCCTCTCTGAGAGCCCCTTCCTACAGTGATAAAAGGGGGGAGAGCACCTCTGTAAAAGTTACACATATTCTCAATGAGTTATTCCTTGCCTTCAGTAGTCTACATCCAGAGTTCCCCAGCTTTGCCAAGAAGGTGGAGGGAGGGAAGGGAGATAGAGCTTGTCTTCTTGGGCCTCTTCTTTACGGCCACGTTTCATCCTTCTAATTTCCCTGAATTCAGTCTGGATTGTTTCGGTGTAGCTGCTCATCACGTCCATTGCTTTCTTAGGTTTGTCTACTTCTCTAGGCATCACTTCATGAGGCTTCTCTGTATTCTTCATATTCAACATATTTTACAGCACGGTAATAGTTCATTCCATGCATGGAGCATAATTGGTTTCCAGGAGTTTTTCATCTTTTGTGGTGTCAAGGACACCTTTGGAGTCCTGGGGAAGCCCATGGACTCCTTAGAATCGTGTTTTTAAGTATACAAAATAAAATACGTAGGATTACCAAGGAAAGCAATTATATTAAAATACAGTTATCAAAATATATGAAAATAGGGGTAGCTAGATGACTTAGTGGATTGAAAGCCAGGTCTAGATACAGGAGGTCCTGGGTTCAAATCTGTCCTCAGATACTTTCTAGCTGTGTGACCCCAGACAAGTCACTTAACTCTGCCTCAGTTTCCTCATCTGTCAAATGAGCTGGACAAGGAAATGGCAAACCACTCTGGTATCTCTGCCAAGAAAACCCCAAATAGTGGCAGCTGGGTGACTCAGTGGATTGAGAGCCAGGCCTAGAGACAAGAGGTCCTGGATTCCAATCTGGTCTCAGACACTTTCTAGCTAGGTGACCCTGGGCAAATCATTTAACCCCCATTGCCCAACCCTTACCACTTTTCTGCCTTGGAACCAATATATAGTATTGATTCTAGGGCGAAAGGTGAGGGATTAGGGAAAAAAAAGAGGACATGGGTTCAAACTTAACCTCTGTGAGGTACTATCTGTATAGCTGGGGCAAATGATTTCTTTTCGGGCCTCAGTTTCCATCCTCCTCAAAATGAGAGGGTTGGACTAGATGGCCACCAAGGTCCCTTCCAACTCTAGGCCTATAAGTCCTGTGATGTAGGTACTATTATCCCTCTTTATGGATGAGGACACTGAGACAGAGCAGTTCTGTGATTTATCTAGGGTTGTACAGTTAACAGTGTACACCTCTGACCCAGAACAGAAGAGCCAGGACCTCCAATTCAGAGTCAATAAACTATAGGAGTCAGGGCTCGTGTCTCAGACCAATGGGGTTAGGGTCAAATTAAGGCAGATCTCTGACCCGGAATAAATAAATAAATCAGAGAAATTAAAGTTTATAAATTGCATCTTCAATTGGACAGGACCAGGGGATGTGTTCATTGAGACATCCCAGATACTACATATGGGTCCCAGAATGCCCATAGCCCATCCCAGCATAAGGGCTTTTAAGCTAGAAATGACAAAGGAGGGGGAAGAGGGGGGCACACAGAGCAGGGCAAATGACATCATGGGATTACGTACAAAATTATTGGTTTAAAGAGTTGGGACACAGAGACCAACATGATTGGTTAGAAGTTTGGTGACTGACGGTTAGCAACAAACACCGTCCTCCCCAAAGGACTTAAGAAAAGCTCATTGTTAGAGTTCAGGTGCAAGATAATGGCCCAGGCTTTGAAATAGCAAACCAGACATCCTTGAAGGATAGTTTGGTGGCTAAAGATAACAAGCCCAATAACTCCCTTTCTTTCACCAAGTCCTTGAGGCCGGAGAGCTGGACTTCTAAACTTAACCCATTGTAGACCAGCTGACTTCTGAACTAAGTTTGGAAACCAAGATCATGACTTAAGCAATGCCAAAAAATGGCCAAGAGAAAAGCCTTGGTCCTTAGCTCAGGCCTGGTTACTGAATCGTCAGTCCAAAGTCTCTTCTAAAAAAAGGGAATTCTGCTAGAAGAGTGCCAGGATTAAGGTCATTTCCACAAAAGCCAACGGGGCAGAATTCAAAGCCCTGTCTTGAATAATTACTTGGTCATAAATAATTTAGTCAAACAAGAAAAAAGTCAAAGTCAAATGGGAAAATAGAGATTAGCTTCTGTGAAGAACAGGTCCTGACAAGATGGTGGACTCCTCTCATAAGCCTGTAAAAAGAAGTAAAAAGAAAAGAAAAGAAAAGAAAAATATTTTGAGTTGTTTCGTGTTCTCAGCTGAAGCTCCTTTTCCCCACATGCGTGTCAACAGGACAGGGTGACAAGGAACACAGGATAGCTTAGTCCTTTAAGAAACTAATGGGTGAAGTTGCTTTACTTTGATTGGTTCAAACCCAGGTTGGGGTTGGAAATGGAGTCCTGATTAGATGCCTCTAGTAGGTAGATTGTAACTCTCTAGTAACTGGCCAATGGTGGACAAGGGGAGGGACTAACTGGTGTTAGGGACTAGGGTAAAAGGGAGCCTGCATGTTCCTATTTCTTGTGCCTGCTGGAAGACTGGCTCATGTGTAGCCATTCTCATAGCACATTAACGCTGAGTTCAAGATTCTTTTGAATAGGTGGTTGTTCTTCTTAGCTTCTCTTTTGAGGAGTTAGGGCTAAAATGCCCAATGGCCACTGGTGTGTGTGAGTACATGAAGGGTCATTGTGGGGGGAAGCATGAGAATGGATCCTTTGCTAAAAATCATGGCGCTGGTCATGAAGGAGATGAACCAGAGGCTGTTGAGTGCCTCACTTACAGTGCATCCTCCCTGCTGCTCCCTGTCTCTTGGTGGACTTGAAATGAGACCGGAAATGAGAGACAAATTGGTTCCATGTGAGTGTGATGGGCCGCTGTGGAGGAGACCCAATAAGTGGGGGACCCTCTTGGAAAAGTCCAGCTGCTGGCCAGTGCTGGTGAGAAGATCTCCGGTAGTACCTGCTTCCTGTTTGTGGACACTTATGGCTAAGGAGGAAATGAGAACCAAAATGGTGCATGTGAATGAGTATGTGTATGCATGTGTGTGTGTGTGAGAAAGAGAGAGACTGTGGGAGGGAAACACCAGCAGTGTTCCAAGTGCCGCTATAGTGCCTGCTGAGGTGGCTCCAATCAGCTGCTGAGAAAGGGTGTAGAAACCACAGGAAAATTTTGAAACTGGGAGACTTTTAGTTCCTTGAGATAGACTGAAGGCGGCTGAGTGTCTCACACATAGTATGTGCTCTCTGAGTGTTTGTGAAGTTGAAGTGAGAAAGCAAAACATTTCGTGACTGAGGCAGAAACAAGAGACAAAATGGCCACAAGAAAGTGCCTCTTGCAATCCTTCTCATTGCTCCTCAGACCTCTCATGGCTCCCTGTCCCCTCACTTCCTTAAGTGACAACCTTGCTTCATATTTTTAACCCCTCACATTCCATCTTACAATCAATATTGTGTATTGGTTTCAAGGCAGAAGAGTGGTAAGGGCTGGTCAATGGGGGTGAAGTGACTTGCCCAGGGTCATACAGTTAGGAAGTGTCTGAGGCCAGATTTGAACCCAGGACCTCTCATCTCTCACCAAGTCACCCTATCTTCTCCAATAGATTGCCCTGTCCATCGTTCCCATTATTTCACTTATTTTCAATGTCCTTCTCTATGGCCTCATTTTCTACTTCCTACAAACATACCTTCGTCTCCCTCATTCTTAAAAAACCCTCATTTGACCCTTCCATCTCTGTTTACTATCATTATAAATCTCTTCTGACCTTTATAGCTAAAATCCTCAAAAAGGCCATCTGTAAAAGGTGCCTTCATTTTCTTTCCTCTCACCTTCTTCTTAACCCCTTACAGTCTGGCTTCCAGTCATACATTCCTCTGAACTGCTCTCTCCAGAGTTACTAAAGATTTTAGCTGCCAATTCCAATGGCCTTTCTGATTTCTCTGCAGCCTTTGACACTGTCGATCATTCTCACCAACTTGGTACTCGACTTTCTAGGTTATTAAGACAACACTCTCCTCTGGTTCTCCTCCCATCTATCTGACCTTTCCTTCTCTGTCTCTTTTACTGGATTCTATTCCAGATCGCACCCTCCAACTCATGTTCCACTGTAAAAATAGACTTGAATCCAGGACTTCAATCCCCAGAAATCCTTGCTCCACTTCCCCAGAATGCCCTCTAATCTCACTGAATTCTCACCTGGGTCGAGAGCAAGATGGGGTATTTAAACTTGGTTGTGAATAGGCTCGGTCTCTTTTGGACTTCCGTTTTGAAGCAGATGTGTCTCTTTCATGATGTGAGGTTATATTGTCTAGGCCTCTCTGGCCTAGGCATGTGCTTTCTTATTCTATATTTTCTTTAATCCTTAACCTTTAATAAACCTCATAAAAATATAATACTCCTTGCAGAGAGAAACTAATTTCTACCTGCCTCAGTTTCCCTAAATTTTAATCTTTATACCACAGAGTTCTGTCCTGGTCCCTCTTTACTTCTCCCTCTATATTATGTCTCTTGGTGATCTCATTAATGAGCTCCCATGGCTTTAATTACAATCTCTATGCTGATGATTCTTAGATCTACCTGACCCATTCTAAATGTCCCTACTGACATCCAATCTCACATCTTCAAATATCTTTTAGACATTTTGAACTGGATGGCCAGTAGTTCTCTTATGCTCAGTATGCCCAAAACAGAACTCATTATCTTTCCTCCTATGCCCTCCCCCTCCTACTATGCAGGGCAAACACTCTCTTCCATATACCTTAGGCTAGAAACCCAGGAGTCCTTCTGGACTCTTCATTCTTTATCACCCTCCATATCCACCTTATACTTTGGTTATTGCAATAACCTGCTGGTATGTCAACCTTTCTCCATTTCAAACTATCCTCCATTCAGTCACTAAAGTGATTTTCCTAAAATGCATTTTTGTTCTTGTCTCACACACACTCACACACTAAAGCCCAGAAGCTCCCTGTTGCCTCCTGGGACTAATGCTAAATACTATTTGGAACTCAAAGCCCTTATAACCGAATCCCCTCCTCCCTTACCAGTCTTCTTCTACTTTATTCCATGATACATACTGTTGGAATCAAATTTCTCTCTCCATTATGTCGCTTTTTTAAACTGCCATCTCTCAGTGACCTGGAAGTCAAAGACCACTGAGTAAAATCAGGTATAGATAAGCCCTCAGAGAAAGGAAGTTAAAGAACCAAGGAACCAATGAGATAGAAAACTGATTCCACAGGCACTGCCCCCTTGGGAGGCCCAGGGAAATTAAGAAACTATGATTGGTTCCTGAGATGTGACATGTGAGAGCTAGTGGGTGGAGAAAAGAGATTATAAGTGGAGAACAGGTAGTCTTTGGGGTCTTCTGGCTGGACTGCAGAGAGCTAAAGGAACCCTTGTTGTTGTTTAGCCACAGGCCCATCATGGCGGCCAATAGATCAGAAACCAAATATCTCTCTACCTCTTTTCTACCTTTCCCTCTTTTTATTACTCCTATTACTTGGATTTAATAAAGTTGTTGTTAAGCTATTATCAGCCTCATCATTTTAATTATTACAATACTCTGATCCAGTGACCCTGGCTTCCTGGCTGTTCCACCAACAAGACATTCCATCTCTCAGCTCTGGGCATTCTCTCTGGCTCTCATGTCTGGAAAGCTCTCCCTTTTCCACTCTAACTCCTGATTTCCTTTAAGCCCCAACTCAAATGTTACCTTCTACAGGAAGCCTTTCTATGTGCTATTTCCTCCTTATCCTGTAGATAGCTGGGTTGGTTTGTATTTCATTGCATGTCTGTATAGCTCTGTTTGATTGTAAGCTCCTTGAGGGCAGGGGCTATCTTTTGTCCCTTTTTGTATCCTGTGCTTAGTACAGTGCCTGGCACCTAGTAGGTACCTCATTAATGTTCATTGATTGATTACTAGGTGCACGCACACATACAAATGTATACACATATGCATCCATGGACAGACACACATATAAACATGCATCTGTACACTTAATCCATAATCCATATGCTTATGAATGTATGTACTATATGTGTGCAGGCTGTTGGAGGAGAGCTGTGAGATAAACGCAGTCCTGAAAGCCAAGGAACAGAATGGATAATGGCATTGTGACTGGAAGGGCGAAAAGAAGAGAATCCTTGTGAAAGAGAAGAGAGGGAGCAGAGAAAGTGACTAGTGACAAAGCTCCGGTTGCCATAGTCGATGATGGTATAGTTTTGACTTCATAGTGAGTGCAACAAAAGGAATCGGAGGGACTCATTGAAATGAAATGCTTTTAAGAATGAATCTGGGAAAATGGGAGTGGAACCTTCCCCCTGCCACTTAGAAAGGCCTGTTTCCTCCTAAGGTAATGCTACTCCCAGCATGCCAGACTTGTTCAACTGAAGCTCATTCAAGGGAAACCAGAAAGCGAGGCTGACCTCATGCACTGGGACATGAAGACGTGCAGGTGCCCGCAGGAAGCTAAATACCGCAAATTGTCTCGTCATCTATTCTGAACTCGGGTTTTCTCTGTCTTTGCAGTAGCAAGCTCTTCTGGTTAGCCTAAGACTACAACATTTTTGTTTACTGAACTGAACTTTGGTGCCAGTTCCTACTTCTGATCTGAATGCTGCCTCCTGTTTCTGGCCCATTGGCTCAGAAACCTGTATCCTTGGTAACTGAGCCCATATTCTACATGACTGACTTGATGCTCTGGTCCCTCCCTGAATGAAGACTGGAAAGACACCGCATTTCAGCTTGGGAAATCCTAGCTGACCCTATGGGGGCCTCTCTGACTCTCCCCTCCCCAGTATAGGCAAATTCCATCCAATGCTTGGACATGTGTAGATGTTTAAAGAATTTTCTGTGGACCACATAGGAAAAGAATTCCAATCCATTCTTTGGGCGGAGAATGAGCTCATATATTTAAATGTGCTTTGAGTTCTTGGATGTTGGCAAATTCCAGGTACTCTCTAATCATTTTCCCTCTGATCCAGAACTTTTTAACCTCCCTCTCAAATCTGAGTACTCTTTGGGTACATACACAATCATATCTGCCCCATTAAGGGAAGTCAATGTTAGTGAGAGAATATGCAGAGGGAGCCATCACATGATGATACTGATTGTTCTCACAGCAAAGGAGGCAAATAAAGTCCTTGGCCTGCATGGCATTCCCACTGAGAAATTTAAGCTCAGGGCTTAGTTGTTGTGCATCTCGCTCATCATATGAAAAATTGAGACGAAGTAGTATTCCCTTCCAAGGCCCAGAGTACCCAGGATGCTCATGTGTAAAGTTCTTCCTAATTTGATGATTCTGTCTTCATCAGGGACATAGTTGGTCCCATTTATGTCATCTGGATGTCGCTGAAATTGAAGCAGACCCAGTTGGAAGATTTCAGAGTTCCTGGAACCCAGCATATTTCCCAGTTTCCCATTTTTTATCTTACCGGTTCAGTCATGGGTGTGCATGTGTGTAAAATGAGAGTGTCTAATGGAGTTAATTGATATTTAATATATTTACTATGAAATGCAGATCTCCAAGAGTCAACTCAATTTTCTTTCTCTTTGGAACTCTTACAGATTTTGTTTATTCATTTTTATAGAGCTCAAGCATGTGATAAGAGACCCAAAGCATCCTGGGTATTTTTTACCTTTCAGGGCTCCAGTTTCTGGGCAAATGACAGAAATTGTCATGCTAGGATCCATTCCATTTGAACCAAAAGCATGAAGGTACTTGAAGAATGACAGAGGGCTTCATATTCCCATGGTTAATTAATTGACATAGGTAGCATGTACAAACCACTTCTGTTCTCACTAAGGGAATCCCCAAATATATATGTTAAGCAGCACACTATATTTGACCCCCTCTTTCCAGAAACCTGTTAATCCATGAAAAGAAGTGATTGGAATTCTTTTGCCAAGAAGTACCCATTTTACATGAGGACATGCCAAGTTTTGGTTCTGAATTGACTTTGTGCTCTTAAGTCAGGAACATCTCTGAAATGACCGTGTTTATCAGCCTTCTGTATACGCTAAGCCATAGATGTCCCATCCAGCTTCTGGGAAAATTTGATGTTCAAGGTTTACAAAGCATATTTTAAAAAATTGTAACTAATTGTTGACCACACAGAGTGATAGCCAAGATTTCTATTTCCTGTGCCCTAAGACTTCTGCTGGCCCAGCCACCATTCATGGAATATTCACTGTTTATATGATTTAATGATAGAAGGGACCTTACAGATCATTTAACTCAACTCTCTCATTTTACACAGGGGGGCAAAGACCCAGAGATATGAATCAGCTTATTCAGAATTACATCAAGTTAGTGAGACACAGCATGATGTAGTGAAAAGGGCACTGGATGGGGGATCAGGAGACCTGGGTTCTTAAGCTGGCTGTGCTTACTTTGCTAGCTATATGACATCGGATCCCATTCATTTCATTTCGCCTTTTTATTTTTAACTTTTAGACTTTTCTTCCTTTCTCTGAAGGAACTCTTCAGACTTACTAATAGTGTGGAAGGTGTGCCTTCAGTCCTTTGTCCTTCTCCAGGACTCGAATGAGGTTCCCTTGGCATTATGTAGTGGAACAAGAATTTGAACCTCACATTTCGACTTAGAAGCAAGTGCTCTTCCTTCTACTTGAGACAGGCTGCTGTTCAAATGCCAAAGTTCTTTATACACCACACCAATTTGGTTTGGTCCCAAACTAGTCCAAATTGTTGAAGTTTAGTTTCTCCCCAGCTCGGTAGGAAAGGAGAAGATGCAATGATGGCTCATTAATATATTGGCTTTGAGTAGCTTCAAGTGGCCTGTAGTTGACTCTCTAAGGGAGAGGATCACCAGAATCTCAGTATTGGAAGTGTCCTAAGAGGCCATCTTATTCACTACCTATAGAGGGTAATCAGATCATTGGAAGGATAGGAAAGATATTCTAGGGAGAAGAGAACATTTTATTGCTCAGAGATTCATTTTTTGTTTTTATCGGAACCTTAATGTACCAACAGATTAATTCACCTTTATTCACTCTTCCTTTCAATGTTTCAGAGTAGGAAACTAGACATTTCTTAGCCACTAGAAAAGCTACCTCTCATTAGTCAATAAGGCCATGTTGGTGAACCTATTGGGAATGTGCTGGAGGGGGCTGCTCCCTCCCCCTCTCCACACACCTGAGAATATTTCTCTCTTCAACCACTCCTCTGCCCAACAGTGCAATGGGACTATTTCCTTCCTCCCCTGTCTAGGATAAGGGGGGGAGGGCTCACCTGAGGAGTGAGGGTCACCGTTTGGGTACTTGGTCTCTAAAAGGTTCGCCATCACTGCAATAAGGCAACCTTTCTTTACTCCCTACGCCATGTGAGGCAAGGTGATTTTGGAGTTTCTAGTTCCAGTTGGAGAGATGGGGCATAAGCCCTGGACTGTTTACTGACAATAGGCATTTTGCTAGAAGAATGGAAATTCCTTAAAAAAAAGGGGGGGCCTTTTGAAATGTTTTCATCTTCGTATCTCTAGCATCTAGTCCAGGACCTTTGTCTAAAGCATATGAAAAATGATATTTTGACCAAATCATCAGGTACTACAGAAACTTTCTTCTGAAGATTGGCTTTTTTCCTTAGAAGTCCCTGGCTTTCTTCTTTTTAATTTGGGCTGGGGAGGTGACCTTGCATTCTTTCTTTTTTTTAAACCCTTACCTTCCGTCTTGGAGTCAATACTGTGTATTGGCTCCAAGGCAGAAGAGCAGTCAGGGCTAGGCCATGGGGGTTAAGGGACTTGGCCAGTGTCACCCAGCTGGGAAGTGTCTGAGGCCAGATTTGAACCCAGGACCTCCTGTCTCTAGGCCTGGTTCTCAATCCACTGAGCTACCCAGCTGCCCCTTGACCATGCATTCTTGAATGCTATGCCTGAATATGGTTCTGTAGATGTTGTTTCCCTCGTGAGAAACTCCTTGAGATGAGGGATTGGTTCATTCTTTGTCTTAGCTAGGAAGAAGGTTTGAATTGGTGTAGCATTGCCCTATGACTGTCATGGAAATCAAGGCAGGCAACATTTCAGGGAAGCTAATTACCAGAGGGCTGGCCAGCAGGGGAATGTCCATTTTTGGACACTGCAAGTCATTAAATCATCTACTAAGGTGAGGAAAGGTTGAGATCTGTATCAGTCGAGTGCCTACCCAGATGAAACCGGAGATTCCTAACCCCATGTGTACTTTGCCCAAGCCATTTTATTCACTGTTGTTAGCAATCAGCCACATTGGATGACGATGATAGTACTGTTCCCAGCTTCTTAGAACTGGCGGGGGCAGGGGGTCCAGTGAAATCAGTTTGGGACAGCTGTTGAAATGTTAGAATCCTCTTAAAAGAATATCATCCCCCTTGCTCCTCGATGCCTCGCCTCCCCCGAGTGCCCGATCCCCCCCAAACCTTAGACCTATTTAAAGACCAAAACAGCTGATGTTTCAATCAAATTTTAATTTAATCAAATGAAAAGAACCATGTGCAGAGCTCACAAGATTTGGTGTAAGGGGTTTCGAAAATAGCTCCTATTGTTTTTAGCTTTAACCCATCAGAAGAAGGCGGCTGGGAGTCATGTGAGTTGGATGTGATAAAACACCATCCCTACTGCCATTCCTGAATGTTTATTTCTTCCCATCACAGAGATAGCCTAAGCAATCTATAGTATAATTGTATTCTGCCACTGAGCTATAGTGAATTCCATAATGCAGAAAGAAGCTCCAAATGCTTAATGTAGTCATTAGCTGTGCAGTCTAGTAGAAATTCATAGATATAACAGAGGGCTGGAGAGAAGCTATTTTTTTCAAAAACAGACAAATAACAGAACATCTGTAGCAGTCCTCCAGGAGACCCTTTATTTTTTCTTCCAAAGAGAGCAGCTGAGAGATTAGAGCTGGATTGAACAGACAGACACGAAAGGAGCAGGATTCAAAGGAAATGATCTAATCTTAGGGCAAAATGGTTCATTCCCCTCATCGCTGGTGGAAGGCTAGGAGGGAAGGAGGCACTCCATTCCAAAAGGAAACCAGAACCACAGGACGGAAGAAGCCTCTTTTGATATCCAGAGTGGAATTGGAGCAGATGAGAATGTACAATTCCAGATCCAGCAGATGAAAAGGGTAAAAAGTCTCCTTAGAAAGAGGAGAATCCTATTTGGAGTCAGAAAGGGAAAATGAGTCTGAAACCAAAGACAACAGTTTAAAAAGACCCTCTTCTCATGAACTTTGGGATGAATGTAGGTTCTGATTTGGGGGCCTCGTTTAAAATCGGTACATGCTTTTGTTTGGGAGGCAGCTTGACACAGTGGGTCCAGTATTGGGCTAGAGTAGGAGGCAGAAAAAATTGGGTTCACTTACTGCCTCAGACTGGATGTGTGACCCTAGGCAAGACATTTAACCTCTCTGAGACTCAGTTTCCTCATCTTCAAAATGAGGTTAAGCTCCATGGTCTCCAACATCCCTTACAGTTTTAAATCTAACATCACATGAGAGGAAGTGTGGTGCAGTGGAAAGAGTGTTAAAGCAGAGTCAGAAGACCTGGGTTCAAATCCCTACTCTTCCTACTTTATTATTTATATGACCTGGGGTGAGTCCCTTTCCTCTGTTGGGCCTCAGTTTCCATCTTTGCACAATGAGGAGTTTCATTTAGGTCCTGAGATCTATGACCTTAGTCGTTTTAACAACCAATGAATGACTTGTCATTAGACTCAGAACAATTAAACCTAGCTAAAACCGAAATGGGCTGCTTCAGGTGGCAGTGGCTTGCTTTTCACTGCATAGCTGACTGCTAAGGATTTGTTCAACATCATGCCTGTTCACCCCAAAGTTGCCCCTAGAAGCTTCCAAGGACACCACCAATACTATGATTTTTGGGAATGTGTGAAAAGGGAAGGCAGAGCTGAAGCCCTAGGAATGCTCTTTAAGGACAGGCTAGGGCAAGAGACAGAGCAGGTGCTCCTAGCTAGGTAAATGTTCCCTCCCTTGGCAGATGCAATTTACTCAGGCCACATTCCTTGAGTTCCTACCCAAAGGAATCAAGCTGGGAATGCTAACAAGACAGAACTCCAAGTCCAGCACACCATGGATTACTCTTCATCTTTTTCTACTAAAATACAAAATGCATCAGATATTCATCCAGTATTTTGTCATCATGGGAAAGCCCCAGAACTATGTGCAGAGAGGTACAGAGACTGCCTCCCATCAAGTGTTTCCCCTCAGAAATAATTACATTGCTAATAGACAAGAGGAAACAGGTGAAGGAGATGGCCAACACCTTCTCCCTACCTTACCAGTGTGCCACAGTGGAAAGAGCACTGGAACCATCTTGGAGTACCTGGATTCAAGTTCTCCATCTGCTGCTGACTATTTATGAGCTCTTGGGTAAGTCTCTTTCTGTATTGATACCTAAATGACCTGATCTTACCTAGGTGATGTGGGTGACCCTGGCATGCTCTAAATCCTGGCTTGGGTTCTGGTTTGTATTATTTTATTCTGCCACCTCAATGTGGGAAGGCTTTGGGGTGTCCTGGAGACCAGAGTGTTCAGTCTGGAAAAGAGAGGGGCTATAATTAAGATCTCCCCCTGGTTCTCTTTCCTGCTCAGGCCTAGCTCCTTCCCCTGAGGGAGGCCCTCAGAGCTTCATTCCTTATTCAGTTTCCAGGAGTCCCCTATGATTGATTTCTCTTGGCAAAGAGGTTGCCCTTATTCTTGGCAGCCTACGGAAGTGTTTTTCAAGAAGGGAGAGAGATGCCTTAGGGTGATGATGCCTGCCTGGGTGCAGTTCCCTTTGCCAGAAGTCAATGAATTTCTTAGGACTTTTTCTTGTGCATTTTTGATACACCCTAAAGATATTATCATATTGGAAACTTTCTCAACAGAGATGCAGCCTAGTTATATCTCATTTGCCTCTGTGATAGTGTTGCAGAAAGAGGAGGTAGTTAAACCCCAACGAACATATGCCTGAGCGCATTCACCTTTTATCTCATTGCTGTGTGTATGCATGCAACCTTCCATTCTCCTTCTGGTCCCCAAAACGAGAGAACACAGATGTAAAGTCCCTAATCACTCACCTCTCTGCCTTGGTCTTTTCCCAGGCCACTTTAGCTCATGGTGATGTGTCCTGCCCTCACACCACTTGTGGCCTGGAGGAATTCCTTTGTTCATTGAATTCCCTATTGCCTCACTGTACCTTTTGTGGGCTTCTTTATTATTTGTATTGTTGACTAACTTTTTCATGTATTGGCATCTTGTCTCTGTGTAGATGCTGAACTCTTTGAGGACTGGGGCATTCTCGGCATCCCTCTTAAAATAGAGTCAGGGGGCTTTTATCTGATAAAGGACTCTGAATATTTGTTGGATTTTTCATTTTAGTAGAAGAGAATGAACAGTAATTCGTGGTGTGCAAGACTTGGAGTTCTGGCTTGTTAGCATTCTCAGCTTGACTCCTTTGGGTAGGAACTTGAGGAATTGGCCCTTAATAAGTCATCTCCCAGGGGAGGGAGCCTTCTGCATCTCTTTACCTAGCTGGAAGGGGATCTACTTAGCACTCGATGGTCCATCACTTTAAAGTGACCATCACTTTACATGAAAAAGAAATGTCCAATAGAAGTTCAATTTCAAGTTTGGGTCCTAGAAGGCAGCATCTATGGGTTCAGTATTGAGCGTTTCAAGCGTATTGGATTGAGCTCTGTAGAAAACAAGCCGCACCCAGGTTTGTATCTAAGGGGACTTCCGACTCCATGCAACCAATTGTAAGCACCGGCTAACCTTAGGACAGAGCCTCTGATGAGGAGCTGCCTTGGAATCGTGGTTCTGCTACTTAAACCTGTACGATGTGGAGCAAGTCACTTAACCTCTCCAGGCCCCTCCAAAATAAAATGATGGAATTGGGCTAGATGGTGACTTGGGTCTCTTGCAGCTCCAAGGCTAAGAGGTGGCATAGGGTAAGAGAATGTATAGGTTCACCCCCCCACCCCCTGCTGCTTCCTACCAGTATGGATGAAGCCAAGTCACTTTAAGTGGCTGACTTTCAGGCAGTGTCCAAGGATTTGCCAATTAAGTCACAGACAACTCATATTCTATACTAGTGGAGGAGGTTCCTATGCCAGGAATCTCATACTTGAATCCATTATCTGTTAACTTTTTTTAAACCCTTACCTTCCATCTTAGAATCAGTACTGTATATTGGTTTCAAGGGAGATGAGTGGTGCTAGGCAAAGACGGTTAAGTGACTGAGGCTAAATTTGAACCCAGGACCTCTGGTCTCTAGGTCTGGTTCTCTATCCACTGAGCTACCTAGCTGCCCCATCATTAACTGTCCTTTTTATTTAATTTTTTTTGCTACTTACATGTAATAAACTTCCAGATAAGTTTTCCAAATCTATATGATCCAAATTGTCTCCTTCTCTCCCTTCCCTCTCCCCTCCCATAGCTGGCAAGCAATTTGATCTGGGTTATACATGTATGTATTATGATGCAAAACATATTTCCATATTGTTGATCTTTGTAAGAGAATAATTATATCAAACCCCAATTCCCAAAACAAACCCCCCAGTAAACAAATGAAGAATCATCTGCTTTCATCTGCATCCCGACTCCAACATTAACTGGCCTTTTGAGAAAAATATCACAAAGAAAGAGGCAAGCTTTGACAGAGCATGTCCTGTGCCAGACCACAGTCACATAACCGCCTGAGAATTGATGATCCAGTTATGTAGATACTGTTCACCGACTTCAGGGAAGTGCTTGCCTCAATAGAAGAAGTCTTAGAGGACCTCTTTAAGCAACACCCATCCCATGAACACACAGGCTGTATGTGAACAGAAAATGAGATGAGCCAGTCATAGCAAGGATGAGGCATGGCAATTGGCCAGTGGCCATAGAATGATACTCACAAAACAATAATGATAAATCTCTAGATTGGCACACTGGGTGGGCCCTCTAGGAAAGACTTATGAGAAGTCACAAACACGAATCACACATGAGACAACATGGCGGGCTTATCTTGGCACCTGTAGCCTTCCTGCTGAGTGTTGGTTCCTGGAGAATTGTTTTCTTTGCTTCCTTTTGGATGCCCAAAGAATACATTTCTGCCTCTGAGATGTTCTGTAATCAGGTGACTGGACTGCCTTCACAAATGACTCTTTGGCAGAAAAAGAACTGTATAAAAAGCCTTGAAAAATGATGTTTTATTTCCATCGTCTCTGAGTTCAAGCAGGCGAGCTGTCCATCATAGCTGGCCCGAGTAATAATGTTTTAAGTTATTCCAAAGTCATTTTTCACCATCCCTCTTCCATATTCTTCCTTGGCTGTTAGTTTTTTTCTTCAAAGAAATTAATGTGAATTTGTGTACAGAAAAGCTAAAAGAATCAATAAGTGAAAGATAAAAATATTGGAGGCCAGAGAGGACAGTTAAACGTTTTCCTTTGGCTTCCTTTTGTGCCTCTGGAAAAATCTGCCTTCACTGAAATAAAGAGAGTTAGTGAAAACTCAAAGATCCCTGAAACACGAGGGGGCTTTCCTAGGACTGGTGGGGGGAGGGCTCAATTTTCGTGCTAGATTAATGTGTGAGAGGCCCTGTTGTTGTATATCGAAACAATTATCATTGCCAAAAATGTTACTGAGCAAAACTCAATCTAAGAATGCAGTACTCTTTAAGTATCCATAATCACCTCTGAGGAAGTTGATAACTGCAAGGCAATTAGTGTCAGTATTCCCGTAAATAGTAACGTTAATAGAACCTTGTTAAACAGTATATTAGATTTGGCAATATTGGGACAGTAGTGGTAAGAAGATATTTCTCTACTCAGTTTGTAGACTCACAGAATGATAGAATCCCAAAGTTGCCAGGGACTTAGGAGGTCTAAGAAGCCAACCCCAGCCTAAATGAGAATCTCCTTATCAACATATGGACAAATGTGCATCTAAACCAGAGTGCAACACTCCATGGTGTAGCCAACCTGCTTAAAATGGAATTGGGAAATATTTACAAAAGCAAATACAAATTTGATAAAATATTGATAATGTTATAATGTGGCTTTCTAAGTCAATAAGTGGCCTACAGGGATCCTTATGTATGGTTTAGAGGCCCTCATTTCCATTTGAGTTTGATGCCACCCTTCTAGACTTTGTTTGAAGACCTCCAATGAGGAGGAGGCCACCATAGGCAGAGGCAGCCCATTCCGCTTTTTGGATTGGTCTAGATTGGAAGTTTTTCCTAATATCAAACCTAAATCTGCCTATCTGCAACTTCACTCATGGCTTTTGGTTCTGCCTTCTGAGGCTAGTAAATCTTTTCCCTCTTCCATCTCCAATTTCTTCCATAAACAAGACACTCCCTTTTTTATGGCTTAGGGAATCGTCTCCAATTATCTATCCCCTGTGCCAGTAATGCTCTCCTTCCTCATCGCTGTCATCTGACCTCCCTGGCTTCCTTTAAGTCCCAACTCAAATCCCATTTTGTATAGGAAGCCTCCTCTAACTTCTCTTAATTCTAGTTCCTTCACCTCTGTCGATTATTTTCTATTTTTCCTGTAGATAGTTTTTGTATAAATGTGTTTGCATATTGCTCCTCCATTAGGCCATAAGCTCCATAGTGCCTGGCACATAGTAGGTGCTTAATAAATGTTCATTGATTGATGATCCAATCTTCAAGATAAGAGCACAAATCAATTGCTTTCGACCCTGTGCCAATGATTGGTTTTTGTAGCGGTTCCATGCAAAATTTTAAAAATACGCTTGCTTATGATATTCAATAATGACCAAAGGTCTAGCATCTCTCTCTTTTTTTTCTTAAAATTGTACTCTGGTGGGGGCGGCTGGGTAGCTCAGCAGATTGAGAGCCAGGCCTAGAGATGGGAGATCCTAGGTTCAAATCTGGCCTCAGACACTTCCCAGCTGTGTGACCCTGGGCAAGTCACTTGACCCCCATTGTCTAACCCTTTACCACTCTTCTGCCTGGGAATCAATTGATTCCAAGGGTTTTTTTTTAAATGTGCTCTGGTCCTTAACAGTGTAGTACAATGAAAGAATGTTGGATTTGGTGTCAGAGAACCCAAGTCCAAATCCTTACTTTGCTGTTTGCAACTTGTGTTACTTCGGATCAGTCATTTAACTCCTTTGGGCTTCATATTTCTTCAACTGCAAAATGGGAGTGGAGAAGGTGGACTAAATGACCTTGAAGGTCCCTTCCAACTCCCCATCTATGAAACTGTGATCTGATGAATTTTTCCAATAGATTTATCTAGATCTGAAAGATTCTATTGAGGTCTCTAATAATTATTGTTTTATTAACAATTTCTCCTTGTAGTACAATGAACTTTTCATTTATATGCTTTGAAACTTGGCCAATTTGTGTGAATTGTCTCTCTATTTATCTTTTATTCCTGCTTGTTTTTACCCTTGCCTTGTCTCAAATCATGATTTCCACCTTTTGCTTTTTTTAGTCAGCTGAGATAGAATAGGTACTCCATCTCCCCACTTTAACTTGGTGTGAATCTTTAGGTATCTTTATTTTAAATGCCATATGATCAAATTTTGCTTTCTGATACATTTAGCTACTCTGTTTTGCATGAAAATTAATATTCATAGTTGCAATTAGAGATAGGGATAAAAACTGAACTTGTGACTTTGTTCATAATGAAATTACTTTGTACGTGAGGAATCTCCCTCTTCAAATGGTGGTCAGCATTTCCCCTGCAACTTCTAGTCTTAGAGAGCTGCTCAGAGTCCCACAAGGTCAGTGTGGGTCAGAGGTGAGACTTGAACTCGGGTCTTCCTGGTTTTGAGGATAGCTCTCCAGCCTCATGCACCAAGCTATCTGTCATGCTTCTGGTTATTCGGTTTCTTTTTTCCCCGCTATCATTTCCTATTATGATAAATATTTTCTCTTTCCCTTCCTATTCCCTTTTTTACAAAGAAAAAAGATGGTGGGGAAATCGATCAATCTCGGTCATCCAGTTGAAACTCTCCGAAGCCAGTTTTCTTCCTTCCCCTTCTTCACCCAACCCAGTCCTAGAGCACTAGGTCTTTTCCTCTCCTCTCTCTCCTTCTCTTTATTCCCACCTCATCTTTCTACTTTTCGTTTCTTCCGCTTAATTAGTCCCATGTAATTAAAATTCGCTTTTCCTTGTTATTCTTGCCTTCCCAACTTCACTCCTTTTCTTGGAACTCTTAGATCTGTTGCAGACAAATGATATCACATTATCCCTCCTCCATCTTCCACTAGTAAAGTCGATTTTTTTGAACCTAAGTGTAAGACTTTACATTTATCCCAATTTCATTTCATTTGATTAGATTCAGCCTGTCAAGATGTTTTTGATCCTGACTCTGTCACCCACTGTGTTAGCTGTTCCTCCCAGTTGTATATCATCTGAAAATTGGATAAGGGGTCATCTATGCCATTATTCAAATCATTGATTAAAAATTTTTTCATTTAAAGGAATGAATTTCTGAGAAGAGGAGACTTAAGGGAGATCTGATTGCTTTCTTTGAATATTTGAAGCCCTCTCAAGTGGAAGATGAATTTTGCTGGTCATGTGGTGTTCCAGAGTGAGATCTAGGGGATGGATAGCCTACTTTTCCTTCAGTATAAAGAACTGAACTAGAATTATATGACAGTGGCACAAGCTACTTGCTGAAATAATGAGCTCCCATCATTGGAATTACTCATTCAGAGGCTTGATAACTTCTGGGGAGAGTGGAGAGAGAGAGATTCTTTTTGTGTTAGTTGGTAAGTTGTAGTTGCAGAGGCCATCTGGCCTTTTCCAACTCTTTACTTCATTTGGATGTCTTCTGCTCTTAGCCAAGGAAGAGGTGTCATGGGACAGGAGTAACAGCATTGGATTTTAAGAGAGAGACCCTTACTTTGAATCCTGGATGTCATTAGGACATATAAAACCTTGAGGAAGATGCTTAACCTCTCTAGGCTTCAGTTTCCTCATCTGTTAAATGGAGGAATTATGCCAAACGAGCTCGAAGGTCCCTTTCTGTGCTATATCTATGATCTCATAAAGATATTTAAAATTTTACCAAATGCTTTCTTAACAACGACCTCATGAAGTATGGCTTTTTCTTTTTATTTTAAATCCTCATTTGACAATGAAGACATTGAAGCCTTGAGAGGGGAAATGGTTTTCCCAATGTCATGAGCCCAGGAAGCTGGTACACTGACCCAGGCCTTCCACTTTCCAAAGGCACTGTAAAATCATCTAGTGTTTCGGCAACAACCAACGAGTCTAGGAGTTTGTTTTAGTGTCTCCTTCCCAGAAAGTCCTGCAACAATGGGCTGAGTTAATAACCAATAGTCAATCGACCCCTTCAAGACCACTTGGTCCCCAAAATGGGATGGCTCTGAGGTACTTGTCAAAACAATGAAATGAAGATACCCTTCATGACTCTCTAGAGTCTGGGATCTACCATCTTGTTTGGAGCCCCTCAAGATTATCATCAGCCTGTTTATTTTTTCCCCTGTAGAGCTTTAACATAGAATTTGATGTCCCCTACATGCTATGTTAGGAAGAAATAGAAATACTTCATGTTTCACATGGCAAGAATATTTTTGTTGATACTCTTTGTCCTCTTTTCCTTGGAAAATCTCATCGGCTGTACCATTTGGCTATCCAAAGCTCTTGTATGTATCCCCCAACACCATCTGTTAGAACACAAGTGATTAGCAATATCTGCCAGTGTTGCAGCTTTCCTGGGGAGGAAAAGTGAGAGGACCACAGCTTCCTTTGTAAGCCCAACATGCTAAATAGTGCCCGCCTGGCTTGTCTAAGCTTTTATGCTAATCAATTCAAGATTTACTTTTTGCTGCTATGGAGATGTGTATAGGAGAGATGGGAGAAAAACAGGACTGTGAAGAAAACCCCTGGCTTCTTGTTAGTCTGCTCTATCAGAATCAGATCCAGCCAGAATTCCAGTTTGACAGTTGCCCCAAGGGCCACAGAAAAAGGCCAAGTACGTGATTTTCTGGATGGCAAGCCAGAGGATTCGATCTTTGCAATTTTTTCTGTTAACAAAATCGTTTATATCTTTTAAATCTCTGGCCTTTGGGGATGTTCATCATGTCACACTTTGGGCATATTCCATCCCTTCTTTGGGCCACCCGAGTTCTCACTTTTCTGTAAAAGTGAAAAGGCTGAAAAAGATCTCAAAGATTACTTTTCACCCAATTGTATGGTTCTAGGAATCTAGTATTCATATTGTCTGATACATATTTCCAGCATCCTGCTGTCATCCATTTGTACTTTTCTATTGTGACCCAAGGCACTTGTCTTGCAGAGTTTTGAGGGCTAAGCACATGTGAAAGGAGGTGGTTTGTGTTGCAGGGTACAAAGTAACCAGATGAGAGAGAAGGAAAGTGTGGAATGGCAGATTTGATACTCTTGTGTGGATGGCACCCATATGGGAAATAGGGTCTTAGAATCAATATTGTATATTGGTTCTAAGGCAGAAGAGAGGTAAGGGCTAGGCAGTGGGGGGTTAAGTGACTTGCCCAGAGTCACACAGCTAGGAAGAGTCTGAGGCCAGATTTGAACCCAGGACCTCCCATTTCTAGACCTGGTTCTCAATCCACTGAGCCACCCAGCTGCCCTCCCCCCCACTGTGTATTTTTAAAGGGAGTAAGTTATGATTTAGGAGATAGAGTAGGAGGCCAGAAGATAATTGGAAATTCCCTCCTTTTCCTATAATTAACTGTGACCAAGACATTCTCTTTCTCACTGATTGGGAAAAGCCCTAGGTCAATCCATTTGGCAAGACAGGAAGAAGGATGATTCAAGGATGAAAGGTGATGATATCACTTTTGGAATAACACAAGGTCACACCAAGGATTTCAGTCCCTTTGCCGTTGCCTTCTGTATCATGACCCCAGAAGGCTGCTGTTTGTACCCCTCTTACTTTATTCTTCTCCAAAAGTGATCTACTTATCACATCAAGAATTTCACTGAAAGCAGTGGAAATGGCGAAGCACGAACATTTTCCTGACTACTTTGCCACATGAACACATCCTTCCCTTTTCAGAAGATGTTAGTGCCAATCACTGTGATGGGCTGAAAGACACCATTCATTGTTAATTAATTATTACCTGTCAACTCAAAGACTTTGTTGAACTAAGAACATTCAGTCAGGTTGTAGATTTTCCCTCTTGAAAAAAATCAACAATGTCATTTAGAGGATACGAGACACCCTTAATTATCAAATTGTGTGACACCTTTTCATCCCTTCTTCTGGAAGTGAGTATTTCCACTGATAATTAATATTGTAATTGAATGAATATAGCAGAGGCTTAGTGCATGCTATTTTCTCTCTTTTTAAATGTTTGTTGAATGAATGAATGAATAATGTCAGGTTACAGAAAAAAGGAGGTGCTCTTTGTCCTCGGGCTGTCTGAACATTTGAAAAATGATGTGCAAAGTAATAACCTGAAAAGGAAACCCTGCTGTTCTTTGGGCTCCCTACAAGCTGCCAAAAAGTGAAATGTGACCTCCCAAAATGGGATCCAGTGGCAGAAGTCTCAATCTTTCTAGCATTTTTTGTTCACCAGAGACCTAAAAAAATCCACTGGTAAATAGAATGTCCCCCTTTGGACCACTAAAGCTTCCTAAGAAGGGTATATTTCACATCGGTGGCTTTCATCTTAGGTAGCCACAGTGGTCCTGAGAAGTTGTGTATGATTTTAGTTTTTATAAATTAAATCCTATTAGGAATACATTGAGGACTTTTCTAGTTTAAAGAATCTTGTAGTGAGTAGAAACAGGTAGGATTCAGAGCAGGAGAAGACCACAGAAACCATCTAGTCTAGCATTCTTGTTTTTAATAATTTGTGTGTTGTCTAGTAGAGTAGTAGGGTCTCTGGAAGCAAATGCTAGTCCAGATTGCTATAGAATGGGAGAGGTGAGCATGACCGTGAAGGTAGAACTGTCTGGTTCTCTGGGATCCATCGTACTGTTTCACAAGTTTTCAGAGTCCTCCCTCATTCCTCCTTGCCCCCTTCCATTGAACAGCTAGAATAGAAAACCAGCATTGATTGGATTTTTGGTCTATTTTAATTTGATGATGTCATAATCTATGCAATGTTATAACTTGCTCAAGATAGTGATGAGAGGATGAGTCTAAATTTTTTAACTTTTTATCCCCTTCTTGGTCAAAGTTCCATATTTTCTGGCTCTAAACTACTTTTCTTGGCTTATCTCCCTTTATTCCTCTATGACCCTGGTTTCCAGTTTAAACTAGAATCCTCATTTCCCCCTGAACATCTTTCAGGCCTATTTTTGTACCTATACTCATACCATTCCTCCTCCCTGGACTGCCCCTAATACCGCCCCTAGCTGTGAAAATCCTATACAACTTTCCAAGTCCCAGCTTCAGATGAAGAGTAAAGAGGAGTGAGTTTGAGTCCTACCTCTGCCATTAACTCACTTTTTCACCTTGGGCATGTTCCTTCCTCAATCTGGACATTAGTTTCCTCATTTTTCAAATAAAGTTGGACTAGATCAATGGTTCCCAACCCATGGTTCATGGATGCCTTGGGTGGGAGTAGGAAAAATGGTTGTGGAACATGGAACGTGCATGCTAAATATTGTCATGTTGCTCTTTTTTTAGCAGCAATAGCTGCTACGGGAGCTCTTTGAAGGCTGGGACACATTTTTTCATTGTTCCTCTGTATACCCAATACCTAGCATTGAGCTTGGCACATAGTAGGCACTTAATAGATGCTAATGGAATTGAATCAAGGCAAGTTGCTTTATGAAGTCTGCTTTAGTTTGTTCCTGAAAATGTTACAAATGACATGCACATAAATTGAATTCTATAGACTGGAGAGGTTGCTCTCTAAGGCAACCTTTTGGTGTATCCTTCACTAAACTGAATAATGGTTACTTATTTCTGATTTGTATTTAGAATTTTGGATACTGGATGTTCGTAGCAGGGCACACTTGTACAGTCATGGTCTGATGGATTGTCTCCATATTGTGTAGGTTTAGCCTTATGATTGAAGTCATGTGTTACTCCCTACCTGCTGTGGTTCAACTAAACTGGCTGCCTTTTGTTATTCAAATATAGTACTTCATCCACCATCTCCATGCCTTTCTACTGAATGTCTCCTCTCTCTGAAATGTATTCCTATCTCACCTCCGGCTCTAAAATCCCTCATTTCTGTCCAAACTCTTCCAAAATGTCAAGAGACATTTTTAAATGATGTCTTTACTAACCTCTTCCTTTCCTTCCCTGATGCCAATGCCCTTTTCTTCCAAATTGCCTTATTTAAACTTTCTCTCTATTTTGTATATTGTATATATGTTGTCTCCTTTGAGTGGATATAAGCTCCTTGAGGGCAGGGATTGTTTCACTTTTGTACTTGTATCCTCAGTGCCTAGCACAGTGCCCTGCACATTGTAGACACTTGATAATTGCTAATCGATGGATCCATATTGATGTCCGCACTGTGACTTCATTGTTATGATCTTGGTTGGATGAACTTTGACTAAGGTTTTTCTCTGTTTTCTACTCCTTCATTGAATGAAGAGGATTCTGGGTCCCATTTGTCCCAAGGACCAGACTAGAGAAGCTCATTACCAGGTCAGGGAAATGATGCATTATGTAGTTTCCCTTCATGATATAAATGCCACCTTTTATTATTGTTGCTTTTGTTATCGTTGTTATCATTCAGGTCCATATAGATAATATCCACCCCCTTTCCAAATAGTTTTACAAAAGATATCAGGCCAATGAAAAGTTAGAACATGCTGTAGGAAGTGGGTAGAACAAGGAAACTAGAGGAAGAGAAGTACTTGAGTTCAGTCCTTCTGTGCCTAATACATATAATGAAATATACCCTCACCTTAGAGCCCATCTCCCATGAAAACGAGTGAGGGACCTTCAGGGGGAAAACAAGATCCAGTATGAAAAGACTTGAGTCTCCGACTGATACTGTGCTCACAATCCTGGACAGATTTATCTATGGCAGAGGCTAGGGATTGGGGCCCATTGTCTCTCTCTGATGGACCAAAGCTACCCTAAAGACAGGAAGGAAGGGTGCCTTCAGTAACCATGTGGTCTATAGCTGTGACTTCTTTGTTTTCAATACAAAATAAATAAATAAACATATATGTTTTATATATATATAGAAATTTGCTTTTTGATTTTAATATATATATATATATATATATATATATATATATATATATATATTAAAATCAAAAAGCAAATTTCCACAATGGTTTTGTGTGAAGATGTCTGTCTTCTTCTGGACCTTGAGTTCATCCCCTCTCTGTCAAAAGATCAGCAGCATGCTTCTTCAGCTCTCTAGGCCCCTAACTGATCATTGCAGTGTCTTTCCTAGTTTTTCTTTGTGATGGCGATAATGCTTAATCATCAACAAACCCAAACATCTCAACATTCCAAGAACCAAAAAGGAGGCTTGAATAAGCAATGATGTATTGGGGAGGGGAGGGGGCTTTATCTTGGTGCTTTAAAAGTACATATCAAATTTAACATCATAATAACAAAACTTCCTGGTCTGTGTATCCTTTGGAATCTTTTTGTCTTCTTCAGAGCAGCTCTTGGAGACCATCTCCAAAGGCATAGAAAGGTTGCAAATTACGTCTCTGGAGGAAGCAAGTGCGTACATGCTAAGAAATTAATTTCTTCAAGTATTCATCAATTAAAGGGAGTCTGGATGAAGCTCGGGGCAAGTGTTTTTGTAGATGTTGTAGAGTTTCTATTTTTGATCCCATTACCAACTAGTCCATGAGCAAGAGCTGATTTTCCCCAGCCCTCTATTTAATTTACACATGCAACTTCCTCATTGCTTGCCCATGCTATCCTGAGTGATGCTTGGGCATGTCCATATAAATCACAAACTTTGGCATTATCAATTGCCCATAAAATACAGGCTGTAGCTTGCCTAGAAGTAGAGCCACGACAAATCGGAGACAGTTTGGCCATTTCCTATTTGCTGTGTTAAATTATTGGGAATGCCGACATGATGTCTGGTTGTCTAGAAGGTCATTCCGTACAAGGTACAAAGTCGTTGTACAAATCTGAAAGGATTGCTCATGTCCTTTGAGAAGGAGCCGGTTCCAGGAATAAATCATCTTTTCAACCTGCTTGGGCATGGAGGGACTTCTCACTGCCCCTGGCTAGATGGAAAGTAGAGGAGAAAGAATAGGAGCCTTTTCCCCTCTCCCCCCGCCCGCCCCCTTAGCCTGACCTTGACTGATGAATCATTCATATGTTTCCATATAGCTAGGGTTCATGTATCTAGTTTTGACCACTAAAAAGTTGGACGAAACACAGCAAAAGGATTGTTTTTTGTGTATCGATAGTATAGAAAGGGCCGGACCAGGCACTTAGATACACAAAGACACAGGGCTGGTGGTGAAACATCTGCAGAAAATTTGCTATAAACATATACAAAGTAATTTTTGAAAGCGTCTACCAGCCCGTGGAAGGATAAAAAAGTCTCCTTGTAGGAGGTGGTTCTTGAACTGAGCTCTGAAGGAAGCTAGAGATTCTCTGAAGGGAAAGGAAGGAAGGGAATAAGCATGCAGATCGTGCCTACTATGTGCCAGGCACTGTGTTGAGTACTTTTGCCAACTCTGATCTGCCTTGATATATGCCTCTATGACATGACAGTGAGGAGAGAGAAGCACTAGAGCAGTCTCTGAAAAGGTACGATGAGGCCATTGGAGCTGGGATGTTGGGAGATGATCTGCAAGAAGACACATAGTTCTGGGCTGTAGTGAGAGGGAGGTGCGACCATTAATCCATTAATCAACTGGCATCTATATTAAGCCTTGAGCCAAGTTATGAAGAGCTTTAAAAGCAAAATATGGGGATTTGTATTTTATACTAGAAAAAAGAATTTAAAAAGATTACTGTTGCTTTTGTTATCATTGTATCGCTCAGGTCTATGCAGACACCATCCAGCTATGCTGACTGACTTTGCAAATGACATCAGTTTAATTAAAAGCCAATTTAAAAAAGTAAGTAAATTGGGAGGGGGGGCAGCCAGGTGGCAGAGTAGATTGAGAATGAGGCCTAGAGACGGGAGGTCCTGGGTTCAAATCTGGCCTCAGATACTTCCCAGCTGTGTGATCCTGGGTAAATCACTTAACCCCCATTGCCTGCAGCCCTGACCACTCTTCTGCCTTGGAGCCAATACACAGTACTGATTCTAAGATGGAAGGTAAGAATATTTTTTAAAAAGGAAAGAGGGGGCAGCTGGGTGGCTCAGTGGATTGAGAGCCAGGCCTAGAGGAGGGAGAGAGGCCCTGAGTTCAAATTTGACCTTGGACACCTCCTACCTGTGTGACCCTGGGCAAGTCACTTGACCCCCATTGCCTGACCCTTACCACTCTTCTGCCTTGGAGCCAATACACAGTATTGATTCCAAGATGGAAGGTGAAGGTTAAAAAAAGTCAATTCAGATTTCATCAGAGAGGCAAGAAGAGTCATTGGAGTTTATTAAGGAGTCACCTGGTCATGTGTTTGCTTTAGGGCTCTCTGTTTGGCAGATATGTAGATGACATATTGGGGAAGAGAAAGATCAGTTCAGAGGCAATTTCAATATGACATATCAGAGGTGCTGAAGGTCTCAACGGCCCCTGTGTGTGGAAAGAGAGGAATAAGTGAGAAAGGAGTGAACTTCACAAGGCTTGGCAGGTGACCGTTGTCTGCCCTCTCAGAATGGAAGCTCCTTGAGGGCAGGGACTGTTTTTGCTCTTTCTTCTTCTTCCTAGCACCTAACATTGTGCCCGGCACATGGTAAATAGTTCATGCTTGTTATTATAGTTTTTGGGTGAAGAGGAATGAAGGGAAGGGATGGGAGCGGCAAGAATGGAACTTTTGGAAGTTGTGAACGTGGATAACTGGAAGCATGATAAGGAATCTCAAGAGAGGAGCAAATTCGGGGGAGAAAGACAATGAGTTCAGTTTCGGCCGTGTTGAGTTGCAGATGGGGAACCTGGTGTTTAGGAGAAAAATAGGCCACCTGGAAGGTGACAGAATTCTTGGTGCTGGCTCACGTGAGCCTCTGACCAACCCCGTGAGGTGGTTATCCTCATTTTGCATATGAGAAAATAGAGGCTAAACGAGTTGAAGTGTTGAAAATAAAATCCATGTCATTCCCAAAGAAAGCATCGTTTCCTGGCTGCGTGTCCTGCATTTTGGCCAGTGTGTCGGACAACGGCTCAAAATGCTATTTTGATATTGGAAGGAGAGTCCCTAGAAAGCCCAAGGAACAGGAGGGGGTCACTTCTCCAATATTTTTGAGCTTCCCTTCTGTAATAAGCAGGTTGGTTTGTTATGGTCTGGAGGGAATGAGTCTGGTGCAAAATGAGCAGAGGTTATGAGCAGTGGGTAATAAATTGCCTCTGAGGATTTGAGAGAAATGTGGTAAGATCAAAAAAGGATGAAATATGAAGTGTGTATCGAGCTGCTTTCATTGAGTTCTTGACGCATGTCTTTCCTGGAGGAAAGCTTTCTACAGAGAAAATGGAGGCAGTGGTGAAGTCAGTGTCTGAGGGGAGCTGCCGTAAGCTTTCCATGAGGCTCGTAGTCCAAAGAACCCTTATTTCACCAAAGCAGGCAGGTTGGTGTTAAGGCACTTTGAGCTTTTAGATCCTCTTATTCTTAGTAACGCATCCTCTTGAAGGACAACAAAATATCCACAGCCTCCAGGGGAAAGACCGCCTGCTATCATGAGCTGCTCCTCGGCCAGGGGTTGGCTTTTTTCCTCAGATGGTTTCCAGGGATCTGTGAAAAGGACATTAAAAAGAAGGCACATCTTTCCTTCCCCACCACCTTCTCCCTTTTCCCTGCATGATAGATTCCTTCCTGCAATCAGTCAGCAAGAGTTATTAATGCTAGCAGTGGGTAGAGGTGAATGACTGCTGGCTGCGGCTTCTGCTGACCTTAGTCTAAAAATCGATTTGTTATTGGGAGCCGGGAAGATTTCAGGACCACCTGTTATTAAATCCTGTTTGTGTCTTCTCTGTAGCTCTGGATTTCAGGTCTTAACAAGAAGGTGGCGTGTAAAAGTCATCAAGTGTACTGTTAATTAGCAAACTCGTCCAACCCGTCTTAATGGAAAGGCTGTTTCTTTCTTTTTTCAATTTAATTTTATTGATTAAGAAAATGGAAAGGCTGTTTCTTGAAAGTAAGGAAGTGCTTATTTCAATTTCTTTTTTTTCAACCCTCACCTTCTGTCTTAGAATCAATACTGTGTATCGGTTCCATGGCAGAAGAGAGCAGTAAGGGCGCAGCAATGGGGGTGAAGTGATTTGCCCAGAATCACCCAGTTAGGAAGTGTCTGAGGTCATATTTGAACCCAGGACCTCCTGTCTCTAGGCCTGGCTCTCAATCCCCTGAGCCACCCAGCTGCCCCCCTTATTTCAATTTCTAGCAATTTCCAGAAACCAATTTCAATGACTAGCAATTTCTAAAAGTTCAATTTATTTCAATATCTAGCAAAGAAAAGGCCCTAAATTTGAATTTAGGATTTTTAAGGAAGTCTTAAGGAATAAAGAAGCTATTGTCTGTTAGAGGAAGCATCTCAGTGATTAGAGTGCTGGGCTTGGGGTCAAGAAAACCTGAGTTTGAATTAAGCCTCAGACATTAAATGAGTGACCATTTCTTTATTTTTCTGTTTTTTTTAGCTGTAAAATGAGGATCATGATGGCACCTAGAGTTTTATGAAGATCAAATGAGGTAGCTATAAAGTGCCTGTAACATAGTAGGTGCTTAATCAATGTTTCCATCTTTTGTGTTTGAGTAGCAGCCCAGATGCCAGGAATTTCATTCCAGACAGACCAATTAATTCTAAGTTCTGTACTTGATGCTTTTGGTAGCCTCCAAAGAACAACTCAGTTGCGCAAATGTTTACTGAGCAATGACTGTTCTAAAAAGCATCCTTGCCTTCAAGGAACCACATTCTACTGCAAGATTCCTGCTTTATCCACGTGCCAAAGGGAGGGGGACTTGGAAGAGCAATCTCTGAGTTCAAAATTGACTATTTACAATTAATTATTGTGGTTATTTCATCTTTTCATCTTATTTCCTGCTGGTATTTCTGACCAGACGTGCACTTTTTAGTCACCACTTAGATGCCAACAAGAGAAAAAAGGTTTCCAGTTGCTTTGATATTGAACTCACTCACATCTTCCCCAATATAAACTCAGAAGGATGAACCTAGTGAAGAAGATTTGAACCCCAAATCAGTAGAAGATGAGACAAAAAATGAAGCACGAGGGAATGGAGACTCTCACAGCCCGAACGCAGAGCTCCCTTAGTCAAATGTCTCTTTCAATTTTTTCCTTCCTGGAGATGAAGAATTAAAAAAATTAAACCAGCAGACATTCTTGTTTAACAGTTTTATTGTCACTTTGTAGTTCCTTTATTACCTGAATGTGTTTGTGTATGACAGTAGGGAGACGATAGGACTTATTCCCAAGCTTGGCGTGTAGAACCAAGCTTTAAAGCAATTAGACGAGTCGTCTCCTTTCTTCAGGAGAATTCTTCCCTTTCTGAACACTAATGAGAGGCTGCATTTTCCAGTCCTGGTCTCAAAAATGGGGAAACAGGAAAGGAGAGAGACTCTGGAAAATTTCTGGTGGAAGACTGGCTAAACTTTTTATATTGCTTTCAGGAAGATATTTAAAATTTTTTTTGCTTTTAAATTGAACACAGAAAACCTGGAAAAAGGAAAGTAAAGGACCATTAGTCTCCCGAGACAGACGATTATTATAATAAGACTAACTGTCAAAATTTGAACGAGTCCCTCCGTCCAACAAAGAAAATGCTCCTTCCAAAGCAAGGACGTCTGAGGAATTCTGCAACTCTGTCCCCACTGCTTCAAAGTCCCAGAGGAGGGTAGAGGTGAATTGAAGTGGTGACCTTGAAGAAGAAACTCTCTAAGGAGACTGGCACTACCAAATGTCATCGAGATAAATAAGGAGCCCAACTCCCACTATCTTAAGTAGCTAGACTATTGATTAAAGAATCATGATGAATGAGTATAGGGCTGTGAAAGAGATCAATACCATGAAACTTCAAAGTCAATCTTTTGGCTGGACTATTGGAACAGGAGCGCTAGAAAATAGCACCCTAGAGAATGACTCATCTTGGGGCTGATGGATGCCTGGGAGGCTTTTAGATTTTAGTAGAAGTCGTTTTTAGGAATAAATTCAACAGCAACAACAGTATCAGTGATAAGCGTGCTTGTATAACTATCCTGAGTAGCTTGGGATGCCAAATGGCAAGGATATATTCATTTATGATCATTTAGCCAAATATTCAAATTTGAAATCATCAGCTTATCTCGGGAGAGAGTTAAGTATGAATCTAGCATTTTCAGCAATCTTCAAATGGCAATTACTATGAAATGTAGTATTAACTCTTAGGAGGATAAGTGGAGAAAAGAATGGGCTACACAAAACATTCAGGGAAAAGAGGGCTATGAGGGAGAGAATGGCAAAACTGAATATTATGATGCCTCCTTTCCACTTTATGCTAATTTTCAGGAAATGGAGAATTGAAAATAGAATAAGTAGGTGAATACTGTTGATAAAGAGTCTTAAGGGAAAAGGTTTTGCTGGCGTTTTTTGATGAGCCATTTGAGATACTGTTAAAAATTAGCAATCTTCCCATCATCTTGCTTTTGCTATTTACTGTCTATAGTAGAGATTTTTAACCTGGGTGCCATGCATGGACCCTGAAGGGATCCATGGATTGATATCAGAGAGTCTGTGAAATTTGATAGAAAAAGGTACATCTTTATTTTCATTAACCATTGGTTTCCTCCTTGTCTCTCGGTGCTCTATTAAGATTCAGATAGTTAACTAAACTGCCCAGAGGGGTCCTTGACAGAAAAAAGTTGAAGAGCCTCTGATATTATAGGATTTTAAGGAAGTCACTTAACTCTGGTAGGTCTCAGTTTCCGAATCTGTAAAATGGTAAGTCTGGCCTAGATGCTATCTAAGGTCTCTAGCAGCTCTGCCCCTGATCATCACGATTGTATTTCATAACCCAAGATAGAGTCAGCCTTAAAGACGTGTGAAAAGGCAGCTATTATTATCATAATTCAAAATGTCTCTCCAATTGGGCTTTGGAAGGTGTTTTTCTTAGCAGTTTTACTATCCTGGCTCAGTTCTGCTCAGGCAAAATTGCTAAACTGTCTTAGGGATGATTACTTCATTAGCTTGTAGATTCACAGTATCTAGAGGGGGCTGATGACTTGGGGAGGACCCCTTTGCCACAGCTAGTCTTTGAAGTCTGTAAGGCATGGTTTGAGAGTGGGGAGGAGAATGCTTCCCAAGGACTTGCTTGACCTTTATGGGATTTTGAGCCATTCCTTGGAATCTTCTTAAAGAGCAGCTTTACATCTGGATGTAGATATCAACATACATTTGATCCCTGAGAGATTAAATGCCAACTCCAACTGGTATTTACATTTTATAGAATCATATAGGTAGAACTTGAACCTTATCTCGTTTGAGCCTTTCTTTTTATAGAGGGAAGGTAAAATCGGGTGTAGAGAGGTCTGATGGTTTGCCCAAAGTCATATAGGAAGTGAGCAGGACTTGAACCCAGGACCTAAACCCCAAATACTGCGTTCTTTCCAATGTGCCAGGCTGTGGCTGCAGTCAATATGGTACAGTTGGCCAAATAAAGATTACAGAATTCTCTAAAATGCACACCTGTACTACAGGAAGTGAAGGAATGGCCCTGAGAGCCAAGGATGGCTATGTGGATGGCTTTAAGTACACAGAAGCAGGCAGCATATTAAGCTCAGGTACACAAAGAAGTCCCACCTGCCTGTTGACTTAACTCAGCAATGGTCAAACATTGCAAAATACAAACAATGAATGAATGCACTGCTATCCTCAGGAGCCAGTAGAAGTCAGGCCTGGAATGCCCAGCCTCCCGTTCCCTTACCCTACTTGGTCCCTTATCCTCCCCGTCCTGTTTGTGCTCTGTCTGGACACCTCAACTCCCCTCCCCATCCTCTCCAAGGCCACAAGGAGCTCATCTGACAAAACGATAGTCCCAATGGGGACAGTAGTGGACAGGACACCTTCATGGTTCTTTTGCCAAAAAGCATTTGAGCTTTGTCCTGAAAGGAGCACGTGTAACTTCTGCCACCTGTCTTCAGTAAAGCTATGCCCTCAACTCTCCCTGACTTGAGCTGTATGATTAAATTGTTTAAAAATGTGGAGGAAGGGACGTCCCATGGAGCAAGCTCAGAGTCACCCTTCTTGGTACCAGCTTGGGTCCTGCTTCTAGTCATATGTCGGCCCTGTGCTGGAAGGACTTGGTGGCTTGGTATGATGAGGAAAGCCCTAAGTGAACACTTCATTCACTCCTTGCCCCATGATAATACAAGGTGTCAGAGTAACCAGAGATGGCCGGAGGAGGGGGGACGCTTGCTTCAACTCTCTCATGTAACAGGAAGTGAGTGGACTCTCTGTAGACTTCCTGGTGAAGGGAATTGAGAGGATGGGAGGGCTGCCCCTTATTTGAACATTCCTATCAGAGTATAGACTTTGAAGTGACTTTTATGAGTTTGAGAGGTCTGAGAGTTTGGATCCCATTGGATTAGAGTTGATCAGAGGTAGGTGAAACTTCTGTATTGGAGAGGAAGGCCACAAGCAAGGATCTGGGTTCAAGCCTGGCTCTCTTGCCAACAGTTGTGTCTCAGGACTTGTTTGGATGGGGAAGAGCTGAGGTGAAATGTAAAATGTCTAATTAACAGTCCCGCAAACTGCTTTATGTTCTCTTAAGGTTTGAGCATTAAGCCTCCTGACAGATTTTAACAGTAGTCATAAATTGTTCCTGAATCCTGGTTTAAGTCATTCTATTAATGCACCCTGAGTCTTTTATGTTGCACATTTCTTTTGTGTGTAGGAATAAATGATGTGAGCCATAACCTAAGCTCCACGTAAAATCATCCCCAAGACGCTGGGTGGGGACTTAATGAACCAGGGAGTAGGAGAGCAGAGAGCCCAGCCCCCTTCTCATTAGCAGGCAGATGCCCCAGAACTGAACCTGGTCCAAACCACATGCCTGAGTACAGAACTGGGCGGCCCCCAGTGAGACTGTGGAGAGGCTAAAGAGTCCCTGGGGATCCAGCAGCAGTTCTTCAAGGTTCAGGGAAAAGCATACTGGATATAAATTAGTGTGAGGGTAAACTGCCAGTATGGGGTGGCGTGGGCTGGGGGGCAAAGCTCCGTTGCATCTTTGTAAATGGATGAATCCTGTGAAAACATTTCCAGGTATTCAAGGGGGAAGAGAGTGGGCCCTGGCGTCCCTGGTGGCCTTCTCCATGGCCGTGAGGAATGAGCCGGAACATGGCATATAGCCGTCCCCCTTTAGGACCCGAAGTATCATCTGCCCTGACACCATTTGCTCTCTCTCTTCCAACTAATTGGAGGGTGGTTGGTGAAGGGCAGCCACTGTGATGTTACTATGGAAAGAGGGAAGAGAAGGAGCAAGTGAAATGATGGGAGAAGAAAAACATCTGTCCAGTCAGCCACTCCGGGTCTTCCCGGCCCTTCTCCCATCTTTAAAGAGCTGCAGCTATAAAGTCTTCCGGCCAGTGCCTGGCACATGGTAGTCAGCTCTCTAGCGACGTTACTCTTCATCGTCATCATCATTATTCCTCTGACTGAGGTGGGAGATGGCGGTTCTCAGGCCTGGTTCGCAGTGAGGCAGAGCTCAGGAGGTTAGCGACACTGACTGAGTTTTTCTCCAAATTATGTAGTGTGTTTATAAAAAGTGAAAAGAAAAAGCAAAAAAAAAAGTCACTCCATTAGAAGTGCTAAATGAGGATCATAATGAGATCTCCAAAGTCTTGCCAAGTGAATTTAATCACTTTCTGATCCCAACAGCCACACAATTCAACTTTCTTAGCATAATTAAGCAAGTGACAATGAGGATACTATTCTAAGACATGGTAATGAGATGCTGTGGGGCCTGAATTCAGCTGGAGGGGAATTCCTATTAAATATTTATTAGCTCTGCAGCTTCTCTAATAGCTAGAAAAAATAGAAAAGGAAATTTAGTTAAGTAAGGTCCTTTTCCTCAGAAATGAGACTAAGGCTTCTTCATGCTTGTGGCTGGAGGGCTTTGTTCAGCTGTAATAAAAATCATAGTTTAGGCTGAGGGAGGCCAGAGGTGCTGGGGTTATGCAAGGAAATGAAAATGGAGGCGATCGACACACGGATTGAAGTGGCTATTCAACGTTTGAGGAAATCCACGTGCCCTAAGTGGACAAGGAGATGGGTGGGAAGAGAGATTGTTGGCAATTCTGGCCCCACAGTCTCTCTTCCCACCCATCTCCTTCTCTTCACTCTCATGGCTACTACCCTAACTGAGGTACTGGCCACTTCTAGCCTGGACTGTTGCTGTGGCAACCTAATTGTTCTCCTGGTTTCTGGACTCTCTCTTTCGACACAGCTGTCCATTTGATATTTTTTAAGTCTGAGTATGTCATTCCCCATGCCCAAGAAGCTACAGTGAGTCACTGTCACCATCAGGATAAAGCCTTTTACAAAAAATGATCCTTCTTGGGTGATAGGAACAGAGCCAACCAGTGTTTAAGGCAGAGAAAGGTGCCTGGCACTTGTTTGGTGGCTTTAATTCACCCTCTCGGCCCCACTTCCACCATATCCTTTAGGGAGTGTATAATTCAGTTTCTATTTTATTCATTCATTCATTCACTCAATCATTTATTTATAAACCTTCAGTCTTAGAATAAACACCGTGTACTGATTCCAAGGCAGAAGAGCAGTAAGGGCTACGCACTGGGGTTAAAGGTCTTGCCCAGGGTCACTAATCTAGGAAGTGTCTGAGGTCAAATTTTAACCCAGAACCTCCTATCTCTAGGCTTGACTTCCACTAAGCCAACCTGGTCACTTCCTCAGTTTTTATTTATTGACTGACTACGTGCAAGATTCTCTGGTAGGTCCTGATAATATGGCTTTCATTCTGTCATCTCAGTAGTGTGAGTACTCCCTCCAATGATGTGGTTTGCCACCCATCTATGATCTCTCATTCTATCCATCTCTTACCCATGTTCTGATATGCAAGGGGCCTTCTGGTTGATGTGACCCCAAGGAGGTTGCAGGCTGAGTGGGAGATGTGACATATAGTATGAGGTGGGGACATGTAGGGGCAGAGGCATGACTTGGACAAAGTGCTGTAGGGAAAATGGAGGAGGGGGAAAACAATTCGATGGGGGTGGGGGGGAGGAGGGAATGGGTTCTATGTGAGCTGTTCCTTGAAGGAGAAGAAGAGGTTTTACCTGGTGAAGATGAAGCAGAGGTAAATAACAGACACAGGATGACCTGCACTGAAGATTGGAACCCTCATGTTGAGTTTGGGGAACAGTCCAGTTTCATGCATGGCAGGGACATACTGTAAAGAGAAGCAGCTCAGCATAGTGGAGAATTAGCTCTAAAGCGAGGAAGATGATGATGGTGGTGAAGGTGCTTACCATTTTAATGCCCTAGACCATGCCCTGAGTCCACAAGTTGTAGAGAGGCTGCTAATCTAGCTTGGTAGAGGAATTTCCTCACCTGGGAGCTCCCTAAAACAATCAAATTACAGTTTTAATAAAAAAAAAAACAGAAGGCAGCTGGGTGGCTCAGTGGATTGAGTCGGGCCCAGAGACTGGGTTCCAATCTGGCCTCAGACACTTCCTAGCTGGGTGGCCCTGAGCAAGTCATTTCACCCCCATTGACTAGCCCTTATTGCTTTTCTGCCTTGGAATCAGTACACAGTATTAATTCTAAGGTGGAAGGTAAGTGTTAGAAAGGAAGGAAGGAAGAAAGAAAACTGGCTAGATTGGGGCCAGGTCAGTCAGGGCTTTTAATTCTAGGCTAAAGAGATTATATTTTTCTCCTAGTGGCAATGGAATGCCAACCTTTATTGGCAAAGGGATAAAATGATTAGACTTGTGCCTGTCTTATTTTGGCAATTGTATGAAGAATGGATCTTAGATGGGAAAGATTGGAGGCAGGCGGGAAGTAGTCTCTTCTAGTGACCCAGGCAGAGTGAATGGTAACAGTGGGAGTGGATAGCTATTCTGCAATGCCCTTCCTATTTTTCCTTCTCTTCCTGTCTGATCCCTTCACACTCAGTTTCCTTTCCTGTCTTCTATTTTTGTTCTCTTCACCTTCATCCTGTTCTCTCATTCATTCATCACCTCCAAAAGGCCAGAATTTGAAAGTCAACAAACAGGGTGGCAGTAAGGGAAACCTAGTAAAAATAGCAGATTTTTTCCCCTTTTGAGAGCTCTTATCTCTTAATTTTTTTTCCTAGAAAAAAAGTAAACTCATTGGCTCATTCCTTCATATCTTTATCTTTTTTTAAAAAGTCCATTGTAAAGAAAGTGCCAATCTGTCCTGGTAGAGGAGTTTCCTCACCTGGGAGCTCCCTATCACAATCAAATTGTAGTTTTAATAAACTAGCTAGATTGGGGAGACATTTATTTCTCGCTCCTTTCATTTGAGTTATGAGAATTATTTCTTTTTTTTAATCTTTTATTTTTTTACTTTTTTTCAACCTTTGTTTTTTTTTAAGTCTGAGCCAAATTCTTCCCCTTCTCCCCTTCTACCCCACGGAGAAGCCAAGCAATCTGATGTGGATCGTACACATGTAATAGAGAACTATTTCTAACACAAATTTGATTTAGTCTGTCACTGACAGAGCATGGACTGGGCTTGACATTATAAAAAACCTGGGTTTGAATTCTACCTCTGCTCTTAGTTTATCACCATCTTGTTCTTCATTTTCCTCACCAGTAAAATGGAGACGATAATATGTGTCAGTAACGGCCTGACAGAGTGGTCGAGAGGAGCACTATGTATAAAGGAGTCTAGAAATGCCAGTTGTTGTTATTATCACTAGTACTATATAGTAGGAAGTTTCATGTTAAACACAGCATTCATCTGAATTCTTCTACTCAGTGGAGAAGCATTAGAAGACAATTGGGAAATGGAAGGGAGAGGGTATTTCTGTTTTCAAAGGGGCTACGCAATCTTCGTAAGGAGAGGGAAAGCGAGGAAGGAACACTCAAAAAGCAGGCTCATGGTATTTGAAAGTTGTGGTCTGCTAGATGACTTTGGATTGCTTTTATTGGTTTGTCTCCTCTTGACTGGACCTCAGAGTCTTCCCAGTAGAGCAGTAGTGTGTCCTGTTGGTCACTGTAGAAGTAGGAAAACATACGTCTCTTTCTCAACTCCCTTCAAAGGCTGGCACTTCCTCTGCATGGTCTTCCATGAGTCTCAAAACAAGCCTGTGAGATAGGTACTGCAGATGTTATTATCCCCATTTTGCAAATGAAGAGTTTATAGGACCATCATAGAGCTGTATAGAACTGGACGGGACCTTAAAGACTGTTTCATGTACCCTCTTCTTTTTTCAGATGAGGAAATTGAGGCCCAAGGAGGTGACGTGACTTACCCAGAGTCATAGAGGAAATATCAAATATAAGGCCTGAACCCATGTTTTTCTGGACTCTGTATCCAGTGCACTACTATGTTTCTTAAGGAATAATGGCTTGTAGTTCCATTTATTACCAAAGTAGAACATTTTAAAGTAAATTCAATGAGAACATTTGAAACTGTTTTCTGAATAACTTACATATTTTGCCATGCTAACAATGATTTTATGAGTAAATCCAATTATATGAAATATATTTTCAGTTTGGTGGGTAAATAACAAAGGCACTCCATTTGGAACCAGAGGAACTGGCTTGGCTCTATTGTTTGTGACCTGTTTCATTCTGTCTGGGGTACAGTAACCCAGGTACAGAAAGGGGAATTAAATGAGGTTGTTTTTGAGGGTTCTTCTGGCTCTCATGTTTTATTTCAAGTGCTATATATGCTCCATTTTTTCTCCAAATTGCAGCCTGTACCACCTGCTTCCTCAAACAATAATACTGACGTTACCAATCTACCATGAAGATGATTTCCCATGCTTTCAGCAATTTTGGAAAACTTTCTGTTTTCAAGGAGCCTTGGATCTTGAGTGCATAGCTGATGTGAGGACATTTAGAGAGGGATATTTTATTTTATTTTTTTTCCATTAAAAAATGAGTTGTTTAATTAATTTAGAATATTTTCCCATGGTTACAAGATTCATATTCTTTCTGGAGAGGGATATTTTAAAGTTATCATTGTCTTCCCCCTATTTCCACCCTAGCCATCTTTCCTGTAATCTTTTAGATTATAAAACATTGTCCAGGAAAAGATCATAGGTGCAAGTGGAAAGAATTGGGGAGGCTGAACATGATGAGAGGGGACAGTTATGTTTATTGCAGAGGTCCATCCGACTCACTTGTGAGCGACTACTGGTAGAGACTGTAAAGCTCAAAGGAAAAGGAAGCAAAATGCCAAGGACTTGTAGGATTATAACTTTAGGGCCAGAGGGGACCTTACGGGCCTTCTCTGTCAGCATACTTTCCTGATTCTAAGAGGTGAAGTGACTTACCCTGGGTCACACAGCTAGAAAGCAGGAGAGACAGGCTTCCAAGCCAAGTCCCTGATTCCAAGCCCAGTGTTCTTTATAGCTGGTAGATGCTGTGATGAAACGATTCTACTCTATATTTACAAGCCTTTTTTCTTTAAAAATGCCTCATTCCACCAGTGACAAATTCTTTTAGAAATGATTTGTATTTATATTTCAAATAACAGCTCATAAAAGGCTGTTTAGGTGGAAGCATTTAAAAAATACCAAAGTGGGATATTAATCTTTTTGGATTTATAATGCCAGCCACAGAAATTCTCATTCAGACTAGTTGCTTGCCTCGTGTCCTCCTTGGAGGATGAAGACTAGAAAAGGTACAAGGTGAGACTTTCTATGCCTAGATACTGTCAATCAGTCATTTGATAAACATTTACTAAGTGCCTACTATGTGACAGGTACTATGCTAAATACTAGAAGCTGATACAAGACAGAACTGCTCCCTAGTTGTTAAAAAGTAGATGATGATATTAAATTGGATTAATTTTAATTCGCAAAAGAGAAAAATTGTTGTAGAGTACTCTGTAATAGTTACCAACTAGAAGGAGAACACCTACAGTTGACTGGGAGGTTTTAGTCTTAAAATCAAAGGATTTAGAGCTGTGAGGGATTTTGGAGTCTGATGCCATTGCTTTACAGATAAAGAAACTGAGGCCAAAGAAGCCAAGTGACTTGCTTGAGTCATGCAGGTGACAAGAGTCAGTGTCCTTGTCCTATTTCCAAACAGATGGTCAGAATCAATCATGTCACATGCTTTCAGTGAATGGAGTGTGGATCCCCAACCCAATAAGTCATAGTGTGTGTTTTAAGGGGTGCGTGGGTTGGGAGAGGAAGGAATGAGGGAGGGAGCTATCCTTATAATAGGTCTTATAATGTGTTCATTGGCAGTGTCAGTAGGTCAGTGGCAGAGTTCATGGAGACTAAATTTCTGGTACGTGAAAAATGAGCTTAGGTTGTTTGACTCATGTTTAGGGTTTCTCTCTTTTCAAAATTAAAAAAAAAGTTTTTGTGAAAAGTTTAGTCAGGGTCATTTCTAGATCCCTTCCCTTGTGTCCTGCCCCTTCATCATCAGCCTCTTCTTTTAACAAAGAAGAGTTCTGCAAACTCTGCTGACATAGTGACCACATCTGATGGTGTACGCAGTGTTTCACGCCCATCTCTCACCTCTCCAACAAACACAGGGGAGGCGTTATTTCCTCATCTCATAAAGTGGCTCAAACTGGCCCTTTTAGTCCTTCAGTGTCCCCTTCATTTCCTTGTTCTTTCCTTTTATATCACTGTAGCCATCATAGATACTGTTTTCCTGGTTCAGGCTACTCCACCCTGTAGCAGTTCATACAAGTCTTCCCATGTTTCTCAGAATCCCTCATATTTGTCGTTTCCGGTGACATGGTAGGTAACATTCCATCGCATTCCTACATTGGAATGTGTTCAGCCATTCTCATATCAGTGGCACCCATCTTGTTTCCATTTTTTTTTTGCTGCTAGCAAGAGTTCAGCTATGCATATTTTGGCATTGTGTAGCACTTTTCTGTCTTCGAGTTCCTTAGAGTGAAAGTATGTAGAGGGAGTTTCATCTGCTCCCCCTCCTAGATTGTCCACCTGGTTCATCCCATTTTGCATGCCGACTCCGCATCCATGAATGTGAATAAAAGGGTGTGGGTGTGACCCGACCTCTCGCTACTTCCCTGAACATGGCTCAAGAATACAGAGGGAGGACCATGCGGGACAGTGAACACATGGTTGGACTTAGGTTAGGCTTTAAACTTCTATTTGCTTTCTTTGTTTCAAGTGATTAATAATAAGCCCTATGGAAAATGAGAACCTGGAGTAATTCGTTTTATTTTATTTTTTAAACCCTCACCTTCTGTCTTGGAGTCAATGCTCCAAGGCAGAAGAGTGGTAAGGGCTGGGCAATGGGGGTCAAGTGACTTGCCCAGGGTCACACAGCTGGGGAGTGTCTGAGGCCAGATTTGAACCTAGGACCTCCCATCTCTAGGCTTGGCTCTCAATCTACTGAGCCACCCAGCTGCCCCCTGGAGTAATTCATTTTAATCTAACAAAAGGGTGAGAATTACTCAGTTGCTTTTCTTCCAGAATTCCACATTGCTTTCCAGGACAGTTAATTTGCATATGGTTCCACATCCGATGTATTCCTATACCTGGTGTCTCACAACTTTTCTATCACTGCATTGCCATTCTTGCCATTTTGCTCCCTTACATTACGTTTACTTTCTTGCTCTCTTCTCTTATATTTTTTTGCTACATTTACTTTCCTGTGAATTTGGATGGCCACGTGGACAATGAGAACCAAGAACTATAGAGAAACAGTATGTTGTTTGGATAAAACTGAAGGGAAGTCTCCCGGAGCAGGCTACCTTCAGATTGTTACCCGGGGTGGGGGAGAGTTTGGGCTTTTCTCGAATAGCTCTCTCCTTCAAAAATCCCCTAGGCACAATTGTTGAAAGTTAGACTGGCCCATGGTAGGTTGGGCACCGCATGGGGTGGGCACATGGTTACATTATTGACTTGGACCTTTCATTCTGATGTATCCAAACACAGTAATTTCACAAATGATGTGCCTCTCATTAGCTGTGGATGTTTAGTTCACTTGGTTGGAACATGGGACAAATGAGGACAGATGAACAGTTTCTAGTCCTCCATGGAACAGTCTGCTTTTCTCCATTTCATAGCCGTGATCTATATCTATGATCATGCCAGCCACCTCTCTAATGAGTGCAATTGGAGACCAAGAAGAGCTGGGTGAGAGAGTGTGGTTGCCCTTGTGGCCTCTCAGGATGCATGTCCTGATGAAAACTTGGTAGTGCCTTTGACTTTATATAGATCCTGGAGGCAGCTGGGTAGCTCAGTGGATTGAGTCAGGCCTAGAGATGGGAGGTCCCAGATTCAAATCTGGCCTCAGACACTTCCCAGCTGTGTGACCTTGGGCAAGTCACTTCACCTTCATTCCCCAGCCTTTACTGCTCTTCTGCCTTGAAACTGATACGCAGTATTGATTCTAAGATGAAAGGTGAGGGGTTAAAAAAAGACGAAGATCCTATGGGCTTAACCAGGCCTTACAAATGGCTGTGGATTGCCTTAGACAGCTATGCTTTATATTTATATTTGGGGAGTTTATAATTTGAATCTGGATATATTGGAAGTTCCTAGGTGAGGTCAGATTCTGTTTTGCCTCTAGTTCATGGCTGAATAAAATAGCAAATTCCTAGTATGAAAGAACTATCCTGCTATCATTTAGTGCAAAGGAAGATTGCTCGCTTGTTCTCTCTTGGTAGATCACCTCTTAGAGTCATTGGACTGCTAAAACATCGAGCTTTGCATAGGGCATTGAAAAAATCTTTCCTCCCTCTCTCCTAAATGAGCTTCCAGATGGACTGGCGGTCAGCCAGATCATTTAAGGACGGCAGATATTCTAAAGCATTTTTATTCACTTAAATGTTCTAAAGGTCCTTGCAGAAAAAAATCTTGATGGTCTGTCTAGAGTATAGACAATTTTCCAATCCTTTTACCTGCATTTCACTATGCTTACTCTATTAACTGAGCCTTACAGCAGCACAGTTAAGAAAGCTCAGTGAAGAATTTGCTGAAAGATTTAAAATTTTCAGACTCTTTCCTGATAACAGTGGTGATTTAATAACAAAATCCCTTTTATTTAGAATCCTACTGAAATGTGTGTGTGTGTGTGTGTGTGTGTGTGTGAGAGAGAGAGAGACACTCTGAAAAATTGAGCTGATTATAGGATTTTCTCACTATATCCCTGAAGCCCATAGTAAATCCTCTCCAGTAAATCCAGACTTGCTCCAAGATGGAAATCAATGACTTGTCTTTAAGACTCATGCAGAAGTGGGCAGTTAGGTGGCTCAGCGGATTGAGAGCCAGGCCTAGAGATGGGAGGTCCTGAGTTCAGATCTGACCTCAGACACTTCCCAGCTGTGTGACCCTGAATAAAGTCACTTAACCCCATTGCCTAGCCCTTACCGCTGTTCTGCCTTGGAACTGATATGCAGTATTATTGTATCTAAGATGAAAGGCAAGGATTTTTTTAAAGACTAAGAGATGCTCTGCTAAAAGTACTTTTGTACTTCTTGTATGCACTTTTCACACTTTCCTGTGTTTTGTATTTCTTTCTAGGCATATATTATGTCCCTTCCTAGATAACTAATTCCTTGAGAGTAGGAATCCAAGTCTTATTCACCTTTGTCTCTCCACTGCCTAGTGCAGAGCCTTGTATACAGTAGACGTTTATATGATGTATGAGCTGACTGTATCCCATTTTAAGAGTATGACTCAGTGGTTATAAACCAAACAATTAGCTGTTATATCTTCTATTAATTCTCCACCATTGTCCTCCTCCAAAACCTCACCTGACCCCTCTGTGACCCTGGGGTCTTGAATAATATTTGCCTCAAGCAAAAGATTCATCACCAGAGCATGCGTGAGCCACAGCATGACGAATGTTGTTAGCTCCAGTGACTCAGGAAGCCCATCTAACAAGGCATGGAGTATCCCCATCACTGGATGGAGTACTCATACCAATGGCAGTAGAGGGAGTTGCAAAGTCCTCAAGCAAAATTCCATTGGTGTGGTCAACAAACTTGAAAATAGTGTTTGTTACTAATAATTGCCAGTGTCGGGAAAATGCACCCATTGATGTTTGAAGACTGACTGTTTCATAAACGATACTAAGGGCTCTAAGTCCCCTTCCTATTTCTAAGTCCTTGACCTTGCAAGAATTAATATTTGATTGTTGGCCTACACTTTTTCCCCCACCTGCTTACTGGCCAGCATCCTGGGAAATGGCCTTTCCCTCTGGTACTTCAAGGGAAACTGTCCAGTGGCCTGAAATAGCTGACATACCTGTGGAAGAAGCCCCATTGATTTTCTTCTCCTTTCTAGAATCAGCATTATTATTTTGAGCAATCAGAGAACAAGTAACTACTGATTACCATCCCTGGCAACTGCTTAGGCACTAACTTGGCTCATTTGATACCTTTAGACAGCATGGTAAAGTCAATTAAGCATTGGACTGGTACCTGGTTGACCCGATTTCAAATCTTGGCTCTCAGTGGCCATGGGTAGGTCAAAACTGAGCTTCAGGCAACTCTAAGACAATAAATTACAGCTAGACGGTGATATGCATGGTGTCCAGTCCTTGACGTATTGCCATTTGACATCCTTAGAATTCTCATCCCTCACTTCTGTTCCTTTCTCTCCTCACATCTAGCTCCCCCTCCCCAAATGATGGTGGAAAATTATATTAGCAACAGCCATTTGTAAAACATTTGGCGGACCTTGGAAGAAAGGTGTTGGATACGTGGACAATATTATTACCGTATGTTGAAAAATGTCCAACTTCTTTTCTTTCATCCCTACCACAGGCACCAATTGCATGGGGTGTGTTTTTGATTCCAAAGACTGTTTGCATTTCTCAGTGGTTTTAGGCCATTAAATGGACTGACCGATGAAAAAAACCAGGAGGGAAGAAATATAGCTCTGGGTACCAATCAGACGGGCAAAGGCACTAGAGGTCTGTGCAGCTTCCAAGAGCCCCTGGCTGCTAACATGTTCGTGGCAACACAGCTGCATATGTGGCTTGAATTCTAGTATCTGGAGAAACTGTTCTAACTGTCATCTGAATACCGAGCTGGCTCAGAGAGAGACATCGTTTCTCCTCATTGCAGCATGTGGCAAGATCCACCGAAAGCCAGACTGCCTTGAGACAGTGAAATGAGAATGACCTTTTCCTGTGATCTCAGGCGAATGTAGCCTCATCTGCTCCTGGAAGCAAGGCAGGGCTTGATTGTTCTCTGCATATTTACGTTGCAAGGAGTTGGGGAAGTTTGCCGAGATGGTGGTTTCCTTGAGGGGGAAACATCTCCTCGGAGCGGGGAGAAAGCCCCATTCTTGTTATTACTATTTTCTGAAATGCAGGGGTCTCTAATATGACAGCCATGGTTCCACGACTGTGCCTTTAATGGAGTGAGCAGATTGCAGTAAGAATGTGATGGTGTTCAGTAAATGTAATGACTTTATGAAGATAAATGTTTCCCTTCTGAGGCCCCTTCTTGTCAGGATACATTTAATACCACCATCGCTTTGAGGACTAAATTCCTGTAGCACTTTGCAGCATATTAACATGTTTTCCTCACCACATGAAATTGCACAAAATAATAATGTTTCGGCATCCCCTTGTACATTTTTATTACTGCCAATGAATAGGAGGAAATTAACCATTATGGCCAACATTATTCACAGGGACAAATTCCTAACTCATTTCCCGGAGAATAATAAATAACAAAATGAATAAGATGCCTTTAATTTCACATGTGAATTATCAAAGATTCCTCCAAGCCACAGAAGAGAGCCAGTCATGTTTATCTGCAAAATACAAATACATGGAAAACATTTTCCATGGCTGCCTCAATAACACCCAATCTGCCCTGGTCTCTTGTGCTAAACAGCAGCATACCACTTCTTGTGAATTGTCCCAAGGAAATTGGAGTCTCGTTTCGAGATCCCCTAGGGCAGGGCTTCTTAAACTTTTTTGGATCACGGACCCCCTGGACCATCTACATCGCATGGGCCTTCTTCTCAGAGTCCTGTTTGGAAATGAAGCAAAGACAAGACATAGGATTACAAAGGAAGCCAATTTCATTGAAAGAGTTGTCTGTATATCTCTCCTTGTAACACCAAAAACAACAAACGAGCAAAACAAATTCATGGATCCCCAGTTGAGGACCCTTGCTCTAGGGAAACCTGGCACACCTTCTGATTATAAACCTGAGGAGCTATTATTAACTCTGACATTTTAGCCACAGTTTGGCATTCTCATATTGACCATTTTATTCCATAGACTTCCTGGAGGCAGAAGTCAACATGAGTCAACTCCCACAAAAATTAATTCTGTTCTATGAAAAATCCTTTGGTAATGACAATCTTCTAAGCCTGGACCAATAACTCACTTATTTTGAGCTTGACTGAGTGCACCAAAATTCTAGGCTAATGAATTAACATGGATACCCATTTGTAGTTCATTATCCTCCAATGTGATCATCTAATCCAATCTTGTCAGTTTATAGGCGAGGAATCTGCAGCACAGAGGAAGGAAGAGGCTTCCCCAAAGATGTCCATCACTTAGGACGCTAAATCTAGAGCCCTTTTCATGACCCTAATTGACCTCAAGTTATACTAGGAATCTGATTTAATTTCACAAGCACTTATTAAGGACCTACTATGTGTAGCATTCTACACTTTGGCAATGGGAGCACAAAGACAAAATGGAAATAGTCCTTTCTTTCAAGGAGCTGATATTTCCCTGGCAAAGGATCATCAAACATTAAAAACATGCAAACAAGATGAATTATCTTTATGCTTTGTGACTTTTCCATATATTGTCATCAGCCCCATTTGATACCTGCTACCACAGGGTGCTAGGTATAGACACGTGCAAGATCGATCTCTTCCTTTCAAGGAACCTACAGTCAAGACGTGGAGACAGGATGTATGCGAGAAATAATGATTTCCTAAACCTCGGGAGCTTAGAAAAGGGAGCAATCACCAACAAGTAGAGTATTTGGGAAAGAGCTCATAGAATATGCCATATAATGATAACTGACCTTTAGATGGCTAACTTTAAAGTTAGTAAAGCTCTTCACACATATGTTCCTATTTCATCACTGTATTATTATTTCCATTTGTGATATGAGGAAATATACTCATAAGTTTAAGTGGTCCATGGTAAAACTGTAAGGAAGTGACACAAGTAGGGAGTGGAAAGTTAGACAACCTGGATACAACTACCAGTTCTGTGATCTGCATTCAACATTTATTTTTTTATCAGATGTATGATTTTCTTTTTGCAAGTCACTTGACATCTCTGGGCCTCAGTGTCCTCATATGTAAAGTACGGAAGTTAGACTAGATGATCTCCAAAGTCCCTTCCAGCTTTAAATATATGATGCCATAAGTTGAATTTGCTAAATGTTAAGGCAAATACAGAATGACAATCTAGAACAAGCTCAACCAATCAAAAACATCTGTCTTTGTCATGCCAATAGTGGCATATATATAAAGGATTGGTATGCAGTTCTGCCTGGCCCTTTGTCTTGGTGTGGAAACTATAAAATAGAGTTTAGCACAGCCTGTATTAAATGCAAAAGACTATAAAAATTTAAATTTAGGTTTTATGCTAAATATGAGAATTCTAAAGTAATATTGTGGTTGCTGATTTAAAAATATTACAACTGAAGTCAAAATGATTTCTAGCAGCTTTGTGTACAAAGAGGTGGAAAGAGTGAAAGTGGAAAAATGTACATAAAGAGACAGAAAGTACTGCCTAGCTACCAATACCCTAAGTTTAATCCTAATGTCTCCAGACCCCAAATGTGAATCTGAAAGAGAATCTCCCCAGAATCCAAAGTTCTAATTAGGAAGCCGAAATCTGAAGAACTAGGAGGCTCTGAAGAATCCACTGAGAATCTTTAGTGCACACAAGGCTAAGACCACCAAGAATCTGACCAGAACTCACACTGAAGGGAGTGTCCCACCAAAGTGCCAACAAACAGAGAGGGTCTCCTCACTGAAGAACCAAGGAAGGAATCACTCCATTGACCACTGCAAGCCACCAACACACAGGATCCAGGGAAAGAGTCTCCTCCTCCAGTCTGGCTTACCAACACAGAGAGAATGACTGAATCCTTGAGATGGCCTTTTGAAAGCAGTTTTCTCTATGTCACTTCCTGTTGCTCCCCCACTTTATGGGAACCAATGGCAGTCTTTCAATTTGTGTAGCACTGCCCAAGGGGGGTGCTAATCTGATAGATGTAAGGTGGTACCTCAGAGTTGTTTTAATTTGCATGTCTCTAATCTAGAGGGATTTAGAACATTTTTATATGATTGTTGATAGCTTTGATTTCTTCATCTGCAAACTGCCTATTCATATTCTTTGACCATTTATCAATCGGGGAATGACTTGATTTTTTATATATTTGATTTAGTTCTTTATATATTTGAGAAATGAGACCTTCATCAGAGAAATTTGTTATAATTTTTTTCTCCGTTTGTTGCTTCCCTTCTAATCTTGGTGGCATTGGTTTTGTTTGTACAAAACCTTTTTAATTTAATATAATCAAAATTATTCATTTTACATCTTGTAATACTCTCTATCCCTTGTCTGCTCATAAATTCTTTCCTTCTCCGTAGATCTGACACATAAACTATTCTACATTCTCCTAATTTACTATTTAGATCATATTGATTTAGATCATATATCCATTTTGGCCTTATTTTAGTATAGGGTGTAAGATACTGATCTAAATCTAATTTTTGCCGTCCTGTTTTCTAATTTTTTCAGTAGTTTTTGTTAAATAGTGAGTTCTTATACTGAAAGCTGAGCTATTTTGGTTTATCAAATACAAGATTGCTGAGGTTATTTACCCCTGGTCTATTCCATTGACCCACCCTTCTATTTCTTAGTCAGTACCAGATCGTTTTGAGGATTATTACTTTATAGTACATTTTAAGTTCTGGTACTGTTATGCCACCATCTTTCACTTTTTTTTCATAAGCTCTCTTGATATTCTTCATCCTTGTTCTTTCAGATGAATTTTGTTACTATTTTTAGTAGGATTGTAATTTTTATTATATTAGCTCAGCCTATCCATGAGCAATCAATGTTTTTCCAATTGTTTAGATCTAGTTTTAATTGTGTGGAAAGTGTTTTGTAATTGTGTTCATATAATTCCTGTGTTTGTTTTGACAAATAGATTCCCAAGTATTTTATGTTGTCTAGTGTGGTTTCAAATGGAATTTCTCTTTCTAATTCTTGCTGCTGGGTTTTGTTGGAGATATATAGAAATGCTGATGACTTATGTGGGTTTATTTTGTATCCTGCAACTTTGTTAAAGTTATCAATTATTTCAACTAGTTTTTTAGTTGATTTTCTAAGCCATCCCTGATATCATCCACAAAGAGTGATAGTTTAGATTCCTTATTTCCTACTTTAATTCCTTCAATGCCTTTTTCTTCTCTAATTACTAAAGGTAGCATTTCTAGTGTAATATTAAATAATAGTGGTGATAATGGGCATCCATGCTTCATTCCTGATCTTATTGGGAAGGCTTCTAACTTATCCTCATCGTAGATGATACTTGCCAATGGTTTTAAATAAATACTGCTTATTATTTTGAGGAAAGGTCCTTCTATTCCTCTACTTTCCAGTGTTTTCAATAGGAATGAGTGTTGTATTGTTGTTTGCTCATTTTACCAGCCTATTTCTTAGCTTTGAACTTTGTGTTAAAGTTGGGCTTTGCTCGCGAAGGGATGGGAAGACTGATTCTAGGTTTAGGAGGGTTTTGTGCCATTGTTTTCAGAGCTAGTTTGGGGAGCCTGCAAGTTTTTGGTGATTACTTGGTGTGACCACTACTCACTGCTTTCCTGATCTGTGATCTAGTTTTTACCGAGGAAGGATCTTTGGTCCCCTGCAGTTGTACCTGCAAACACTCCTCTCTGCTTTGGAATCATGGCAAAGCTCCCTTTTGACCCATTGCCAGTGCTCCTCTGTATCCTAGAACTTTGACCCAGAACTTTTATGGACAATAGAGTTATCAATCAGTGCTGTCTGTACTAGGTGCTGTCAAAGGACCCCCTTTAATCTCTGGAGAGTTGTCCAATGTCATTCTCTGAGCTGAGAGTTCCTGAAGTTGTTGCTGCTGCAAGTCTCCACCCTGGTGACAGACTTCTCTCTGCCAACCTCTTAAGTTTTCCCAGGTTGGAAAAATGTCTCATTTGGATCTTTCACTGCCTCTGCTTCTCCAAAATTTGATTTGAGGCATTATTCTAAAGTTGTTTGATGGGGAACATTGAGAGAGTTTAGCCAGGTGGCTGACCCTAATCTACCATCTTCTGCAATCTGCTGAAGGTACTTCTTAGAGTTATTTAGTCACCCCCAATCTGAGGGGGATGAGATTTGTTGTTGGAGAATACAATTTTAAAAAATCACACTTATTGGGGAAAATGAAAGTCAATGGCTCAGGAATCAAAGAAACTGATGATAATAATTTATATGTATAAAGTGATTTCTCCCATAATGGACCTAGGTGATTGGTAGCTCAAGTATTATTATCCCATTTTACAGATGAGAAAACTGATACTTAGGATTGGGGAAGCAGCTTAGCCAGATTTATGTAGCTAACAAGTATCACAGCTGAGACCCAAAATCAGGGACTCAGGACTTGGAGTCCTGTACATTTTCATGTCTACACTAGCTTTTTGAAAGGATATACTCAGGGAACTTTATATTCTGAGGAAACCTCTTCTTCATGGGTCCAGCACTCTGCTGTAGGGAGTTGAGGGGATGATCTGAGAGGCATCATGAGATAGTGGGCAGATTATAGGATTTGGGGTCATGAATAATTAGGTTCAAATGCTCTCTTTTGATACTTGCTAGCTGTGTGGTCTTGAAGAAATCACTTCGTACATTTTTAAGCCTCAATTTCCTCATCTGTAAAAGGAGGATAAGTATAGAAGATGTGTATATAGTTGTTATCTGTGTCAAATTCTTAAAAGAGCCATCTAACCGGGAGCCTTCTCTGTCCATTGGAATCCAGAAGGGATTTCAGCAATGAGGGAAGAGGGCATAAAGAGGGAGGCTTTAAGTAAGCAGTGGGAGGGTTTCTGTACCAATATTAGAAAGTAAGTGGGAGGGCTTGTCCTTAGATAAGGAGGAGAAACAGCATGGCATGGTCAGCTGACCTTGAAGCCAGTGAGACCTGAGTTCAAGTCTTGCCCCTAAGGCATCCTGGCCTTGTGATACTGGCCAAATCACTAACTTTTCAAGGCTCTGGACAATTTTTTAAGGGGAGAAATTCCAGAATTAAATTGGGAGAGGAAGTTTCTTCCCCCAAGGATTCCCTGTACTAAAGAAAGCACAGAAGCAGTCCCTATCCCCATTCTATCAGGTGCCTGGAAGTGACATATGTGGTACAGGGAAGTAGAGATGAAAAGTAAAAGCACACACAGCTTTTTAATTTTAATTTTATTTTTTAAAAATCCTTATCATCTACCTTAGAATCAAGACTGATTACCGGTTCCATGGCAGAAGAGTGCTAAGGACTAGGCATTTGGGGTTAAGTGACTTACCCAGGATCACACAGGAAGTGTCTGAGGCCATATTTGAACCCAGGACCTTTCATCTCTAGGTCTGGCTCTCCCCACTGAGATACCCAACTGCCTCAAACAAACAGCTTTTAACAAACCTCACAACTACTCCGAAGGGAAGGACAAGAATAGTTGATCACTTTGGGGACAGCCTTAGTGTTTTATCACCATTTCTGCACTGGGCCACACACAGTAGGGATTGGAGTAATCCAAGCTCTGATTTAAAGTCGGAAGCCCCATAGGACTCGAACTTCTACAGTGTTGGTGATGATGATGGCTAGTATTTAGAGACCAACTTAAAGTCTGCAAAATGCTTCAAAAATTCTCTTTTTATCCTCATGCCAATGGGGAGGTAGATGTTGCTATTATCTCCATTTTACTTACAAGAAAACTGAGGCAATCAGAAGTTAAGTGACTTGTATAGGGTTAGATATTTAAAGTCTGAAGCTGGATTTGAATTTGGGTCTTCCTGACTTCAGGCCCAGTGCTCTATCCACTGTGACGTGGGGCCAGCATAATATGAATTGACTACAGTGTTACCTATAGGACCGATAAAGTGAGGGACTTTTCTAAATGGTTTAGTAAGGAGTAAGGAATGTGGAGCAAGGATATAGGGAACTTAACCCTAATCCTAATTGTGCCAATCCATCAAGAGGCAGAAGGGAGCTTGTGAATGCCTCATCTCTGGGTTCATTAGCCTTGGCACGCTTGCATCCTGGGGGCCTGAGGCTACACCAGTCAAAGCAGTATTCATCGGTTGATATCGTGTGGTCTTAAGCCACCCCCCCCCCCAGGTCCCTCATTTATAAACTTAGCTAGTTTGATTAGGATTTCTGTAAGGTTTGTTTCTGTTCTCAGGGCCTCTGACTTCGAGCATGACAGATTGTCATTCTGCTGAATCCTGATCATTTCTAGCATCGTGTGACACAGACATCAATTGGCCTGAGAAGAGCTCAGCATTAATTAGAGAGCCAGAGCGTTGTAATAATCAGATTCATTCTTGTTTTCCCCATGTCATTTTTTTAGTCCTGTGAAATGCTTTATTCAGATTCTTATCCGATTTCTTTCTGATGACTGGAATGGCTATTTCCAAGGGGGCGAACATCTTTCCTCATTTAAAGCGACAAATGTGTCCATTTTGAGGCTCCAGACAATGTAGACTTAGTCTACAGGTGACATTCCTGGCTCCTAACTCAGAGGACATCAGAGAGGAGGATGACTGGCCTCCAAGGTAGGTGGCATCAGTGATGGCTCAAGCAGTGTGACTTCAGTGTACTGGCTTGGGCCTCTCTTGACACTCTACTCCTACCCCTGTGAAACTCAAAATGTTCCAAAGAGAATTGATTATCTTTCCCCCAGACCCGTCCATCTTCCCTATTTCTCTTGGGGGCACCCCAGGGTCATCTAGGTTTGTAACTTCTGTTCAGTTTTTAACCCTTCTTTCTCTCTCATCCACCATATCAAATCACCTAACTGCCAAGTCTCCTTTAGCTCGCTCTGTCTACCATCTCTTGCATTTGTCTCTCTCTTCTCGATTTGTACAATCACTCTCCTAGTTCATACCTTTACCTCTCTTCTGGGCCATGACAATTACCTCCTACTTGGTCTCCTTGCAGCTGCCAAAGTAATTTTCTTTAGGCAGAGGTCGAACCATGTCATTACTCTCTTAATAAATTCCAGTGGCTCCATATTGCCTCTAGGATCAAATATAAATCCCTCTGCTTGGCTTTTAAAGCCCTTCACGATTTGTTTCCAACCCACGTTTCCAGCCTTATTATATATTACTTCCCTTTCCCACATTCAACGGTCTAGCCAAATTGGCCTTATTGGTGTTCCTCAAGCCCAATTCTCCAATCTTCTGACTCCCACCTTTTGCATTGGCTGTCCCCCAGGCCTGGAAGGCCCTTTCTCGTCATCTCTGCCTCTTAGTCTCTTACTTCTTTCAAGAATCAGTTCAAGCATGAAGCTTTACCTGATTTTGTATCACCCTCCCCAACTGTTAGTGTCCTTCCTCCCTACATTTCCTTATATTTGTTCTGGATATACTTAAGTGATATACCTGCCATCTTCCCAAGCAAATCTAAAGTCCTCAGGAGCAGAAGTGGTTTCCCTTTTGCCTTTCATCCCCAGCCTTCCAACACAGTGGATGAGTTTAATAAATGCTTTGTCAGTTAGTCGACTGTTGAGTCGTAGAGGGGAAAGGGATTTCTTGGTATGGCTTCATGTATGCTTCCTCCACGTGTGTTAAGTTCTTAAGACCACAGAAGATTCCTTGAGAGGTTCCGTCTCACAGATGACTTTTTACAACCAGCCTTAATGCATCGTTATCAACTGAGATTGAAATCAGGGAGACATATTCTTAAATGAAGGAGTTCACGTTCACCATCCTTCTAGTGGATGTCCTGCCCAAAGTGCCCGTCCAGGCATGAGGACAACCAGTGCAAATGCAGAAAGTCAGAAAGAGAGATTGTCCCTGGGCGGTATAAGTCCTTCATGTGTTCCTGCTCGCCAAGAATATTACACTGACCTCACCAAGCCCCAGAATGACTAATGATGTTTTTAGGTCTGTTCTTTTTCGTGAAGGTCATAGAGATGAGTCATAGTTTTTCAGGTGGACGGAGTTCGAATACATCTAATCTGATTTTTTTGTTTGCATTCTCAACTAATGCCCAAACATTTCAATGCCCGCTCTCTGCTTCCAATTCAGAGGATATCAGGATAAAAATGCAGATAAAAAATACAAACTAAATACAATGTAATCGTGAGAATAAATGTGCATTGAGAGTTTGGGGGATGAAGAAAGACCTCTTACAAGAAGTGGTGTTGGAGCTGAGCTTTGAAAGAAACTAGGATTTCTTTCTTTTTTAATTGAAAAATTGTATTTAATTGATTAAGAATATTTTTCCATTGTTACGTGATTCATATCTTTTCCCTCCCCTACCCTCCTCCCATAGCCAACATGCAGTTCCACCGGGTTTTACATGTGTCATTGATCAAGACCTATTTCCATGTTATTGATATTTGCACCAGGGTGATCTTTAGAGTCTCCATCCCTAATCATATCCCCATTGACCCATGTGATCAGGCAGTTCTTTTTCTTCTGTGAGAAACTAGTATTTTTGAGAGAAGGAAATGAGAGTAAATTCCATGGTGTTGCCTGTTCAGAGAGTTGTATAATAGGAACAGCAAGAACGGTAATTTGGCTGGACTGTAGGGTGCATGAAGGGAAGTAATATGTAACGAACCTGGATATATAGGTTGGTGACAACTCATGAAGGGCTTTGAATGCCAGACAGAGGAGTTTGTATTTGATCCTACAAGTTATAGGGATTAACTAGAATTTGAGTAGAGGGGTGACATGATAAGACCCGTACTTTAGAAATATCAATTTGGCAGCTACGTGAAGGCATGGAGGCAGAAAGACCATTTCAGAGATTTTTCTAGTCCAGCTGAGAGATGATGCGGGCCTGATCTACATAGAGTGGTTAGCTGAGCAAAGGGAAGGGTACCGATTGGGTATGTGGGGGTGACAAGAGAGGGGAGCCAAGGATGACACTGAGGTTGTGAACCTGGGTGGTTTGAAGGATAATGATGGCTTCAACAAAAATAGGTAACTTCAGAAGAGAATGGTATTAGGGGAGATTGATTGTATGTTCTGTCTTGGACACGTTGAGTTTGAGATGTCCATGGGGCATTGAGTTCGAAACTTTGAACAGGCAATTGTTAATGTGGTACACACATAACGCCTTTGTCTGCATTCAAAACCAGCGCTCTAGCCAAGAGGCCACACAGCTTCTCCATATGTGAAAAAATGTTTATCCCAAAGGAAATCTGGGGAAATGCCCCCTAGCATCAGGTAGAGGACACACCCCATAAAATGGGGGTACTGAGATAGGCAAGTGCCAGTTCTGTTAAACACAAAGCATTGAACATTTATGGCTTGTCTTAAATTACCCCATCGTGCCAAATAAAAGTGCAATGCTGTATTATGTACGCCCCAGAGGGAAAACTTGGTTTCGAAGGGGAAATAACGGGAAGAATAGCATTAACTCTGACTTTTCCTCCCAGAACTGCTTGGTTTCTTACCAACATACCATCATACCCAAGATTCTCTTGGCTTCTTCTCAATTCTTCGTGGAGAACTGCTGAATGAATGGGTTCTTTACTTCCTTACACATAGAGCAGTTGAAAGATCTGCACTCTACTGCCAGAATTGAATTGATGCTGTTGGTTTAGGTGCCTTTTGATTCTTCCTGTCTACGGACAGGATTGATCCCAAAGCCTGGAGTAGAGTTGAACTTACAACTGACTTTTAAATGGCCTTGGTGGTAAGGGTTAGAGATGAGGAAGCAAGGAGCAGAATGGATCTTCTCACTACCTCAAGGAAATGTTTATGGATTACTACGATTGATTCTTACTTCCATACCCTCTGTTTCCTGCTTTCATTTCTTGAAGTTGAGGACTTTAATATAAATGACTCGGTAGGGCTGGCTGGCTGCTTCAGGCTGGATCTTGTCCAATAGTGTGCCAATTTGGTAGGGTTACCATTGTGCCTTTTCTGGGCCTCTTATTTGTAGATTCAGAAATGGGATGATCATTTCACCCAAGGATAATCCAACAAACATTTATTAAGCACCAGCTATGTGTGCACCAAGGCACCATACTGGGTGCTGAGTCATCAGGCCCTAGCATATTCCTTCATGCTAACCAAACTTAGAAGAGACTATATCTGTGACCAGAACCGAGTTAGTTTACCGTGCAAAATATAACTGCCAAGTGTACTAGGAGCATAAGCTTCATGCTCTCTTGTATCCTTGGTTCCTAGCATAGTTCTTGGCATACAGTAGGCACTTTACAAGCAATTGTTGATTGACTCTTTGATCACCAGAACCTTTTCCCACAATGCAGCCATGAGCTGTACCCTCTGCTGATGCTTAGAGGGAGGGGCAGGAAAGTTAAGAGAGCCATGCTTGGTCCTGTGTGATTGTAAGTAACAGTATGAGAGTCATAAAATGAGAAGTAAGATTAAAGGGCAAACAGGTGCTGCACTCTCTTGTTTATTGGGCTAGCTTAATTTCCAATGAAATAGAAGTAGTGCTTTAAGAGGAAGCCAGGTTGAATTTTCCAACTGAATAGCCGCCGGTTACATTGGAAAGTTTTCAGATGAAACACCTTTTCTTTCTCATAACGTCTATTAAAGTACTTTGTGAATCACCAAGGTCCCTCGTCTTGGAGGTCAAACCTCTGCCATGGGATTGGGCTGGATGAATAATGGCCAGCAAGTGTTCGGATCTGGGAAGAACAAAACCAGAAGGGAATTGGGAATTACATCAGAATGATCATTGACAGATGACAGCCAGTACCTTGTACATAAAAAAGCCTTGTCGATTTAGGAATATCATCTGGTTAGTGTCACGCACTCTTTCCAGGGCTGTGTATATCCCAGTTCTGCCCCTGATAAATTGTGTGATCTTGGACAAATCACTTGGATCTCCTGGGCCTGTTTCCTCATTTGTAAAATGAGAGAATTGAACTCGATGACATTTAACATCCCATTCTAGCTCTGCCTCTGTGATCCTAGGATTCTGGATTTCACCAAGACAATGACTAAACACAGCCTGCCTGAGCAGGACTTGTGGACTGGGTAGTTGTCTTCTCTCAGAAAAGCCATCCTGGTAGAGCAGCATAGAGATGCCCAAGAGATAGATAATGTATAAATCCAATTTCTAATGACAGCCAATTAAATCACTTCAGAAAAAGTGTTGTCACTGTTGTTAAATCTTTCCAGGTTAGGGGCAGCTGGGTAGCTCAGTGGATTGAGCCAGGTCTAAAGACAGGAGGTCCAGGATTCAAATCTGTCCTTTGACACTTGCCAGCTGTGTGACCCTGGGCAAGTCATTTCACCCCCATTTCCTAGCCCTTAATGCTCTTCTGCCTTGGAACCAATACACAGTATTGATTCCAAGATGGAAGGTAAAGGCTTTAAAAAATAAATGTGGGGCAGCTGGGTTGCTCAGAGGATTGAGAGCCAGGCCTAGAGACAGGAGGTTCTAGGTTCAAATCTGGCTTCAGACACTACCCAGCTGTGTGACCCTGGACAAGTCACTTAACCCCCATTGCTTAGCCCTTACCACTCTTCTGCCTTGGAACCAACACATAGTGTTGATTCCAAGATGGAAGGTAAAGGGTTTTTTTTTTAATCTTTCCAGGTCAGACAAAGATTACCTCAGTTTCCCACATATTTCTAGTTCCTCTCAAACTAATGGTAGCCACGGCTCCTTTTCCCATACCTTTTTTTACTTCTTGACCTGGATTCTTGTAACCCAGTATTGATTGGATCTTTGGCTTCTGACTGCCTCACCGTCATTGCTACTTCTTATAATTCTTGTATTTCTTCATTTTAGGCCTCAATTGTAGAGTATGAAGTCCAGAGTTCTTTGTGTGATAGATACTTGATAAATGGTGGAGGCAGGCTTGACTTCTAGTATTGCCCAGTTTTCTTTTTTTTTTTTAATTGGAAAACTTTATTTAATTGATTTAGAATATTTTTCCATGGTTACATGATTCATGTTCTTTCCCCTCCCATCCCCCCCATAGCCAACATGCAATTCCACTTTTGCCCAGTTCTCTTGCCTAACCAATTGACTTCCTGCAGTGGAGGTGAGGAAGCGGGGACAGAAAGTCCTTTCTTCCAAGATCCCTGCCATATGACTTCATGCTACACTTTTCTTATATTCTCACGGGCGACATTTTATTTAAGTAGCTGTCATGTACAAGGTCCCATGCTCAGTGCTCTGAGGGAAGAACAGATGAATAAGACAGTCTTTTCCCTGAGGAATCTTCTAGTCTGATGGGTGGATCCGACAGGCATGTAAATGACCATAATACCAACAAGGAAGGACTAGAAAGTGCAATCAAAGGTTTTAGCTTGCTAGGCAGGAATGCAAACAAGGAAATGGACTTCAGACCAAAGAATAGGAAGATACTCTAGGTTTCTTCTCTCTCCCCTTTCTGAAAGTTTGTCAGTTTTAGAACTCAACACCTTGTTCTTTCCTTTGAAAAATCTTTGTCTTCTCTTTCTTTGCCGATACACGATTGCATGTGTTTTCTGACAGCAATGGCTCTCATTTGCCTAGGACTCCTTGACTTTTGGGGATGGCTAGTTCCATAAGTATGATGGTCTGTTTTCTTAAAACAGTGAGATTGCAAAGCAGAGAATATGGGACAGTGACAAATGAAGAAGCTTGCATTGATTGGTAGGTAGACCACTGACATCGGCTCAATATCTGGCAGTCCTGTACGATTTGGTGCTGAGACACCAATATCCTGATGTGGACTACATGGCAATCATTCAGAGCAGACCAGCCGGGGTGAGGACAGGGACATGGACCTCTTCTTGTCCTGATCAGAGTGGCATCCACGCTTTATTGAGCTCATCATGGCTCTTAGCTCAGATTGACCAGAGCTGAATTTTAATCTCTGTGGATGCAACAGCCTCATCCTTCCCCTCTACTGGTCCAACTTTTGCCTCTCTTAAAAGGGCCAGGTGAGGTCTTATCATTTCCTGCCTGTCTCCAAAGCATACTGCCTACATCCAGATCTTCCTCTACTTCTCACCAGAAATGGGACCAGATCTCCTGGGCTCTCATACGTGAGCTTTTACTTTATCTCGCCCCTCTTTTGTTCACCCTCTGACTCCCTTTCTAAGTCAAGCTTTGCTATATATTTTGTCACATGCTGTAAAATGGAAGTTTCTTGAGGACAGAGGGCAGATCTGAAATAGTTGTTACTCAGCACATCATCCTCCTTCTCTCCCTCCACCCTTTCCTTACTCCCCCCTTTCCTTCCTCCCCCCTTTCCTCCCTCCCTCCCTCCCTCCCTCCCTTCCTCCCTCCTTCCCTTCCTCCCTCCCTCCCTCCCTTCCTTTCTTCCCTCCCTTCCTTTCTTCCCTCCCTTCCTTTCTTCCCTCCCTTCCTTTCTTCCCTCCCTTCCTTCCTTCCTTTCTTCCCTCCCTTCCTTCCTTTCTTCCCTCCCTTCCTTTCTTCCCTCCCTCCCTTCCTTCCTTCCCTTCCTTCCCTCCCTCCTTCCTTCCATCCCTCCCCCCTTCCTACCTTCCCTCCCCTCCTTCCTTCCTTCCCTCCCTCCCCCCTTTCCTTCCTCCCTCCCTCCCTTTCTTCCCTCCCTCCCTTTCTTCCCTCCCTCCCTTTCTTCCCTCCATTCCTTTCTTCCCTCCCTTCCTTTCTTCCCCCTTCCTTTCTTCTCTCCCTTCCTTCCTTCCCTCCCTCCCTCCCTCCCTCCCTTCCTTCCCTCCCTCCCTCCCTTCCTCCCTTCCTTCCCTTCCTCCCTTCCTTCCCTCCCTCCCTTTCTTCCCTCCCTCCCTCCCTCCCTCCCTTCCTTCCTTCCTTCCTTCCTTCCTTCCTTCCTTCCTTCCTTCCTTCCTTCCTTCCTTCCTTCCTTCCTTCCTTCCTTCCTTCCTTCCTTCCTTCCTTCCTTCCTTCCTTCCTTCCTTCCTTCCTTCCTTCCTTCCTTCCTTCCTTCCTTCCTTCCTTCCTTCCCTCCCTCCCTCCCTCCCTCCCTCCCTCCCTCCCTCCCTCCCTCCCTCCCTCCCTCCCTCCCTCCCTCCCTCCCTCCCTCCCTCCCTCCCTCCCTTCCTTCCTTCCTTCCTTCCTTCCTTCCTTCCTTCCTTCCTTCCTTCCTTCCTTCCTTCCCTCCCTCCCTCCCTCCCTCCCTCCCTCCCTCCCTCCCTCCCTCCTTTCCTTCCTCCCTCCCTCCTTTCTTCCCTCCCTCCCTTCCTTCCTTTCTTCCCTCCCTCCCTTCCTTCCTTTCTTCCCTCCCTCCCTTCCTTCCTTTCTTCCCTCCCTCCCTCCCTTTCTTTCTTCCCTCCCTCCCTTTCTTTCTTCCCTCCCTCCCTCCCTTCCTTCCTTCCTTCCTTCCTTCCTTCCCTCCCTCCCTCCTTTCCTTCCCTCCGTCCCTCCCTCCCTCCCTCCCTTCCTCCCTTCCTCCTTTCCTCCCTTCCTTCCTTCCTTCCTCCCTCTCTTCCTTCTTTCCTTTTTCTCCTCCTCTCCCCTCTCCCTTCCCTCCCAGGACTGCTTATCCTACTTCACACTGCACTGATCTGATTCCTAATAGTAATAATAACTCATTCTATCATATATCATTTTACAGTTAAAAATTCCTGCAGAGGAAGGGAAGGTTATTAGCATCTATAAAGCATCTACTATGTGCCAGTTACTGTGCTGAGAGCTTTGTTAATATTTTCTTATTTGATCTTCACAACAACTCTGAGAGGTTGTTGTTGCTGTTGTTCAGTTGTTTTCAGTCATGCCCAATTCTTTGTGACCACCTTTAGGATTTTCTTTGAAAAACAACCCCCTTACCTTCTGTCTTAGAATTGATACTAAGTATTGGTACAAGGGCAGAAAAGAGGTAAGGGCTAGACAACTGGGGAACAGCTCAGAAGTGTCTGAGGCCAGAGTTTGAACACAGGACCTCTCATCCTGGCTCTCTGTCCATGGAATCATCTAGATGCCCCTATTTGGGGTTTTCTTGGCAAAGATACTGGAGTGGTTTGCCATTTTCTTCTCCAGATCATTTTACAGAGGAGGAAACTGAGGCAAATGGGATTAAGTGATTTGCCTAGGTTCAGATAGCCAGTTTCTAAGGCAGGATTTGAACTTTGGACTTCTTGTGCTCTATGCCAGGCTTAGCAAAAAGAGCAGCAGCACTTCAGAGTTAAATTCCGACCTTGCCACTCTCTCCATCCTCCTTCGTAAGTCTTAGTCATTTGTCTGTCAGGAATGCTGTGTGAGAAGTGCTTTGTTATCCTTGAAGCCTTACAGAAATGTAAGCTCGCATCCTTAGGTTTTTCACACTTCCTCGCAAGCAAGGAATCTTCCATTTATTGATGGATATCGTGGCACAACAGCTTGCAGGAGGGATGGCTAGCCTTCTTGCTAGCCCAAATTATTGAAGTCTGGCTATGGCGCCCAAGGGGTCAGGAGCAGATGGCCAAGGATGTGGTCTGTCCTCATGCAAACAAGCCTTTTAAGTCACTTCTGTGAGGAAAGTCTTTGTCCCTGCCTTATAAAAATGATGAAAAATTTCCGGTAATGTTTTCCCTCCAAACAGTTTTGCCTTCCTCTTCTTTGGTTCATCAACAGAGCTTTTCTACAGGTTTTTCCTCACCAGGAATAAGAGGCCTTTTACCAGCTTTCAATTCCTCTCTTTACCTCGATTTTATTACGATAGGATGCTGCCGTATTTGATGGTGCAACTATTAGCTTGGAATTAAGTTTTAAGGAATTCCCTTTTTAGTGGGCATCGGGGAAACCTTTGATTTATCTCCTCCCAAACACAACTACTGTTCAAATTGGGGTCCCCACCGGCAGGTGCCTTTGCTACTTCTAAAACCCTTTAATCCCAGAGAACCTTTCCCAGAGCTCTTTGTCAGGCCAAGGTTGAACAGTCAAGGGTTAACCATTCTTCTATTTTAGAACCTGCCTATTTCAGTTCTGAAGGGGACAATTTCTTTTTTAAATAGCACTAAATAAAATAGATGTTTCATACCGAGCAGATTCCACACAGCTAAATCTCTCTGCCTGCCTCCAACCGACAAAAGCGCCTCTGGTAAGCAAGCAGGATTCAACAGAATATTCCCTCCCTCATCCTGGTGGTATATTATTTCTATTCAACGTTGGTTGGTGCTAGAACTAGATCTAGACATACATTTGGCATATAATAACAGAAGCAAGGAGGGCCTCACTAATGACTTCATGCTTGAAAAAAAAGGGAAGGTAATTGCACTGGGCTTCAAAGATGGATTAAGAAAAGCTTTCACAGTATAATTCTGAAGTGGGCACAAAGAAAGGTTCAGTGAATTCTCATACCGAAGGACAAATGAGCACCACATTCAAATTACAAAACAAGGACAGAGCGTGAATTGACGAGGGGGGAAGAAGGGACTTGTGGGGCAAGAGAAAATAAAAGCTCTTCTGTAGGAGCTCAGAGGATATGGTCTCAGTTCTGGAGAGCTTGGATGCAGGCAGTATGGTTTGGAGATGTCTAAGACATTGTCAGTCTTGGCCTGGACCTTTGAAGAGAGCTCCAGTTTGGACAGGTAAAGGCAAGGATGGGGCTATCGCATCCACAGGGATGAAAATGGAGTTTTAGTCAATCTGAGTTAAGAGCCATAATGAGCTAACTAGATTGTAGACGTCACTATGGGCAAGCTAAGAAGAGGCCCAGGTTTTAGTTGCTATAGTCAGAATATATATTTGACGTGTGGAAGACTTCTCAAATGGGAGGTTGAATATTGCTTGCAGCAGCTCTCTGATCTTGGCTACCTTTGGTCATTGTCCAATGTCAAAGTAGTGTGATGTCCCCGTGATCTATTGAGGCATTCACTGTCATTCCAAAAATGGAAACCAGCGTGGAATTAATGATGTTCTCTCTGAAAGTTCCTGCATGTATAGTCCAGTGATGAGCAGGTGCTGGGTAAGAGAATGACAGTATCTGCTGCCAGGCCCGTCAAAGCATTGTCTCCGCCATCTGCATCTCTGGCTCCACTGGCAAGGCCATTGCCAACCACCTCCTTTGGGACTAAACCTGTTACTGAATTTCAGTGTGTTCCCTTTAATAATTTTGAGAAAAGAAAGTGCTAGCCATAGACCAATATATTTTTCTTCTTAGTCAACACTTTCCTTCACCATTCTTCTTCTGCCTCTTCAAAACAATTCAGCCCTTCCTTCAGTTAATGAGTTGTCCCCTTCTCTCAGCACTAGCGAGCCTTATGGTGATGGCAAAAGAAGTGGCAGAAATGGTTCAAGGAAACTGAGTGATACGTGCCCAGGCAACATTCATGAATTTGGTAATGCCATAGCTGTACTGGAGCATAAAGGGACCTTGTTAAGCCAATTCCCCCTCCTCCATTTTTATGGGAAAGAAACTGGAGACATAGAAAAGGGAAATAATTTGCCTGAGGTTTCAAAATGGTAGAGTGAAGACTAGAACTCATGTTCCTGGGTTATTTGCAAAGAATACCCTTCTATGACCTGGAACATTCTTCTCCCTTAGTGCCTTCTTCCTTGAGTTTTATACCAAATTGAACCAATGGTCAAAGAAGGAAAAATATCATAGAACTGTGTTGATGAATCTATGACACACATGCTGGAGTGGTCTGCTCCCTTCCCTCTCTCCGCTGTGCCTGAAGACATTTTTCATATCACCCACCCCTCTGTCCAATGTCCAATGGGGACACTTCCTCCATCCCCTGTATATGGGGTAAGGCAAGGGGGCTCACATGCAATGCGAGGGTTGCAATTTGGACAGTCTCTAAAAGGTTCACCATCACTGGCCTAGAACCTTGCTGTTTGGCTAGCCTTGAGGCACATGCCCTGAGACTCCCTATAGGCAAAAGCTTCTTATAACATACTCATTTTAGTATTTGAGAGAACCTGTACTTCTTTCCCTACTCCTTGGATAGGAGTGAATTAATTCTTTCTAGTGATTACTGTCATAGTGCAGTCATAATGTGAACTACTTAAATGATAGAGGAAGGAAGGAAGGCAGAACGAATGAGAGTATTTATACCTTCTGGGACATCCTGCCCAAACGGTGTTTTTTTGGTGAAAAGGGATACTGAGACCTTGTTACTGAGTGACTGGTGTGGAACAAATTTATTTCAAACACACGGATATCTATTTAATTTGATGTTTACAATTTTTCTTTCAAGCTTTCCATTACTGAAAGTGATCTTAGATCCAGAGCTGTGGAAAGAAAGAAGAATCCTCTAGGTAAATCTCTACACTTTAGAGCAATTAGAAGCACTATTGCAGGAAGTGACTTGGGTACATTTCCCGTTTCGATGGCTGCTTCTGGCGGTGGATGGATGCCAGAGACTCCCTTTCTCTGAATTTTTTATAGCTGGCCAAAAGAGTGTTGGGAGGAATTGGATCTCATTCTCAGGCTCTGGCTTTCTCTCTCTTCTCTCATCTTTTTCCCTCATGACCTTCCTCCCTGTCCTCCTCAACTTTTCTCTCTCTCACCACACTACACACATATATACACACATGCATGTACACATGCACACATGTGCACATACAGACACACATACAAAGACAGACATGCCACATGCCCGCACACATATGTGCATAAACACACACCACACACAAATACACACATATATACTGAGACATATACATATGTACACCTAGACACACTACACCCAGACACATACAGATACAAGCATACACACAGACATACTACACACATAAATACACACTCATTCACACCCATCTAAAGACACAGACATGCCATGTACATACATATACACACATGCATACACATGCATGTACCCAAATGTACTTATACATACACACATGCATATACAGCACACATAATGCACAGGTACACATCAAGCACTCTCACATTTGTACATGCACACTTGGACACACAGGCAAACATAAACATGCACATAGACACAGCACACACACAGAATCACATGTCCATACATACATACCACACAACATACACATGGGTACACATACATCTACACATGTATGTGCACACTAATCTATACACACATAGGACACATGTTGATGTACACAGATGCCATGTACTGACCCAATACATGTATACACATATGTACACATACATCTACACATGTATGTGCACACTAATCTATACACACATAGGACACATGTCGATGTACACAGATGCCATGTACTGACCCAACACATGTATACGCATATGTACACACATATTCACAGAAGACCCACAACAGACATATCCACATATGTACCCAGAAACATACATAAACACACAAACATTTCTTCCTAAGTAGAGCATTTGAAGAGGATTAATAAGTCCGTGGACTTGGGAGGAGGTCTCTGGCTCAACCAAACGTAAAACTATGGAAAGGGGCTTCTTCAGGCAGAATAGACATTTGGACCCGAACCCAGAATATTCCCCCAAACACATGCATTTCTGCCGAGAATGGAACTGACTTCTGCTGCTTCCTTTCTTGGCCCCCAAACTGGGCTTCTTTGACCCCAGATAGATACTCTTAATGAGGGGTTCTGCACATTGCAGGTGACAGATTGAATCGGATTTCTGAGGATCAGCCTAGCTAAGCATGGAAAAGCTTGTTGGCAGGAGGCTGGCCACACGGTGATGAGGTTTGGGGCCCTGGCACCCCCTGGGCCTGGAATATGAGCAGAGATAAGAAAAGAGAGTACAAAATCAGAAGACATTGAAGCCGCCTCCCAATAGAGAAAGAGGCTACCTAATCTACCAAGGCCACAGCCTACCAGAGAGAATGGGGAAAGAAGTCTATTCTTGATCTTCCTTGTGGCTTCTAGAATTCCAGCCTCTTCCTTCAGGCCAGGCGGAGGAATCCAAGAGAAGTGATGGCTGCTTACTAACATTTCTCTAGCGTCCTCAGGAATCTCTGAAATTTGGAGACTAAAACTATACTTTTCATTTTATGAGCTAAGCCTCATCATCTAGTAGTGGGATAGTCTAGTTTGGAATCAAAAGGACTCTGTGGGGGCTGCTAGGTATGTAGTGGATTGAGAGCCAGGCCCAGAGACATCGGGAGGTTCTGGGTTCACTTCCTCAGATACTTCCTAACTGTGTGACCCTGGGCAAGTCACTTGACCCCCATTGCCTAGCCCTTACCACTCTTCTGCCTTGGAGCCAATACACAGTATTGACTCCAAGACGGAAGGTGAGGGTTTAAAAAACCAAAACAAAGAAGGCCTTGCCCTTTTCTCCTTCAGACCCATTGCCTGGTCCATTTAAAATTGAACACTTGAAGAATTGGTGATCACTGAGGTACTTGCTAAAAGGTGAGACACACTGAAGCTGTTCTGCTGTGTGTACCCTGCTTTCCACGCGTAGTCTGCACTGACCATTTTTAGATATGGAAGGAGAATCAATACATATTTATACGCAGTCCTGAATCCACTTGAATCTCATAATATGTCACCGTACCAGAGGATTTAGGGAAAAAAGGGACCTTAGAGACCATAGATGTAGAGCTGGTAGAGACCTCGGCGGTTATTTAGGCCACGTTCTAAACATTACTTTGTCCTGAATGCCTTTAGCTTTGTGGTGAATTCCATGGATCCTTTCCCCAAATAATGCTTTGAAATGCATGAAATAAAGCAGATAGGATTACCAAGGAAATCTTTTATGTTGAAATATGGTTATCAAAACATGAAAAAAAAAAGAGCTTATGGATCCTAGATCAAGAACTTCTGCATCTCATCCCTTCATTTTACAGAGGAGGAAACTGTGGCCCAGAGAAGGGAAATGACTTGTCCAAGATAATACAACCAACAACTGGTAGGGGCAAAATTTGTACCTGGGACTCACTTGATAATGTTTCTGGGCCTTTCTATCATACAGCACCGCCTCTTACTTGTAGGGTCATCCTTTGACTTCTTGTGTGGACCTCTGCCCTGCGAAATAATCAGAGAGCGATTTTGAGGATCTGAGGACAATATGTGGTGATTTGTGTCCAAGGGCAGTTCCTGTGGACTTTCCGGGGAATTCTAGAGAGTGCCAGAAATATACTATTGGAAATCCTAGATGGAAGTAAGAAAAGGGCACTGGCCAAACACCCAGACAGCTCTGCCACTTGGTAGCCATATGATTCATCCCTTTCTTTGTACTCGGTCATAGGCGATGGCCAAAGTTTAGCTCTGAAGTTCCTCTTTTGGTTTTCATTAAATTCCTGAACTCCTTCAGAGTTGGAAAAGGCCTTTAGAGAGCATCTCTTCACAGAATTTCATTTTCCAGAGGAGAAAGCTAAACCCCAGAGGGAATTTCTCAAGGTTATTCGGTGAATTAATACTGGAAAAGGATAGACAAAAAATTCCTTCTCAGTGGCATGAGAAGATCCATCACTGGGTGGGTTCCAATCTTACCAAATTGTATGTTTGCAGGATAAACAGTGGGGGGGATCTTTACTGAGCAAACTGAATGATAAACCCCCTTGACATTTGTTAATACTGTAAACACCATTTGTTGGCAAATGATAAGCTTTATTGATACCACTAATGTGTGCGTTTGTAAGAACAATGTTCCACAAAATATTCACATCTGTCAACCCCATGCAAACTGTTCTAAGTCACTGTCTTTTAATGGCGGAATTATGCACGAACAAAAGGAAGGGCTGGAAATTAATATGCTACCAAAATCAGGAATAAATAATAATTTGGTTCTGCAAACAAGCAAGAATTCTCCTCTGCCAAAATCACCGTCCCTCACGTCCTCCTGAACAAAGTCTCAGAATTGAGATTGGTTATTAAATCTGACCTTGATCAGATTTTTTTTTATTAAGTCAGGAGAAAAAAGGGTGCTTAAAAGAGAGAGTTGTCATGGGATTAGAGTCCACCTACAGCAAGCTGTTTCCATGGCAACAAATCAAACACCATTTCCTCCAGCTCTGGTCTTCTACTTCAGAACTATGAACTTAGCATTGAATAATTATAGCAAAACGCAGCAATGTTGCATGAGGCCCAAAAAAGAAAAGAAAAAGAAAATCAATCTGGGAGCAGTGAATTATGTTAAAATGACAATTAACCCCCTCAACTTGGTTGTTTTGCAGCCTGTTCTCGTGGTGACAGGTCTTGCGTAGGTATTTGATTTTACAAATTGAAAGCATAATTCTTTTGGCATATGTAACCTTAAAAAAAAGGAAAAGTTGATTCATAATTCTATCCAAATTAATGAGTTCTGAAAGCTATGGGTAATGGCAATAATAGAAATTCAGTGTTGTGGCAGCAGAGCCTTCCAGAGACAGTAACATATGATGCCCTCCCTGAATTCTTCTCATGTTTGAAGGGTCTGAAAACATACTTGATCCCAGTACGTGGTTAGTGTCCCACAACCAATGAGCTATCTAAATTCATAGGCTTCAATGTCACACTACGAAAATCTTGGGAGAAAGTGAAACTGGGGAGCCACCATGCCACTTAGAACTTGGAGAATAACTTAAAGCTATTTACCTTATCTATAGCCGTGCCATATTGCTGTCTAATTGCATTGCTAGTATATGATTCTTCTCCATTGCTCGTACCTTCTGGATGAAGTTAAGTGTGTTATTTCCCCTGTGAATGATTCCAGCTTCTCTAGAAAACTTTGTTATCTTGATGGAGAAAAAGAAAGACTTTATCTAGGTAGACATCTGTAAACCCATATGAAAGCCTGGAGAATTTGAGCTTTTGTGAATGTAGATACTTTCTATTTTTCTTTGTATCACCAATGCCAAATATTTAAGCATTTTCTAAAATAAAAAAAACCTCCTTACTTTCTGTCTTAGAATAGATACAAGTATTTATTCCAAGGTAGAAGACTTGCCCAGGGCCACACAGTCAAGAAATGTCTAAGAACAGATTTGGACCCAGATCCTCCTGACTTCTCTTCTACCTGTGTCCCTCTTAACAGGTTGAGGTAAAATCTTACAATTTCCTGGACATCTCCAAACCATACTGCCTACATCCCGGCCACCTTCCACCTACCACCAGGACTAGATCTCCTGGGCTCTTATACGTGAGCTCTTCAGTTCACCCTCTGACTCTTTCCAAGTTAAGCTTTCCTAAACAGCCTCCTTACTTCACTGTATTGTAGACTGAAAAAAAAAAAATATATATATATATATATAAACACCCCCCTACATATATATCTATATAAAATTCTATATCACAGAGTTTTGGTTATATCGTGGGATTTTGTGGATGGATACCGTACTGTACACAATGGAAATGTAGTATGGCACACTATTGGCTGGTGGAATGAAAGGTGACCAATCACAGTGCTGTATTCTGTATCCTGGGTGCTGATTGGCTCAGTGACTGTAGCATCAGTCTGTTTGCTCTCCTGCTATTTGGAGGATATTTTGCCAGGGGAGGGGGTGTCTCTGGAATGTAACTCCAGTGATAGGTGAGGGATCACTGTATATTTTGTCACAGGCTATACAAGGGATGTTTCTTGAGGGCAGACTTTCTTGCTTTTGTATTTGAGTCTCCAATATTAATATCCTCCTGGTCCTGGATACTAGGCCTTAATGACGCCTGACTCTACCATACAAAGTAACTACAGATTGTAGTATATTGCTCCCTTCTTGTGTTGTGTGGCCGAATCTTTAGAGTCAGTTCGAATTGGAACAGGTGTGTAAGATACCATTTTGCCCCATTTCCACGATCAAGGACAGTGCTCTTCATTGGGGGAAGGAGCTGGCCTGGGAGCTGCCATGAATGATTCCCCCATAAAATAAAAGGCAAATGATCCCTGCATTACACTTAAGTGGTATTTATATGATTTTGGGTAATGAGAGCAATAATGATTATATTACTCCAATAATAAGAACAGAAAAGTACTGCACATCTGAGCCGACCATATGGGAGACATAAGGACCGTAAGCACTTTCACGTGGCGATGTAATTCCGTTCTGGAATCCTGGTTGCCAAACAGGTAAGAACTGTGAAAGTACTGGCTTTCTTTGGGGCCCGCTTCCCTCATTCCCTTTTCTGGTAGTGAAGGAGCAAAAGTGCTATGACCAGGGGAGCTAGTCATCTTTTTAGCAGTGGTCCATTGGGTCTGTCATCTCAGCAATGCTGATATTCCTTCCAGGATGCAGGTCTCATCCTATCTCTGCCACCCTCCATCCCCCAGTCCTCTTAAATAGTCCTGAGAGAGTCCACCCAACATGCTGAGGGGCTTCCTCAGCTTTTCTTTTTTGTGCCAAGTATGCCCTGGCTTACTCTCTCGGATCCTAGTGGGCTAGATCTGCCCCCTAGGACTCTAGGGATTTCTCTTCTCCAACACCTACTTTTAAGTCCCACCCCAGCCATGTTTCTCCCCCTGTTAGGGATCCAGTTCTATTTAACATCAATTAGCCTTTATGGAGGAGTCTTACTTTGAGGATGTAAACAGAAAACAAAGTACAGTTCCTCCCTCCCCATCCCTTCAGAGAATGCTCTTCCTTTATATCCTACATAACATTGGCCTTGCCAAATTAACATCTAAAAGCATTCCAATTGCCAAATGAGTCCTAGTCTCAGTTGCCCCTGCTGGCCTGGATTTCCCAGTTCACCCTTGAAGGTCCTTCCTGGTATTGATTCTGTGCCACCTCTAAACATGCAGGAGTGTCCTTAGAAGGTTGGAGACTGAACTAATCTCCTTTCTAACAGAAAAATGAAAGAGGCCCATTTCTCAGGACATGGGGAAAGAGCCCCAGGCCATCTCTGCTTACCCAGTGTTGTCAATGAAGGAGCCCAACAAGGAACAGGGCACCCAGAGAAACTGAGGCAAGAGTGACAGAAGAAAGTAACTAAGGCCTTTTAAAAAGCTTCATCAAAGAGTCTGCCTTTCACTAGCCAGTTGGCTGCCTGGAGTTTGATACCTGATGTATACACAGTCTCTTCGAGATGCCGCCCTTAGACATCACCATGAACCTGCCCAAAGTGACCTAACACACTTGATCCACATGGGGCAGCTGCATCGGATGCCCTCTGAGCATTGGATTTTGGGCATTGAAGGGATTTCCATGCATCCTCTGTCAATTACCCTTCTTTGTCCCGATGCCGCAGACAGACTCATCATCATTGACTTTCTTTAAGACTTTCCTCAAATGTCACCTTCTGCAGGCGTCCTGGCCACCCTGCCCCAGCTAGCTGCAGGATTCTTCCCCTCTCAGGTTGCTTTCCATTTATTCTAGATGCATCTTGGAGAGCCACATTTGTTTACATAAAAGTTGTCTCATTAGAATGGAAGCTTATTGAGGGCAGATGCCTCCTTTTAAGCCTTTCTTTTCATCCCCAGCACTAAACACTGTGCCTGGCACATATTAAATGTTTAATAAATGTGTGGACTGAATAACCATTTTTGATAATAACCTCATCTGATAATGTCCTTCTTAGGAATTCCTGCTTGTGTTTGGCACGTAATTCTCTTTTGCTCAAGGTCATTTATTTGCAGATTATTTTGTTCTCTGCTTTAGAATTATTGGATCATAGATCTGATTTGATTTGAATTAAAAAAACCCTTGCCTTCTGTTTTAGGATCCTTACTATGTGTTGGTTCCAAGGCAGAAGATTGGTAAGGGCTAGGCAATGGGGGTCAAGTGACTTGCCCAGGGTCATACAGCTAGGAAGTGTCTGAGGTCATATTTGAACCCAGGACCTCCCTTCTCTGGGCCTGGCTATCTACTGAGCCACCCAGATGGCCTTTCCCAAGCTAGTCTGATTAGGGTTTCTTGAAGGTTTCTTTTTGTTCTCAGGATCGCTTATTTTTGAGCATGACAGACTGTCATCCTGGTTAATGCAGATCATTTTGGACACTGTGTGAAACAGCCGTCGATTGGCTAAAAAGCTCAGAATTTATTAGAGAGCCATAGCATCGTAATGATCAAATTCATTCTCCTCCTCCCCAGTGCTTGATTAGGATTTTGATTTCTTTCTGATGACTGGGAACATGCCTTTAAAGGGTTGGACGCAATTGTATACCAACAGCAAAATGCAGTAACCGGAACCAAAAAAGAACATACTTTTTGTAGTAGAGCTTGAGAGCTGTCCCTTTCCTTCCCAATAATTTTCGTGATTTCTTTTGTTCTTTTCATAGTGCAAAAGGACTGGAAATTAAAGTAGGCACCAATCAATTGGGAAACAGCTGAACATTATCATAGTATAGTATAGTATATGCTACCTATATATTATAATGGGGAACCTGCTACATAGTGAGAAATGATGAAAGGCAAGGTTTCTTTGCAAAGTTAAGTTCAGCTGCTGCTTCTTCCAAGAAGCTTTCCCTGATTTCTTCTTCAGTCCCCCCTCCAATGTCAGGATTCTCTCCCTCCTGAAATCACCTAGTGCTATTTTAGCTGCGTGCATGTTTTGTGCAGAATGAAAGCTTCTCAAGGGGGAGCTGTTATTAGGGATGGGCGACACAGAATTTCAAATGTGGAGGATGCATGAATATGCCTATTTTCCTGCAGCTCCCTCCAAAATTTGTCATTTTCCCTTTTGGGTCAACATGGCCCTGTTGAAAAGCAATGAGGAGCTCAGCCTCCAAAGTTACTCAATGGTGCATCTCCTCTGACCCAAAGACAGCACTATTAGACCTCTACTCCAAAGAGATCAAAGGAAGATGAAAAGGCCCTCTTTTGTCTTTGTATTCCCAGTCCCTAGCATAATGCTTTGCAATCAATCAGTCTGCATTTATTAAGTACAAAGACAAAAATGAGACAGTGCCTGCACTCTAGCAGGGGAGATAATGGCCTCTAAGACGGAAAAAGCAAAATTTCAAAATAAATGGAAGGTTATTTGGGAGGGGATGACACCAGGAGCTTGGGAATCCAGACCAGCTTCCTCCAGATGGTTAGCTTGGAATCTCATCTTGAAGGAACTTGGGGAAGTGGAAGCCCAAGAGACATTAGAAGTGCTGAGTCCTGGCTTTTTGGAACATCATGGAGGACAGTTTGGTTGGAGCCCAGGGTTTGAGGGAGGGTGGGCTCCGGTTGTGTGCCAGGGGCTTTAAAAATGTCAAACAAAGGAGTTAGTATTTGATTCTAGACACAATGGGGAGCCACTGGAGTTAGAGCTGTGCTTTGGGAAAATCACTCGAGCAGCTTCATGGTGGGTGGATTAGAGCAGGGGTTCTTAACCTGGGGTCTGGCAACTTGTTTCTCAAATATGTCAATAACTGTATTTCAGTCCAAATTGGTTCCCTTTGTAATCCTACGTATTTAATTTGCTACATTTCCACGTATTAGCCTCAGAAGGGGTCCGGAGGCTTTACCAGTCTGCCAGAGGGGTCCATGACACACACAAAAGGTTAAGAACTCCTGCATTAAAGCATAATAACAGTGGTGGCCTTGTAAGTAGAGGAGAAGGTCCATAATCAAAAATGGTACAGAATTGAACTGAATATACCCTTTTCTTGTCCTTTGTATATAATGACGGGGCTACCACGCACTATAGGAAAGGTGTGTGATTTGAGGATTTCTTCCCCAGGACTGGCTTTCACTAAGCCTTCTACCTGCTAGAGGAGGCAGTACCCTTGCACCGTTAATGGCTTCTGTTCGTAAAGCGGTGACTGGATGAGCTTAGCGGTGCTGTGTGAGTATGGAACAAAACCAAGTCTATATTCATTAGGATTTGAACCCAGGAATTTGGCCTCATCAGAGTCATGTCCAAATCTGCCGAGATAACTAGCCACAGATGTGGTATCTGTAGGAAAGGATGCCACTTACTGAATTGACAGTATAATTTAGAGGATTAACATTTTTTCCCCAGATTTGAAAAAGATGACCGTGAACTGTAGTGACATGGTTCTAAATAACAGAGCAGATTTGGTGTGTGTGGCTGGGTCTAATCCTGGAGATGTGAGAGCAGAGATAGCAAATAATTGGTCAAGAGACCATAGTAGTTCCGCCTTTCTATCAGCAGATGGAGATACCCTCTTTCCATTTTCCAAGGAGCTTAACTACTAGACCAAATTATTGTCTGAACACTGAGGTCCCCTAGGTTTCCCAAACTCCCATTTCAAGATCTAATCACCAGTGTTACAGTACAAGAAGTACCCTGCAGGTTGCAAAGAATTATTTTCATTCGGAGGAAGATTTGCTGATATTCTGCAGATTGTCAGTAATGGTAAACTACAGTACTAATCAAGGATAGTGGGAGATTGCCTAACGTAAGTAATAGGGCCCTGAAAACAGCTTTTGAAAAAAGCTTTGATGAAAAAAAAGTGTGTTGTCTTAACATTCCACCAGGGCCAGAGCAGCCTGAATGGCTTTCTTGTGAAAGGATATGCACATTTCCTTCCCATTCTAAATTCCTTACCCTGATGCAGATGCATTCCAGTTGTCTTTCTTGGATCCATGAATTTCCTTGTCACTGAATTACTGTGGAAACCCACCAAGTGTTAAGTTTGTTTGGCATTGTACCAGAAAGAAATTTCTAGACCTGGGAACTAAATTGATCATGCCATAGGTTTGGTATTTCCGGCTGATTTCCACCAGTGGGACTGCCCAGGTAGCCATATTGTGCTCTGGTTGGTTCAGTAGTATAGATGTGGTTTCAGTGCTTTGCTTTTATGGCTCTTCTTAAAAAATAAAGGAAGGGATGTGGCTTATTGGTGGAAAGAATGCCTTTGGGACCAAAAAATCAGAGACCTGCAAATGCCATATTTATAAAGTATTAGGGAAGACTTTCGGATGGTGACAAGCCATCGCTCAGCTCTGGGAATTTTCTCTCCTTGTCCCCCATCTTTGGAATGTTCCCACTTCTCATCACTTACTGACTTACCTGATTTCCTTTAAGTCCCAACTAAATTCCCATTTTCTACAGGAAAGCTTTCCGAGCTCTCTTAATTCTAGTGCCTTCCCTCTCTTGGTTATTTTCTATTTATCTGTGATAGATTTTGTTTGTCCATTCTTGTTTGGCTGTTGCCTCCCCCCCCCCAATAGTTTGTAAGTTCTTTGAGGGCAGGGACTGTCATTGGTCTCTTTTTGTACTCCCAGCTCTTAGCACAGTACCTGACACAGAATAGACACTTAATTTTTTTTAACCCTTACCTTCTGGCTTAGAATCAATACTGTGTATTGGCTTCAAGGCAGAAGAGTGGTAAGAGCTAGGCAATGGGGGTTAAGTGACTTGCCCAGGGTCTCACAGCTGGGAAGTATATGAGGCCAAATTTGAACCCAGGACTTCCCATCTCTAGGCTTGGCTCTCAATCCACTGTCCATTCAGCTGCTCCCCACTTAACTTTTTTTTAACTGTCAGATGTGGGCAGGATATGAAATCCTGGATTGCAGACCCTTTTTTATATAATGGGAATGACTGAAGTTTCAGATGATACTATTTTCTACTAATTAAATGTCCACACAAAGACCAGATCCCTAAGTTCCTTTTTAACTCCCCACAAGTCCCTAGGATGGGGTTTCTTGCTCTGGGAGTACTGAGTAGATATTGACTGATAGGCTAAATCATACTATTAATGTGATTTAATGAATAATAATTACTTACAAGAATTATAGATATGTACCCAGGTCAACTACAAGGAAATTAAGGTAGCTGTTATCCTAAAACTATAATTAGAAAGATTCCTTTGATTTATAGTTTTCCCAAGATAAAATTATGCTTGTGTTTTTTCTATAGACCTTTTATTAAATATTAGGGTTGGAAATGGACTTAGGGATTAGAGAATTTATCTCCAAAAGGGACCTTTGACATAATTTAGTCTAAACCACTCCTTTTAGAGAAGAGGAAACAGACCTAGAGAGAGAAAGGAGGGGCACATCTGGGACTTAAAAATCGATATTGCTACTTTTAATCTAATATATTTAACATTCCCCAGACTCCCAAACCATTGTTCTTGACACCCCCACCCCCCATACACCCTTCCACCACAAAAAAGGACAAAGGCATTAGAATTCAACCAATTTTTATGAAAGGCTTCTTATAAAGTGAGATGAAGAGCACTCACGTATTAAAAGGACTTGTTTTTAACTTTTTTTGGAAAACAAGTTTTTAAGGAACTTCTCTTGTACTGGTCTGCCAGTTTGTAATATGTTTGTAAGTAAGTAAAGTCAGTAAAACAGCAAATGCTAACCTTGGAATTCTTGCCTATTTGTGTTTTTAAGGGTCTTTAGAAATTATCTGTCCAGTTCAATTTTCTTAATTTATAGAGGAGGAAACCGGGACTCAAAAAAACAGCAGTGTTCTCAATATTCGTTTACAGTGAAGGAAAACGGTTTTGGAAACTTCTTCAACAGTCGAGATGAATCAACACTCGAACATCCTCCTGCTTGCCCCTCTTTAGTTATCTTTGGAGTCATTAGGAAGGCCAAACAGTTTCACAATTCCAGTTTCCCGGCATTCCCCAGGCTCACCGACTTTGTCGTCACAGGCAAAGGCTAGCAGTGGAAATTTGGGGTGCCAGGCCACGGTGAAGGTTGGGGACTCACACTGTATATCCCACACCTTGTTTCCTGTCTCCACCTCGGCAATATCGATGAAATGATCCTCAGACGCAGACGCAATCATCTTCCCATCGTGGCTGAAACTGAGGGTTCTCACAGGCCAATCGAGCCTGGAGAGACACCTCACACACACCATCTCATTGAGATCCCAGAGACTCACGAGGGAATCAGCACTTCCTGTGGCAAAATATGTGCCGGTTGGATCAAATTTGATACAGATGCAGTTAGAGGGATGGGCATTAAGCGACTGCACCGGCTTTAGTTCTGGGTAACTGAGAATAGTGATGAAGCCGTTCCCATTGGTCAGGAAAAAGAGATTATTCTCGTTATTCCAGGAGATCTCATTAACCTCATACTTAAAGTGTTCCTCGGCCTTCACACGATGAGTGCGGGCATCGATGAACGTAATGACATCATTTCGATTGCCCACAGCAATAGTGAGGCCATCGGGGCTCCAACAGATATTCATGTTCTCACCTTTGGTTTTGATGTTGCTGGCACACCTGTTGTGACGAACATCCCAAATGCGAACACTCCTGTCCCCGGATGCGGTGACGAAGAGATCGGGGTTGCTGGGGTGCCAGCACAGCTGGTCGATGCTGTCCGTGTGCCCTTGGTAGCTGGACTCCTTCACTAGGCCGTTATCTTTTAGGAGGAAGACTCCGGCTGTCTTATCGAGGGAGCCCGATGCCAGGCGGGCCCCATTACAGCTCCAGGCCACTGAGAGCACTGCGGCAGTGTGCTCCTGGTACTCTTTGGTCTTGTTGTGGTCACGGAACCTCTTCTGCATCTCGAACATGTAGGCCGAAGGGCCATCGTCCCTCCAGCTCGCCATGAAACTGAAAGACAAAGAAGGGTCCTGCCTTTGGGAGACAATCTACAAGGCGCTGCTGGTGCTGGTGCTGCTGGTGCTGGTGCTGGTATAGACAGGGACTGCGGCCCTGATGCAAGTGAGGCAAGGAGAGGCCAGAAGAGGATCCCTGGGCAACAGTTGTGAAGTGGCAGGGGTGGGGCCAGAGGGGTGGGGCCAGAGCTGCTGCGCAGGCGCATTTGGAAACACGTGGGCTATTTGCGGGGGTAGATGGGAGGAGCCCTCGTGCTATGCGCGCCCCCGTGCTCGCTCTTGTAGCTATTTTGCATCTGCAAAAGTCCCTCTAAGGCCTTTGCAAGTCATTAGACTAGGCACTGGAGGGGTCATATTTTAATTTCCGGGCAAGGTGGTTCCAGTAGCCACGTGTTTGAACTCCTTTCTTTGACAGCTTTTTTCTTAACCCTTCAAAGTGACCCTCCGCAGAGCCCCAAGAGAGGAGGCAAAATTTGAATCCGGAACCTGTTCACTCTTACTGGGCAGCCCACCTTATGGGTATGATTTAGATGAGCGGAAATAACCCAAAGAAACTACTTTGCCAAACTTCCTGCCCTCGAGAACCGGATGCAGTTATTGTAAGCTTAAATTTCAAATAGTTACAAATGTTGCGAGTGCAAGAAATTGGTTTCCCTTGTCACCCCTGGGATTTGCTAAGGCTGTTACACAAGTGTGTGTCCTCTAGCTGTGAGCTTTGCAGAATCCTTAGTGGAACCCGCAAGGATTTGGTTTCCACCTACGTTGAAGGAGGTGAAGCATAAAGTCAAACTTCAGGGGGTTGCTTTTATTTTGCTGCAAATTGGCATCCTTTTTTGGAAAGAAATGCTCGTGTGCAATTCAATAAATGCATTTAATTAATAGAGACATTTAGTAGAGAAGCAGCCAGTGCCTGCCCTGGAAGCCCATCTTAATCCCCTTAATGCTAGTGCTTTCTCTCTCTTGATTATTTCCAATTTAGGCAGCATATGCGCATTTGGAGTTTGGGAAAGTGTCTGATAAGGGGTAAATGCTATAGAAATGCTTCTTGGCATCCCTTCCTTCTCCTAGTCTGTCCCCTTAGGGTCAGGAAAGGCTTACTTAGCCCCCATTAGACTGCCATCATCTGGAAATCAGGAACTGTTTTTTTTTTTTGCTTTTCTTTATATTTCCAGGGTTTGCAAAGTGTTGTGCATATAGTAGGTGCTCGATATATGCATAAGTAAAATGAGGAAATGATTATATAAAGTCTACATAATGTAAACTTGAGTTTAGTGCTTCTCTCTCTTTTTTAAAACCTTGTGTTCTTAGAATAGATAAAAGAGTGGGTGATTGGAATTAAATTACTTGCCCTGGTCCCACAGCTGGGAAATGTTGGAGGTGACATTTGAACCCAAGACTTGAGGTTTCCAAGCCTGGATCTATTAATCAAGCCACCCAGCTGCCCCTAAATGCATCCTTTTCAAATGATTCGTTTGGGGGTAGATAGAATTTCATTTTTGAAAACCCAAGTTTGAATGCTATTTAACACACCAGGATAACAGCTAAGTGATGGGGTAGATAGAGTACTTGGCTTGGAGGTGGGAAGACCTGAGTTAGAATCCTACCTTAGACACTGCCCAGCTTTGTGACCCTGGGTAAGTCACTTTATCTTTTGGGACTCAGTTTTCTCATCTGTAAAATGAGCTGGAGAAGGAAATGGCAAACCACCCTAGAGTTGTTGCCAAGAAAGCCCCAAGTGAGGCCATGAAGAGTTGGACACAAATGAAGAAAAAACCAAATGATTGAACAACAGCAACATGAAGAAAACTTTGTGCATTTTGATATGACGAGTGAGTGCTGTATAGTGGTAAAAGTGGAAAGACATGTTTCAAAACCAAAATCATTTTCCTTTTTCTCATATTGTGTGTAATGTTCTACACTCGTAGCTAATTTTGCAATGATCATTTTTCTTTGTATTTGTCATTCTTCCCACTTCTATTGGCATGGCCTTTCTTTTAAAAAATTTATCCCCATTAGCAAGAACTTATTTTTCTCTCCTTTGTCCCCTTCCTCCACACTTTCAAAATATTTAAACATTCTGATCAATGACATGAGTGACCAGGATTCCGAGGGATTTGTGATGAAGCATGCCACTCACCAATAGCCATTTGATAGGCCCAAGTTGATTTAGGAGAGGAGATTTTGGACCTGGCCCAGGAAGCAATTTGTTTTTCTTGGCTACGCCTATTTGTCATGGGGGAGGGGTCTTTTGCATTTCTTGTTTTATTTTCCCAGTGGAGGGGAAGTGGCACAAAGGAGAAGTAGGTGATAGGTGAGTAGGGTAGGCTTCTGAAGACGGATGGATTCATTGGTGGTGGCTTCTTGTGATATGGGGATGACAGAGGGCCATAAGACATGAGGACGGTGGGCCGGACATCCGCTATGGAGTTCAAATATTCTCCCTGGACATTGAAGCCCTTTGACAAGACCCTGGTTACCTTATCCTCATGAAAACTTTGGATGTTGGCACTGATGATAATACATTCCCTAAACGATTGATTGTGTATTTGTCTCCATACCCAGTGAGTGGAGTCCAACTTATGGCTGAAAATGATCAGAGTGACCCAAGTGGTCGGGGTGTGAGTCAGGTTGCTTCCATGGCAAAACCACAATGTTAAGTGCTTTTTGATCTAATGGGAAATCATAAGGAGAATTGGTTGGGGATAAATTATAATCAATCAGGTGGTTTCAGCTCACTAGTGTTGGTCCCAAGCCAAATATCCCACAAGAAAATTTTAGACAAAGGGTCCAAATGGAAGCTAAGCCCTCAGATGGTCTGCCCTTTGGCGGGCAGCTACCTGGGCCAGGTACTGAGTTTGAAAGTGAACCTTGGTATAGATTCTTGTCTCAGCCTCCCTTGATTCTCACCCTTTCATTTCCAGCACTGAAGTAAAAGCTCTCTTGGGAAATGGAGTTTGAAGAGCTCATTTTAAAATAACCTGTGGAAGCTATTTGAAGATATTACTGCCATGAGAGATAAAAGAAGTTCAATGGATGTCTCCATGCTTAGATTTTCAAAAAGGATTTGGCCAGGTTCTACATCAGAGATTGATGGCGAAGGCAAAGGGTAGTGGGATGGGTTAGAAAGCGGGTTGAATTAAAAATAAGACATTTTTGTTTCTCTAACCCCTAACTTTGGACTCCTGCTTTTAAATCTTCTCTGCTATGTGGTGTTTCTTTCTAACTTCATTTCAAGAGTTGGTCCATTATTGAAGCATACAACAGAGTTTTGGCCTCTGATCCCTAGAATTCTCTGCATGTTTTGTTCCCTCTCTCTTTTACCCTATGGTGATGGGAATCAGAGAATTTTGACCCATTAGCCCTGGAGACTCTAATTTGCTTAGAGATAGAAGAGAGAGCAATGTTACCTGGTAGTCTATATCTGTTTTAAATTATGACCGACAAGCGACTGGTATCAAATATTTTAGCAGTTTAATCTTTGCTTCAAATACTGTATTTTCATTTCATTAAAGCACAGGAGAATCCAGTGGTTTACTAGAGAGTAAGCTTCAGATTTCCAGATTGGTCTGGGATTCCCAAAGCAGAATTTGTCAGAGCTATGAAAGTCCCACAGTCATCTAGGTCTTTCCTTTTGCTCTTCTAGCATTTTGAATGTAGAGATTTAAAAGCACATTTTGTCATGAAATCATAGGGAGGACATTAGATAGAAAAGAGTTGTATATATAGAGTGTCACTGAAACTCCCTCCAAAGGGGCATCTAGGTAGCTCAGTGGATAGAGAGACAGGCCTGATGACTGGAGGTCCTGTGTTCAAATTTTACCTCGGACATATCTTAGCTGTGTGACCCTGGGCAAGTCACTTCACTCCCATTGCCTAGCCCTTACTACTTTTCTGCCTTGGAACCAATACACAGTACTGATTCTAAAACAGAAGGAAAGAGTTTTAAAAAATAAAAAAGGAACTCCCTCCAAATGGGTGGGTTGGTACTACCATGGAAGGCTAGAACCCCCAGTAAGAGCAGTGGTAAGGTTTATAGTAAAGGAGATAGTAGAGGGGCGACATTTGATCTGAGAAGGTCCTATGTATTCTCCAACTTACTCTTTACAAGTAAACTCTAGTTTTTCTCTCTTAAACCATTTGGGGGAGGGTTTTGCCTTTCATATCTGTGTATGCGTGATACCCAGGAGACTATTGAATAAATGTGAAAGAGGAAGTTGAAAAACTAGATGACCCTTTGTCAGGGGTGTGACTCAATGAACGCAACATTGGATGCTTTGTAAGTCGTTGAGTTTTTGGGTCCTTTTTGTATTTGTACAAGATTATAGGCCATTCATTCTCTGTTTAAGGGTTGGTCCAGTCATCAGCCCTGTTTCTTCTGCATGAAGCAAAAATCTTCTTTCTTGAATGAAACAGGGCGTGCCTGCCCCTCTCACTTGTTGTGCATGTGAGGAAGACTCTGCTATTGTCAATCACTTCAAACTTGGCTCTGTGGTTTGTAGCCGGACAGTGATGCTCTGAATAAGAAGAGCATGCCCTGGCTTTGACAAGGCAGCCCAAAACATCATTACAAGCTGGGGCTGTGTTAAGGGAGTCCTGGGTCTGGAATAAAGAATGAGTTCGTCTCACTGTAGCCTGCCTTGGGCAGCCACCCCTGGGATACTGTGTTGATTCTCATTTCCTGAGTGGAGGAAAGATGTCAGCAAACTGGAGTCCATGCAAAAGAAGGTAACCAGGATGGTGGCTGGTCCAAAGAACATACCGTGCAGGGTGCTATGACTGAAGGTGCTTAGCTTAAAGTGGAGAAGGCTTACGGGAAGCGTGGGATCTGCCTTCATATGTCTGTAGAGTTGTCATGGGGAAGACTGATTAGACTTGCCCTATTTGACCCCCCAAAGCATAACCAGGCCTTGGGTGTAGTCTGGCAATCTTGGGCTTGATATAAGGGGGGGGGGTGGAAATGTCATAACACTTGAAGCCGTTCGAAAGTAGAAAGGGTTGCCTTGGGAAGTGGTTCATTCTTCTTCACTGGAGGGCTTCAAGCTGTGGCCTGATGATGACTCACCAGGGATGTTACAGAGAGAGGGCATTCGTACAGTGGTAGAAGTTGGACTAGTTGACAGCTGAGAGATGTTTGTAGCTTAGTGGTACGGTATTTTGATCTCTAATTCTAAGTAGTGGAAACAAAGATGAAGGCCTACATTTTGAGGGGAGGTGGATTGGTAGTATGGAGAAATGATGGGGTTCTATCCAGATCCGAAGGGGGGGGGGAAGTTCACCATCTCCCTTTGGAGAAATGGTCTCTGAGCAACCTGCATTTGTTTCCCCTGATGTAACACCTTTGCCTACATCTCCCAGTTGCTGTACCTTCCAGCCCTTCTAGCTGCTTCCTTAATTGCTGCATTGGCATTCACCAAACCAACTTTGGCTCAGGGCCGCTTATGCATCAGAGTCCAAATGGAGGAGGGAGGCAGGAGGATGAGCTAGGAGCACATTACTCAAATAGCTCTGCTCTTTTTTATGCATGAAAGGCTTTCATATCACGCAGAAAAAAAACTGGCGTGGAAATCCATCATCTCCTGGCATTTAAGTAGAATTATAGGGAACATGTATATTTATCAGAAAACAAATGGGAGCGTAGCAGGTATCTAAAGAGAATTTGTGTGTGTAATTGTTATTTACCTCCAAAAGCTTGACAGGAAAGTCAGGGTTATATGAAAGACAGAGAGGCAAATTATTGCAATTCTAATCCCCTTTATTGTCGGAAATGTATGGCAGCTGTGGGGAAAAAGACAACCCATCCTCAGATGGAAAACCATCCAGAATCAATAAGACCTGAACTGAAATCTGTCAGACTCTTGGATGGGGCCACCACGTACCGGCATGGCTAAAGATCTGCTTTCTTCAGTGTGCCTTCATTGTGATGCTCTACATTGTTCCAAATGATGTATATTGCTGATGTTTTTCTGATGTTACATGGGAGAGGAAGGTCATTACTGTGGTAGTAAGGAGTGCGTGTGCATGTATGAGCGTGTGTGTGTGCGTGCGTGTGTGTATGATTAGCTTCCTGGAGAAAGTAACCAAGGGTGAATAAGAGTTCCCCTATTTTGCTAGAATATTCTTCTGCCTTTCCTAGCCAGAGGTCAGAGCAGCCAAAGGATTAGAGAAGCCCTTTGCCTTGGAAGTGAAGATATGGTGGGACTGAATAAAAATCGCAGGGTCAGGAAGCTGGAGAAAGGAGCACCTCTTCTTCTAGATTGAGCCCCCAATATGGGGAGTCACTGAACAATAGTTTTTTCACCTGTCACACCCATACACCCACACCCACACTCACACTCCCAAGCTACAGCAGCCCAGGAAATGGGAAAATAACTTGAAATTCTTGCATGACTCACTGAAATGAAAAAAATTTCAATATTGCTTTAGAAAAACCTAGTTTAATTATTTTCCAAGACGAATGACCTACAAGGGTCCTTCAACAGAATTAGGTGTATTGACATTTGGGAACAGAGGAGATTGAATTTGGGTGATGTCTTCTTTTCTTCAAAGGTTATGACATTCATTCTCTCATTTGCTCTTCATAAGAGCCCCATGAACTCAGAGAAACAAGTGGTGCTATTCTTATAAGAAAAAAGGCTGGCTGAAGAAACTGAGACATAGTCTTGAATCCAGTTGTCCAAGGTTGCACAGCTAGCTAGCAATGAAAAAAATCTATTAAGCACCTACCGTGTACCAGGTATTGTGCTAAGCCATGAGGATATGGAGACAAAAGCCCATTGGCCCCTGCCCTTGGGGGAACAAATGTGCGTATATGTAGGTATGTACAAGACACATGTAGATCATATTCAAGGTGACCTCAGAGGGAAAGATGCTAGCCACTTGGGCTTTGGGAGACTAGGAAAGGCTTCTTGAAGGAAAGTAAGGGTTCCAGAGAGAGGAGGGGAGCAGAGGAAGAACATTCTAGGCAGAGAGGATAGCCAGTGCTAAAGGTACAGGGAAAGAAGATGGCATGTCTGGACTATGGAGTAGGAAGTAAGAGATGAAAACATTAGAGAGGTAGGAAAGGATCAAATTGTGCCCATCTGAGGTATTTGTGTTTGACCCTAGAGGCAATAGGGAGCTATAGAGTAATTGGTGACAGGGCCAGATTTGGGAAAATCACTTTTTCAAGAGTGGAGGATGGACAAGAGACTTGAGGCGGGGAGGCTTAGAGAATGGGTTACTTAACTAGTTTTGGCAAGAGACGATGGAGGCTCATGAGCTAGGGTACTGGAAATGGACATAGAATTAGAAATAAGAAAATTTAGCAACTGACTGAATATGTGGGGAAGACAATAATGAGACCAAGGTGAAGATAGCAAACCTGGGTGGCTGGAAGGACAGGGTGCCTTCAACAGTAATAGGGTGGTTCAGATTAAGGCTGAATTGGAGGCGTGCACATAATGAGTTCTGATTTGAGCGTGTGGAATTTGAAATGCTTTTGTATATAGTTAGGAATGTCCAGCAGTTGGTCCACTTGAGGCACAGGGCTCAGGAGAGAGGAATGGGTATGTGTGTGTGTTTACATATAAGAGAGGGGAAGAGGGAGAGACAGAGGAAGCTAGAGAATGCCAGTGCCAGAATGCCAGGAGAATGCTCCTGAGTAATGTCTGAGGCTGGTGCTTTTCCTCTTACCTATATTAGGTATCATTTATATATTATCTCATTCCTGTGATCATAGAAGTATTTTGACTTCATTTTAGAGATGAAGAGACTGAGGCTTACAGAAGTTGTAAGTTGCCCAAGGTCACATGATTAGTAAGCAGCACACAGCCAGCTAGGTGGTACAGGGGTTAAAGCACTGGGCCTGGCTTCAGGAAGACCTGAGTTCAAAAGTAGACTCAGACTTTTACTAGCTGGGTGACCCTGGGCAAGTTACTTAACCTCTTCTTGCCTCAGTTTCCCAAATGTAAAACGGAAGCAATAATAGCACTTCCCTTGCAAGATTGTGTTGTGAGAGACTTAAATGAAATATTTGTGAATATTGTACCTAGAACAGTTCCTTTCTCATTGCTAGGCTCTAGAGCTTGCTTCCTTTTCTGCCTCCAACCTTAGACTGGAATCCAGGTCTCTTCTGCCTCAGTGCTCTTTCCATGCCACCATGCTTTCCCTTTATTTCCAGTAAGATCTCAAGTTAGCCTCTACTAGAATATCAATATAAACAACTATACTTGCTTAGATGCCATTTACATTGCAGAGAATTTCAGTGCCTAAAGTGTTAGAACAATTTTTTCAGTTTCTTTCTTGAAGTCCCCCAGAGTATCCTTCATTCACTCATTCACTTTACCTCCTGATAGGGTTTCACATAGGGCTGTCATCTTGTTGTTCACTTTGCATTATTTCAGAAAGGGCTTTCCAGAGGTCTTTACATTTTTCAAGATTGTTCCTTTTCATCTGTCCTGCTCTAGTCTATTCCTTCCTGTTTACCTTGTCTGCTGCTGTAGCCCTTAGATCATAGGCCCTTGCCATTCATCCTATTGCCAAACCCTATGGGGGGGGGCTTAACTCTTTCACTTTGGGGCATCTTCTTCCCTGATTGTCAGACATGTCCCATGGCCCACTATAGAAGCATCATGGAATGGTGCATAGAACATTAAGAAGATTTGCATTTGAATCCTTCCTTAGACATTTTGTGCCTCAGTTTTCTCTTGGGTGAAAAGAATGGGTTAAACTAGATGTCTGTTAAGGTCTCTTCTCCCTCTAATTTTATGATTGATCTGCCCTTTTCCATTTTCTTCCCATCAGCCCTCCCTGTCATTGAACCCTCCAGACTGGATTTGGCCATCTGCCCTGCCACACTGTGCTTAACCTCCCCAGCACCCTCTTTCCATCCCTGGAAGTGTAATCAAATCTGTACTAACTTTCCTACTGTGAAGGTGACATCAGTCTCCCTCCTGTGCGTTCATTCGCCATCCTTGTGTCTTCTCAAACCAGAACACCTGTCTCTGGTTACTACTCCTCTCCTGTGTTGTCTTCCCCGTTAGGTCAGCTCCTTGAGGGCCAGGAATAACTCACTCTTGTATTTGTATTCCTACCAACCAAAACAATGCTTTTAAATAACTGTGATTTTAGGCAAGAGGTTACTTCTGCTTATCTCAGTTCCCTCAGCTGTAAAATGTGGATAACATTAATAATTGTTGTCAGAATCAAGTAAGAAAATTGCCAAGTTCCTGGCACATAATAGATGTTTTGTTTAAACTCTCACTTTCTGTCTTAGTAATGACTCTGAGTCAGAAGGGCCAAGATCTAGGCAATGAGTGCCAAGTGACTTTCCTAGGATCACAGAGCTAGGAAATGTCTGGGGTCATATTTGAACCCAGGACCTCCCAATACCAGGTTTGGGGCTCTGTCCACTGTGCTATTTAGCTGTTCTGTGATAGTTGCTTAATCCTTCCTATTACTTTTTTTCCTCTCTGGTTCTCTCCCTCCTTTCTTTCCTCCCTTCCTGTTCCCTCTTTTCTCTTTCCCCTCCCCTTCTCTCTCTGCCCCACATTTCTGTCTCCTTCAGACTTTTTCTTGAAGACCTCCAATAAAGGGAAATAGCCTGTCTAAAGCGGTTCATTCCATGTTTGGACAGTTCTAATTTTAGTCAACCATAAAATCAAGCCTAAATTTTCCTATTTGCAATATTCACTCATCGCTCCTCCTAAACATCTACATGGATTGGTGGTGGATTAGCTGGCTTGAAAGAGCCTTTAAAGAACTCCACAAACCTCCAAATCTCAACATCTGACCAAAATCCTCTGCAATTGAAAGTCCATCCTATCATTCTGGCCTTTTTATACCACACACTCTTCAATCCAATAATGCTGGTCTCCTTGCTGTTCCATGAAAAAGATACTCCATCACTCTTTTTGGCTGTCCCCCATGCTCAGAATGCTCTCCCTCCTGACCTCCTTTAAGTTCAAACTAAAATCCCAACCTCTATAGCAGAAGTGTTATCCATGAAACCCCCACCCTCTCAAGTGCTGCCTGAACCAGATTAAAATACAATCAGGAACATCTAAGAAAGTCAAAATACAATAAAACCGAGATAATATCCCATTTGAAAACTAGGCCAATATGTGCCCTGCTGGAATCCTTCTGTATGGATTAATGGCTCTTGTTTCTCTTTGAGTTTGCCACCCCTGCTCCATAGAAAGTCTTTTCCAAGGAGGTAACAAAAATATTTCTGTTTGTAGATGCCATGATGATATGGAAAATGGTAGAAATTCAACTAAAAAGTTAGTTGAGACTATCAATAATCATAGCGAAGTAGCAGGACATAATATAAATCCACAAAAATCATTCGCATTTTTTATATTACTAATGAAGTCTTGAAAGAAGAGATGGAAAGAGATACTCCATTTAAAATAAACATAGATAGAATAAAATACCTGGGAGTATATCTGCCAAAATAATCCTAGGAACTACAGGAACATAATTATAAAACACTTTCTACATAAAGCCAGATCTAAATAAGATTGGAGAAATATTAATTGTTTGTGGATGGGCAGAGCCAATTAATAATACTATGTACTTATTCAATGCCATCCAAATTAAACTGCCCAAAATTATTTTACTGAGCTAGAAAAAAGGATAACAAAAATCATTTGGAAAAGAACAAAAAAATCAAAAAAAGAATAAAAGAATTAAAATTTAAAAATGTAATGTAAATGAAGGTAGAATAGCTATGACAGACTTTAAACAGTAGTAAAAGATTATAGTAAGCTTGAATTTGACAAAAGCATAGATTCAGATTTTTTGGGATAAGAAATCACCATTTTGTAAAAAATTGTTGGGACAACTGGAAAGTAGTTTGGCAGAAACTAGATATAGAGCTATAACTTATGCTATTCACTAAGATCAAAATGGGTACATTATTGAGACATAAAAGGAGATATCACAAGTAAATTAGAATAGAAAACATATGACCTATCAGATTTATAGATAGAAGAGGAATTTATAAGTCAACAAGAGACAGAGAGCATTGAGAGATATAAAATGAATAATTTTGACTACATTAAATTGAAAAGGTTTTGTACAAATGAAATATTTCCAAGATTAGGACAGCCAAAAATTGGGAGAAAATTTTTATAGCAGCCTCTCAGACTTTTCATATCTAAACTATATACAGAACTCTGTCATATTTATAAGAATAAGAGGCATTCCCCAATTGCTAAATGGGCAAAAGATATGAACAGACAGTTTTCAGATGAAGGAATCAAAACTATATATAGCTATATGAAAAAATGCACTAAATCATTACTAATTAGAGAAATGCAAATGAAAACAGTTCTGAGATATCTCACAACCCATCAGATTGGATAAAACGGAGAGCAATTTGGAATTATACCCAGAGAGTTATAAAACTGTATACCTTTAAACCCAGTAATACTATCCCTAGGTCTGTTTCTCAAGGAGATTGGGGAAAAAGGAAAATAACCCTTATGTGACAAAATATAACACCCCTTTGTAATGGCAAAAACCTGGAAATCAAGGGGATGCCTATCAACTGGGGAATGGCTAAACCATTTGTGGTATTTGATTGTGATGGAATTGTAATGCTCCAGAAGAAACAATGAGTAGACTAATTTTTTTAAAAACTTGGAAAGAACTACATAGGAAAATGAACAGTGAAATGAGCAGAACTAAAAGAACATTTTACACAGATGCAGGTTTAATGCCTGAAGAATAATTTGTAAATGTTACCAGAGAAAAAACTGAAAAATGGAAACACGAAAAACATAATTTTTACATACTTATCTCTCTATGATGTGAGGAAGAGAGGGGCTGAGATGCTTGTACATAAATTCTATTAATAAAAAAATAAACAAAGAACCCATATCCTCTGATCATTGTGCCACATTTATATTATTTCTCTTCTATGAAGTCAGTAAATATACTCTATTAGATGGAGGAAAATAAAAAAGAAACCCTTCCTCCACATCTCTTAATTCTACTACCTTTTCTCCTTTCATGATTTTCTCTTTATCCTTTATATAGGTTTTTTAAAGTTATTTGCTAGTTGTCTCCCTCTTTGGATTGTGAGCTTCTTGAGGGTAGGGATTGTCTTCTGCCTTTTTATTTTCGGTACCCTCAGTGCTAAGCACAGAAGCCAGTTTATACTTTGTCCCCTTCTGATTCCTAGGCTGCTCCATTTTCTTGATATCTGCTGTCTGAGTAATGCTAATCTGATTGGTGCACTAAGAGCATTGGACCTCTTGTGCTGTGTAGCATCAGGGGCTTGTGTCAGGCAATCAAAAGGAGAGCTGTCAGAATGCCAGGCTGTGGGCGTTGAGTGTGCAACTCCTCACCTCAGCAGCTCGCTCTGACTCAAAATGGGGATTTTCATTGTTAATTTGAATCTTTATTTGGATGAGTCACTGTGATTAAAAGCAGTGGAAAAAACCAATTTGGCTAAAAGCAGCAGGACTGGCACTCATTCACCTTGACTGTCTCCACAAAGAGAAGCAACGCTCTGCTTCCTAGGATCAGTTTGGGAGGAATGATTTCTGAAGAACAGAAATAATAATTCAGTTCAGCTCAATAAATGTGAAGTCTGGACTATAGATGGTTCTTGGCACTGGGCATAGAGAAGAGATAAGACTCGGTCCTTGCTTTCATGTAGCTGTCAGTTTAATGAGGAAGCCCTCCATGTACAAGGTAGTGGGTTATTGGGGTAAGAAGAGACCCAAATAAAATGCCTTCAGAAAACCAGAGAGGGAAGGATGACTTTCAGCTCCTTCCAAAAGGAAGTAGCAACTATAGCTGATGTATCAGTTAAAAAGTGACATCATATTCTTTATGCATTTCATTTGCTATTCATTCACTCAAAAACTTATTCAGGGGGCAGCTGGGTGGCTCTGTGGATTGAGAGACAGGCCTAAAGATGGGAGGTCCTGGGTTCAAATCTGGCCTCAGATACTTCTTTGCTGTGTGACCCTGGGCAAGTCACTTGACCCCCATGGCCCAGCCCTTACCACTCTTCTGTCTTGGAGCCAATACACAGTATTGATTCCAAGATGGAAGATAAGGGCAAAAAGAAAAAAATAAAAATTTATTCAGTACCTATGTGCAAGCCATTGTGCTAGAGATTGAAACAAAAAGAGTTTCTGAAGGAGCTTATCATCTTTTGGGAGGACCCTACATGAAAACAGAAAAATACAATATTGTTTGTGGTTAGAGAAAACACTAATAAATAACTAGGGGCATTAGGAATGGCTTCCTGTAGGAGGTGGTAGGGAGAGAGTGAATTTTAGGCATGATGGACATAACCTGTGCAAAAGTATGGAGGTAGGAGATAGAATGCCAAATCTAGTGAATAGTAAGTAGGCTAGTTTGACTAGAGAGTAGAATAGGTGAAGGAGAGTCCAATAGGAAGCTTGTGCACAGATTGTACAGGGTGTTCAATGACAAAATGAGGAGTTTGTGGTCTATTCTTGGGGCATTAGGGAACCATTGAAAGCTCTCCAGCAGAGAAGCAAAATGATTAAACTCATGCTTTAAGTTTAGATGATATGATGGAAAACAAGGAGTCTCTACAAGTTTTTTGGTAAGGGAATGTGTCAATAAAAGTGGTAGTTAGTGAATACCAGTTTAGTACCCTGTGCTGAAGGTCCTAAAGAGGGAGGAGATTAGGAAGAGAGAGATTCCAGGAGATTACTGGATTAGGGCTGATTCCTGCCTCCAAGGCCATTTGCTTTTCTACTGCAAGAGAGCAGCAATTAAGAGTCTGAATAGAAGATTACAAAAACCCTCCGACTTTCTGTTTTAGTAACAACTCTGAGGCAGAAGAGCGGCAAAGGCTAGACAGTTGAGGTTAAGTGACTTGCCCAGGGTCACAAAGCTAGAAAGTTTCTGAGGCCAGGTTTAGATCCAGCTCTTCCAGACTCTATCTACTGTGCCATCTAGATGCTCTGAGATTTTGTTATGATGTTGTCCTAAATTAGCCCCCTGGACCATATCTCTACATCGCCACTGATCTGACCATATTGGCAGGGTATTAAGGGCTTTTTCTGCACACATCTGTCCCCATTGTTGAAGCTGAAGAATCTAACAGTTGCATTGTGGTCTAGTTTTTGGTCACATGGTCTCAAACTCAGTTGTACTATTATCCCAATTTGAAAATATGCATCTCTTGGGGATTTTTTAACCTCAGAAGGGGCTTTAATGGAGAATTCATTTATTCAATAATGTAAATGGAGTTTTGGTTAGCTCTCTTGTACATTATAAACTGAACGAACCCCTCGCTTAGAGCAGATTCGGTTTATCATATCAAGCCTACTCAGGGATTATTGACACTAAATGACTAAAAATCATGTTGAGATCTGCTTGGGGACCCTTAAATCCATGGCATATTGACGCCATAGATCATAATGGTTTCTGCAGAGGGAGACCACAATAACCATGCTCTCTTTCAGGAGCCCGGAACAATGGAGGTTGTAAACTTGACAATGTGAATTAGTTTATTTATTTATTTTTATACAACAGATGTTGTTTGACCTAGAAGAAGGAATAATATTATAGAAATTGAGATCAGTCTGAGGGAAAAAATAAAGATGTCTAAAAATAAAATACAAATAACAGCTGCTAGAATTGTATTTCTAATATATCAGTGTTGACAGTTTTCTTATTCTCAATTGCATTTGGCATTCATGGGGAAGTATTTGAATGGGAAGAATTATAATAGGAGGGCACAGACAGTGGGAAGAGAGACAACCCAGCTACATGGGAGGTGTTCCTCTGCACACTCAAATTACCCATTCTTGGGATGTCCTTGATAGTCTGGCCTGAAAGCCTGGCAGCAACCTTGGGACCTAGAGCAGATGTGCCCAGCAGCAGGTTTTAAAGGGCAAAACCATCTCCAGCAGTTTGCCAAATGATTGCCTGGAAATTCAGGAGGCCTCAACTCTGCTGATTTTTTTTGTCATGCACTCTGTCTCTTTTGTTTGAAAACTGCAAATCTCTTATACTGGATATCAGAAAATTGGCAGCAGATGCAATTATGAAACCGTTCAGTGGTTCCAGGTAGGAAGTTCAGGGCAGAATTTAATTTCAAATCAGAGTGTAAGACACAAGTGGCTCAAGTGTGACTGTCTTTTAGAGGAACAATTATGTATTTCTTGACATGTATCCATATCATCTGTTGATGACCTTGCATGCTTCCTTGTGGTTTGGAGGTGACCACAGGTTCTTGGAAAGCTCTGCCAGCAGAGCACAAGCTCTGGCAGGTGCTACTGAGTTTGAAAGCTTTCAAATATGGTTCTGTTTGCAGAATGTTGATCATCCAAGGACCAGTATAGCCAGCCAAGTACAGGGAACTCATCATCTGAAGAATAGGCACCAGGTGATGAAATTTTTCACCCATACCAGATCACAACGACCTTCTACTAAGTTATAAAGAGGCTAAATGTGATCAGACTGATAACATCACATATGTCTGAAGACCCCCTTCCACCCATATGGATCAATGTCTCTCCTCCCCCTCCAATCCATCTCTACCCTTAGCTAAGCTGGTTGATCAACAGTAGATGTCTACATTATTAGGCCCTTACTCAAAGCCTTTACAGCTTGGTACTAGGACCTACCTGAGCTTCAAGTTCATTGATGTAGCCTCAAAGAACCTGGGTCTACCTCTGTTCTACAGTGGAGTATTTGACTAGAACTGGAATAGACAATGCCTTTCTATCTCTTTGTCTGTCTGTCTGTCTGTCTCTCTCTTTCTGCCTATCATCTATCCATCCATCCATCTGCCAGCCACTCAGCCAGGCACACATACAGAGATATCATCTCTTTGTCTTTTTATCCACCCACTCACCTTTCACAGTGGATGATAGAGATGTGCATATATATATATATATATATATATATATATTTATGTGTGTGACGAAAAACATGTAGAAAAAACTGTCTGGTAAGCTGAAAAAATAGTGGCCCAGCTATTTGGACAAAGATGGAAACTCTAAGCCTAGTATTAGCAGTTTTGGTGTTTAGTGATTCAGCTTCAGAATCATGATGAACAATAACAGGGTTGAATGTGAGTATACTGTGTTGCTTCTAATGTCTTCTCTAACGCCTGCCAAGGTCTTCAAGCACCTTCTCCTACCTTCTTCTTGAAGTAAGGTATCTCCTTATTCAGGATAATCTACTCAGTTTGGGAACGACTCACGTGGCCCACATCTGTCTGGGAAAAAGTATAAAAAGCAATGGAAATCAAGATAGTCTGATCAAGGATAAAATATCTCCTAGAAGTGGTTTCTCTCTCCATAGATAAAAATGCTGCCCATAAAGCTTATGCATTGCAGGTGAACAAGAGTCCTGCTGTTCTTGGAAACCTTTCAGAAGTTTTCCTGAGAAATATCAAATTTCTTGATATACGACTGACAGGTTTACTACTAAGCATTTATAATCAGGGTGGAGATGTGATACGTTTTTCAGCTGTCAGAGCAACCCAAGTCCATTTTACTGGTGAATGGATGAATTCCATTTCTAATTTTTATACAAATGTGCTTAACTTCATCTGTTCCCCACAGTTGTTCTGTCATAGAAAGGAAATTTATGATGTTCATCACCCATTAATTTGGCCCTAGCTCCAATGATTTCCAAGGGAAGCATTCCCCTGAAATTGATGTCACAGTTTCGTTGTAGGGCAATATTGTCAAGCACTATCCCTAGACCTATGGATTCTATTGTTCCATTAAGCCAGAGAAACACTGCACTTATAATAAAAGTGAAAAAATGGTCATCATTGCCAAGGTAGTTGAAGATATAATTCTTGTTCAGTGCTGTCATCCTTACATATGGGACCTTAGATTCTCTAGGCATATGGGGAAAAACACTCCTAGTATCAAGATGTACACCAAGGATGCATCTTCCCACGTGTTTTCTACAGACTTGCAGAGTTCAGTCTAAATCACCCATTAGACAAATGCAGAAATGATTAGGTAGTCTCTTTCTAGGGGTGCCAAGGCCATCACTGTGGCCCTTGATAGCATGCCAATTTACACTAAGACAATTACTATACTCCTCTAAAGTAAACCTCACTTTCCTTAATTTTGGCTCATTTGCTCAAGGCCTGGCCCCTAGGGAATAGGAAAATGGGTAGCTCTTATGACCAACCCCCCAAATGGGCAAATCTTAGCATAGTATGAGGGAAACTGAAATATTGGTTTTCTATTTGGCTGAAGAGTATGCCCTCTAAAGTTGGTATGGTTGGACATTTTCTGAGCCCCTTTCTGGCATAATGGAACTGTTGGGGAGTTGTCAAAGAAAATGAGAAACATTCTTTTACCAGGTTGATTTTGCCATTGTTGCAGATGCCATTGCAGATGGGTTTATGGCAAGCCCTCTCCATTTCTCAATGAAATCTAAAGTTTGCTGTCTGTACTAAGACTCATTATGGAATGTAAGGTTTCTTATATTATGTTTAGAAAGTCTCAGTAGAGATCTCTCAGTTCACCACTCTTTACTCTTTTTCAGTCCTTTCCCTTCCATCTTCTTTGCTTACTTACCTTCCTTGTCATATTCACTGTGAGATATTGTTGTATAGTTGCTGACCTGGGGTGTATATAAATTGTAGATCTTCCCCTTTTCCAACTGTAATTTGTTGCATCAGAAATGATTCTGGAGAAGTACCCAGAACAGATGTTTGATTCACTTTTGGTGATCTCTTCCTGTTTTCCCCAGGTGCATAGCTATCAGGTCCCCATTAACTCTTCTCTTCTCAAGGTTAAATATTCCCAGGTCCCTCACCTTGTCCTTCTATGGCAATGTCTTGAGGCCCTTCATCATTCTGTTTCCTCACTTCTAGGTGACATTCAACTCATCAGTGTCTTTCTGAAAATATTTTGCCCAGAAATGAATATAATTCTGCAGATGTGATCTGACTATGGCCAAGTGCAGCAAGACTGTCACTTCTCTCATCTTGGAAGAACTTTGAGGACTAGTGCAATCAATAGTTCAGGCAGGTGATAATGAGGTCCTGTCCTAGGGTGGTGACAGTGAGAATAGAGCTCGGAGAGATGGGAGGGATGTTTCTGCAGTAGATAATGAGGTCTTGTCCTAGAGTGGTGGCAGTGAGAATGGAACTTTGAGAGATGGGAGAGGCTTTTGTGACAGAATTGACAAGACATTGGATGTGAGAGAAAGGAGAGGGAATAATAGGAGGTAACACTGAAGTTTGGAAAATGGAAGAATGGGTGAATAGATTGAGTCATAGACAAGAATCATGAAAGCAAGAGGAAGAGTAGAATGGAACATATTGAATTTGTAAAGCTCCTTTGGATTTTAGAACAGAATTAGAGCTTTGGGTGTCTCCTTCATAGACATGGTGGTGAAGCCTTGGGAGTCAATGAGTTTTAAAAAGGTTTAAGCATACAGAGAGAAGAAAGAGGACCAAGGACAGAGCTTGGGGAAACACCCACATAACAGTGTTGGGAAGAGGATCAGCTAGTGAACAAGGAAGGAAATGAAGTTAGGTAAAAGGAGAACCAAGAAAATGTTATATCTCTGAATCCAAAGGAGGAGAGAATAAGAAAATGAATATCAGTGACTTTAAATGTTAAGGTTCTTTAAAAACGTAATGGATGAGGATTGGTCACAGACAGGTTTTTCGGTGGTGCAGGAAATGCCATTTTATTTTAATTTTGAGGGGAAATGGTGTTGATATGTCATTCTGTAGAGACCTGGAAGCATTATAGCCTTTGCTGACACTTGAAAGTCATGTAGAGGCTCAATGAGTTGGGAGAAAAAAAATCCCTTCATTCAGTTCTTAGTCCCAAGTATAAATAAACATGGAGGGAAAAGGCAATTGCCAAGAGATTTTTGTAGAGTATACACTGACTCATAGAGTCAGGGTAGAATAGACCTTAGAGCACTTGAATCAGAGGTCCTGGTTGCTAGGTTGAGCAATTTGCTTTATGGTCTCTGCATGTCATCTGTAAAATGAAGTGGTTGGACTAGGCATTCTTGAAGGACCCTTTAAGCTCTAGATCTTCTAATATAACCCAAGTCATATCCAGAAAAGAAAAGTGAATTATAATAAAAGAATGTTAGATTTGGAAGATACTTTGCAGACGATTTAATTCAACTCACCATTTGGAAGAGGAAGGGTTTGAGGCCAAGAGAAGGGACTTAGTATTATGGAATGTCAGTGAGGGAAGGGAGTAAAGAGGTCTTTTAGTCTAATTCCCTCTCATTTTCAGGAATAGAGCACTGAGGCCCAGAGCTAGGAGAAATGTTGTATTTGATGTCATATGTTTAATGAGTTCATGCTGAGCCAGATCTAGAACCCAGGTTTCCTGCTTTTCATGTTGACTTGTGGTGATGGTAGATGAATATGAATTTTGGATCAGAGGTCAGTGGATGTTTACTTGTGCTTTGTAATTACTGACATGGGATTAGTATGAAAATATGTGCTCTCAACTATGAAATGCCAGTCATTCGCTACCCCCTCCCCTTGGGAATATTAACCTCTCAAGATAATGACTTATGTTTGATGATATAATTTCTGAAAGAGGAGGCAGGGAGAAGATATTCAAGGCACCTTAATGTTATGTATTTGATATTAAAATCAAGGAAAAGGGAATTAGAAAGCCAGCCTGGATGACAGATAGAGAGACTATGTGTTTGAGAACCTCTGGCTCTATAAATACAGCAAGTAGGTAAATTAACTGTCAGAGGGCCTCTGTTGGAATCCTTCTGATAGCAGACTTGTAAAACTCAGTCTTTCTCCAAATGCCTTTTGGGATTTTGTTGCATGTGTCAGCTCAGAAGACTCTTACTTATTAACTAGCCCTTTCCTTTCACAAAACAAATGACAAACTCCCAATTACTGCTTGGTAGCTGGCTTGGGGAGAAAAAGGAAGGAATAGTTATTAAATTAATGGCTGAAAGATCCTTTTAGGGAGAAGAGTTTTTACTACCTCCAGGTCACAAGATTAGCTCTCTTAAATGGATTTAAATAGTGAATTATTCAGAGTAACTAAACAAATAAGTGTCTACCTTTCTTAGAAATAATTACAGGCCAATATAGATAATGATATCTAGCCTTAGCCTGTCTATGGAAAACACACAACAGTGATGTGTCCTTTATTTACTTGGAATTGTAGTCCCAAGGGTGAGGGTAGATTCATATGTTTCATTGTAGAATATTTCATCTTGTCCCCTTATGATATGTAAAATGCATTTGCCAGATGAGTGGCCAGGGTCTGGGGTACAACCTATGAGTATAAAGTCCAAAAATGTTAAATAATAATTAGTATTGTGTGGCGTGTGTATGTGTGCTTGTGTGTGGGTATGAGAGAGAGAATAAGTATTTATTTTGTACCTACTATGTACCAGGGACTGTGCTAAATGGTTTACTAATGTTTCATTTGATATCCCTAGAAACCCTGGAAGAGAGATGTTATTGTTATTCTGATTTTACATTTGAGAAAGACCAAGGTAGATAGAAGTTAAGTGACTTGCCCAGGGCCACATAGCAAGTAAACCCCAAAAGCTGAATTTACAACAACATTTTCCTGACTGCATGCCCAGTGCTCCATCCCCTGTACCATTCAGCTGCTGAGAGAGAGACAGAGAGAAGAATCCATCCATATGTGTATTGTGGCTAGAGACTGAACTTCCTTTTCTATACACAGTAGAGAAAAACCAATCACCAAATTCATGAATTATACTTCTCTGTGCACTTGTATTCCCCAGGTTAATTATTTAAGAGCTTCTGCTCTGATTACTACACTTTGTTAATGAAATTGTGTTTATATTTCACTGTGGGAACTCAGGTTCAGCACCTGTGTTCTTAAGCTTCTGGCTTTCATCATGTATGGAGCCCAAGAGAGAGTTACTGACAACCATTGTTCTGTGGTGGCAAGAACTTGAACTTGGAGACTGCTCTAACATTTCTTGTTGTACCACTGAATTTTGTTTCTGCTAAACTTTTTTTCCCTTCATGGTAAGCCCTGTTTTACCAAGTTTTTTTTTGCCTTCCATTTTGAGCATTCCATTCCTTATCTCATGTCTCCTTCAGTTCTTTTCTTAGGTCTTTCAGTCCTTCTTACAGTTCTTGTGGCTATCTTATTCTCTTTCCTCGGATTCTGATTGTAGCTGTGGCAGAATTATTCCCGTATTTTGGAATTCTCTTGCTTTATAGTATTTCTTCATTTTATTATGAGTTTTTCTTTACTTGTTCATTTCCTTGGGTTCTTTTGTTAGTTCCCTTCTCTAGTGTGTGCTTAATTCCTGAATCTCTTCTTGAGGGATAAAGCAATCTGATCCAGCAGTTGCCAGGGCAGATTTAGTTAGGCTAGAAGTGGCTTGGGAAGGCCCTTGGTGTGGATATCTACCTCCAGTTGCTGTCACTGTCCAGCCTGGAGCTGGTTGGCAAGAGGTAGAGGGGTGGGTGAATGGGTGCATAACTCTTGGGCAACACTGGTTTTTAATATTCTTTCGGGGATTTATTTGATGTGAATGCTGCCTGCCCCAGCGTAGGTGGGGAGTCACGGATTTCTCCAAATATAGTGTACCCCTGGGCACATAGGCTAAGCCTTTGTAACTTTGTAGGACAAGTTGATATGGTCTTTGATAATCCACAATCACCTTCATGCCAGGATGTGGTAGAAGAGGATTATGATGGTGGAGGAGAGTAGCCATATCTTATAGGAAAGGTTCATGTCTGCCCAAGAGGATTGTTTATTGTTTTCCAAAGAAATAATCTTTTCCTCAAAAGATGCTAAGCCTTAGAAAGTTCAGAGAATCCTAGGTTTGAGCCTAGTAATAGGGATGTCCCACTGCCTGTACTGGTAAATATGAACGGTGCACCTAGATATTATTAAGCTCCAGAGAGGATTTTAGGTATTTTAAAACATTCTTTGATGCTACAAAGTAATGCATTTTGCATATAATTCCTTTGAACATATTATTTATGCCAAGTGTCCCCCGTTCTCCAACAATATCCTCCAATAAGGCTTTTCTGTGCAACTTCTAGGGTTTGTAACAGAACATTTCTCCAGATTTGAGACTCTAACTTAATTTCCACACTATTGGAAACATTACAAAGCATAAATCAATTCAATTTTGAAAATTCCTCTGTGATAGTTTGAGAGCAGCCAAATTCCTCCCCTCTCCTGGACTCTGTCCAAGGCCCTGCCATGGCTAGTGGCAATCTAAATAACTGTGGAGAAAAAGCAGATTTCCAGTGGAGCCTCAGATCATTCCGTCACCCTTCCTGCATGGCAGACAGGCCTCTTCTGAACACTGGGAACAGGGACCAGAAAATGAGTTCATTACATTATGTCCTTATCAGTTAGAAGCATCCGGGAGTTTGGCCCATCTGCCAGCTAGGGCCCAGCTTTTGTCATGTTTCTGAGTTATAAAAACAGTACCTGCTTCTTCACCCCCCAGGACCAGAAGGCAAAAGTTGTGCAGATTCCTCCTGCAAGTGTCCCAGGACGGGGATGTTTCATTTTTTGATTCTGAAGGCTGGGTTTTCTCAGACTTTGTGAAACACTGGCCCAATAGGAGAAAGAGTGTTATCTTTTTTTAAATTAATCACGTGAGAGACAGTGCTGGGTAGTGGATATGGGGGCGGGGGACTCTTTGATTAAGGAAGATCTGAATTCAAGCCCTGCCTCTGATACATAGTAGTTTTGTAACCTCCTAGCAGAACCATCATCGAGGAAAATTTTTGTCTGGAGCAAAAGCTGTTTTTTTGTTATTATTAATGATTTTGTTTTGCAGTGAGGGAATGGTAGGGGTATGATGAGACAGAGGATAATCCAAACACAGGTGCAGTTATTGAGTAGATAAGACCTTGCTTTTCTGAGAGCTTCAGGGAAAACCATGGCTTCCTGGAGATTATTATACTTTGCAACAAAATGGGCCAATGAAGAACTGTGAAACAAATTATGATGATAGTGTTTACCATGGAAAATGCACAAAATGCTCAGAAGGATATGTGGTTCTCCACTTGTCACTATCCCCGGGCAGTCCCTTTTGCCCTATGCTAGTTTACTGCTGTGCCTTTCAGTATATCAAGCAACCTACTAAGACTATAGGAAAGCCTTTGAGTAAGGAAGATCTGAGTTCAAGTCCTGTCTCTGACACTTAGGAGCTGATAATGACACCATTTCCCCCCTCTTCCCAATTAATCTTGAGACTAAAATCATAGGATCATTGATTCATAGAGAAAAGAGACTTTGGAGATTAGGTAGTCCAGCAAATTCATTTTAAAAATAAGGAAACTGAGGCCCAAATAGGGAAGCAATTTGCCTAAGATCACTGAGATAGATGAAGGATTCAATTTGAGGTCCTTTGCCTCTCAATTCAGTGCCTTTCATTCTACCACATTGTTGTATTATTATTATATTTTTGGTTATCATTTCGCAGACACTTTGAAATACCAATCTTGCTTCTTCCTGACACCTCTAATTTAGACCATTGACTGTCACTAGCTTTGGGTAAAATGATGAACAGAAAAAATTTTTAAATGTGTATAACATCATTGTTTGTCTAGAATTTCAAAAAGGAAGAAGATAGAGAAACAGTTTGATTGAAACCTAAATAAATGGATTCCTTTGGCTAGCTGGTATTTTCCATTATTGATGGAATCATTTGTACTGTTTACCCTGAAATGTCTATTGGGAATCCTAATTTAGTCTCTGACTGCTGCTGCATGATAATTGCTGCTTTCAGAACTTGGGGTAGCTGAGAAGTGGCAGTAAATAAATCTAATTCCACCAAGAGGAGGAATGCCTAGAATTCCTGTCCTGTGTGTTTAATATCCAGACTCTTTCTTTCATTTCCTCCTGGGTGCGAATGCAGGCAATTTATCCAATTAAACTTAGGCCATGTACAGAGATCAGAGCAGTACAGCATGATGTGGATAGAGAACTGAATTTGGAATTGTATTCAAATCCTGCTTCTGTCCTGAGAGCTGTGTGACTCTGGACAAGTCACTTAGTATCTCGCTGCCTTAGGTGCCTATTCTTTTAAAAGGGGATAATGATATCTGTTGTGAATGCCAAACAAGGTTGTTAGGAGACTTCAGTGAGATAATATGATGCTATATGATTAACATTTATTAAGAATCTATTATGTTGGGGGCAACTGGGCAGCTCAGTGGATTGAGTCAGTCCCAGAGATGGGAGGTCCTGGGTTCAAACCTGGTCTCAGTCACTTCCTAGCAGGGGGACCCTGGGCAAGTCACTTCACCTCCCATTGCCTAGTCCTTACCATTCTTCTGCCTTGGAATCAATTTCAAGACAGAGGATAAGGTTTTTTTTAAAGAGTCTTATATGCCACACACTGTGCTGGGAGCTGATCCCTGCCCACAGTGAGCTTCCTAGAGAATCTGTGTTCAGTGCTCCCCAAACTTTGAATCACTCTAAAACTGTCAATTACTATTAAATTACCAGTCCTTCTGGAGAACAGATTGGGGGAACACGGTCGTCACATAGCATACTCAGCTGTTAATTTTGCAAGAGCTAAACATGCTGCTCCTCTCTGCAATTGGAAGAAATACACCAATGTTGATGGATCTTGTGAATTGGCTAAAGAAGAAGCAGATGCGTGCATTATGTTTTAAGGGGCCACCGGAAGCACCTCTTCAGCTCTCTTTCCTCAAACCCAAATGAATAATAACCCAGCCAATGAATTTTTACCAGTTTTCCCCTTCTCCCACTAGAGAGCCATTTCTTCCTGTCCTGAAGATTTCTTGGTCTTTAAAAGCTTCCTGTTAAAGTGCAGGTACTTATGGGAGAATTAAGCAATTACCTGGTCGTTACTACCACAAAATCTCCTGTTTGGAAGGGGTTTACTAGATCTTCTAGTCCAGCCTCCCTCCCCACGCAGGAATTCTAAAGTTGTCTCTGACAGACTGGCAGTCATTCGAGAAGAAGGAGGGCACTACCTTATATTGCCTAATAGAAAGCTCTTTCCATTTTAGGATAATTTCAGTTCTCAGAAAGTTATTATTTCTTTTGAACTGAAATCGCCTTTCTTGTCAAAGTGTTCACAAACCCAATGGCTGTTTCTTAGTCCTCTCTCATCTTGACCTCTCTCTAACTCTTGGCACTTTTTAACCACTCTTTCTGGAATTCTTCTTCCTTCTCTGGGGGTTTCCTCCTACCTATCTGTCCCCTCCTTATCCTTCATTGGTGACACGCCCCATTCCCCATTATATTTCATCTTTTCTTACAATTTCTCTTCTTTTTCCATACCGTCACACTTGGTGACTTCAATTCTTTTCGGCTCAATTATCACCTTGAATTTTATTTGTGAACACATATTTTGTGCCTTGTTACTGATACTGGGAAAGGCAGAAGAGCAATAAGGGGTAGGCAATGAGGGTTAAGTGACTTGCCCAGAGTCCTACAGCTAGGAAGTCTGAGGCTGGATTTGAACCCAGGACCTTTTCTCTCTAGACCTAACTCTCAATCTACCCAGCCAACTAACTGCCCCACTCACCTTGAAATTTGGAATCTTTTGTTCTTCTAGATGAATTTTGTTATTTTTCTAGCTCCATCCAATAATTCTGTGGTAACCATTAAATTGATATGGCCTATAAATTAATTTAGATGGTACAGTCATTAAGTGCTCATGGTTGGGCTGTGCCAATATAATATAAATGGCATTACTACCTAAATTAATTTAGGGATTCATTACCATGCCACAAGGAAACAAAGCTATCACCTTTTGCAAATGACATGATGGCATACTTAGAGATTCCTAGAGAGACAATGGAAAAACTTGTCAAAATAATTTAAAAATTTAGCTAAGATACAGGATATAAAATAAATTCACACAAATCATTAGTATTTCTATATATGACCAATAAAACCAAAGAGGAAGATAAAGAAGGAAAAACACCATTTAAAATAACTGTAAACAATATGAAATACTTGGGAATCTTCCTGACAAGACACACACAGGAGTTCTAAACATAATTTCAAAACACTTTTTACATGAAAAAAGACAAACATCAGTAGAGAAATAATAACTATTTGTAGATAAGCCAAACCAATATAATAAAAATGATAGTACAACCTAAATTAATTCATTTATTCAGTGCTATACTAGTGAAACTACCAAAGAATTACTTTATAGATCTAGAAAACATTATACAAAAATTCATCTTGAGAAACAAAATGCTAAGAATTTCAAGGAAATCAATAAAAAAATTGTGCAGGGTGTCAATGGTACCAGTTGTCAAACAAGTCTACAAAGTGATAAACATCAAAACATTTTGATATAAGATAAGACATGGAGTGGTTATTCAGTGATGAAGATTAGGGATATAATATACAGAAATAAATGAGCAAAGTAATCTAGTATTTGAGGATCTCAGATATTAGGGCAAGAACTCATTATTTGACAAAAATTCCTGGGAAAATTAGAAAGTAGTCTGACCCCAACTAGTCATAGACCTATATCTCATACTGTATACCATAATAAATGCAAATGAGCATATGATTTAGATAAAAAGGATGATATAAACACATTACGGGAGTATGGAAAAATACATTATTATATCTATGGATAGAAGAGTTCATGACTGAATAGGAGATAGAGAGATTCATGGGAGGTAAAAAGGGATAATTTTGATTATATTAAATTAAAAAGATTTTATATCAATAAAACCACTGCAACCAAAATTCGAAAGTAACTAGAAAACTGCGTTCAGGTAGGGAAATACAAGAAGTTTCTCTGATAAAGTCCTAATTTCCCAAATATGTTGAGAAGTGAGTCAAATTTATAAGAATATGAGTCATTTCCCAATTGACAAATAGTTAAAATATGAATAAGCAGGAACCAAAGATGTCTAATCCTATGAAGAGAAAAATTATGGGGGACAAGATAGCTGTCTTGAAGTACTTGATGGCTTGTTAAGTAGAAAATGGATTGCCTCTATTTTGCATGGCCCCAAAGGGTAGAACTAGGAATAATGGAATTCAGTTGCAATGAAGCACACATTAGCTCAGTATAAGGATAAACTTTCTAACAGAACTGTGAAACAATCAATACTGTGTAATGGGATAGCTAAATAGGCAGTGAATTTCCCATCATTAGAAGTGTTCAAGCGGTGGCTTGAATTGGGTGTGTTGTAACGAGGAAATATGCTTAAGTATGAGCTAGAGTAGGTGACCTTAAAGATCACTTCCAACTCTAAAATTTTGTGATTGTATGATCCCTTGATGGGGAGCATAGTATAGTATAGTGGGGTCAAACTCAAATAGAAACAGGGTACAGTAAATGGTATATAAAGATCCCTGTGGGCACGTATTGACTTAGAGAACTATATGTTAACATTTTTTTATGGATTATTGGATTATTTTGTTAACTTCTTACCAATTACATTTTAATTGGGTTTGGGTTACACCTTGGCAGTGTGGCAGGCTGCATGTGGCTTGCCATGTATTTGATTCTTTTGATGTAGTGGATAGAGAGCTGGTTCTAGAGTCAGAAATCCTCAGGATCAAATGCCACCTTTGACATATACACACTGTGAGACCCTGGGCAAGGCTCTTAGCCTCTTAGTGTCCCAAGTGACCCTTTGTACCTTTTTTGCATTTTACATTTTTATTTTTTTAAAAATATTTTCCCATGTTTACATGATTAGTTTCTTTCTTTCCCCTCTTACCTCTCCATTGCCAGAGCTGACCAGCAATTCCACTGGGATATACAAATGTTATCACTTTGTACCTATTTCCATATTGTTCATTTTTGCAATAGCAAAACCTCAAATCAGATACCCATATAAACAGTTGATAAGTGAAACATCATGTGTTTTTCTTCTGTGTTTCTACTCCCACAGTTGTTTCTCTGGGTGTGTATAATGCTCTTTCTCATAAATCCCTCAGAATTATCCTGGGTCATTGCATTGCTGCTAGTAGCAAAGTCCAGTACATTGGATAGTTCCACAATGTTTCACTTTCTGTGTAGGATGTTCTCCTGCTTCTGCTCATTTCAGCATCAGTTCATTGAGGTTCTCCCAGTTCACATGGAATTCCTCTAGTTCAGCGGTTCTCAACCTCTCAATTTGTAGCAATGAGAATACATAATGCATATCAGGTATTTACATTCCAAATCATAACAGTAGCAAAATTACAATTTTGAAGTCGCCACCAAAATAATTTTTTGGTTTGGGGTCACCGAAACATGAGGAGCTGTATTGTGGGGTCACGGCATTAGGAAGGTTGAGAACCACTGCTCTAGTTCATCATTTCTTACAGCACAATTGTATTCTATCACCATCATATACCATAACTTGTTCTGCCATTCCCCAATTGATGGACACCCCTCATTTTCCAATTTTTTGCCACTACACCTTTGTACTTTTAAGGTGCAGCCTGAATGCCCTTTTTATTGGTAGAAGGAATTTTCATATCTGGAAATTCCCAATAATGATTGTCACAGGTATGGTTCAAAACAAAACAGAAATTTAACTATTTCTTTTTTCTTTGCAAAATCTATAGTTAGTTAACTCAGAAAGGTGACATAGTCAGACTGGTATGTAATGAGGGACTGCCCAAGCGCAATGTTACATGCTTAAATGGTAGTGGCAAATCCAGTTTCCATGTAGATTTTGGAGCACCCAGAGACATTCTGGTTCTAGTTTTCTAACAAGTGGTAGAGACAGATTTTTTGTTTGGCTTCTGACCTGGAAATGGGTATATTCAAAAGACACTTAGAAAAAAGTAAGCTTTTTCCTCTTTGCTGCCTGGCTACAATTCAGAGTCCTTTTTGACTAAGAATAGATTCAAAGGAGCTAAGAGGGAGCTACAATGATTTATCTTTTGGTTATGCGGATTTACAAGTGACCTTGGTGTAGTAAATGCTGCGTAGAAACTCTTTTCAGTTTGAACCCTTCTTCACAGGGACTGAAGTGGTATAGGAGAGACTATACCCCTACGCTTTGGAAGGAAATGCCAAAGCAAATAGCCTCTGTTCTTGCTATATTTTAAAGTAAATATCCTCTTGTGAAAGATAATTGAAATTAACTGGTTAAACAAAACTGAAGAGCTGATCACTGGTGAACACTGAGAGGAATACTCCATAACAAAGGCTCAAGCTTATAGTATCAGAGAAAGTCCCTGCCTCAACTCTCAGAGGGTTCCCTGAGTGGAGAGATAAAGCCTTGATATTAGGGATTTGACTGAGTATGTGAATGTAAATTGGGATTAGGAGCCTGAGAGAGACATAAGGACTACATGTAGGATCTCATTTGAAGTATATTTGGGTACCTTCTGAAATTTGGGAGTCCCCTGAGAGATTCTCCATCCAAGACTGTCCTTAGATGTACCAGCTGTGTAAAAGGAAAGTCCTTTTTTTTTTCTTCTAGACTGTAATTGTATAGTCTATCCTAGTGTGTTTCCTTTGTAAACAAAACTAGTTCCTTCTGAGATAACTTTGGTTTAGTAGAATATTTAACATTTTCAATTAATTATTTTAAAATTTTAAACATTTTTTCATTTTCAATTTTGAGTTCTCAATTCTCCAGCCCTCCCCCATCCAGTGAGAAGGCAATATGACGTCAGTTACACATGTGAAATCACGAAGAACATATTTCCATATTAGCCATATTTTTTAAAAAGCAAGAAAAATAAAGGAAGTTAGAAAAGTATACTCAAGTTGGCACTCAGAGTCCATCAGTTCTCTTCCTGGAGATGGATAGCATTTGTTCATCAGGAATCCTTTGAAATTGTCTTGGATCCATTTATTGATCACAGTGGCTAAGTCTTTCACAGTTGATCATCTTTATAATGTTCTTACTTTGTACAGTGATCTCCCGGTTCTTCTCAATTCACTTCATATGAGTTCACATAGGTCTTGCCATGTTTTTCTCCATCATCATTTCTTATAGCACAGTAGTACTCTATCACAATTATATGCCATAACTTGTTCAGCCATCTCTTAGTCAACTAATATCCTCTCAATTTCCAATTCTTTTCTGGCACAAAGAGAGCTGTTATAAATATTTTGGTATATATAGGTCCTTTCCCTTTCATCTCTTTGGGATACAGGCCTAGTAGTAGTATTGCTAGGTCAAAGGATTTTATAGCCCTTTGGCCATAGTTCCTAATTGTTCTCTAGAATGGTTGGACCACTACTCCACCAGATGTTCATTAGGGTACCCATTGTCCCCTCATTTCATCCAGTATTCGGCACTTATTAAAGATGTGAAGTGTTACCTCAGAGTTGTTTTAATTTGAATTTCTCTAGCCAATAGTGATTTAGAGCATTTTTTCATATGACCATAGATAGCTTTGAAGTCTTCTAAAAACTCCCTGGTTTTCTCCTTTGAACATTTACCAATTGGGGACTGGCTCTTATTTTTTATAAATTCAACTTAGTTATATACTTAGTATATACTTGAGGAATGAGGCCTTTATCAGAATAATTTGCTGAGGAAAATGTTCATTTTCTATTGCTACTCCTGCCTTTTTTTAGTTTAGGTAAAGTATATTGGGTTCTACTTGAGTCTTTCTGTTTCAAAAGTGTCTCTTATGAACAACATATTGTTAGATTCTGTTTTTTTTTAAACCCTTTCCTTCTATCTTAGAATCAATACTGAGTGTTGGTGTCAAGATAGAAGAGAGTGGTAAAGGCTAGGAAATGGGAGTCAAGTGACTTGCTCAGGGTCATACAGCCAGGAAGTATCTGAAGCCAGATTTGAACCCAATACCTACCGATTGCAGGTTTGGCTATCCATACACTGAGCCTTCTAACTGCCCCCATTCTAGTTTCTTTTTTTGGGGTCTTTCAGCAATTTTCCCCTTCCTATTTCTCCTCCCCCTACCTGAGATAGTGAGCAATTTCATATAGGTTATACATGTGATATCATGCAAAACATATTTCCGTACTACTCATGTTGTGAATGAAGAAGACATGTCAAAAAACTCATGAAGAAAATAAAGTGAAAAAGAATATGCTTTAAAAAAATAATGTTTCAGGGGCAGCTGGGTGGCTCAGTAGATTGAGAGCTAGGCCCAGAGATGGGAGGTCCTGTGTTCAAATGTGGCCTCAGACACTTCCCAGCTGTGTAACCCTGGGCAAATCACTTGACCCCCATTGCCTAGCCCTTACCGCTCTTCGGCCTTGGAGCCAATACAGACTGAAGGTAAGCATTTTAAGAAAAATAATGTTTTATATTTTGCAATTTACTTTCCTTTTTTAACTCTTATTATTACTGTCTCAGTAAGAATTCTAAGACAAAAGGGGAAGAGCTAAGCAAACAGGGTTAAGTGATTTAACTAGGGCCAGACACCTAGGAAGTATCTGTGGCTAAATTTGAACCCAGGTCTTCCCAACTCTGGGCCTGGCACCCTGTCCATTCTGCTAACTAGAAGCTCCTAAAATGGTAAACTTTTATCTGCATTCAGACTCCATCAGTTCTTCCTCTGGAGGTGGATAGCATTTTTCAATACAAATCCTTTGGGATATGCCTTGGACCATTGGGTTGGTAAAATTGCCAAGTCATTCACAGTTGATCATCATACAATATTGCTCTTACTGTATACGACATTCTCCTTATTCTTCACTCTGCATCAGTTAAGTCTTTCCAGGTTTTTCTGAAATCACCTTGATCTTTCTTTTTTATATGTCAATAGTATTTTATTATAATCACATACCACAACTTGTTCATCCATTCTCATTTTGATGGACATCCCCTCACTTTATAATTCTTTGTCTCCACTAAAAGAGCTATCATAAATATTTTTGTACAAGTAGTTCCTTTCCCCACTATATCTGAGCTCCTTGGGATATAGACCTAGTAGAGGTATTGCTGGATCAAAGGGTATGCACAGTTTTATAGCTCTTTGAGCTTTGTTTCAAATTGCTCTCTAGAATGATTGGATCAGTTCACAATTCCACCAACAGTGCACTAGTGTCCCCATTTTCCCACACCGCCTTCCAACATTTATCATTTTAATTTTCTATCATATTAGCCAATCAGATATGTGTGAGGTAGTATCTCACAGTTGTTTTAATTTACCTTTCTCTAATCAAGTGATTTAGATAATTTTTTCAATACAACGAGAGATAATTTTGATTTCTTCTTTTGTAAACTACCTGCACATATCCTTTGACCATTCATCAATTGGGAAATGACTTGTATTCTTATGAATTTGACTCAGGTCTCTATATATTTGGGAAATGAGGCCTTTATCAGAGACATCTGTTGTAAATTTTTTCTCCCATTTTCTGTTTTCCTTCTAATAGTGATTGTACTGATTTTGTTTGTGCAAAGTCCTTTTAATTTGACATAATTAAAATTAACAACTTTATGTCTCACAATGTTATCTCTTATTTGGTTGCCCAGTTCTAGTTTTTATGGCCTGATTTCCCTACATCAGCTTTTGGTTCTCCTTTTTCATTTATTCTTCCATTACTTTCATTTCTCTTCTCTACTTTTCCTCTGCCTCTCTTGATTAGTTTTTGAAGTCTTTTTCAAGCTCTTCCAGAATCTGTTTCCAATTCATATTTTTCTTTTTTACTTTGTGTGTGTTTGCTTTGCTTTCACTGTCCCCTTCTGTGTCTGTACCTTGCTCTTTGTTTCCATAAAAATAATTTTGATTTACATGCTTTCTTGTTGTTTCCTCATTTCCCCTATCTAATTATGGGTAGGCTCTGTTTTCTGGGAGTTTGGGGTACCCTTTTAAACTTTAGTCCTCAGTATTGTTTTAATTTGCATTTCTATAATCAAGAATGATTTAGAACAATTTTTCATATTATTATTGCTATCTAATTTTTTCATCTGAAAATTGCTTGTTCATATCCATTGAGCATTTGTCAACTGGGGAATGGCATGTATTCTTATAAATTTGACTTAGTTATCTATAAATTTGAGAAATTAGACCTTTATCAGAGAAATTTGTTATAAAATTTTCTTCAGTTTGTTGTTTCCCTTCTAATCTTGGTTATATTACTTCTGTTTGTACAAAAGTTTTTTTAAATTTAGTATAATTAAAATAATTCATTTTATATCTTATAATGCTCTCTATCTTATTTGGTCATACTTTTTTCCTTCTCCAAAGATCTTCCTGGTAAACTATTCTGTGTTCTCTTCATTTAGTTATGGCATCACTCTTTAAATCTAAATTATATATCCATTTTGACCTTATCTTGATATTGGGTATTAGATACTGGTCTATACCTAGCTTCTGTCATACTGTTTTCCAATTTTCCCAGTAGTTTTTGTTAAATAGTGAGTCCTTATTACAAAATCTGGGATATTTGGATTTATCAAATACTAGGTTGCTAAGGTCAATTAACTGTATATTGTGTATCTAATTTTGTGATATCTTGTAATATTATGTATCTTATCATATAATCTACTGCATTAATATGTCATTTTATTTCTTAAACAAGTTCAAATTGTTTTGATGATTGCTGCTTTATACTACAGTCTGAGATCTGGTACTGCTAGGCCCCTATCCGTCACACTTTTTTTTTTCATTAGTTCCCTTGATATTCTGGACCTTTTGTTCTTCTAGATGAATTTTGTCATCATTTTTTCTAGTTCTATAAAATAATTATTTTGTAGTTTGATTGTTGTGGCACTGAATAAATAAATTAAGTAGAATTGTCAATTCTGAGGTACCACCTCACACCTAGCAGATTGGCTAATATGACAGCAAAGGAAAGTAATAACTGTTGGAGGGGATATTGCAAAATTGGGACATTAATGCATTGCTGGTGGAGTTGTGAGTTAATCCTACCGTTTTGGAAGGCAAATTGAAATAATGCCCAAATGGTACTAAAAGACTGCCTACCCTTTGATCCAGCCATACCACACTGCTCGGTTTATACTCCAAGGACATAATAAGGAAAAAGACTTGTAAAAAATATTTATAGCTGTGGTCTTTGTGGTGGCGAAAATTGGGAAAACGAAGGATGCCCTTTGGGGAATGATTGAACAAATTGATATCTGTTGGTGATGAAATACTATTGTGCTGAAAGGAATAATGAACTGGAGGAATTCCATATGAACTGGAATGACCTCCAGGAAGTGATGCAGAGTGAAAGGAGCAGAACCAGAAGAACATTATACACAGTCTGATACACTGTGGCACAATCAAATGTAATGGACTGCTCTACTAGCAGCAATGCAATGACCCAGGACAATCCAGAGGAACTTAGGAGAAAGAACTGTGGGAGTAGAAACACAGAAGAAAAACAACTTCTTGATCACATGATTTGATGGAGATAAGTTTGGGGATGTAGACTCTAAATGATCACTCTATTGCAAATAATAATATGGAAATAGGTCTTGATCTTGAAAAAATATGAAAAACCCAGTGGAATAGCTTGTTGGCTATCAGAGGGGGTTGGGAGGAGGGGAGGAAAAGAACATGAATCATGTAACCATGTAAAAATACTCAAAATTAATTAAATAAATAAACTTAAATAAAAACAAATCAACCAACACTGTCTATTTTATTTGTTTTTCATAAAAGCAACTCCTAGTTTTATTTATTATTTAAATGGTTCTTTTACTTTCAACTTTATTAATTTATCATTTTAGGATTTCCAATTAGGTCTTTAAATGAGGAATTTTAATTCATTTTCTTTTTCTAGTTTTTTTTTTCAGTTGCATGCCCAATTCATGCATTTGCATTTTCTCTATTTTATTGGTGTAAGCATTTTAGAGAGAGAAATTTTTCCCTAAGTACTGCTTTAGCTGTATAAATTTTGATATGTTGTTTCCTCATTGTCATTAATAAAATTATTGATTGTTTTTATAATTTGTTCTTTGACCCACTCTTTTTTAGCATTAGATTAGTTTCCAATTAATTTTTGTTTTGTCTTTCTATGGTTATTGATTATAATTTTTATTGTGTTATGATTTGAAAAGGAAGCCTTCATTATTTTTTCTTTTTTGTATTTGGTTGGGAAGTTTTTATGCTCTAATACATGATCATTTTTTTGTGTGTAGGAACCATGTACTGCTGAAAAGAATGTATATTCTTTTCTATTCCCATTCAATTCTCTCCAGAGGGCTATTATTTCATTTTTTCCAAGATTTCCTTTACTTCCTTTACTTTTTTCTTGTTTATTTTTTGGTTTCATTTATCTAGGTCTGAAATGAGGAAGGGGGTAAGTTGAGATCACCAGCTAGTATAATTTTACTATCTATTTCTTCCTGAAGTTCAGTTAATCTTACCTTTAAAAACTTAGAAGCTATACTATTTGGTGCATATGTGTTTAGTATTGATATTACTTGGTTGTTTATAGTCCCTTTTATCAAAATGTAATCTCCTTCCTTATCTCTTTTAATCAGATCTATTTTTACTTTAGTTCTGTCTGAGATCATGATTGTTACTCCTTTTTTTACTTCCAATGATGCACAATACATTCTGCTCCAGCCCCTTACCTTTACTTTGTATGTGTCACCTTGTCTCAAATGTGTTTTTTGAAAACAGTATATAGTAGGATTCTGGTTTCTTATCCACTCTGATTTCTGCTTCTATTTTTCCATTCATATTCACATTCACAGTTATGACTCCCCTCTATCTCATTTTTCCCTTTTGATTCTGCTCTATTTCTTTTCACTCTGTTCTCCCTCACCAGTGCTTTGATTTTTATCACCTTTCATTTCTCTTCCTCATTTTTCCTCTGCTTCTCTTAATTGATTTTTGAAATTCTTTTTGAGCTCTTCCAGAAAAAAAATATACATACACATATCATATTTTTCTTTGAAACTTTGTGTGTTTCCTTAGCTTTCACTGTTCCCTTCTATGTCTATGCTTTGCTCTTTGTCTCCATAACAATTTTCTTTGGTTAGGTGTTTTTTTTTTATGTTTGCTCATTTTCCTAGCCTTTTTCTTGACTTTCACTTTTATTTTAAAATTAAGCTCTGTTCTCAGGGAGGATAGGGCCCTCTCATGAACTTTAATTCTTCCTTTATGCCACCTTTAGTCTTATTTCTGGGTTTCTGAAATTTTCAGTTCTTCGAAGCTATTATGATCACCTGTGGGCTGGGTGCTCTGAGATCCCCTTTCCCACTGCTGATTTGATCATTCCCTGAGACTGCTGATAGCCCAAATTATAGCTTCAGGCTTGAATGGGAGCTTTTGGTCTCACTCTGGGCTTGATCAGGTCGGGCACACTGTGGACTGCCTTGATCATAGACTCCTCCTTGAGCTTTCTTAAGGGCCAGGACCTTGAGGACTATCTTTGCTAAGTATCCAGGGCCCTTGCCCTGGGTTTGCAATGATCAAGAATTCCATAAGGACTGCCTCAAACTTTGATTCAATTCCTCTCTACAAGCTTGGGCTGGAACTCCTAGTCTTGCTCTGGGTTTACACATATCAGTCTTGCAGAACAGACTTTCTCAGGCTGAAATTCTGAACTTTACTGCATGTTTCCTTGGAACTTTTGGGAGTGTGTATTGGGTTGCACTACTGTTGGCTTAGGTAGGGTCTCAGGATCTGGATGTTGGCTTGGGCTTAGATTCAGAACCTGGAACAGGAGATGTGGGGTAGAGGATGGCTTGCTCCTTATTCCTTGTTGTAGCCTCCTGCTGGCTACACTCGCATCTTACCCTAGTGATCCAGACACTCTCTGCCTACCTTTCAAGTTGTTCTCTGCATGAAAATTGCTTCACTCCTTCTCCTTGTTGGTTCTTTCACTCTAGTATTTGTTTTGTGGTGTTATTCTAAGATTATTCCAAGGTGGATTTGAGATTCTCTGCTTCTACTCTGCCATCTTGGCTCCACCTCTCTACAATTATTTTAAATGGATTTTCTCTTTCTATATCTTGCTCCTTGATTTTGTTTATAATATATAGAAATGCTGATGATTTATGTGAGTTTATTTTATATCCTGCAACTCACTAAAGTTCTTCATTATTTCAACTACGTTTTTAGCTCATTCTCTAGGCTTCTTTAAGTATACCATCATATCTTTTGCAGAGTGATAGTTTTGTTTCCTCATTGCCTATTCTAGTTTCTTTTTCTTCACTTCTTGCTATAGCTGTATTTCCAGGACAAACCTGGATAATAGTGGTGATAAGGGACGTCTTTGCTTCACCTTTAATCTTAATGGTAAGGCTTTTAGCATTTCCCCATTATAGATAATATTTGTTGGTGGTTTTAGAAAGATACTACTTAACATTTTAAGGAAATCTCCATTTATTTGTTTTTCAGTGATGCAAAAAACTCTTACCTTCCATGTAAGAATTGATACTAAATAGCAGTCCAAGAGAGAAGAGAAATAAGGACTAGACAATTGGGGTTAAGTGATTTGCCCAAGTTCACCCACCTAGGAAGTGTGTAAATCCATATTTGAACCCAGGTTCTTTTGACTCCAAGCTTGGCTCCCTATTCACTGTGTTCTACCTAGCTGCCTTCTCCAATATTTTTTTAATAGGAATGAACTTTATATTTTGTCAAAAAGCCTTTTCTGAATCTGTTGAGATAATCATATAATTTCTTTTGGTTTTGTTATTGATATGGTCAATTATGCTGATAGTTTCCCTAATTTTAAACCAGTCTTACATTACTGGTATAAAACCTACCTCATCATAGTGTATGATTCTTGTGATATATTGCTGATATATTATTTTAAATTTCTGCACCAATAATCAGGGAAATTGGTATGTAGTTTTCTTTGTTTTCACTTTTTTTGGTTTATGTTTATATTATGTCATAAAAGCAATTTGGTAGGACTACTTTTTTACCTATTTTTTCAGATGGTTTATGTAGTAATTAATTGCTCTTTCAATGTTTGGTAGAATTTACTTGTGAATATATCTGCCCCTGTGGATTTTTATTTAAGGAGTTCGTTGATGGATTATTCAATTCCCCCTTTTCCTCTCTCCTCTCTCTTTCTTTCTTTCCCTCCCTCTCCTTCCTTTTGCCTTTTCTCTATTTACAAGTGTTTTACTTCTGACCACTGCCTTCCACCGATTCACCCTCCTTTCTATTAGTACCTCTTTCCTCTTACTCCTTTCCTATAGGATAAGAGAGATTTCTATACCCAACTGAGTGTGGATATTCTTCCTTTCTTGAGTCAATTTTGATGACAGTAAGGTTCAACTGAACTAATAATTAGACAAATTACCATTATCAAAAGTGAAAAAGGTTCAGTAATATACAATGAATAAGAAATTAAAGGAATTATTGGAACTTATTTTGCCCCACAATATGCTAATAATTTTGAAAATCTAAGAGAAATAGATGAATATTTACAAAAGTATAAACTATTTGGAAAAACAGAGGAAGAAAGAATACTTCCAAATTCTTTTTATGACACACATATGATCCTTGTACCTAAACCAGGAAGGACTAAAATAGACAGTAAGTTTCAGTGTTGCCTGCCATCTTCTCCATTTTACTTCCACTGTAATAGCTCTTTCCCATATTCTCATGTGAGAAAATTTCCCCCATTCTACCTTTCCCTTCTCCCCACAAATATTACACTCAGTTTTTCTGGATAGATGACCTTTGATTGTGATCCTAGCTCTTTTGCCTTCTAGAATATCATATTCTAAGCACTCTTCTCCTTTAATGTAAAAGCTACTAAATCTTGTATGATTCTGACTGTGGCTCCATGATATTTGAATTTCTTGTTTCTGGTTTCCTGAAATATTTCCTCCTTGACTTGGGAGCTCTAGAATGTGGCTATAATGTTTCTGGGAGTTTTCCTTTTGGATGTCTTTTGGGAAGTGATTGATAATTGGGAGCTCTAGAATGTGGCTATAATGTTTCTGGGTGTTTTCCCTTTGGATGTCTTTTGGGAAGTGATTGGTAAATTCAGTTTCTATTTTATTTCCTGGATCTAAAATTGGCACAGTTTTCCTTGATAGTTTCTTGAAATGTGATGTCTTATCACTTTCTTTGGTTATGATTTGTGAGTAGTCCACTAATTCTTAAATTATCTCTCTTCAATCTATTTCCCAGATCAGTTGATTTTCCAAGGAGATTTCACATTTTCTTCTATTTTTTCTTTTGATTTTGTCTCTTGATCTTTCATAGAAACATTAACTTCCACTTTTTCAGTTCTAATTTTTAAGAAATTCCTTTCTTTAGTGAGATTTTGCACTTTTCCATTTGGCCAAGTGTACTTTTTAAGAAGTTCTTTTCTTCATCAAATTTTTAAACCTCATTTTATATTTGATCACTTCTGCTTTTTTAGGAGTTTTCTTCAGTGAATTTTGTCCTTTTTCTTTACCATTAGGACAATTATGTTTTTAAGGTGTTATTTTCTTCACTTTTTTGTTCCTCTTTTACCAAGATGTTAACTCTCTTTACATAATTTTCTTGTATCACTCATTTCTTTTCCCAGTTTTTCCTCCATCACTAGAATTGTATAAAATAAATACAGTTGTAAACAATAGAATTGCCAATCAATGCCAGCTGTACTTAGTGCCAGCAAAGTGTACCCTGTAGTTTCTCTCTGAGCATTTATCTGACCCCCTTACCCTCTCTGGACTGAGAGCTCTTTAAGGTGCTGCTGCTGTTACATGTGTAGACTATAAATATGCCCCCTCCCCCGTGTTACAGATTTCTCCTGTTGACATCATATTTTTTCTTAGAATGGAAAAATATTTCACCCTAAGCTTTTGTTTCTCCAAAATTTGATTTGAGGTATTATTTTAAAGTTCTTTAGAGGGGAGTTTGGGAGAATTTTGTTGCATAGCTACCCCTAATATGCCATCTTGGCTCCACTCCCCACTTAATTGAATACTTTAATACTAATATTTCATTACTTACACTGTGTTGTATGTGTTACAAATATGGACATTGATATGAGTGAAATAAATATTGCATTCCTAGAGCAATCTTCTTTAGCAATGAGGCCACAGCCACATGGAAGACTTCTAGTTAATGGAGTACCACAGGACTTAAGAGTACTGAGTACATTTTCAAGATGCTATTATAACTTTGGAGAGTTGTGAAATAAGTGAGAGATGAGGAAAATAATGCATTGTCCCTTTTCTATAAGTTATTTGAAGAGAGAGACCCTTCTAAAATTCATGAGAAGAATTTTAGAAAGCACTTAGAAACTGATTACTGGGACTCTCTCAGGGGATGAGAGGATATTTGAGAAGGAACCTTTAATTAAGGTTGTTAACAAGGAAGTATCTGAGGACAGAGCATCTGGACTGACCTTATAAAGAAAGGCATCTAGAATGCACATAGAGGATAAGCTACAAAGGCTACAAGGCCTCACCTCGTGGTATCCATTGTGGCAATCCATTGGAACTCTAGGTCTATCACTGGACTGCCCACCTGGACGAGAAACATGAAATACAAGTAAGAAATAAGATAAAAGTGGAAAAAGAGAAGTAGAGTGCTGAAAATCTCAAGCATAGTGTGTAAAATTTTTTAGATTTCCAAGGGTCATAAGGCAAGGATACTTTGTAGACTAAGACAGCAATATAAAAACAGCAGGATAGTTGGAGACACAGTTGCCTTGTTTATTCAGTCAATTCTCCAGCAAGAAAGGGAAAAGTCTCCTGAATTTGTAACTAACTCAGTAGTGATTGACAGAGAGTGAGGAACAATAATCTGAGGAAGTAAATAGATTTAGATTGGCACAAGTGTGTAGGGGTGTGGTATCTGTTTGTGTTTATCTAATTGGACTTAAGGAGAAATAAAAGTGGCCAAAATGAATTCATGAAAGATTTTCAAGCTGCAGAGAATAATATAAGTTAGTAAAACTCTAATTAGTCTAGCTCCAGGGTATCTTCCTATGCGTAGGCTACAGAAACCAGGCAGGGGTGACCCATTCTGAGTATCCCACTCAAAAACAACTGCCTACAGAAGACCTGCTGAGAGAGCTAGCAGCAGGAAGCACTGTTAGACTGAGAGAAGTCAGAGGTTGAGGAGCCAGAAATTATAACTATCCAGTGCAAGGACAATACAGGTGAATGGATGGAGCTACCCTCCGCTTTGTTTGTGACCTTGATGGACCTTAGAATGATATTTGTATCCCAGAGGGGAAAGGTCAGGTTAGTATAGGAGAAGCTCAATTACTGAAACCCATGTTGAGAAATGGAGATGGGACTAGGGTTGGAGTTCATTCGTAGTCCCCAAAGACTCTAAACTTGATTTCCACACTAGTTGTATGTGGGTTCCATCCACCTGGAATCAGATGACTCTACACTGAAATGACAATAAATATTATGGATATGAAATGCACTACTATTCTGGATACCAGATCCTAGGTAACAATTGTGTTTGTCAATCTACAAAAAGACACTTGAGCAACATTCCATGGCAGCCCTATCAACCCTGTCAACTAAGTGATAAGAACTATTCATACTTGGACTACATTAGTGTAAACCTGAATTTTGTTAAGGAAGTAACTGGTGTGGATAGGGAAGTAGATACTTTGGCCTTAGTATGTCCAGATCCAGAAAACATCTCTGTGTCAGCTCTGATTGGGATTAAATCCAATTTATTCAAGATCCTGGCAATACATTGTAAACAGCATGCTGGGACTCAGAATTTGAATATTTTAACCATCTGTACAGTTATGCTGAAGCATACAAAAATAGAAAGAAAATCAAAGCAAGTGGTGGCTGACAGTACCATAAGAACCCTGATATCTCAAACTGAAATGGATCCAGAGAACTTTGACTTTGGTTATACTCCAGTGCTTGGAGAATCAGAGGACCATTTGATGGAGCTGCTGAATGAGAAGATAAAGGCATTCTTATTACAAGAATGAGATATAGGGTGCATCAAGGGATAGCTCGCAGCATCTACTTTGTAGACTAGATCGTTTTAAGAGAGGTCAAGGAATATTCTCATATTTGAGAAGGAAGACTTCTGAAACCATCTAAAAGAACAGCTCATCAATGGTATTGTCACTGATTGTAGCATCTGGTTTTATGTGTGTGTGTGTGTGTATGGAACAGATTAAGCAAGAGAGAACCAGAAATAATAGAACTCAGTAACACAATACTCAGTAAACTAGAAGGCATTAACTACTTAGGGAATGTAAGATTTACATTAATGTCCAATAACTCCAAGTGTTATATTTATAAAGTTTATTAATAATCACTTGAAGTAGAAAGAAAATAAACTAAAAAAATAGAAATTCAAACCTAATTATCTAACAAAAAGTAAACCCATGTGAGTAACTTCTCCTGCCCACTTCCTCCACTATGATCAAGAAAAAGAGAGAGAGACAGGGCTACACAAAACTTAAATCCTCGTCCTAGCTGTGTGACCCTGGGCAAGTCACCTGACCCTCATTGCCTAGCCCTGACCACTCTTCTGCCTTGGAACCAATACACAGTATTGATTCCAAGACGGAAGGTAAGGGGTTAAAAAAATTATATCCTCTCTACATTAGCAAGTAATGTGAAAAGGAACATGGAATTCTGGGTATTGGAGTTTGGAGGAACAAATTCTAATTACACAGAAATGCTTCCCTATTTGGTTAAAAACTATCAGAAAACTAGAAGACAGTCTGGTAGAAATTAGGCTTAGATCAACATGTTATTAAACCTCTGGCTTGGTACAGTCTAAAGAAATGTGTGACCTTAATATTATGGATCATATTCTAAAACAGATCGTATACCTCTTACATCTCTAGTTAGATGTATTCATAATCAATCAAACAATAGAGGCAGTGACAAGAAGTAAAATAGATAACTGATTACTTGAAATTGAAAAGTTTCTGCACAAAATTAATGTACCTAAGAAATGAAAGTTGTCAAATAGAAAAAAAAATCTTTGTATTATATATTTCTGGTAACAGTTTGGCATTCAAGATATGCAAAATGATCAGATTTACATTTATATTCATCATTTATGTGTGTGTGTGTATATATATATATATATATACATAATTTTTGTGTACGTTTAAACAAAAGCCATTTTCCAGTAGTCAAATGGTTCTCAAATGAAGAATTGCAACTTATTAGTGATCACATGAAAAGAATGCCTCCAAATTTCTTTGTATAAGAAATGCAGTCCAAAATAACTCACACTGAAAATTAGCAAGGGTGACAAAAGATAGGGAGGGATTGTGATAGGAAGACAGGCAAGCTGGTGTATTTTTGTTGGAGCTGTAAAGCAACATAATATTTTTTAAAACCCTCACTTTCTGTCCTAGTAACAACTCTAGAACAGAAGGGCAAGGGCCAGGCAAAAAGGGTTAAGTGACTTCGTCACACTGTTAGGAAGTAAATGCCTGAGGCAGATCTGAATCCAGGTCCTCTCGACTCTCTATCCAATGTACTACTTCCCCATAAATAATAATTTTGGAAAACAATTTGGCATTATGTAAATCAATAACTATACACTTTGATTCTAGAGATTAAATTTTGGGGCTTATATGCCAAAGAGGCCATTGATGAGGAAAGTCCTCATATATGACAAGATATTTATAGCAGCACTTTTTGTGATGGCAAAGAATTGGAAACACTGTGGATTCCCCTTGAGTGGGGAATAGGTAAACACATTTTGATATGTAATGTAGTGGAATAGTACTGTGCTGTGCTGTAAGAAATGATGAATATGATGACTACAGAAGATGACAAAGATTTACATGAACTGATGCAGGGTCAAATAAACAGAAAACAATTTACAGAATGATTATAGCAGAGTTATAACTTAAAAAAATTCAAAGTGAATTCTGCAAAAATATAATGAACAAATTTGGCTTGAAAGAAGTGGTGTGAGAAGAAACCTCACCTTACCCTCTTGGCAGATGTCAGAGGTCCTCAAGAGCTGTATGTTAGTGGCATATATTTTCAGTGTATGTTCCTATGTTCATTCCTGCTATATTTTCCCCTCTTTTTTATTCTTAAAAAACCCCTAATTTCTATATAGGACTGCTCTCTGAGAGGGGAAGAGAAAGAATGGTGGGAAACAATTATGGTGATGAAAAAAATCCCAGAAGACATCAACAAAACTTATTTTGAAATGCTAGCTGACATTTATCTAGTGCTTTAAGTTTTACAAAGTGCTTTACATATGATATCCAATTTGATCCACACAATAATCCAGAAAGAGAGATAGAACAGACATCTCCATTTGTTAGATGAGGAAACTGAAACTTGGCAAGATGAGATTCAAACCCAAGTCTTTGTAGGAGCACCCTTCCCATTATGCTAACACTGCCTCCCCATGAGACTTAACCCAAAGCAATAAACAAAACATCATGTTTCATCACTTATTGTTGGGTCAAATGGACCAAGAAAACTTTCTTTGGCACATTTTAGTGTTTTTTCTTTTGTTCCAATTGAAATTGAAGATGCAAGAAAGCCCACACAAATGGACTCTCTGGTTTTTCTAACAAAAAAATGCTATGACGTCGAGAGAGTAGTCTTTGAGGAGATATAGAGCTGTCTAGCATTATGTATGAAGTGATCTCATATTATCCCCTACTACACAAATATCATGTATTTCATACTAAGTAAGCAGTAGGACTTAAATATTTTTTGCCCAATAATTAAAAAAAAAGTTTACGTGGTTTAATCATTTCCCCTAATGGATGAATATGTTGAGACTTCCTTCTTGTCTAACAGTATGTAGGAATAAAAGGAATATCTACCTCAGAATGCTCATTATTGTGAAAAATAACACAAAGGGGCAGGAGAAGAATGAATTAGTAGTGCATGCCCTATTTTGTTTATTCCAATTCCATATCTCCCAGAATTCTGAGGGTTGGGGTGGAAGGGATGGAGTTGTTCGTGGGAACTGAGCTCTGTTAGTTTACCACCTGGACATCGTTTTCAAATCATGGCAGAGGAATTAAATTTTTATTACTTCAGTTCACTATCTCCACTCCCCTCTTGCCCCCCAATATCAATTCTCTTGTCTTCCCCCTCAAGTGAGCCCTGTTAAGCTGCTAGAACTCTAAGAGTATGAAAGCAAATGCTGCAGGGAGGTCAGCTTGGAGGTCACGCAGCAGGTTTGATGTGTCAGTGGATAAATGATGGGATCACATCTGGAACAGTTTGGTGAATAAATAAAATGGGAAAGCTCATATATCACTGCCCACCTTCCAATCTGTAAGGGAAGGAGAAAATAAATCCTCTAATAACCTTGTAAGGCACATAAAAGATATTGAAGAAACTCTTGAAATTTTGTGGTTAAAAGTGTCCATATTAAATAACAAATTTAAGAGCAACCAACTAGCCTGAAATATGGTACAAGTTGTCCTCATAAACTGCAGTTTTATTTTATGAGTTATTTATTAGTTCTTACTTGAATAACTTTGAATAAGATAATTTGGGGTCTAACTAAGTGTTATAGAGACACTCTTCCTTTAGATGTATTTTATATTTATACCTTGGGAAATGATTTCTCTATTGTTATGATAGAGCTCTATATTAGGGGTTTGTCTGTCCTTCATTGTTGTCATCTATAGCCAGTATTTAATTTATGCCTATTTTTCTGGTGCCATTACTGGCAAGTCTTAGAGACACAGATTTAGGAAATCCCCCCCAAATTAGAGGTCTTAATCTCCACTCCTACCTCTAATAAGGCAGCATTGTGTAGTAGAAAGGATTCTAGGACTGAATTTAGCTTGGCTTCTATTCAAATCACAAGATCATGATGAAAGCTTTTTTTAATTTTTAATCTTAAAGTTTTAAAACACTTTACATAATTTAATTGAATTAAATGACCAAACCCAATTCCTTGTTCAAACCTGGTCTTTCTGTTCATATAAGAATGAAGTTAGAAACAATCCAAGAGATCTGAGTTTGCCTTGCGACTACTTCGATCTTCTCATATGAACTTATTTAATCATTACAACTCTCTGAACCTCATAATTTCTTCCTTTGTAAAATGAGGATGATAATCCTTTTTCACATTCTCATGGTGGTGGCAAGGATCAAATGAAACTACAGCTATGAGCATACTTTGAAAACTGGATAGAGCTGACTATATGAAGTAAGATGGTGGCATTATGGTTATGTGAATTGAACATTGCACCAAGACAGGTATAGGTGAAATTTATGTCTATAGTCATTATTATGTATCTTTAGTTGCTCGAAAACTAACAATTGGTAGGTCTTTTAAAATTAAATTTTGTTTTAAAAATGAAAATCCTCTTTTCTCTCTTCCCTTCATCTCTTGGTGAGATAGCAAGACCCTAGTTACAGATATGTATGGTTGGAACAAAATAAATTTCCAAATTTGCCATGCCATAAAAGATGTTTCTCAATTACTACTCTTGAGTCCATCACCTCTCTAATAAGAGGTGGATAGCAGGTTTCACCATTAATTCTCTGGAATTGTAATTTGGTCATTGTATTCATCAGAGTTCCTAAATCTTCCAAAGTTCTTTGAGTTCACTATATTGTTATTATATAAATTATCCTTCAGGCATTCCAGGCACGATGGACAGCTAGAAAAAAAATGCCCGAAGCCAGGAGATGAAATGTCTTGTTCATGATCAGCCAGGAGGCCAGTTATTAAAATGGTCAATTATATTTACAGTTTTCCTGATATTGAATCAAATCTATATGTATAAATCTAAACTGGATATTCTTTATCATCTTTGTGATATGCTGCTTTAGTCTCCTTGCTAATTTATTTAAATTCTTTGCATCAATATTCAGGAATTATAGTGGTCTATAGTTTTCTTTCTCTGTTTAAACTCTGTGTTATGAATCAAGGCCATATTTGTATCAGAAAATTAATTTGGCAAGATCTTTTCTTTTCTTTTTGGTTTATATAATGTTGGAATTAATTGTTCTTTAAATATATGGCCTTGATTCATAACATAAAATTAGTGGGGGGGGTTGGCCCTTGTTTATTTATAGCTTATTTAATTTCTTTTCCTGAGTTAGAGTTAAGTCATTTATTTCTAATTTTGTTCATCTGGACATTTTGTATGCTCATAAATATTCTTCCATTTGAGTTACATTGGAGCTTATTGGCATATCATTAGGCAAATAAATTTTGATAATTCTTTTTTTCTTCTTTGTTGGTTGTAATTTCATCCTTTTTATTTTTTGAAACTGGTAATTTTGTTTTCTTCTTTCTTTTAAAATCAGACCACCTAATAGTCTATCTATCATTATTAATTCAGTCTTTTCTTGATTGCAAGTTTGTTAATCTCACTTAAACTGTTGTTATTTCTGATTAAGATGAATTGGAGGAGTAATTCTCTTCTCCTCTCCCCCTTCAAGATTGAATGCCTAATTTATCGATCTACTCTTTCATAAATTCAGGTGTTCACAGATATCAATTTTTCCTTAAGGATTGACTTGGCCAAATCTCCCCCAAATTTGATGTTTCTTCTCATTATTATCATTATTTTTAATGAAATTGTTTCTGTGATTTGTTCTTTTGCCCACTCATTCTTTTGCATTAAATTATTTGGTCCCCAATCAATAACTGATCATTTCATTAATGTCCCTTCAATGAATTTTTTTTTTCCATTTTTGTCTTTGAAAGACATTTCTAATATTTCTGGGAGTTTTTTGCATTTGTTTGTGAGGGTTTTATGGCCTAATACATGGTCAATATTTGTAAAGGTACCATGCTCAGTTGAGAAATATGTATACTCCATTCTGTTCCTATTTAGTAATTTCCACAGGTATAGCTTATCTAACTTTTCTATAATTCTCTTCAGGGACTATGCCCAAAGGGATATAAAACTGTGTATACCCTTTGGTCCAGTAATAATACTACTGGCTCTATATCCTAAAGAGATAATAAAAAAGAGGAAAGGACTTACTTATATAAAAATATTTATAGTAGCTCTTTTTGTAGTGGCAAAGAATTTGAAATTGAAGGTGTGTTCATCAGTTGGGGAATGACTAAACAAATTTTGGTACATGTTGGTGATAGAATACTATTATACTATAAGAAGTGATAAGCAAGAATATTTCAGAAAAAGCTGGAAAGATCTATGGGAACTGATGCAGAGTAAAATAAACAGGACTGGGAGAAAACAGCAATATTGTATGATGATTATCTGTGAAAACTTGGCTACTCTCAGTACTTAGTACATTACTCTCAGTAATACAATGATCTGGGACAATCCTGAAAGACTTATAATGGAGGATGCTATCCACTTCTAGAGAAAGAATTGTTGGAGTTGTCTTTTACATCAGTATATTTATGGTTTTATTTTGAGGTTTTGGTTGTGTATGAGTGTGCTCTTACAACAATGACCAATATAGAAGTGTGCTTGACATGACACTAAAAATAAAAAATAAAATTCTCTTTATGTCCTTCACTTTCTTTATTACATATATCTGGATATGAAGGGGATAAGTTAAGTTCCTTCCCTATTTTATTATTACTGTCTCTTTCTCTCTATAAGTAATTTAACTTTTCCTTTATGTATTTAGATGCTATGTCATTTGGTGCATATGTGTTGAATATTGTTCCTATTTTGTTGTTTATGATATCTTTCATCAAAATTTAGTTGTATACTATCTCTTTTACTTAAGTTCATCCATTTTTTAATTTTAGTCTGAGACCATGATTGTCAACCCTGCCTTTTTTACTTCTGAAACATAATAACTCATTATTTTAATGTTTCTGTTGCAAGTGTATTTAATGTAAATGACATATTTTTGGATGCTGCTTTCTAATCCAGTCTGCTATCTCTTCCATTTTATGGGTAATTTCATCCCATTCACATTCATAGTTATGATTATTAATTATATATGTCCCTCCATTCTATTCACTTATACTTTTCTTACTTTGTTTCCCAACTTTATTTTTTGAAGAAGAGGATTGTGAGAGAGTAATGAACTTAGAACAGTGCTCTAAGTTTGGTGCAGTCTTTCTCTGCTTCTGTGCCTCACTTTTCTATCCCTTTCCTGGACCACATAACATATACTTATCCTTTTTTTAAAAATCCACTCTTTGAAATTGACCCTCTTTACAGTTTATTTTGCTAGGAATACTCTCTCCCTTAATGTACATGCCTTCTCTTTATGTTTTCATTCTTTCCTTGCTGAATTAAATGTATTTCTATTTTCAGCTCTCCATATTCTTCCTCCCTTTGACCAGTTCTGATGAGATTGATGTTCAAGTGTCAGTCCCTCCTCCTACGTCTTTCTCATTTGTATAAACTTCTACTTTAATACTTAAATTATGTGAGATAAAATTTCCCATCCTTCTTCTTTACCCTCCATCTTCCACCAGTGTATACTTCATCTCCTCCCTTTCCATTCATTTGGTCTAGAAATTTTGCCCTGATCATTCTTCTGTAGACTTCAGGCTTGGTGGGAAGCTGAGACCCTATTCTATTCTTAGAGGCAGAGCCACTCAGCTATTGTTTGCTTCTTAACTTGTTCCTAGATCACTACGCCACCTTTGTCCAATTACCTGATCCTCAGTGAGGAATGCTTCTAGGTGTAGGTACTCCCTTTAGCACACCCTGAAGAGATGTGATCTGAAACTGGATAGTGAATGAAAGAGCTGCCAGTTAACACCTGCTTCCAAACCCTTCAAAATATTGGCCTCTCTGTATGGATCTGGCACCTTTTCTTAACTCGGTATGTAAAGCAACATTTTGGGTACTTTTGTTTTTCTCTTGCTTCCTCACTGTCTTCTTTCAGTTTCTACATGTTAGAATGTTCTGTGACATGCCCTTGGCCAGACCTGTCTGTGGTGTTCTCAGTCCCGTTTTTGTCTAACCCTATTCTGGCTTGTCCAGGAAAAATGTCTCACTGTGATTTTTTCCCCCTTGATTGCCTGATTAGGACTTGATCTGGTGAATTTTCTAGATCTTTGTGAAGGAATCACATTGAGAAATTCGACTATACACTCTTCTGTCATCTTGGCTTCACCACCGTTAATTGTTTCATATTGAAAAAGGTACTCAAAGTATGTCAGACATGCCATTTTAGTAAGCATCTAACTGGTAGTAAATGGTTTTATCCTGGTTGATTGCCATACTTGGAAAAACATTGACCTGAAAATCAGTAGCTCTTTGCTTGTATCCCAGCTCTTCTTCTGACCTTCTGCGGGCACTTGCTTTTTCCAATAAAGAAGGTTCAAGGTTTTGGAGTCATTTTTAACTGGGGCAAAAACATTTGAGAGTGGGGGTAGGATGTAGATATAGAGGGCAATCTGACCATTTCTGTAGTCATGCCAAGAGAAGGGCTTATCTGTTCCCCAAATAGTCTGGAAAATATCCAGATAGAGTTAGGGAATAATACAAGCCCTAGGAAAGGAGTGTGATTGTGTTAGACCTCTGGGGATCAGTCTTGATTGTGTAAGGGAGTAAGGTTTGTTGATTATTTCCAGTTTATCTTGTCCATGGAACGGTTTTTTGCTCATGGAACTCCTTGAGATCACTGACTGTCTTTGGCCTTTCTTAGTATCCTCAGTGCCCAGTAGGCAGGTAATAAGTGTTTACTGACTAGGATCAAAAGAAGTTCATGGCATGTGAGGGACAGTTGAGTGACCTTCAACCAACTATAGGAAAAACCTCTATTCTCCCTCTCAAATGTTAACTTCCTTGGGTAATGCTCTAGTTGCTTTGCCCTAGTTTTACCTCTGCTGCTATCTGACCTCTGTTACATGATGGGTTTTGTGTCTGAAACTATATATATATATTTTTTCAGTTACATATAAAAACAATTTTTAACACTTGCTTTTTAAAAGCATTTTGAGTTCCAAGTTCCTTCTTCTCCTCTTCCCACTCAGAGAAGGTGAGTGATCTGATATAATTTTTTTGGAAATTTTTATTAGTTAATTTAGAATATTTTTCCATAGTTACTAGTATCATGTTCCTTCCCTTCCCTCTCCCACCCCCTGCCTGTAGCTGATGTGCAATTCCACTGGGTTTTATATCTGATATAGTTTTTTTAAAAAACCCTTACCTTCCATCTTTGAGTCAATACTGTGTATTGGTTCCAAGGCAGAAGAGTGGAAAGGGCTAGGCAATGGGGGTCAAGTGACTTGCCCAGGGTAGCACAGCTGGGAAGTGTCTGAGGTCAAATTTGAACCCAAGATCTCCCGTCTCTAGGCCTGGCTCTCAATCCACTGAGCCACCCAGCTGCCCCCTTCTGATATAGTTTTGATGTAGATTTGTTGTATGATTTGTTAATTTAAAATGAAATTCTGTCAACTCTGACCTTAGACATTTCCTAGATGTGCGATCTTGGTCAAGTCCCTTAATCCTGATTGCCTGGCCCTTGATGCTCTTCTGTCTTAGAACTGATACCAAGACAGAAGGTACAGTTATTTTTTTTTAATGGTAGTCTGATCAGTTTACTAATGGACATAGTAAAATTAAATCCTAATGGCATTACCTTTCTAGAAAGCTTTTATAAGTCTTCCAGAGAAGAGATAATGCTTTAAGCCAAATTCCATAATTTAAAAACCAACCTTGCATTTGATATAGCAAATTCTACATGTTGGCTTCATCATATTCAGCAATTTTGAAAGCCAGGGCAATGAATTTAAAAAGCAAAATTCCAAATTAACATTTTTTCTTTTGATCACTTCTCTTATTGTTTTGTAAGTTCTCCTGCTAGGTTTAGGGCCAGAAAATGTACCCTTTCCCCCTTGCAAATTAAGTAGATCTTACTGATTACTTTCTTCCTGAGTTAGAGCTCTTGAGAGCCAATTTTCCCCTGTACTCGAAGCACAAGTATTTGATAATGTGAAAATGTTGTCCTCTCAGTGGCCTTTTCCAAAGGGCCTCCTTTTTTATGTTTTTAAAACATATCTGCTGATACTCAATTGGAGGGTATAATTAGACAGCTATTTCCCTTAATGACGCATGGCCTCCTGATGTCCACAATTATACCCACAGCCTTGAAAAGTTGACTTAGGCACCAGAAAACACCAAAACCAAAAACAATTGGCAGACCTTTGGAGAGCAAGTTCCTTGATTTGGGTTTTGCTCCTTTTCTCCATCTTTGCAATGGAGCTCTCCACCAAAGTCTTCTTCTCCCTTTGTCTCACTGGGATGTTCAAGGGACTTGAAGACTAAACCAGGGAAGTACAAGCTCTGGAAGGTCTTATCAGACTGCAAAGGCTTCAGGCATGGGCCTAGTGATACGCTCATTATGTGCTATGTCTGGACTTGGATAAATAGGTTTGCCAAATGCACACAGCCTCATTTTGAGGGGAGATGGCAAAAGGGTGCTCCTAGGAGACATTTTTTGTGCCCAGAAACTCCTGAAGACCATATACTGAAGTTGGATGATCTCCTGTTGGGTATATTGGAGAGGCAATTATTGGTCAAATGTGGTTTGGCCCAGGTGATCTCTGAGGTCCCTTGAACCTCTATGATTGGCCTACACTTGTGAAGCCTTTCTGATAACCCTAGCTGCTTGTTCCCTCTTCGCCTTCATACAATCTGATTTTTTGCTTATCTGTGTATATGTTCTATCCTCCCATTTCCCAGTAGACTATCAACTAGGGAAAAGGCATATATATACCTGGGGCAGGTAGGTGGCATAGAAGATAGAGAGCACAAAGCCTGGAGTCAGAAAGACTCCTCTTCTTGAGTTCAAATCCAGCCTTAGACACTTACTAGCTATATGACCCTGGGTAAGTCACTTCTCTCTGTTGACTTCAATTTCCTCATCTGTAAAATAAGGTGGAGAAGGAAATGGCCAGCCACTCCAGTACTTTTGCCAAGGAAACCCCTAATGGGATCACAAAGAGTCAGGCATGAGTGATAAGACTGAACAACAACAATAAAAAGAAGGGTAGGGAGTGTTTCATTTTTGTTTGTGTTCTCAGTGCCTTGTATTGTATAGTGTCATACACATAATATGCTCCTGAGCTGAGCTCTGAAGAAGAAAAAAATATTGAGAGGCAGAGGTGAAGAGGAAATACATCTGAGGCAGGGAATGTGCAAATAACTTACCCAAACACTAAGAATTTGGAGATGAAGACTGTCCAGATAGGTTGGAAGATATAAAGCAACAAGAGGACTAATATGTAAGAAGGCTGAAAAGATGGTTGAGAATCAGATTCTGGGGGGCCTGGAAAGCCAAAATAAGGAATTTGCTTTTTATATCATAGAAGCAATGGAGATACAGTGAAGATGTTTGAGGAGGTGGAAAAACATGACGAGATAGTGTTGCCTTAGAAAAATGATTTTGTTAGTGTTGGGGGGAAGGGAGGAAGGGAATGAGAGTTGGACCTTTGGAAGAGATAGCATCGTCAGGAGCCCCCTAATAGTCCAAAGTTGGACTTAAGGGAGTAGTTTCAGAAAAGCACCTCTTGATTCTTCAAGTGTATCATTCAGTGTATGGATGATGACCCCTTATTCTTTCTTCCTCTATAATTCTGCCTATTTTTCCCAGACCACCACTGCCTCTAGGTAGTGTCAACATGGAAATCTAGAGATCCCCAGTTTATTTAGTCTGAGGGTAGAAACCCCAGGTTTTGACCTTGTCACAGGAGAGGTTTCCCCCTGAGGGGGGGTCCCACTTCACCAGACAATAGACATCCACTTCAGGTGGAGAGGTAAATCCCATCCGAAGTCAAGTAGCTCTTTTGTCTCCAGAAGCTTCTCCCAGTATATCACACCCTCCTTCCGAGGATCGAACTCGGGACCTTTAGCTTGCAAGACTGACGTGGTATCTACTGGGCCAAAGCTGAAGTGGATGTCTATTGTCTGGTGAAGTGGGACCTTCCCTCAGGGGGAAACCTCTCCTGTGACAAGGTCAAAACCTGGGGTTTCTATCCTCAGACTAAATAAACTGGGGATCTCTAGATTTCCATGTTGACAGTAGTCAGGCAAGAAGGGGAGACATGTCAAGCTAAAATTAAGCCTTGTAAAGAAGTAGAAACAAACAGTGGAATGGAACTCAAGATTTGGGGAGAGTCATTTCAATGCAACATTTATTAAGCACCTACTGTATATAATGGACTATATAAAAGGTTCTAGGGTTACAAAGACAAAAAAGAAATGGTCTCGATTCTCAAAGAAATCGCATCACTTGACCTTTTTCAACTGCAAAAAGAGAATGTTGATCTTTGCCCCCTCTTCTTTCAATAAGTTGTTAGTAGGTTGAAGGCATATAATGGGTATGAAAGAGTTTTGTGAATTATAAAACTCCATACACATGGAAATTGGGGTTATCATTGGTCCCATGATCAAACTGAACTTTTTAGATACTCTGTATATTTGGCCATCTGATTCCTCCTTTTCTCCCTTTGTCCTTTCCTCCCTTCCTCTCTTCCTCCCTTCTCCCCTTCCTCCTTCCTGCCTCTTTCCCTTCCTTCTTTCTTTCCTTCCATCAATATTGTGTATTAGCTCCAAGGCAGAAAAAGGGCTAGGCAGTGGGGGTTAAATGACTTCCCCAGAGTCACACAGCTAGGATGCATGAGGCCAGATTTGAATCCAGGACCTCCTATCTCTAGGCCTGACACTCTATCCACTGGCCTACCTATCTGCCCCCTCCCCACCTGATCTCTTTCATTTGCTTTATGCTCATATACATATAGAGAGCTCTGGGATAAGAATGCCATGCCAAAGAGCCAATCAACAACTACTTGTAAAGAACATGAAACATGAATATAGATTATCTTCTGCACAGCAGATGGTCAGTATTACCCATGGGTTCTTTTGGGTTTGTTTTTATTTTTGTTTTGTTTTTATTGTAGAGTAATGAATGCTTTTGATACCATGTTGGAAAAAATTCCTGCAAATACTAACTTTCAAACAGATGATCACTTAGTGGAGGATGGATAAGTGGTGTAAAGTGCCAATCCTGCTGCTATTCTGAAAAGCTAACTCCATCCTATCATACTGAGCCATCCAAACATCACCTCACCATTCATTGCTATTCTCTCTGGTCACTGGGGTTGAAAATGGAGAAAGGGTATTACCAGGTGGTACCTTGGGGAAGGAACCTCATTCTCTCTTTTGGTCTCCCTCTTATAATGATTTTCTACATATTCATTTGCTTATCTATTGAATCCCCACCATAGAATGCCAATTCCTTAAGGACAAAGTCTGTTTGATTTTTCTTTTTGTATTCTTTAGCCCCTAGGGTGGTGTTTGGTGCAGAGGCACTTTGGTAATTGGATGGCACTATGAATAGATGGATTTGCGGACAGTAAATCTTGAGTTCAAAACCTACTTACACAAACTTTCTAGCTATGTGACTCCAGGCAAGTTACTTTATAGCCTTTTGGCCTCATTTTCCTTATCTGAAAAATGGGGATATTTATAGCCCTTACCTCATAAGGATGTGAAAATTAAATGATAACAACCCTATGTAAAGTGTTTTGTCACCCTTAAAGTGATATATAAATACTAAGCTGTAAATATATAAATATAATTCAACTAATTGTTGAATATAATTCAGTTGAATGCTTATGTGGAAGCCATTCTATGCTATTATGAAAAGAATTGATTGCATTTTCCTAGGGAAGTTTATAAGAAGTGGACTACTGACTTTTCTTTAGGGCCATATCACCATGTTGATAATAATTTGTCTTGCTTTTAAAGGGGAAATGCCCATTTTGAGTCCTAGGATTTATTTTAGACAATTCCTTGAGAAGAAATATGAGGAAAAGAGTTTGCTTCAGTCCAGAGGCCAGGGCTTATGGATTTGAAGCCGCCCCCCCTCCCCAGTCAACACACAGCCATCTGATTCTTCTAGAACAGCATTGGCAAAGGTTTTGAGTTAGAGTACCCAGAAGGAAAATTCAAGCTGTTGGTGAGACCCAAACCCTCTTATTACTCAAGAGAATGGAGGGAGTAAGTGCTTGCTTTGGGTGTCTGGACAGATGGGCAGGGCATACAAAAATGTCCTGGGACTCTGGGAAGAGGGGGAAGGGAGCCACTTCCTGAGTGCCAACTGGGCATGTGTGCCACTACTTCATCAATGCTGTTCTAGAATGTCTTATGCAAATTACTCTCAGGAATGCTAACATAAAAATGACTTGAAGAGTTTCAGTTCCTTTACTCCTCTCCCTTTTCTCCTTTCTGTATCTGTGGCCTTACATGTGGTCATGTTGGGCCATCCATTGAGTCATAAGTGAAATCCAGGCAGTAGACTTCTCTTGACTTAGCAGAATTATTTAATGTAAGCAATGGACTTCATACCTTTCCCTTGAGAGAGGTAGTATTACTTCTGTAGTTTAGTAACTTGAGAGATGGTCCCACATGGGACTGACCTCTACTCAGCATTGATGCAGTTTGAGAATGTCGCAGGAGATGTGCATTCCTTTTGTGGCACTGGGAATGTTAGGTCTTCCCAACGAGGGCCATCCAAGACCAGTGTGTTCCTAGCTTCCCCTATGGTGACTGGTGAGGCTTATGCTAAGGAACTGGTGAATTAGAAAAGATATCAAGGACTTGCTATTTGGGCAAGGAGTCAAGCCCTGAACTCCTCCTTTACTCACCAAAGCTCTTCCATTCTGCCCAAAGAAAGAGGTTCTTACAGTTCTGAGGCTGTTGGTAACATTGCATTTTCTCACTGACCTAACTGCTTCTTTGTGATCCTCACTTGACAAATGGAGTTAAAGATCTGCTAAGGCCAGTGTCCCATTGTGAACGAGTTGGGGAACAGTGATTTGAATACTCTGCTCAGACTGTATCAGTTGTTTTGGTCAGCTTTAAGGTCAGAAGGTATAGTCCCCTTAAGCATCTGGACACAGGGCAGCTAGGTGGCACAGTGGTTAGAATACTGGACCAGGAGTCAAGAAGACTCATCTAGTCTCAGGCACTTGCTGGCTGGCTGTGTGTCCCTGACAAGTCACTTTATTCTGATCACCTCAATTTCTTGGTGGCAAATGAGCTGGTGAGACATGGCAAACCATTCTGATGTCTTTGCCAAGAAAATCCCAAATGGGGTCACAAAAAAATCAGACATGACTAAAAACCAGTGAACTGCAATAAATAGCTGGGCAAACTGGGCTGACCAGAGGCATCACTAGCAATTCTGAAACCCAAGGCAAGTGGCAAGAAACACACTTGGGGTCCACAGCCTTAAACATGTCTTCAAATTAACCCCTATAGACAAGGGCCCCTGTGTACCAGGAAACCTCTACTACAGAGGGCAACGGCTGAAATGGAACAGAGTAGAACCAGGCCAAGGAGGAACTCATCTCTTGAAGGATGACTGGTTCCTATTTTAAATAATTCTTGCTATTAATGATGCTGAGTTCAATTGCTTTTATCTTGCTGAGAACTGGAAGTGCTGGAAATACTCTTTACATTTCAGAACCTGGGAACAAAACCTTGGTTGTCCCACCTTAGCTACAGACCTGGAGCCAGGTATCATCCTTCAACCACCTCAGTGTCTTGAAAGCAGGCTGAGTATCCTCATAGTAGTGTTTTCTCCTTTTGGGACCATTTACACTGAGTACTTTACTAATCCTTATCAGGTGAATGGGGTCATGGACGGCAGAAACCCACATATTTGATAACTTGTATCTGGCTTCTCTAGGCTCTTTTTCCCCTCCATAACAGTACCCTATTTCATTTTCCTTTCCATTAGTTACATATCATGTTTCATACATAAAAGGTATCTTCTGAGGCACTGCGTCTGTAGGCACTACTGACCCATATTCCATGTGCACTCATTTCTCTTAGCCACCAAGAGACAGGTCACATGACCAATCAGATCAAGCTGGTCATACTGCCGCCCACCCCCAGCAAAGTGGCCAAGGATGGCTCAGGGTTATAATCATGAGTCTTTCCCATTTTGGCAGTACAGTAGCAACAGTGTCTTATTCAGATTTCTGTTCCTGAAATGTTCCCAGATCTTTCCATTCTGAAAGCAAAAAGGAGAGGGAAAGCTTCCCATCATAGGCTACCAAGGCAAACACATTTGCAAGCCCAAAGAATCTGGGAACCATAGGATTGGGCCAACCATCTCCAGAGGACCAGCACTGGCTCCAGATAGGGAATGACTGTGCATGCGGAATGTGAAAAGATGAAAAACAAACATGATACCCCCTTGATTGGTGTGATTTATTAAAGTACAGCACTGGGAAGAACTAAATTGTCTTTGGGGATCAGCTAATCTCATGTTTTAGTTGCTTGTAAATAAGTAAGTTTCAGATAAACGCACCCATTCAATGTAATGTGGGTTTTATTATTTGGACACTTAAATGGTAGTCCTTTAAAATATTCAGGAGACTCCCCCAAGCCAAGTTTCCTATTGTTGTATGTGCATATGTGCCTAGAGTGTCAGAACTAGCCTTTATTGAGCATGTGGTCTTGGAAATCACTGCAGTAATTTATTGCTGTATGGGACCCATGCCAATATTTATAATCAACCCCCAGGGGTTCATTCTTGGAAAGAAATGCTTCTTGGTATGGACACCAGTTGTAGTGGGCTGGCTATTTCAACCATTCCTGTGGACAGCTACAGTACTGACCATGTGCCACGTTTTGTGACCAGAAATGCCACTAAAAATCAAAGGGTTTCGCTGATGTCTCAGTTCATGAAGTGAAGGAAAAGAAGAGAGTATATCAGACTTGTCCTCTATGAAGTAGCAAGTTCTTTGAGGGGTGGGACTATTTTTTGGCTTTCTTTGTAGCTCTAATTCTTAGCCCAACTAGAGGGCACATCATAAGTGCTTATTGACTCATTGATCTTTCTCAGTAATAGCCAATGTGTTTTGCCTAATGACAGCCAACTAATCCACTATGTGTACTTAAGATGACTTGTTCTTTGTGAGGCAGTGCGAACCAGTGGGGAAAAAAATCAAAGGGCCTAAGTTCAAATCCCTGCTGGTGCTGATTAACACCTTAATGACCTCGGGCAAGTCTTTTAACATTTGTGAGTCTCAGTTTCCTCTTCTGTCAAAATGAGAGGGTTGTAGGTCTGTAAAGGTTCCTTCCAGCTTTAAATATGTAGTTGTGTGGTCTCAATCATTCTTTTAAACTTAAGAAATGTCAGGTGAAAGGTCAGAATATTGGCCCCATCTATCCCAGCATACTCTCTTGGGCCCTCAGGAATAGTTTGCTGGAAATCCTGAGAGTTGTTCATCATGGTGTCATGCTCAAAAGGTTAGGAGTAGACTCTCAGACATCTTAGACTTACTTTTAACAAGCTTGACAGTTATTCTCTTTTGAACTTCAGAAAGTTCCCCTTGTACTTGTTCCTGAGATATGGCAGAAAAGTTCATATTCATCCTTATATGCCATTTTAAAATTTTCTAGATTTCAGTTCAGTTCTCTCATTCTTTGTATTTCTTGTTTAAAGTCTTATTCCCTTTCATGTGTTCTCACATAATTTCTCCATCTCCTTGATCATTTCTGTTACTTTTCCTTGGATCTTCTCTTCTACCATTGTAATTTTTGTGAAATGTGATGGCCAGAATTATACTTAGTGGTCCAGATGTGTGTGACCTCGTGACTTTCTTCCAGGGTAGGATGACAGGTTTTGGTTTGTGGCTCTGACATTTACATTTCATGAGTGTGTATGATGTTGAGCAAGTCACTTAATATTCTTGGGCTTCAGTTGACTGGGATGGCCCCTCAAGTCTTTTTCAACTTCAAAGCTATGAGTCTGTGAGCCAGCTAATATCTACCACCTTGTTTGGGTTTTGTTTTCTAAAAAAGAATTTTTCATGGCAGCAACATCCTATTTTTACCATCTTGCTTTTTGTTTGTGTTATCCTCGTATTATTGGCTCCTTCCAATATTTCCTGTCTACATCTGTCAGCTTTTAATTATATGCATGACAGTTTCTAAGGGAACATTAAAAACCCCTGTCTGAGATCTTTTTCTTTTTCTGGAGAGCCATGAAACCTGGTCTCCTGGGTTCCTGAAGTGCTCTCTCTGTTCCTTAGTTCTATTTCAAGGATCATGCCATTCATTTTTTGTTGTTGTTAGGTGCATGTGGCCATGAGACATAGAAGTAGGGGCATATATGCAGCCACTTCAAGATCCAAATTTCAAAGAAGGCATCAATTTGGAATTCAATTGGAGAAAGACTTATAAAGCAACTACTGTGCACCAGAGATAGCACAGAGTAATGGAGAAGGAGCTAGCCTTGGAATCATTACTTGTGTTCAAGTTTCACTTCTGAAATATCTTGGCTGTGGGATCTTGAGTAAAACTTTTAATGGATCGAGGTTCCAGGCAAAAGGAAATATCCTTCTACTTTGGTAGGGTAGGTTGTCTCATTGGAAGTTCTTTGTACTAATGAAGCCACAGGTGTGGTCCTAACGAAAGAAAACAAAACTGCCAGGTGCTAGGGAAACAAAGATAGTCTTTGCCCCTGAGAAGCTTCCATTCCACCTTCAAGATGTTAATTTTACTTTTGAAAACATTCCATTTCTGTAATGGACTTCTCTACTAGTAGCAAGGCAATGATTCAGGACAGTCCCAAGGACACTTATGAGAAAGAAGGTACCCACATCCAGAGAAAGAACTGTGGGAGTAGAAACACAGAAGAAGAATATATGATTGGTCACATGGTTCATTGGGGATATGATTGGAGATTTGGACTTCAAATGATCACTCTATTGCAAATATGAATAGCTTAATTTTGAACAATGAAACATGTAAAACACAGTGAATTGTTTGTTGGCTCCAGGAGGGGGCAAGAAGAGGAAGGAAAGATCATGAATCATGAAACCATGGAAAAATATTCTAAATTAATTAATTTAGAAAACATTCATTTTCCAGATTATGTTAAAATTCAAAATGGTGCCCCGTGTAGCTCATGGTTTTGGTTCTCTTCATTAGACTGTGGAGCATACAGAGCATGACTTCCCCCAAAGTAGAGCTATTCCATGCTTTCTGACCAATAGTCTGAATTTCTGGGAATGGAAAAGCCCTTTCCTCTTTTCTTCCAGATGTGTGCTCTCAAGAAAGGTTCCCTTCAGTCTAGAAGAGCAAGGAGTCAGTCTTTTGTCCTAGCTGTTCTTCTCTCAGAATAGCCACAGTGGGCCTTTGTGGCATCCCAGAGAATCTTGGTGGCTTTACAGTTAAGAGATCCCATTTCTACATGGGAGGCCTATGGGGGATGTAGGTCTGAGTGGAAAAACAGCCTCTAGAGCCATCACTGTGGGTTATTTCCACCAAGAAGCAAACACCTGGTACCTTGTTTATTTCCTCTGATTCTGAAGTGGGCAGGATTCCTTTTTCATTTCTTCATAGGTTTCTAGAATCCCATTTTTTCTCGTGTCATCTTCTGAGATAATGGTTCTGTAAAAACCTTCTGGCCACAGGAGTATGTGATATTTATATTAGGAGGCTGGAATTGGAGGGGGTGGTTAAAGATAGTAGCAGCAGCTGTGGTCTCTTTGTAACATCAGCCTTCGATCCCGTGCAGTATCATCCTTAGCTTTGAGCCCTCAAAGGCAGAGAAATTGCCTTCCTTGTGTGGGAGGCTTTCTTTCCCAGGGTACCTTCAAAACCCAAATGCTTCCTGGGTGATCCACACTGCTTAGAAGGAAATTCCTGGCACCTGGCCAAGGACAGGCTGGTGGTGTGAGTGTGTGTGTGCTTAATAGTTTTAGTGTAGCCTTATATCAGAAAAAGGTTAAGGGATACATTTTCTATCAGTGGCTCCACACAGGAAAAGCCATCTTGAATTAAACCCAGATCCTGGTCACTCACTACCTGACTGGGAGAAAGCAAAGCATTCAGGTCTGTGGCAAACCCTAACTTCTACCTCATCCATTCCCCTGCCCTCCTTTCTCTCCCCAACACACATGCTGTATTTTGCTGTTTTATAGAATGGGACATGTTAGCTCTTTTTTGGATTTGTTTTTTCTTTACCCTGTGATGATTAATCTGGGCTTCCTTGCAGTAAGTAGCCCATCAAAACACCTGTTTCATCTGTTTTGGAGACCTCCAATATACCTCCAATTCCCTCTACAGCTATACAGGAGGAGTCATATGGAAATCAGTGTTAGTACATGTTGGTTGTTTCTTTTTTCTTACTAAATTGGTTTGAGCTAATCAGCTAAGCAGAACATATGCTGAAATTAATTAGTTTTGAAAAATGATTTGTTGGATTGTTGCTTTTAGCTGGATGGAAGTAGGCTTCCCTAACATCCTTTTAAACCGACAAAATCATCTGGCAGTTCTGCTGAAGAATAACTCACAAGTCCTCTCACCTCTCATTTCCATTCAGGGATGTGGGCATGTACAGTGAGAGAGTGCCAAACCTGGAGTCGTTAAGACTTGAGTTCAAATCCAGCCGTAGCCACTCAGCTGTGTGACCCCAGGGTAAGTCACTGAACCTCACTTTCCTCATCTGTAAAATGGGAATAGCAATGGTACTTACCTCCCATGATTATTGTGAGGATGAAATTAGATAATTATAAGCTGCTTAATTAATGTAGTTGCCTGGCTTATATTAGGTGCTATATAAAAGTTAGCTATGATGATTGTTGTTTACCTTAAAACACAGACTAAATCTCTCATATGCTCTTTTACACAGTCTCACTTTGATGTCCACACTATTCCAGTAGGCTGACTTTTCCTTAGGTAGGTCTTCAAACAGAATTTGGAGGGGACTTCCTTTTTCAGTCTGAATTGGACTAGATGAACTCTGACATCCTTTACAACTCGGTGTTTCTGTGGTTCTGATATATTTAAGAATCCAGATGAGTATTTATTCCTTTAGGATACATTTGTCACAGAAATAGGATTGGTTCATGTTGGTAGTGTAGTGGTTGGCCTCCCTTTTTGCAAATGGACCCAAATCATTGTCTGACAGGAGATGAGAGTTGAGAACGATGTTATGGTACGTCTAACAGATCTCAGAGTCCTCATTGTGGTCTAGGATTAACCTCTTTAATTGTTGATTGGAGGATAAGGGGAAACCAGAAACTTAGAGAGAATCCCTGTGTTTTCTCCTTTTTTTCCTCATGTGGTCTTCCCAAGCTTGGTCATCCCTGTCTTGCTTCTCTTTTCCAGATAACTTTTTGACCAAGGGTTTCGTGGCTCAGTGTTTCCAGTTGCCCAAGTCTTCCTTTCTTTCCTTTTTACTATGCCAACTCCATTAAATTAATAAATCCAGGAGGAAGGAATGTTTTCTTGGAATCATCCTAACAAGTCAGATAATAGGTGGGCCTTAAAATAATGAGATTGCTGCTTTGTACGCAGTTTTGCCTTACTTGGAGGAAATTACGATAAAGAATAATGTAAGCAAGCTGCAAACAGTGGAGAACCTGTAGCCTTTCTGCCTGCACTTCGGGGAAGGAAGTTATTGACACAGTGCCTCCATTCTGAGTATTTAGGTCCAGGCTTGTCCACTTTATTTTTAACAGATACTTCAGTAGACTCTACTTTCCTCTACGGTTTTACATACAAGCAACAACATTAGGAAGACATTACAAGCAAGTCATTGTTATTCTTCGTACACATTTATGTTTTAATCCTCTACTAGTTTGGGAAAATGTTTATCAACTTACTTCCCCAATTATATCATTCTGTGTGCCTCTGAGTTATTGCTAGTGATATGAAAATCTGAGCCTGTGAAGTTTTTCTGGATAACTTTGTGTGTGTGTATGTTTTAAACCTGTACCTTCTGTCTTAGAATCAATACCAAGTATCGGTTCCAAGACAGAAGAGTGATAAGTAGTAGACCATTGAGAAATGACTAGCCCAGGGTCACACAGCTAGACATGTCTGAGGCCAAATTTGAACCCAGTATCTCTCATTATTATTCACTGAGCCACTTAGCCCTCTTGTTCTTTTGTTAATAAACTGCCCCATATCTTCCAAACTTCCAACACAATTCCACTTCCCTGATTAAATAAGAATCTGGGTTTTCCCTTTATATTCCTCCTTATGCCTTCTCTCACTCCTTTCATAGTAATATTATTTATTTATTAAAAACCTTTACTTTCCATTTTAGAAATAATACTACATTGGTTCTGAGGCAGAGGAGCAGTAAGGGCTAAGTAATGGGAGTTGAGTGACTTGCCCAGGGTCACACAGCTAGGAAGTGTCTGAGGACGGATTTATACCCAGGACCTTCCATCTCCAAACTTGGTTTTCTATTCACTGAGCCACCTGGATGCTCTTGGATGATGTTTTTAATGTTGCAGATACTGTACTGTACCCCACATCCTCAAAGCACATTCTAGGACATATAAAATGGATTTAATTTCTCAATGGCAGAAAGGTTGGTCTCCTGTTAGTGTCATAGTTAACAGATTAGGAGTTCAGATCCATTATCAACTGATGGCTAATTAGCTTGACAGGAGTTTGCCTTGATAATTGTCAGATAATCATGAAGCTGATGAGGTGGGCAGTAGAGAATTTCAGTTATTAAAAAAGTGACCTTTATATTTCTGGGAGTCAAAGACCACTCATTCTAAATTCTACAACCTTTGATTATAATTAACATATTTATAATAATTGCTTCAAACAGCCTATAAAAGTTGTGCAGCAGAGTTCTGTTTACTTTTATTTTTCCAACAGTAGCAAGAATGCATTTGTGCTCTGCTGCTCTTTTGCTTATCATCAGGAACCATCCTGAACTTGGAATCTGGTGTAGGTGTAAGCTGATGAACTTTCTCTTCTACGATCTTGAAGGTCACTTCCAGTGCTAAAGTCCTATTTAACAGATCCTTAATAAGCCCTTGCTAATCACTAGACTAGGTGTCGAAGTTCTACAGTAACAGAGACAAAATGAAAAACCGGCAGTGGGTAAAAGATTCATTAAGTGTCTACTATGTGGCAGGCATTGTGCTAAGTGCCGGGGCTGCAAGAAAGGCAAAAGACAATTGTTCCTGTTCTTAAAGAGCTCCCAGTCTAATGGTGGAGAACACATGCAAATAGCTATGTACAAATGAGTTATAGACAGGATAACCTGGAATTAGTCAACAGAAGGAATACCCTTGCTTTTGGAGAGATTGGCAAAGGTTGGATAACAGTTTTTCAAAAAACTTTCTGGTGGCTTAAGTGAATTGCAAGTTTAGTGTGAGTCGGTAGCATTTTGAGCAACAGAAAGCTCCTAGAGCTACTTGAGGTGGGTAGTGACATGGTCATTTCTGTCCTTAAGGAAAATCTTTTTGGCAGCATTATATAGAATGGTCTGGTATGGTGAGAGTCTTCAGATGGAAATCAATATGGAGGCCATGGCAATAATCTAAGGTAGATTTTACATTGTTGTTTCAGTTTAAATTATTCTAGTTGTATTCATTCTTTATCAGTTTCTACAAGTCTTCCCAGGTTTCTCTGAAACCATCCATTTCATTCTTTCTTACAATACAAAGTATTCCATTACATCTGTATACCATGTATCATTCAACACTGTAAAACAACTTTGAAAAACCCAAGGACTCACCAATCATGAGTCCAAAAGAACAATGATGAAGAATGCTACCTACTTCCTGTGAAAGAGAGATGAACTAAATATGCAGAATGAGACACAGTTTTGGACACAGCCAATGTGGCAATTTGAGGGGTTTTACTATGTATAGACATTAAAAAGGAGGGTTTTTTAGTGAAGAAATAGAAGGGAAAGGAAATAAATGCTTGTCGGATAATAAACCAAAGTTTAATGAAAACAAAAAAATCTAGACAAGAGGTGATTAGGACCTAAAATAAGGTGGTAGCTATGTGGGTAGAAAAAAAGAGGTCAAGATATTATGAGGATAAAAATGGCAACTGATTGAATATTAGGGGTGAGTGAGACTGAGGAGTCATGGAAGACCTGAGAAAGATAGTGATACTTTTGAATGAAATAGGAACATTTGTAAGGGAATAAGGTTTAGAGAAAAAGGGAATGAGTTCAATTTTACATGCAGGGAAGAGAATAAGCCTTTCTAGAGCACCTATGTTTTAAGCAATCTGCTAAACGATTTTCAGAAATATCATCCCATTTGGTCTTAAATTTAAGATATGTATGGAAAATTTAGTTTGAAATGTCCAACAGGCAATTGGTGATCTAGGGCTAAAGGAAAGAGAGATTGAGATTGGATCTGTGGATAGATATGATCATCATACTCATGGGAAGTTATGAGGGAAAAAAATATTGAGGAAGAAGAGAAGAGGTTCCAGGGCAGAACTTTGCAGAACACAAAGAGGATGATAAGCCAGCAAGCAATCCTGAGAAGAAATAGTCAGACAAGACCAGTCAGTCCTAGAAGTAGGAGGCAAACTAGTACTTTCATGAAACCTTGAGGGGAAAGAGAATCTAGGAGGATAGATAGTCAAACAGTGTCAAATGTAGCTCATAGGTTAAAAAGGATTAGGACTGAGAAAAAATCATATGATTTAGTAATTAAGAGATCATTGGTATGAGGTACACTTAGAAGCTTTCCCAGTAAGTATAAGAGTAAAAACAAGGATTCCCACTCTCTGTGCTCTTATTTGATATAGTTCTCAAAATGCTAGCAATAAAAAGAAAAATAAAGGCAAGGAAAAGACCTCACCCCCCAAACTTGTCCCTTTTTGCTGATGCCATCATGGTTTACTTAGAAAATCCTAGGGAAATAGTGAAGAAACTATTTGAGACAAGTAATAGTTTTGTCAGTATTGCACAAAGACCAACAGCATTTCTATAAAATAGAAGGAAGGAAAAATTTATTTAAAATATTATGTTTAAAATTTAAATTTAGAATTTGTAATTTAAAATATTGAAAACTATTTAAAATATCTAGGAGTCAGTCTACTAAAGTAATGGACTTGTATAGATTCATTTAACAAAATATTTCTTTAAAAAATAAAGAATAACTAAAATAAATTATTAAAGGCTTATTTTATTATGTTATAATATTATTAAAGAATATTTATGTTCATGGTTGGGCCACACTATATAATAAAAATGAAAATACTCCCAAAGTTAATTTACACTTTGAATGTTATACTAACCAAACTATGAAAGGAGTACTTTAAAGAAATCAATAAAATAATCAAATTCTTCTGGAGGAACAAAAGACCTAAAATATCAAGGGAAACAATGAAAAAGTAAGAAATTAAGGTAGGGTATCACTTTGAGATTCCCAAACTATATTCAAAACCTCCTGATATTGCCTTGAAGATGGAGAGGCAGATAAATGGAATAGACTAGGCAGTGAACTCAATAACCTAGCATTTCATAAACTCCCAACATAAATTACCTAGGAAAGAATTCCCTATTTGATAAGACCTTCTGGGATTCATATTGAAGAATGAGTCATACATTTTCGATGTTATCATTGTGGAATTTGTTTTGCTTGACTATCCATATTTGTTATAAGAATTTTGCTTTTCTGTTTTTTCTAATAGGAGAGGGGAAAATAGAATGTTAATTTTTGTCCATTGAAAAAGCAAAAATTTTTAAAGGACTTCAGCCACTTTAGCAGGACCTTCTCACCTCTGTACTTTCTATTCAGTTGTGGGGGAAAGTGTTTTTGCAAAACCTCCATCACCGTATAAAAATGAGTTATTATTACAAAAGGATATGACTTTTCATAGAACTTACTGTGTAGATGGGAGAGATTCTCAGCCATTTCTTTAAGGTTTTTTTCCCCCGTGGGATTCCTGAAGATGTTTTGATCTCCTCTCAATAATTTTTGTTAAGAGTCCTCACCTAAATCTGGGAACTAGTTCCCTGTGGCAACAGGCTGCCATTATGCCTTTCCTTTAGCCTGGCTCCTAATTCTAAAGTACATTTGTTGAACCCCGTGATGCAATAAGCTAGTCATTAGAACCAGAGATAGAAAGAAAGCTAATCAGCTTCATATATTGTATTACCAGGACAGTTCACAAAATCACATTTGTCTTTAACCTATGCTATTGAATCTCTTGAATTCTATTTAACCCAAGTTTCTTTCAAGTATAACTTTGTACGAACTGAGTATTTAGCAACTACCAGTGAAGTAAGGCAAATGTTCAAATAGAGTCTCTGAGTATGTGATCTTTATTTTCATAAGGCTGATTATCCCAGAGAGCCAATGTGGCAGGGATTCTAGTATGATACAGTGATCATCATTGTATTGCATTTTATTTTTGAGGCCGCTATGAGGAATTCATGTTGGATCCTAAATTTTGTGAAAGCATGGAAACCCCCCAACAGCCATGTCCCAAGATATGTTAGAGCTTAATTTCAGCTTGAACCAACACTCTTTTTTCATAACCATAAAGTCAAACTGTCAAACTAACTTAACTTCTCCCATCCTTGCTCCATTTGGGAATCAATTCAACCACAAAAGTACACAGTAACTCCATTAGGGATTATTGCCCTAGAATTCGAATCTTGACTTATTAACCATGTGACCTTAGGGGAGCTTGCCCAACATTGGGCCCAGTGTATTCCTGTAACAGAAACTGGGACATTGATAGTGTGGTTGACAGATAAAATCTTGGGAAAGGCTGGTGCTCTGACTGCTGGGAAAACTGATAGTATAGAATGATACTATCCTGTAGACATAGCAGAACACATGTAAATATTCCTAAACTTTTTCCTTTCTGCTAAGAACATAGTTTGGAGAAGTCCTTTTCATTCTTTTACATTGCCAACCTTAGGGATGTCATCAAAAAAATTTCAGTTGTCCTCTGCCAAGTCTTGTTACCCCATTCTCTGCAGCTCTGCTGTGTCGGTTTGACTGTTTCACAGACAATTCTGGTGGGAGACAAAACTGTAAGGGGAGAGACCTGGGGACCTTCTCCCTCTTGAGGACTAATGCCCCCCAGAAACGAGTCATTATCCTTGGCCTCTACATTTGTTCTTTACGCTTCTAGAAGAAGATATTGGAGCTACTGATCTTGTGACTTTCAGAAAGGTCAGGGGAGTGAGTAACTGGAATTCTCAGAGTTGAAATTTTGCAACCAGCTCATCATTGGTGCCCAGAGGGACAAGGTCCGTTGGTAGTGACCTTTGGTACCTAGCTCAATGACAGAGAAGACAGGGACTCATCCAGCAATCATGCTGTATCTGGATATGAACTTGGTGGGACCATTGTTAAATTAGAATTGAGTTTTCCCTTGAGACCTAGATGGCATAGGGGAGAATGTGCTCTTTGAAGTATTGAGGGGAAATATTTGTATTTTCTATATGTTGGAAAGAAATATCTCTATGTAAAAACTAATTGGTATTAAGTGGTTAAATGGCACTGGCAATAGGGGAGCACAGCCAATGGTTATCATGCAAATGGTAGTAGAGAAGAGATACTCTGTAATTTTACAGACCTTCCAGGTTGTAGGAAGAGATATAGAGGCAACTGACTCACTGACAGTAGCCAGAGAATACTTGTTACCATTACAATCTGTAAAATTTCAGAATTTTAACTAGGTGGTCTCAAGGCCTCTTTCAGATCTGTGTATTCATTTCTCTTACAGTCTCCATTTAAACCTTATCAATGATGTGAAACTTGCTACCTCATGAGGCATCCTATTCAGTCTTTGGGAAGTTTCAACTATGAAGGAGTTCTCCATTTTATTGAGTTAAAAATCTGTCTTTTTATGACTTCCACTCACTGATCATAGTTCTGCTCCCTGAGACACTTAGGGCTACTTCTTCTATAAGGTAGTGCCTCAGATATTTGATGACAGATTATGCCCCACCTCTAGGCCAAACAGAGCCCAAGAAGGCAAAATGGTCTCTAGGGATCTGGCTATTTTACAGGTTAACCCTCCAAACAGTTTTTAATTGATATATCTTTTCATGGATCAATATAGATGCCAGTCTTGGTGCTTCGCATACCTTTTGATATATTTTATCTAACTGTGACCCATAGCCCATTCATATGTTAAACTCCATTTAGGACCCTCTTTCTATCCCTATTAAAACTTTCTCACCTAAGGACTTACAAGCTATATTTTACGGTCTTTTGGAAGAATGCTGATGGCCAAGATGATATCTTTGAAGTCCTAAAAGAGCCAAAATCTGATCTAAAACATAGAGAATTCCTTCTTTTCTCTCTTTTATAAAGATAACTTGTACAAGTTATTGAATAATATGATTGTAAGTTTTCATAAAAATATGTAATGGATGGGAACAATTGCTGAAGTTTCTAGCAAGGAAATAGTAATTCTTAATACTTCATTTGATTTCTGTGCCTCTTTTTCCATATGGACTTAAGCTGTTTTTTTTCTTTTTCTGTTACTTTCATTTCTTTTTTCCACTCTTCTTGCCTACTATCTTTCTTACTTGGTTCTTTTGAACTCCTTTTGGAGTTCCTTGAGAGCTTATGACCAATTTCCATTTTTTTTGAAAGTTTGGATGTGTTTGCTTGCTTTTCACTCTCTGTTGTTGCTTCTCCTTTTTCTACATAGAAATTATCCAGTGTCAAGAGCTTTTTTGCAGTTGCTTATTCCTTTTGCCACTAGTGGACTGGGTTTCCTGCATGTTGATTGCTTTCTTAGATTCTGTCTCGCAGGGCTTGGCCTTCTCTGTCAGAAGCCTGAGTAAGGGCAGATAGATCTGCGATATTCTTTGTGTAGCCAGCTTTAGGTGTTTTGCCCTGAGGCTATCTTTCAAGTCCCTGCTACCTCTCCTTGTGTTTCTACCCAAGCTCCATGATCTTCAACCTTGAGTCTTGCTGCCAGGGCCTTGCACTGGCCTCAGGGGTAAGTCTGTGGTGCTTTCAGCCAGCCCTCTAGAATTTGGAGATTGCCCCAGCCCTTGCACTAACTCGGGGCATGGTAGGGGTGGGCTTTGATTAGTGCAATTTCGCCCTCTTATAGCATGGGAATCCTCACTCATTGCCCACTTTTAATTCTGCATCCAGTGGGAGACCGCCTTTACTCTTCCAGTTTTGATTTCTGTCCTTTTGAGATGCTTTGTAAAGATTGGATGGAAGGAGATTCAGAAGGCTCCTGCTACTATGCTGCCATCTTGGCTCCATCTCAAAATAGTTATTCTTAACCAATGCTGCCCTTCCCTTTAGAGATTGCTATGACTGTCTTACTTGAGGATGGCCTACATTTGCACATGGTACTTTGTTTTAACTCTTTCCCACATCTTATGAAATGATTTGACCTTGCTCAACATTTCCCTAGAGGAAGCTTGTCCTTCCTACAGGCCAGATGAGTTGTCTCAAAATGTCAGTGTTGTAAAACTGTAAACATTTCTTTCTTGTCATTGATCATCTTTTCATAGCTCTCTATTTGCCATGAAACTAGAGTTACAAAGAGAAACGTTAAAAGTTATCAATAGGCTAATGCACTGTTTAGAAGAATACCATTTCATCTGCCCTATTGCAACCCAGACAGCAAATGTAGACATGCTTCAATACTACAATGGTTTCCTTGTTTTGTTGACATGGGTTCTCCTTCAAGTGATACAGATTGCTTGCCTGCCCATCCTACATGATTCTTATGCATGTCATCGTATAAGTTTACCACAGTGGCTCTACCTAGTGTGCTAGATTGTTTCTTTGCATTTGATCCAACGCTAACAGCATGGAATGCTCCAGTAGGAAAATTCCTGATGAAAATCAAGTAACTTGTTTGTGATGTACAGCCTTAAAGAGTTTCCAGAGTACTGAGAGGTGAATATATGTCAAAGGTTAGACTTGAACCCAAGTCTTCATGACTCCAAGGCTTACTTGTCATTCATTTTGACATACCGTTTCTTTACATGTCTAGATGAAACTTAATTTTCCTCTTTTCTTTGACTATTTCTTGATTTCTCTCTAATTGTGTCTGTGTTTGGATACTTTTAATTTTTGAGACTTATGGTCTACATTGACTGGTAGAAGACATATGAGATTAGCATGGGAGGAGGGGTAGGGATGAGGCTATTTGTCAGTAACGATGCCTTGTTGGTAAAGGAACTGCTAACTTAAAGATTTAATAAGTCTGGAAAGGATGTTCCATTCCATCCCTGTTATTTATAGATTTAATGCCAGGGAGTAAACTGACCCTCACCTGGAAAAGATTAAAATAGATTTGCAACCACAGAGATCTATCCAGGGACTTTTTTCCCTCTGAGACTTGAATAAGTTAAAAAAATATGCCCTTCACTTAGATGGATTAGGTCCAGGTTTCCTCTAAAGAGTGGTGTTGAAACTGGAGAGCTCCAACTCGAATGGGCCAAGGACCTTCATATTAAGTTTTCTGGGTGTGGAATCAAGTTTCTCTGCTTTTAAATAGGCTTGAACAGTAAATATTTGTCGGTTTGAATGAATTGAACCCAAAACAAGAAGAATCTGTGATCCCTGAACTCTTTACCCCTCCCTGAGTCCCCTCCTTTGATAACCTGGAAACTAAGAATTTTGAAATCTTGAACCTTAAGAGTCACTGAAGCAAAACAAAATTAAGGCTCAGTGGAAACGTGGTCAAAGTGGTTTGAATCCGTGTTGGCTAGAATCTCAACCAAACTGAAACAACTTTGGTTATAGCTAAACTGAGATCTTTTTTTGGTAGCATTTGGATTCCCTGAGTGTGCATCTCTCATGTGCGCAGAACCATATGAAACAACATGACCTTCAAAACCACAAGCAAACCCTTTTTGTGGCCAGTGGGTTGGTGGGCTGAGGCAGGGAGAGCCACTCTGAATAGACCAGTACACCTTTCTGGATATCTGAATCACGTCTGTGTGATTGTCGCATCTTTTATGGTCAAGCACAAATGCAATATGATACCACACCAGTCAAGAACCTCTTTTTTCCGTCTAGACGAATGCTTTTGTGCATTGTTTCATCACCAGTGTAAAAAATGCAAATCTCCATGATCACTTCTGTGGTCATAACTCATTCTGAGATTCACATTCGTGAGGGAAACGAGCTTTCTTGTGACAGATAATATGGTGCCACCTGTTTTTGTTAGCAGCTGGAAAGCGTGTGGCTAGTCCCCAGTGTGAAAGAAGCCTTGGTTGTTTGACTAGATAAGGGAATTGATTCAGTGAGTTTGCCTGCCTAGCCTGTGCCGGGAATTGGGATGTATAAATAAACATGTGCATTGGAAAAGCCAGAATGTTGTATGAGAGACACACAGCTCCCCATGACCCCAGTAGAATAGAAGCTCCTTAAGGGGAGAGACTGTTTTGCTTTCTTGTGATGCCTGGTATGGAACGATGCTTGTCGAGTGGCATCGACTCGGACCATACTCTCGAGAACAGAAAAGGACTTGTATTCTGTTAGTAACTGGCATGACAAATTTGAATTTCTCTTACAGGATATCCAAGTCTTAACAAGACACATCAGAAAGGCAAAGGCAAATGCCTGCTTATTGGAAAAGTAATGGTTTCCAGAACAAAAGGCTGCAGCTTGCAAATGAACAGAAATGGAATCCCATTTGAAAGGAGAATTTGCAGCACTAGGTAGCAGCTGCCTGGTGAGTCTGTGGGGAATTTTGTTTTTCCAAGTTACAAATTAGAAGATGTTCTTTGGTTTAAAAAAAATTAGTTGGAGAGGTGAAGCACAAACCCTAAATGCTATAAATTGGAGACCAACCGAAGTCTATGTGTGGAATAATGAGAGACATTTGGTAACAATTCCTTGTAGCGCAGTATTCCTAGTGGGTCCATTGCTTTGCTTTAGAAAGGAAATAATCATGGTTTGTAAAGAAGACCCCTTGAACTTTTAGAATTGCATTCAGTCGCACAGACTATATTTTTCAAGGTTAACAAGACTGTCTGGCAAAACATATAAACCTTTATGGGCATACATTATGGATCATAACCAGATTCTGGTTCTCCCGATCCTCCTCACTGCATCTTCCCTAGTGGTGAGTCACTGAGGCCTCTTGAGTCACCACAGCAGGTCTCCGTACATCATCGGCCTTGGAATCTGTCACTGCTGCCTGGCCCTCGTTTCCAAGGCCATGATCAGCCGTAGAAGGCCTGGCATCTGTTGCGCCATGCCCACTTGTTTGGCTTTTAGTTACCTTGGGCCGAATACACAGTACATTTACTACTCTTGGACATTCATCTGAATGCTATTTAGTTAAGTGCTCCTGCTTGATAACATGTCAAGTGCCACAAAATGGAGAATCACCGGCACTCAGAGTTCCAGGGGCCTTGCTGCCCAGCGTGGGTGGTTGGTGACATGAGTCACCTAGCCCGCGTGGATTTTGTTTCCTTGGTAGTTAATGCACTAAGTTGTTTTCAAACCAATTTATCAAACATTTAGTGTATGTCTCTTATGGGCCAGATACTGTGTGAAGAGCTGGAGAAGCAAAGACAGATACAAGCTACCTCTAGCCCTCCTCCTTCAAAGTGCTTTTCTATTAGAGTGGGGCCAGTTTAAATGCAAAATGGAGGACTCCTTCGGAGAGCAGTGATTGTTTAAGAATCCATTTGGTTAATCTCAGAACCTCATTTAATTTGCTTCTCTCTGCAGTGATTCAGAGCAACACAACAGAGGAAAGAGATTCTCTTTAACTATTAGGTAGTAAACAAAAGCCCAGAAGCCAGAAAATACAGCCCAGAGTGAGTGGCAGGAAGAAAGGAGGGGAGGGGTAGAGGGGGGGAAACTTGTTTTATTTTCTGGAGGCTTGAAGAGCCCCTGATGTATCTATCGTCTATCTGTATTGAGTGGTTAACAGCCTTCAGCACGTTTTTGTGACAGTTGGGCCTGGAAATCAGAGGCTAAAATGAAAATGCCAGTTGAACCTTGACAAAGAGCAAGGGGAAAAAATTCTCATTTGAGGAGACTGCCACGAGTGCAGCTGAAAATGCATGTTAAAATAATGATCACTTTGCTGTGGTTCATCAGAAAAAATATTTTAATCCCTGGTTAATTACAGCTGAATTACTGTCACAGACGTTCTCTAATCCTAATGAAATAATAAGGGCTGGGATCATCCAGCTAATGAGAACTTTGACTAATTAGGAAAATCCCACAAAAATGATTTCTACTTAATGATGATGGACTTATTTTCACTTATCAAGAGATGGTGTTTTCAGGCCAGTTAATGGAGGAACTCTGTTTTTAAATGACAATGGGATTCATTTCTGCTTAGCACCTTCTGCAGTCCTCAGGATAAATGATAATAAAAATGCAATATCCCTTGGAGAGGGCATGGATAAGTTTCCACAGCAAACAGATCTTTTTATACGTGGGGTCGACTTCAGAGAGGAAACGGAGAAGCAATTAATGCGGAAGGGAAATGTATTAAAAAATCCAAGTATGTCCAAGACACGTGTGTATGTGTGCTTGCCAAGTCTTGCTGAGACTCTCTCTCCCCAACACCTCTTATACTCCCCTTTCTTTACTTGCACAGCTGCCATCCTCATTCAGAGCCTCATCACTTCTTCCGTTGATTATGGTAATAGCCTCCTTGACCTCTCCTCTCTAATACGTCATCATTTAGGCAGCTGCCAAAATCATCTTCCTAAGATACCAGCCTGACCATACCACTCACTGCTCAAAACCAGTTACTGCTTCCCTAGTGCTTCTTGGCTAAAATACACTCTTCGTTCTGGCATTTAAGACCTTTCATAATCTGTCTTAAGCCTACCTTTACAAACTCGTTGCATATTACTCCCCTTCATCCATTCTGTATTCCAGATAAATTAGTCTATTTGGTATGTCCTAGACTCGGTCTTTGCTTCCATATAGGCTACTCACCAGTCCAGAATATACTGCCTCCCTGTCTGAATTTTTATTATTGTTATTATTTTATTCTTGTCTTTATGTACACTGGAATTTGGCTAGAAATAGGCCTAGGACAAGTCATTTTCCTACCAATGTTCATCAAAGTATTATGCAGATGTATGAAGCCTTTGCTTTTTATAATTTATATAAGTGTTGGGGTAAAAATGCATCTTCTCTCTACTCCCTGAAACACCTTTCGGGCAAGATCACTAGCAGAGTGGATGATGGGAATGAGGCACACACACTTCTATTTTCCTCATTTAAAAACTTCTTGGTCTGTTCCATATAGTTTAGATATTATGAGTATCCCTATGACAACATCTTTGTGGGCATATATTATATCTGGGTAATTGTGGACAGTATTTTCATATAAAATTCTATCTAAAATTCTGAATCTAGGACAGTTTATTTTCTGATTTCTCAAGAGTATTTGGAAGTTTGAATTTCTATACTAAATTTGTCACATGTTAGCTCATGAGACATTTAAGTTTCCAGTGTATAATTCTGACGACTTGGTCATGTCTTTTTAGGTATTATGTAGGTCCTCCATTTTTATAACCTTCAGCAATGTACAGTTTCTTGTGTCTCTTTGTAAAGTCTACATCATTCTGTATAGGTCTGGGCTGCTAAGGAATCAACTTTTTAAAGACTCTGTATGCACCAAAATATTTATAGCAACATTGTGTGTGTGTGTGTGTGTGCGTGCATGTGCGTGCATGTGCCTGCATGTGTGTGTATCCTAACAAAGAAGCAGAAACAAAGTGGCTGCCCACAATTTGATGAATGGCTCAATAAGTTGTGGCATATGGATGTAATGCAATATTATTGTGCTTTATGAGTTGACAAACATGATAAATACAGAGAACCATTCAAAGACTTATATGAACTGATACAAAGTGAAATAAGCAAATCCAAGAAAACAATGGGAATTATAGTATAAAGAGAAAGAACAACAATCACAAAATAATGGAAGCTGAATGTTATGAAGTTGTCAGAAACATTCTTAGCTAGAAAGAAGAGATCTAAGATGATTCCCCTGACTGAATGGATTAGAAACCAGAATCCCACAATATGTTGTTTATAAGGGGCGCACTAGAAACAGGAAGACACACACAGTTCAAATAAAGGGCTGGAGCAGAATCTGTTCTGATTCAGTTAAACTATAAAAGGGTGGGGGTAGCCATCATTCTCTCAGATGAAGCAAAAGCAAAAATAGACCTAATTAAAAGAGATGACCATGGAAACTATATTTTGCTAAAATGTCTCATAGGCAACAAAGTAATAGCAAACATTTTTATAGCAAGTTGCTCTGATAAAGATCTCATTTCTCAAATATATCCTGAGTATAGAACTGAGTCAAATTTATAAAAATAAGGTACATTCCCCAATTGATAAATAGTCAGAATTTAAACAGGCAGTTTTCAGAAGAAGAAATCCAAACTATCTAACATCACATGAAAAATGCTCTAAATCACTATTGATTAGAGAAATGCAAATTAAAACAACTCTGAGGTATCGCCTCACATGTATCAGAAATGACCAGTGCTGAAAATAGATACATTAATGAACTGTTGTAGAGTTGTGAACTAGTCTAGCCACTCTGGAAAACAATTTGGAAATATGGCCAAAGGGCCATAAAATTGTACAGACCCTTTGACCCAGCCATATCGCTACTAGGTCGGTATCCTAGAGACCAAAGAAAAGGGAAAAGGACCTATATGTAGAAAAATATTCATAATATGCTTTTTTGTGATGGATGAGCTGCCCATCAATTGAAGATTGACTAAACAAATTGTGGTATATGATTGTGATGGAGTTCTATCATGCTCTAAGTAATAACAAAGGAGGAGGTTTCAGAAAGATAAGTAAGACCTATATGAACTGATGCAAAGTATGCTGAGAAGACAAGGGGGATCTTTGTGTGTAGTGAGAGCAACGTTGTAATGATATTGAACTGTGAAAGACTCAGCCACTGTGATCAATAGATTGATCCAAGACAGTTCCAAAGGACTTGAAATGAAAAAATGCTATTCACCTCCAGGGAGAGAATTGATGAGCTTAGTAAGGTATATGAGGTACCAATTTTTTACTTTATTTTTCTTGCTTTTTAAAAAATGTGTCTAATATAGAAATATATTTTGCATCATTTCACATGTATAATTGATGTCATATTGCATTTTGAGAGAGTGAGACAATTTGAAACTCAAAATTAAAAAAAGAATGTTTAAAATAAATAACGAATTAGAAAAACAAAGGTAGCAATGAAGATTAGAACGAAAGTGATGATTAGTTTTAGTACTTTCCTGGAATAGGTCTTTTGCATGTGAAATGGAATTGAAAGAACAGAAAGAGACCACATGAAAAGAATAAATTTAAAGGAAATAATTCTTTGTTATGTTTTCCCCCAGAATGGGAGAAATATTCTGGCAAATATCTGGCCTGCTTAGCTTTCTTTCCTTTGCTTCTCTGTGGCAGAAAGTACTCTTCAGAGTGTTTTTGAGGACTCAGAGCAAAGGATCCTGGAAGCCATGATTATGAGATATAAATTTTAAAAATGAGTTTGAACCAATCCCTTATTGCTCCCTAAGTTTTCTTTAAATCTGCCACCTAGGCTTCTGGTTGTTTCTTGATGGAAACAGCGGTGCATTTCTCACAAACACTGTAATAAAATACCATAATAAAAATATAGCCATAAAAAGTTCTAAGCAACCAGCAGGAATGGTTTGAGGAGGCTTTTATATCCCTGATACTCTCCCCATTTCTAATGAGTGGTTCATTTTTAACAGTGGTCTACTTACCACAGCAACTCAACTGTTTGAAGGCTTTGCCACCTCTTTTTGTATTTTCTCTCTTATATTATTCTTCTCCATGTGCATTCCCTCTACATCTATTCATGGAAAGCCAAGGGGCAAAGGTTACCAAAATGATTATCCTAAAGATGAATCTTTGCTGTTTTGATCAAGAAGGTGATTCATATAAACTGTTGTGGGATGGGTTTGGGGATGGGGATGGAGAGGAGGAAAGAGGAGCCAGAGTGGTATAAATCACTACTTAGCTTTTAGGTGGTCTCTTCTCTGATCTTGGATACCAGAAGAAGAATCTCACTGGTGATGACAGGGATCACCAGACTTTTCCTTTTGCAGAAGCCCTTATGGAAGATCAAATTTCGGTGGGCTTTCAATCATTTTTACTTGATTGGTGTTCACTTTTTATTTTATTTATTTAATTTTTTTCATTACAAATTATGCTGATTTTTGAATGGTATGAGTGCTTGGTGTGTTATAGGGTTGAGTCTTATTCAACTGAGTATATGAAGGGAGATAAACATCAGGATGTCAATGCTTCTAGGTAGGCAAGAAAGCTCTGAGTGATCATTTAATAGTAATACTAGAAATATGGGAAATCAAACAAAATTCAACTGGCCCCATACCATGGAAAATCTCTTTAAAAAATCCTTACCTTCCATCTTAGAATCAATACTGTATAGTGGTTCCAAGGTAGAAGAGTGGTAAAGGCTGGGCAATGGAGGTGAAGTGACTTGCCCAGGGTCACACAGCTGGGAAATGTCTGAGGCCAGATTTGAACCCAGGACCTTCCATCTCTATGCCTGGCTCTCATCATGGAGCTACCCAGCTGCCCACCATGTAAAATATCTTGCTGGATACCATGGGCCTCAATTTCTTCATTTGTAAATTAGGGTGTGGGACTAGTAGACTTTTTGTGTGTGGCCTTATTTAAGTTGTAGCCCCACAGAAGGCAAACTGATAATCAACCAGTGAGCCTTGAAATGATGTTCTTTGCATGCCCAGACCTCCAAAGCTTTCATCTCTAAAGACAATTTGGATTTCAGAGAAGGGAAAGATATTTGAAATACTGATATCTGACAGTAATTGCAATATCAAAATTTCAATTTGTTCCAGGGAAAGCAATTAATTTAAAGTAGGGAAACTGGATTTGAAGTCAGAATTCCTCAATTTGAGTCCACCTTCTGTCACTTACTAGCTGTGTGCATATAGGCAAGTCCCTTTATGTCTCCAAGTGTCGATTACCCCCTGCGTAAAAGGATAATGCCTATACTGCTCTACTTCCCAGGGTTATTGTGAGGAAAGCCAAGGAACTATATAGAGCTAGGACTTTGGCTCATGGCCTACTTGTCTATATACAAATGTATCAAGTATAGGTAAGATTGGATGGAGAACTAGAGATCCTAAGGCAAGGATTCAAATAGGCAGTATCACTGAGAATTGGTAGTGTAGGACCTGTGACTAAAATATAGCTCGGAAAGGATGTACCTTATGCAAAAGGAGCAATATAGGTGCTAAAGGGATGGGGAATGGCTGAATTCTCAACTAAGAAGTCACATTCTTGTGAGAAAATATAGAGGGGAAAAGCCTGCAGGAAATGATTTGGATATAGATTGCTGGGACTAAAAATACTATACAGAAAAGGTAAGAGAAGGGAAGGAGTTCAAGAAAACAAATGAGAAGTCTGTTATAATGTACTTGTGATTGGTGCCTTAAATGAACTGTGTACCTGCTGCAGCTCTCTTAGGACTGAAGGATCAGATGTTGATATCACTTCTTGCTTGCCTAGAGAACAAGAGAGACACTAGGAACTCCAGGAATTTTCTGAGATTTGGTCCAGAGAAAGCCTTTTAAAAAAAATCCTTACTTTTCATCTTGGAATGGGTTCCAAGGCAGAGAAGAGTGGTCAGGGCTAGCTAGCAATGGGGGTTAAGTGACTTGCCCAGGGTCACACAGCTAGGAAGTGTCTGAGGTCACATTTGAACCCTGGACCTCCCCTCTCTAGGCCTGGCTCTCTATCCACTGAACCACCCAGCTGCCTCCCTCCACACTTATTCTTGTTGACCATCTTCCTCTATGCCTAAGTAAGTCTCCTTTTATTAACCATTGATTGACTTGTATGGATCTCATTTTGTTCTATAGCTGAGCATTAACTACTAAGGAACTAGCCCAAATCTGGTCCAGCTGTAAACAGACATCTATGACTGGGAACAATGGACACTTGGAGAAAGCGTGATTCACTCAGAAACATCTTTTTGTGTCCACGTGGTGGGTACCAACATGTAAAATATATTTCAGACTTTAGTTTAATGATGAACAAAACTTACTTTTGGTTGGGGATAATTTTTTGATGTTTATAATTAGTCATGAGAGACACTCATAATATTAATAGCTGACATTTACATAATATTTTATAAAGTTTGCAAAGCATTTCATATCCAATCCTCCCAAAGGATCAAAGATTTTGAGTCGAAAGGGGCCTTAAAATAATATAGTCAAATCTTACCACTTTTTGGAGGAGAAAATGGAAGCTCAGAGAGGGGGTGATTTCCCCAAAGTCACACAGGTAGAATGTGGCAGAGTCAGGATTGGAACTATGTCCCCTGATGCTATATGCAACATTTTTGTAACTGTACCACCATAACCCCCTAGTGTAAGCTTCTTGAGGGTAAAAACTATTTGATTTTGGCCATTATTGTATCCCCAGTGCTGGCCACTTGATAGACTCTTGATGCCTTTTGACTGAGGAGGCTGAAGCTCAGAGAGAGGAGGGCACTTGTTCCGAATCACATGAATAGTAAGGAGCAGTCAGGATTAGCACTGAGGTCCTTGGCTTTCAAATCTGGTGCTTTCTCTGCTGGTTAGGACTTTCTAGGCTGCCCAGGCAGTTGTAATTGGTCTGTTAACTCATTTGACTTCCACAACAACTTTGTTTACTAGGGAATGCACAGTCAGCCTCTCTATTTTACCTAGGAGGAAGCCGGGCTCTTGTCATATTCAGGCAATGGATTTCTAAATAATGACATAGTCAGTTTGCAACCTCAGCATGTGTTAACATGACTCTGTTTGGAGCTCCCAGAGGAAAGGATACCTGCCAAAGTCACACAGCTAGTAAGTGGAAAAATCAGGCCCGGAACCCACCTCGTTCAGAGCAGAAGCATGTTATGTTGGCCCAAGCACTGGTCTTAGATTTGGGTGATTTGGCTTCAAATCCCAACTTAGACATTTAATGCCCATGTGACCCTGGGCAGGTCACTTCTGTCTGCCTCAGTTTCCTCATATGTAAATTGAAGGGGCTCAAATCACTGGCCTCTAATGTTCTTTCCAGCTTTAAATCGAAGATCTGTGGTCCTTCGGTATTTGCCTTATAAAGCACTCCTTGTAATAATATAGCCCCAACTAGTACTGAGTAGATAGAAGCCCAATAATATATTAGCTCCTTTACAAAATGCACAATGCATGCTGCTCTCTGGAGGTTAATATGCTGTGAACACAAGTGAATGTCTGCATTTGAGCATACCTCTTTCCTTGTCTTTGTCCTGCTCTTCATTTCAGAGGCTAGTGAAATGCTCCAAGAGAGCTAAGATTTATATATTAAAGATATTGTCAAGAATGGGGGGAAATTCGGAGGGAAAGGGCCATTTGCTTATTCTGCCTGAAACTATTTAAAGCTGGTGAAGGTAGCAAGATGGCTGCATTCACTAGGCCTTTGATAAAGCATTAGGAAACTGACAGGGTAGCTTTGAATGGGTCATTACTACCTGCTTTGGGTGCCAGGCACTTCTAGCCAGTCTCGATATGTATTCATGAGACTGTAGAGTAGCTCTGAAATAATCGCATCTCAGTGGCAGTGTTTTTTCTCCTTTTTCTTTGTTAAATGCCACATCTTTCCTTTTTCTCTTTTGTACTTTAAAAGTTCATCTTGGGCTGACAGGAGACTAGCTAGCATGATGAAAATGAGGGGAAACCTCCATTTCACATAGTTTTACTTGAGTTTTGAAAATTTGTGCCAGACTTGCTAATTTTGATGTTCTCTCTGGCATTATGGTTCCTTGGCTTGTTTTTTCCCCATTCATTGACACTTTTTAGAGTGCTTGTCCTTTCAATGTCTCCTTTTTTCTTTTGCTTCAAAGGGCTGAACAAACAGCCCATTCCCAAATTTAACCATTAAAATGTTTAATGGTGGTTCTGAGGGCCCAACAGAGGCCATGGCTTTGCCTGTGGCATTAGAGGGAGTGAGTACAGTTCAGGAGTAATCCTGGAGCTCTGGCCATTCACGCAGCTTTGGAAGCAGCCCATATCACTTTAAACTCTTTTTTTAAGCAGGAGAAAAAGAAATTGGGAACATTATTTAGATCCCAATTCACTAGGAGCTCAGATTGTCTTTCTCAGCATGGAAGCCTGTGTTAATACAAAAAAATTGATTTATGTCACTTCCACTTAGGTGTTTGTGTTGAGATGAGATCAGATCCCAAGAGATGAAGGATGGCTGTTAAAAACATTCAGAGGAGGTACCTAGAAACAGAATTATGCTCGTCTGCTCTCCTTTCTTTCCAGATTTGGTGTGCTTTTAAAAAATAATGTTTGCTGAATAACCCCCTTAATGTGAGCTCTTAATCTATATAATAACCATTGTATTTTGAGTGGGAAAGATTTAAAAAGTATAGCCATTTAGATAACAATTATTTTTTAGAGGAAAAGAAACTCTGCTTTTGATATAAAAATCTGTGAGAATTTGACAGAAAAGATGTGGATGAGGGAGAGCTTTATAGATAAAAAGAATGCAAAGAGAAAAGTTGGCATAAATAGGGCATTAAAGAGAAATGATTTGTGTTGAAGGAATAAATGACAGTTAAGAAGGAAAGGAAGTGTAAATGGAAGGGTGAAATGAGATGGGCAACTGGGCAAGAAAGGACATTTCTAATGAAATCAACAGGTGTGTGTGTGGGGGAAAGCAAGATAGATGAAACCTCCTCAAATGGAAGTCCCATAGAAATGGAACATTTCTAAAGGAAGAAGACTAAAACAGATAGTTATCAAGTGGTCAAGCTCTTGGTTTCTCGAATGTGAGTCATTCAATAAATAATTGGATCACTGGCAACCGTAGACAGAACTGTGGTACTTTGGCATTGGGATTCTCTGTGCTCCTTACATGGCACCAAAACACAGGGGAGGAGAGAAATCTATCAAAGGAGAGCAAAACAGTGACATGCTAATTAATGTAGCGATGTACAGGATAATGTAAGAGAGAGTGAGGTAGGGGTGCAGAGCCCCTCCCCCAGTTCCATATTACATAAATTTGGATATGCAATGAAATGAAATGTCAAGAACTGAAAATATATCTAGGATTACTGTGGAGTTCCCTGTAGATATGTGATCCTTTGTAGATTCCTGGAATTCTGTCATGTTCATATTATACTGAACATTTTTAGGATCTTCCTTTAGTTCTCTTGTCATTGTGCAGATATCAGGAGTGCCTATATGTCCTCTGGTTATCCCTCATTTTTGTTGCATGATTTCCCCACCTGTTTTGGTCACATTTGTCTCTTACAACACCCTTTGTACCACTCTCTTAATGATTCTTGGCTGGTGATATATTGTAGAACACTAATGCTGATTATGCATATTTCAATTGCCTTTTGGGTAACTGTGTAACTTTAATTCTTTCGACATTATGGAATTTTATGACTTATAGCCATGCATTATCACTGAAAGAATATATACACACATCCACACACTAATTCCTTTCTAAGTACTTTTAATAATCCCACAAGATCTATTTCATCTAACTTTTGTAGAATTCTTGTCAGGCCCTTAACTTATTTTTGTTTACTTTTTGGTTACATCCGTGTAGTTCTGGATGAAGTACATTGTGGTTCCCTTCTCCCTGTTCCTTGTTTACCTTTTCCATTCATTTGGTGTATATATATTAAATATTTAAATGAATTCATTTTCTATGATATATTTCAGCAAAATGTAGCTTTCATTTTTTCTCCCACTTGTATCAACATTTTTTGCTCTTGCCTTGTTTGAGATCACAATCACTATCCCTCTTGCTTTGGTGTTGTTATTGTTGTTCACCTCAAGTATAATAGCTTTTGCTTTGATTCTTCATTATGGCTCTGTGAATCTTTATGTTTCAGTTATGTTTCTTGCAAAAAGCATATTGTTGGATTCTGTTTTTTATTCCAGTCTGCTATCTTCTTTTTCATGAGTGAATTCATCACATTCACATTTGTAGTTAATTATTGTTAATTGTGTATTTTTCTTTATTATATTCTTTTATGCTTTTCCTTCTCTTTGCTCCCCATTTATCATAGGTTCTTGTCCCTTACTTAAATTTCCTTTCAAACACCTCTTTCTTATTCCTTCTCTGAACTTAGTATTTAGTCTGCTTATGAAAAATTCCTTCCTGAATCATTGTCCTCTATATTCCCTACTTTTTCTTCTTCCTATTTGTTTCAGTTTCCTTCTTAGCTGAACACTCTCAACACCAAACTATGTGTTTATGTTCTACTGTACTTGTACCAATTCAAATAGATGAAGGTGAGGTTCATGTGACACTTGTAGCCCCACCCTTCCTCATTTTTATAGACCTTTACTTCCTCTCTCTGATTATGTAAGATGATATACCTGCCATCCTTTCTTCCCTTTCCCCCTTAATATATCCTGTTCTTCTCCTTTTCCTATCTTAAGGATATTTTAAGATAATAGAACCTTTACAAAATAAACCAGATTAGGGTATTAAAACCTTACAAACAAATTTGGAAAGATAGTAACATTAAAGACATCTTGACTGACCATAATGCAGTAGTAATAAAGGGCTATTAAAGAAAGTGATAAAAAATTAACTGGACACTTAATCCTAAAGGATTTTAGAGTAAAAGAAAGATCAGAGATATGATAGATATTTTCATTAAAGATAATTCCAACAAAGAGATAGCATATGGAAATTTTGAGAGGGAAGTGGGATATAAAATAAATAGTCCTGCAGGCAAAATTTATATCTTTGTGTTGTCATCAACAAAATATAGACGAGATTAATAAATATACAACCAAAAAATACCTTAGTAAACCAATGGATTAAAAAACCAGGTAAATACCTAAATAGAAGTCATTAAATTCAAGGAAACTATATATAAAATTGAAAGCAGTAAACTCACTGAATTAAGGAATAATGGTTTGTGTAATATTGGGAATAATTGCTCTTTGAATGTTGGAATTCATTTGTAAATCCATCTGATCCCCAAATTTTTTCCCCTCACTCAGGGGTTTCATTTAAAAGCTTGCTCAAATGCTTTTTATTATAGTGGATTGTTTACATTCTCTATTTCTTATTCCATTAATTTGAGTATTTTATATTTCTAACCATTCCTCCATTTTGTTTAAATTATCAATTTTATTTGCATATAAGCTAGACAAAATAATTTCTAATGATATCTTTTTATTGTGAATTTTCTCTTTTCATTTCTGATTCTTGTGATTTCGTGTTCTTTCTTCTTTATTAAATTAGCTAATTGCTCATGGATAGGCCAGGTCAATCTAACAAAATGGTAGAACTGATTCAATTAGTTTATTTATTCAATACCACACCAAACTACCTGAGGACTATTTTATAGAATTGGAAAAAAAATAACAATAAATTTCTGCTGGAGTACCAAAAGTACAAGAATCTAAAGGGTAATTATGGGGAAAAAATGGGAACGAAGGAAGTCTGGTAGTATTGGTTTCAAATTATATTGCAAAATAGTAATCATCAAATGAATTTGGTAATTCAGTAGACATTTTTTTTAAAAATTGGTAGAAATTTTCAAAAAAGACTTAAAAATCAGCTAAAAATTTTAAAAAGTGTTTAATTAATAGGTCAATCAATAGAAAAAATTAAGTACACAATGTGCAGAAGCAAAGAATTTGAGTTGCTACTGTTTGAAATCCCCAAAGCTCTCAGCCACCAGAGTAAGGATTCATTGTTTGAAATAAACTGCTGAAAACACTGGACAACTATCTAAGAGAAACTATGTTTAAATTAATTCTTCTTCCTCTTACTCATGGCCACCAATTATATAGCCTTTCCTATGTACCAGGAATTGTGCTAAGCACTTGACACATATTTGATTTAATCCCCATAACAACCCTTGAAGGTAGGTGCTATTATTATCCCTATTTTATAGCTGAGGAAACTAAGGCAGACCTAGGTTGTGACTTGTCCAAAGACAACATGCAGAAGAGAAAAAAATAGAGGAGAATGTATAATATAGCCTAATTAAGTCAGTGGTGAAATAGTGAGAGAAAGTATTTCTTGTAGTCTCTCAGAAGTTGAGAACCTATAGGAGAATGAGAAAAGGGAGGAATTGAAATAGGGACGAGAATGGGGAAATCTCCATTGTGTGGTAGTAGTGGTGGGGTTTCCACTGAAGAATGTTCTTGTGGGAGGAGAGAGAGATTATGTAATGGGCAGTATGGAGACCTTATAATGGATATAATCTGCAGAGATTTGATGCTTAGAGACCTTTACTTTTCAGAGAATGTTGTGACTCTGTAGAGATCATCCTGTCTCAGGAAAAAAGTACTTGGGGCTTTTGAAGGCAAACAACATTGAGAAGGGTAGGAGAAAAAGGCCCAAGAGACATTTCATGACAGATGGAAAAGAAAACAGTCATAAAGAAGGCAAGGGATGAATTGGATTGCACAATCAGAGACAGTGGAAAATTTCTGCCATGGAGCAGCACCTCTATCCCCTCTATTTTTCTCAGGAATTAATATGTCTAAGAATAAGGCTAGCAAAAATGGAGAGGGAGGAAGTTCTAGAAAGTAGTAGGCATTTTTTAGAAAAAAGAATTCAAAACAGGTACTTTAGTGGCTTTAATTTCATGAGGAAAATAGAGGTTAATAAATATGAGAACAATGAATCAAAGAATAAATTTTAAAATACACAGGGAAGAGAATGAGTGAATAAAATCCTTTTTAAAAAGGTGCAGAAAATGAAAAAAAATCTAAGAAAAGAAATTGAAGAGGAAGGAAGAGTTTACTACTTAACTGAGAGGAAAAAAGATGGGAAGGATTAAATAACTAGATCAAAGGAAGAAAGAAAAAGGAACTCATAATTTAAGTAAAATCCCAAAATGAGGAAAGGGGTGACAAATGGGAGAGAGTTGGACTTTTGACGGTCAGGGGAAAAACCTTATGAGTATAGGGTTGCCTTAAAATGGCTGAATCAAAAACAACTAAAAAGACAAAGACATGTCTCGAGAGGGAAAGAGAAAAAAAATTCGAAAAAACTATAGACAAATGGAAAAATACATAAACCTCATTTTCAGAACTTGAAATGTGAATGGATTAAATGTTAACTAAAAAGGGAATATCATATAGGATGAGAAATCAAAACCCTACCCCTGTGGCTTATAAGGAAGACAATAAAAAATCAACATATACAAAATATAAATTAGGGATTTAAACAAAATTTATTGTGTAACAGGTAAATCAAAAAAGCAAGAGTTGTAATCATGGTATCTGATAAAATAAAAACAATGTATAAAGTAAACAAGGAAACTACATTATGCTAAAAAGAACCCCCCCAAAAAACAAAATTAGTATTAAACTTAAATGCTTCAAATACCTTAGCATTTAAATTCATAAAGGGGAAAATTAGTTGAATTATCAGAAGAGATGTCATGATACAGTATAAAAGAGGACTATACAATAACAGGAGGAGACTCTAATGCCCCTCTCTCAGTTTAGGACAAATCTAACAAACTTAAATGAAAGGGAAAATATTGAAGTGAATAAGTTGCTAGAGAAACCTGAGCCAAAAGAGCTTATGATACCATCTAAATGAAACTGCTAGAGAGTGTACAATTTCACAGAAATCTACCATTTATTAAGGTATGGAGATAATGCAAATAAATGTAAAAGAATACACATAGTAAACACATTCTTTACAGATCATGACAAAATAAAAATACTAATCAGTTCAGGGAGCTCACACAAAAGATAGGAACCTGATTAGATATTTAACAAAAAGTTCTATATAAGGCATACAAAATACTTTTTATATGATTCATTTCCAATGTGCTTCTTAAATAATGACCACTTAAATAGCTGAAAGACTATTTAATACTCTTGACTGAGACATGCCAATATAATACAAATGACAATTCTACCAAGGTTTATTTACATTTTGATGTTATATCAATCCGTCAAATGGATATTATATAGAATTGAACAAAATACAATTCATTTAGAGAAACAAAAGATCTAGAATATCATGGAAAATAATGAAAAAATATACGAATGAAGACCATAGCACTTCCGAACTTCAAATTATATTACAAGGCAGCAGCCTTCAAAACCATTTGGTATTGATTTAAAAATAAAGACATAGATCAAAGGAATAGACTAGACAAGAGAGAAATAGAAACACTGAAATTCAATAACACAGTCTTTGATAAAGCTGAAAAACATAAGTTACTTAGTAGAGAATTTCCTTTTTGTTAAGAATTGCGCAGAAAATTGGAAAGCAGTCTGGCAGAAATTAATCTTAGACCAACACTTTATACCATATACATATTAAATGGATATATGATCTTAATATTAAATATACCATAAAAATAGAAGCAGATCATAACCCATGGGTAGGAGATGGATTCTTAATCAAAGGATGCAGTTAATTACAAAAGATAAAATAGATAACTTGGATTATATGAAATTGAAAAGCTTCTAAATGAAATGAATGCATCTAGGTTAACAAAGAAAAGTGGTTAAATAGGAAAAATCCTTTTTTCCCCTCTTTTCTGAGATAAAAATTTTGTATCCAAGATGTATAAATGACTAATACATATGTTTTCATATTTTTGTATCTATATATTTATGAGCAAAATCCATTCTCTAAAAGGTAAGTGGTTAAAGGATTTGAACAATTAGTTTGCCATTCATATTTTGAGAACGATCAACAATCAAATGAAAGAATTCACAAATCATTAATAATAAGAGAAACATAAATCAAAGCAATCTTGATGTTTCACTTCACATTCGGAAAACTGGCAAGGATGACAAAGGATAGAAAGAAACAATGTTGGAGTACATGTGGGACGGTAGATAGAACATGTTGGTGGTAGAGCCACTAATCAGTATATCCATTTTGGAAAGCAATTTAGAATTATGCTAGTAAAGTAACTAAAATGTTCATACCTTAAGCTCCCATATACATGAAAATGTTTGTAGCAGCACTCTAAGTGTTAGCATAGAATTGGAAACAAAGTAGTTGCCTATCGGAGAATGGCCAAAGAAATAGTGGTACACACAAGTAATGGAACATTTCTGTACTATATGAAATGAGAAATGTGATAGAGAAACTCATGTAAAGACTTAAATGAACTGATGCAGAGTAAAGTAAGCAGAGCCAAGAAAATACTATAGACAATGACTACAACAACTTAAATAGCAGGGGCCATAACCAAAAAACTGATCAAATGTGAATTAATGTTGGAAAATTACAAAGAACTAGCTTAGCCCCAGAGAAGAGATACAAGAAAACACCCCATTGCACTGCTTTGTAGAGGTGCGAAGGGCATGGGGATGAAACACGGTATACATTTGCAAACCTCTTCAGTGTATTGATTGGTCTTTTTCATTTCTTTAAAATATTATTTGTTATATGAAATGGCTCTTGGGGGGAAAGGGAAGGAGAGGAGAACCATATAATAACAACCTTTCTTCCCAGAATCTCACTCAGTATTTTGTTTGCATCTCTCTTTAATATACTATTATGTTATTGTTTATCATAGTGATTTGTTTATATTTATCCTATTCTACCAGACTATAAGTTCCAGGAGAGCAAGGAGTAAACTTGGCATGTTGTCGAGTGTCTGGCACAGTCCTAAGAACAGAGGCAGTACTTAGTGTGTCTGGATTCGAATTTATTCAGCTAACTTTTGCCAAGCACTTGGTATAAAGTGGTGCCATGCAAGATAAATACAAGTGAAACCTACACCTTGGCTTGAATGCATTTAGAGTGGGGTTAGGCACTAGGTTAAGATGAAACATAAATAATATTCAAAAGAATATGTTGAGTATAATAAAGGTACATATAAGGTTCTATGAAAGTTTATAGAAAAAAGAACTTGGAAAGCAATGTCCAGGAAGGAATCATGAAAAAGGCAGCATTTAAGCTTGTATTGTAAATGATGGGTTGGGTTTTAAGCAACAGAGAGCTTGAAGGCTCCAAAGAGGGAAGTCAGGAAGATGGAACCATGAGATTGCCTTCTCTACCAGGTCAGGGATGGTGGTGGTTAGACTGACTACTTGAGTCCTGAGGTTCCTTTGACTCCCACATTCTATATTTCCAGAAGTTGTTTTGAGGAGAGAGAATATTTGCACTATGGCTTCCTGTGTGTTAAAGGACAAATTTAGATTTGATGTCAAGAAAAACTTGCTGATAATTGGAGCCAGGACTAGATTATGGACTAGATTGCCTTGAAAGGTAGTAGTTCTCCCCCCCCCCCCCGCCCCCTTATTGGAGGACTTCAAGTAGAGGCTAGTTTGTTGGGTACAGTGTAGTGGGGATTAGTTTTTTGCTTACAAGTTACTCTTTGGCCTCTAAGTGCCTTTTCAGCTTTGAGCTTTTAGGATTTTATAACTTTGTTTTTCTATTCAGTTCTGTTTCTAGCATGTTAGGATAATTTGTGACTCTCAGGCCTCTTGGCTTGCTACTGATTATCCCCTGGTGAGAGCATGGTCTTGGACTCTGAGAACAATGAAGCATTAGAACTCCAAGGGCTTCTTCTCAGAGGGAGTGATGTTGAAGCTAATGGGTTTGGCTCCTAGTAGAGCAGGTACATTTGATCTTTGCTGGTTATCTCCGGTCCCTGGGCCATTGTGATCACAGGATGAAGACACCCCCCCCCCCAACTTAAGCCATCTTGTAATTCATTTTAACTTCCAGAACCACTGATACTGAGAAAGCTTGCCTGAATGGATTCCCCCCTTAGAATTGCCCAGAGTACATTTTGCTGATAGCATTTGTACCTCAGAGGAGAAAAAAGGAGTGAATTAATGATAGCAATAATAATAATTACTAATATGCATTGCAACTCTTTATAAGTCAAATTAGATGTTACTATAAGCCAAACCTAAAATATGACTTTCTTGCCTTGTGAAAGTCTTAATTAAAATGATTCATTTTAATATACTTTTGCTACATAATGTAAATTATTTCTTGGTGACTCAATTTCCGTTTTCTTCTCGGGAATAATCTTAGCTGTGCAGTGCAAAGGAAGAAGAAAATTGGTGATTAATAAAAGAATGAACAGGTGGTTACATTGCTCCTAAAAAGATCAGCAGTGTAATAATTTCTTAATTATTATTATACCCTGTAAGGGTTTTTAAATACATGATAATATATTTCCTTCTCCTACTGCTGGCACCCTATTGCTCCTGGCATTTGGTTTAATTCAGAATAATAATTAATGAGAACTGAGGTATCTCTATACATTTTCTTCCTTCTGTTTTAGTCTCTTAAGTAACCATCTTGTCACATTTATTATGCAAATGTTGCAGCCTGCATGTCATTTCAGCAATATGGGCGAATGCCTTGAAGTATTTGGGGGAAATTAACATTTATTCCTGAAAGCAGTATTTTCCATATGTCTTTCAAAGAAGCAGATGAAAGCGGCATAATTGCTTAGTTTTCATCAAGGTGAAGGAACTTGGGAGAAACATTTAAAGCATCAGATAATAGGGAGAGGAAGAAATTTCCTTGCAAGATGGCCATGATAAGCAAAAGGAAATCTAGTCTCAGTAACAGAGTTCTTGGTGCACCAGTAGTTACAAGGGAGAGGACAAATCTTTAGAGCTCTCTCACTTTGTCATGTAAGACTTCTGGCCATCCGGATGAGGCATTGATCTAATGAGAATGATGATTTGGGGCAGATGTGGGACCATAATGAGGCTGGAGCTCATCCATTATATTGGCATACTGCTTCTCTTTTTGGTTAGTCAACTTGGTTCGGCAAACTCAGTGGAACCTTTGGGGTTCCATCAATAGGTCCAAATGTTTCCTTCTGGCATCTTAGATCAGATTGATTGTGTTCCAAAAGTTTACTTCAATCCTAGTCAACAAATACTGATGAAATATAGGAACAGTGATACGTTAATCTCAGTTCTACATAAGTGCCTCTTATGTCCCCCATTGTGATTTCCTTGAGAACAAGGACTGCCTTGCTTTTTTGTTTGGAGGCCAGCAGAGGATTTCAAAACAAAATTCAGCAATATAATATGGGCCAGTAATGGTGAACCTTTTGGAGAAAGTGCTGGATCCTACCTGACCCCACTCCCCAGAACCCTTCTCCCATACCAAGTGCCGGGTGTGCTCTGCAACCCCTCACCCCCCCCCACACACACACACATAGGGGAGGGAGAAAGCATTCCCATTTGGCTGCTGGGTGAGGATTGGGTGAAGTGTGGAATAACCTCTGTGAGTATAGAGAGGGGGAGGGGAGTGGTTCAAGCTCTTTGCTTCCCTCCAGCTCTGCTACCTGTGAGCCAACCACCTTACCCCCTATGCACTCCCAATGGGCTGCTGGGCAGAAAGGTGGGGGATATGAAAAATGTCATCAGTCACAGAGGAGAGGGGGAGGGGAACAGCACTGCCTGAGTCCCTCTGCCTTTCTAGTAATGTACTCTGGGGGAGGGGGCAACCATGTGCCCACAAAGAGAGCTCTGAGTGCCATCTTTGGCATCTGAGCCATAGGTTCACCATCCTGGATATAGACGGAATGGTTATATCTCAAAAGAGAAGACATTCTTGAGTGAAGGTGACAAAGGAACAGGCATAGTAACAAGTAAGATATGAAGATTGAGGAATAAGTGAATTCTTGACCTCATGGCCCAGAATGTTAGACATGAGAGGTTAGCCAGGGATGTAGGATCTTTTGAGCAGTCAGGTTTCTTTTTTTCTAAAGAAGTTGGAAAGAGTACTAAATGAAGATGTCTAGGGTAAGGGAGAATTTATTTAGAATTAAGTGAGGATTTTGAAAACAACAATGAAATAGAAAGGCAGAGGAAGAGGATAGGCTGGAGTGGGGGGCATAGGGCTTAGGTGGATAGGGATAAGAGGAAGAGAGAACCAGACAGCAGAGAGGACCTTTGTCTCAACAGAAGTTAACTGATTAATAAACAGGGCACTGACAATTCTAGACAAGAAGTTTAGCTAGCAGTCTCTAGCTGGCAATATCCTGTGGAATTGATAGCCCACTCACCCCCACCCCACCCCATGGGAATCAGGGCTCTTGGATCTGTACATTATCCCTAATTTTCTTATATCATGCCTTTGCTTCCTCATCTGTCAGGGAATGGGTATCACTCTAGCAGTATGGGTAACCAGAGACTAGCCAAGTGACCTTTTCAGTGAGTTTCAAGATATATAGTCTCATCAGGTGCCCACAAGAGGGTAATCTTCACTAGCAGTGATAAATTTAGAAAGTTTGTGAAAGATCAGGATTTGTGTGGGAAATGGCCCTGGCCTTGCATTGTTGGCAGTTCACTTAGTATTCTGGCTCCTGGTCACTCACTCTTCTCTACTGAGCCTTTCCTCTCTTCCTTCTACATGACTTCCTTTGGTGGTTGCATCACTTACTGGGGATTTAATTGCCTTTTTTCTGCTGCTGATTCCCAGATTTACCTCTCCTGCCACACATGCTCTGGTGGCCTCCAATCTCACTTCTCCAAATGCTTTTCTGACAATTAGAACTAGACGTGCAGTAGATGCCTTAAAGTGAATTCATTAGACTTCTCCCTGAACCTTCCCGCTGTCTCCTATCTTACCTATTACTGTACAGAGCAGCACTATTCTTTCAGTCCTTTGGCCTTGCAGCCCAGGAGTTATTCTAGACTCTACTCTCTCCGATTCCCCATATTCAAGCTGTTGCAGAGGCTATCTTTCCCCAAACTCCTTTTTTTCTGAAATTGCCACTGCTCAAGTATAGGCCCTCATTATTTCACACCAGGACTACTGTAACATCTTCCTGATAGGCATGGCTGCCTCAAGTCTCTCCCTATTCCAATCTAGCCTTCATTCAGTGAATTTCAGAAAGGGTAGATCTGATCATGGCATACCTCCCCGTACTCAATAAACTCCAGTGGCTCCCTATTGCCTCCAAAATCAAATATAAAATCTTTTTGACCTTCAAAGACTTTCATAACCCCCCCGTGCCTTTCCAGTCTCTCTAAACATGAGGCTCTCATACTCATCAGTCCTTTGACAGTGGCCTCATAGCTACTCCACTAATAATAATAATAGCTACTCCATCTTTCAGATCCAGGCATTTTCCCTGGCTGCATTTTGTCATTGTTATTCAGTCTTTTTTTAGTCATGTCTGACTGTCCATTACCCCATTTGGGGTATTCTTGACAAAGATCCTGGGATGGTTTGCCATTTCTTTCTCTGACTCATTTTAAGAAGAGGAAACTGAGGCAAACAGGGGTCAGTGACTTGTCCAGGGTCACACAGCTAGAAAGTGTGTAAAGCCAGATCTGAATTCAGAAAGGGGCTTCTTGACTTCAGGCCTGGCACTCTATCTACTGCTCTACCTAGTTCCATCCAAAGTGCCATCTGTTATAAGAAGCCTTATCCGACCCCCTCTTAAGTCTAGTCCCTTCCTTCTTTGAATTATTTCCTATTTATGCTGTGTATAATTTGTTTGTACATATCGGTTTTCTTATCTTCTCTACCATTAGGCTGTGAGCTCCTTTAGGACAAGGACCATTTTTTTCTCTTGTTTTTGCTTCTAGCAAATTCACACAGTATTAGGTGCATAGTAGGTGCTTAATAAACTTTTCTAACCCTTGCCTTCTGTTTTAGTAGCAATTCTAAGACAGAAGAGCAATTAGGGGTAAGCAGTGAGAATAAAGTGACTTGCCCAGAGTTACACAGCTAGGAAGCATCTGAGATTAGATTTGAACTCTGGTCCTCCCAACTCCAGGCCTGGCACTGCTACCTGGCTGCCCCTAATAAACTTTCATTGACTGATTTATCTCTGGTCAATTCAGGTCTTGGAACTGTTGGCTATGCTTTGAAAAGAAAGTTAAGCAAAAGAAAACAAGATCATAGTAACATGGATGACAGATCACACAGTGTGTTGGAAAAGGCCTGAGTACAACCCATACTGGTTGTTTGAAGGAAGTCAAGAATAATTCTAGAATCCAAAAGTATTAGACCTAGAGGAACCCTTTGAAAAATTCTTGTTCAACTCTCTTATTCTGCAGAGAAAGAAACTTATTTCCAAGGAGGGGAAGAGACTTACTTAGGGTCACACAGCTAATCAGTGACAGGATTAGAATCCAGAACTTTGAATTTCAGAGCCAGGGTTTATTCCTCAATGCTCTTTCAGGGCTTCTCCAGGGAAACTCTGGTTTCAAACGGGTTCACAAGATGTGTATGGATATGGGGGTAGGAAATCTGAAAGATGCATTGTACTTAGCCCCCCTCAGCTCCAGCTCACAACTGTGTGTGAAACCTGACAGCTTAGCTATGAACAATTTCCAGATTCATTAATAGCCTTCTTTATCATTATGGGATAATAGAGCCACATGGATTTGGCATCACAGACTAGTAGAGAGGTTAGTCAATTTGGCTTCTGTCTTTGATCCTTTGATACACAGCTCCAGCAAGAGTCAGTCCGTTGATCCACAATAGAAATTCCATATAACTGTTTTCTGAGTGCCAAAGATACAGACCTGGCAGAACGGACAGACAGAGCGAGGTGGATTCTGTTATTTAAAGGAGTGTAAAGATTAAAAATAATATTCAATACTCCAAGTATTATTTTAATACTATTTCTCAAAGCAATGAAAGGAAACCGAGGGAAAGATGAAAAAATGCAATCTAGAATAGGAAAATTACTTTCCCTCCATTTTCTACTCTACCACAATGCTAGGCTCAGAGGGCCACCATGGTCTCTAGAGTTCCCTGTCAAGGAGACAAAGTCAGAAGAAACTATATGACCATGGGCCAGTCATTTCTACCCTGTGTCAACTTCCTCATCTGAAAAATGGGGTCAATACTTGGTCTTCTGAGCTCCCAAGGTTGTTTTAGAAATATTTCTTCTGAACCTTAAAGATTCGAAGGAAATGGGAATTGCTATATTTATTATGTGATAAGGGCACACGTTTATTTTGACAAGTATTTATTAAGGGCCTATTAAGTTGGAGACACTGGAGATACAATCTCCCCTCCCTGCTCAATCCCAAATCAGTCCTGGTACTTAGGGAGCTTATATTGCACTGGACTGGAGGGGATTCACTATTTACATGTATAAGTAAATAAATACAAGATAATTGGAGGGGAGAAAGAATACTGACAATTAGAGGCATGACAAAAGCTTGCCCTGGGAAGTGGGGGAGGTAGGAGGGCTGGAGACACATGAGCTGAGCCTCAGAGAAAGCTAACTAGAACAGAAGCATAGACAGGTGAATGTTAGCCACAGGAGAGATGGTAAATACAAAAGTACCTAATGGGAGGAGGGCAATGCAAAATCCACTCTTAGAAGCGAATGAGGGCAATGAGGTACATGCCAGGTAGAGTGCATAGAAGGCTGGGCCTAGAGTCAAGAAGACTTTTCTTCCCAAGTTCAAATTTGACTTCAGACACTAGTTTTATGACCCTGGGCAAGTCAGTTAATTCTATTTGCCTCAGTTTCCTCATCTGTAAATTATCTCAGAAGGAAATAGTAAATCACTTTAGTGCCTTTGCCAAGAAGACCCCAAACAGGGTCATGAAGAGTCAGAAATGACTGAAAATGACTGAGCAACAATATCTTGCTTGTCAAGCTTTTGAAATGGATGGGAGGCGGGATTGGCATAGAATAAGGTTGGGGAGGGGCCTCTTTAGGGGTGGCATGCATATTAAGTGACTTTCCAGGAAGAAATACCTATCACGCCTTTGTTTGGGACCTGCCTACAACTGATTTCCAGACTTCCACTGCATCTGAGAATACAATGCCTAAAATTGGTATTGTAGGGCTGAAAATACCTTTTATAACTCTTCAGAATTTGTTTTAGATGTTTTAGAAAGTGGGGTGTTTTCGAAAAGGCTTAGTCGGTTGTTTATGGACTGACGGGATATAATTCATGAACATCCTCTGTAGGTAATGGGAGATAACTTCACATAATTGATGTCCCTTTGCCCTTCCTTGCTAAGCTACTAACTTTCTGGAGATTTTAGGGAGGCCCTGTGAACCCCATTCCCTCCTTGACTGACCTGGGAGGAGACCCTAATAGAGTTTAATGTCAGATCTTGGTGGTCACTGCTCTCTTTCTAAAGGGAAGGAGTGGCTAGGCAACAGTGTGAACACAGAGGAGGGGAATTGCCAAGAAAACTAAGCTAGAAGGATATTGCCAAGAATGCTAAGCTAGGTTGCCCTAAGAGGTCTAGGATGTTGTACAAGGGAGGTCATAATTCTGCTGTTCTCTGCTTTCATCAGACCATACCTATTTTATGCTCTTCTGGGAGACATATTTTATTTCTATAGCTTTTTCTTTTGGAATTGTTATTATTGTCTCTGATTTGTTTATATTATAGTCAATTCCAAAAATAACTTCCCTTGTACTAGAAAAATATAGTTAAGCAAAACTAAGCAATACAACTACTGCATCTGACAATATATGCCTTGGTCTGTACCTGTAGTCTCTCACCTTTACTCTTGAAAATCAGGATATGTATTCATGTATTCCACAAGACTATGAATCACCACTAAGATGAATGAGAATTTGGCTGCCATTTAAGTACTTCTGTTTACAGTATTATAGTCATGTGTATGTTGTCCTTCTGATTCCACTTTTTTCACTCTGCATCAGTTTATGGCTTCTGTACTTCTCTAATTTCCTTATATTCACCTGACACAAATCTATTCTGTTACACTGCCACAATTCATTCAGCTGTCTCCAAGTTGATGAGTACTCACCTTGCTTAAGTTTTCTGCTACTTCAAAATGCTGCTATGAATATTTGGATATATATGTCTATGACATTGTTGTAATACCCATGAGTCAGTGCTAGTTCAGAATGCATGAACAGTTGAGGGCCATCCATTCTGTTCAATATTCTCCCTCTCAAAAGGATTCAGTTCCTTCCTGTCTTTAGGGTGAAAGATACATTACTCTGGAACCAAGAGCTCCCCATAGTCTGGCTCCAGCTGAATTTTCACACTTGAATTCCAAATTGTTTTTCAGAATAGTTGGATCAATTAACAACTCCACCAATGGCTTATTAGTGTGTCTATCTTATTATTGCCTTTCCAACACTGATTATTACTTTTTGTTTATTATCTGAGTGACATCATGCTGTTGTGGCCAGAGGGTTAGCCTTGGGGTCAGAATGAACCTAGATTCAAATATTTCCTCTGATACATTCTTTGTTTACAGTAATCAAGTCACTCTATGCTTCCAGCCAACTCACTAGAGAGTGACTAAAAATTAATTGTTAATCTGCATTGGCAAAGGGACTTTTCACTTTGGTTATTCACTTCTTCAATTAAATCATAGATCTCTACCAAGAGTTAACTTTGACATTTAGATGGAGACGATGTAAAACTTGAGAATAGTTTTAAATTGCATTTCCCTTCACATTTTTCCATATGTTTATTGATAATTTATAGTTTTTCTTTAGAAACTACTATATTGTTCTATATTATTTGAACATTTACCTGTTGAAGAATGGCTCCTGATCTTGAATCCTTTTTTTTTATCAGTTCTTTATGTGTTTTGGATATCATGCTTCTCCAAAAGATATTTGATGCATTTTATCTCCCTTTCAACCTTCACCATGGAAATTTCTCTTATTCTAGGTACATTGAGAGTGTTTGTTAATGCAAGGTCTTCTAAATTTTCTGAAGTAGGAATTATTTATTTTACATAATCACTTTCATTGCCATTTTTGGTTGTTTAAAATAATATGACCTTTAAATTTAAGTCACTAATACATTTGGAGGTTATCGTGGTATATGGTATAAGAGGTTTGTTTAAACTTTATTTCTGCCTAACAAGTTTTGAGGTTTCCCAGCAATTTCTTTTTTTTAAATTTAGAATATTTTTCCATGGTTACATGATTCAGGTTATTTCCCTCTCTTCTTCCTTCTCCACTCCTGGAGCTGACAATCAATTCCACTGGGTTATACATGTATCATTGTTCAAAACGTATTTGCATGTTATTCATATTTGCAGTAGAGTGATCTTTTAACATCAAAAACCTAATCACATTCCCATTGAACTACATGATCGATCATATGTTTTTCTTCTGTGTTTCTGCTCCCACAGTTCTTTCTCTGGATGTGGATAGTGTTCTTTCTCATAAATTCCTCTGGATTGTCCTGTATCATTTTTTTGCCTTTCCAGCAATTTCTCTAAGACAGGGTATCCTTTCATCCCATGGCTTGCATTTTGAGGTTTATTGAACACTAAACTGCTGTAACTCAATTGCTTCTGGTTCTTACTTGGGTGGGTTTTTAACACTGCTCTACTTATTTTTTTAGTGCTTAAAAAATCACTGTCAACTCCTATATTCTCCCAATATAACCTACCTTTCTAACAAAAAAATTAGTTAAATAAAAAAACTGATAAACCAACTATATCTGACAGTGAATGCTTCATTCCCCTTTATATGCACTTTTCTATCCCCAGAATCTTTCTTTTTAATAAAGAAAAATAATAAAAACCAGTTGACCAATAGAGCATCTGTCTACTTATTCTATATCTAGAGTCTCCTTCCTCCTTGGTTCCCTCCCAGGAGAGAGAGAAATCATCTGCCCTTTGGAATGAGTATTGGTTATTGAATTTAATTTGAATGCAATTACCTCTCTGTGTTGTTTTCATTTAAATTGTTGTAATCATTGTGTATATTGTTCTCTCAGTTTTTTCTGCACATTACGTTTCTACCAATTCCACGAATGGATCATTCCTTGAAGCACAATATTTTTTAAATGCCTTATTTAAAATCTCCATTGATATAATTTTTATTTCACATTCACTTCTAAATATATCCTCTCTTTCTACTCAAGTCATTCTCTATAATAAAAAATGAAAAGATAGAGATTAAAAGAGAGCACTTGAGGAAAATTAATATATCAATCAAATCTGGTGGTATGTACATTGTTCCTTATTTATAATCTCCCACTTCTGTAAAAAGGGAAGGAAATTATTCACCTGTACCATGCTTTGTTCAGTAATACCCCAATCTATAAATATCCTCCTTGTGTATAGCTTTTTGCTCTTATGAAAAGTGTCTTCATGAATATTTTGCCATTTATGGGGCTTTCTGACTTTGACGCAATGCCTCATGATAGAATTGTTGGGTCAAAGGGTATAAGTAGTCATTTTAGTCCCATCACTCTGAATTGTTTTCCAGAATGGTTGAACCAATTTGCTACATGCCTTACTTTACACAGTCAATCCAACATCGATTGTTTCCTTCTTTTTTCATCTTTGCACCGTTGAGGAGTGTAAAAATGAAACCTCAGCATTTCTCTAAATTAAAAGTTCTCTTTTTCATTTGACAAACACTAATAAGAACGAACATTTCTATATTCAAAGAACATAAAAAAAAGAATGTGTTTGAAACCATCTACCTCTTATTATATTGGGCTTACTTTGTTTTTAATTATATAAAATTTAACATCATAATACCAACACTGGCCTGCTTGTCCATGTCTCCTGATCTTCTGTTCTCCTCTGTGTATTTTTGAATGTCTCATTGATGCACTTTTTTACTTTTCCTTTCTTTCCTTTTCTTTCTATCACTACCACACCCTTAGTCCTTTCTCCTCTCTCCCCCACCCAGGAATAAATCCCTTTTATAACAAATAAATATAGGCAAGCAAAAAATCCCAAATCCACATATTGGCTTTATCTGAAAATGAATGTTTTATTCTGTGCCTCAAATGTATCACATCTCTAAATTGATTGGTCGTTAATTGGATCAATATTCTTAAGACTTTATTTTCTTTCTGATTGCCTTTTACATTTTATTTTATTTGCCTTCCATTCCCCTCCCCCATTGGATTAAAAAAAAAGAAATAAAAATTCCTTTAAACAAATGTGCAGTCAAACAAAATAAAGCCTCGCATTGGTCTCATCCAAAATGTTTGTATTATTCTGCTTCTTAAGTCTATCAACTTTCTATCAGGAAATAGGAAGCATGAATTAGTCTTCTAGCTGATCATAGTGTTGATCAGAGGTCTTAAGTCTTTCAAAGTTGCTTTTCTTTTACATACTATTATATATAATTGCTCTCCTGATTCTGTTCATTTCACTCTATGTCACTTCATACATGTCTCCCAAGGATTCTCTGAAACTATACTTTTCACTATTTCTTATGGCACAGTAGTATTCCATTATATTAATATATCGTAGTTTATTCAACAATTCCCCAATTGGCAGCTGGGCACTCCTTAGGTTACCAGTTATGGTCACTAAAAAAGCATTTTTATAAATATTTATTGCACAGAGGGGTCGTGTTCCTCTTTATTTCATTTCTTTATGCTTGTGGGTTTTAAAATTAATAATCAATAACTAAATATTATATTTTATAAAGTTTTATTAATAATAACTAAAACAAAAGAACTGCCTGACACTTGGACCTGTAACAGGTCCAAGAGAAGGAAGAGGGAAGAGTTCCAGCCACTTAAATACAATCACGCAAAATGTGGGGATGCAGGAAAATGGAGTTTTGAGAAATAATAAGGGGCTTCTGGGGGATGAAGTCCAAAGGCTCAAAATCTCTACTTATACACATTGCCCCTGTGATCCTATTGGGAAACCAGTTTCCCCAAAAGGATCATGGAAACAAAATCAACTTGAAAATTGCAGTAATTTGTGTATAAAAGGAAAAGAGAACAAAACCAATGATTACTAGATTGACAAAAAGCCAATTTGAGGGCAGTCCCCTTTGACATAAGAGTATACATTCAAAACAAAGGCACTTCAAGCCCCCATAGTTCAAATCACATTCCAAAGATCCCTCTGGATCTTTTGGTGCAGCGTGTGGTCTCTGTAGGCATCTATCTTCATGGGGCATTTTGGATTCTGGGAGGTAGCAAGTTTCTTATCCTAAAACTTCTCAAATTTAAATCAAAGTTCACAACAATAACTTGGCCCCCCTGAAGTGAATAATAACAAACACAGGGATCACTCAGGCGTGCATGGCTGTGTTATGACATATATGAATCAATTTGCAAAATAAAATAAAAAAACATGAAAAAATCCAAGTAAAAGAGAAAAATAACTTGTGGATGAAATACAAAATGTAAAAGTCTTATATCTAAAAAATCTAAATAAAGGAAAAACAAATCTGTAACAGGTCCTTGAATCAGGGCCCAATTAAAATGATTTAAGCAATTATGCATTTATCCAATCAGTAGCCAGGACTACAGAAAGTTTGCTACACCATGAAAGACAGAAAAGGGACTAGATTATAGGAGCCAGGTAGGAGCCAAATTTGAGATACTTGGTAGAATGTGGGACAAGGAAGAACTGCCTTTAATACATGTCAAACATCTACAACCTCGAACCCCAAACAAGTTCAAGTGCTCTTGTCTTGGCTCAAAATGTTCATCAATTCCATCAGGATTGTTTGGTCTCTTTGACCTTGTACTCGATTGGCACCGGGCAGTTTAGCTTTGTGCTTCTTTGGCACTGTGCAATGACTCTTTTTGTCTTCTCTTGTCCTGGAATCAGAATCATTAAGCAAATTCCCATAATTTTTTAAACAATCAGTGGCATCATTTTTATAGTCTAAAGCTTTTGTGGCATGCATTAATATTAGAACAAATGTATTTAAAACTTATATTAGTGCAAAATAAAAAAAATGAAGAAAAATATGAATACTGTTGACGTGCTTCAAATACAAAAAAGAGAGAAAAAATAAAACTCAGATACTATATTGCACATGCAAGAAAAAACAATAATAAAAAAGTTTTAAAAATCAAAAATATGTAGCTTAAAATCAGTGACACACTGTGTCAGCCATGTGTGAGTACAAATGATTTTCAGAATAAAACAGTAACACAGTAGATAATGCACATTCAAAGAAGTAGAAAACTCTCCAAAATTCACAATAGCCCAGTTAATTACAATAGCAAACAAACCCACTATCATATTTCAAATAAGTTGCTGTACGACATAAAAAACCTATGAACTGATGGATATTTGTCACAATTTTTACAGATGTAGCACTTCTTTTAACCTTGGTAAATATGATTTTAAACAGAGTAAAACTTATTTGGGTCTAGAACATCATCAAAAAATCTAGATTGTTCTGGTGAAAGTAAATTAAAATGAACAGTTTTTCAGGAGCCCTTTTTCTTTGGCTTCTTGATTCATAGAAACACCTTGGTGGGAACATTTCTTTGTTTCTCTATCTTTAATACAACATTCTTTATAATCTATATATGTATACATAAACACACATATATATATATAATATCATCCATCCAGAAACTACTAGTTACTAAAATTATTTCTGAAGACCCCTTAGAATTACTATTTAAGTTCTTAGCTCATTAAATTCTCCAAAGTTTGCACACAATTTAACCAGTTTTGTTGAAATCCATCCATCATCCTCTATGTGACAATTAACAAAGGCAACATATGATCTTCAATAGATCTAGTGACAAGGGTTTTAGGCAAGATGTTCATGGACTTATACAGAGATATTTTGTTCTTCAGCAAAGATAAAGGTGCAAATTAAAGATCAATATAGGCAAAACATAGCTTAAAATGATTCAGTATAAAAATTTTAAACTTTAAAGCAATCAGTAAATACAATAATATAAACCAATGAGAAGGTGCAGACAGGCAGTGCAGTAAAAAAATCCTTTTCACCAAACCCAATAGACTTGTTCACTATTATAGGAGGAGAATAAATACAAAATAGCAAGATACTTCCAGATGTCTTTTAAAGTTTCCTTCCCCTCCCCCAGTATTTATTTATTTTTATTTTAATTAATTTAGTCAATTTACAACATTATTCCTCGGTTACAATAATCACATTATTTCCCTCTCTCCCCTCCAACCACCCTACCTCCAGCAATTTCATTGGGTATTACTTGTGTCCTTGATCAGAACCTATTTCCATGTTGTTGGTGTTTGCATTAGGATGTTCATTTAGAGTCTACATTCCCAGCCATGTCCCCTCTACCTATGTATCCAAGCAGTTATTTTTCTTCGTTTTTAATCCCGCAGTTTTTCCTCTGAATGTGGATAGTAGTTTTTCTCGTAGATCCCTCCAAGTTGTTCAGGATTACTGTACTGCCACTAATGGAGAAGTCCATTACATTCGATTATACCACAGTGTATCAGTCTCTGTGTACATTGTTTTCCTGGCTCTGCTCCTTTCTCTCTGCATCAATTCCTGGAGGTTGTTCCAGTTCCCATTGAATTCTTCCACTTTATTATTTCTTTGAGCGCAATAGTATTCCATCACCAACATATACCACAATTTGTTCAGCCATTCCCCAATGGAAGGGCATCCCCTCATTTTCCAATTTTTTGTCACCACAAAGAACACAACTATGAATATTTTGAACAAGTCTTTTTCCTTATTATCTCTTTGGGGTACAAACCCAGCAGTGCTATGCTGGATCAAAGGGCAAACAGTCGTTTAGCGCCCTTTGAGAATAGTTCCAAATTGACCTCCAAATGGTTGAATCAATTCACAACTCCACCAGCAATGCATTAATGTCCCAACTTTGCCACATCCCCTCCAGCAGTCATTACTTTCTTTTGCTGCCATGTTAGGCTAGGCGTGAGGTGGTACCTCAGAATTGTTTTGATTTACATCTCTCTGATTATGAGAGATTTAGAGCACTTTTTCATGTGCTTATTAATAGTTTTGATTTCTTTGGCTGAAAACTGCCTATTCATGTCCCTTGCCCATTTATCAATTGGAGAATGGCTTGATTTTTTTGTACAATTGGTTTAGTTCTTTATAAATTTGAGTAATTAGACCTTTGTCAGAGGTTTTTGTTATGAAGATTGTTTCCCAATTTGTTGCTTCCCTTCTAATTTTGGATGCATTAGTTTTGTTTGTACAGAAACTTTTTAATTTGGTGTAATCAAAATTATTGATTTTATATTTTGTGATTTTTTTCTAGCTCTTGCTTGGTTTTAAAGTCTTTCCTTTCCCAAAGATCTGACATGTATACTATTCTGTGTTCACCTAATTTGCTTATAGTTTCCTTCTTTATGTTCAAGTCATTCACCCATTCTGAGTTTATCTGGTGTAGGGTGTGAGATGTTGATCCAAACCTAAACTCTCCCATACTGTCTTCCAATTTACCCAGCAGTTTTTATCAAATAGTGGATTTTGGTCCCAAAAGCTGGGATCTTTGGATTTATCATAGACTGTCTTGCTGAGGTCATTTACCCCAAGTGTATTCCACTGATCCTCCTTTCTGTCTCTTAGCCAGTACCAAATTGTTTTGATGACCACTACTTTATAGTATAGTTTGAGCTCTGGGACTTCAAGGACCCCTTCCTTCGAATTTTTTTCATGATTTCCCTGGATATCCTTGATCTTTTGTTCTTCCAAATGAACTTTGTTATGGTTTTTTTCTTATTCAGTAAAAAAAGTTTTTTGGTAGTTCAATGGGTATGGCAGTAAATAAGTAAATTAATTTGGGTAGGATTGTCATTTTTATTATATTAGCTTGTCCTACCCATGAGCAATCAATGTTTTTCCAATTGTTTTGATCTAGTTTTAATTGTGTGGAGAGTGTTTTGTAGTTGTGTTCATATATTTCCTGTGTTTGTCTCGGCAGATAGATTCCTAAGTATTTTATATTGTCTAGGGTGATTTTAAATGGAATTTCTCTTTCTAATTCTCGCTGCTGAGTTGTGTTGGAGATGTATAGAAATGCTGATGACTCATGTGGGTTTACTGCAACTTTGCTAAAGTTGTTGATTGTTTTGACTAGCTTTTTGGTTGATTTTCTAGGATTCTTTAAGTAGACCATCATATCATCTGCAAAGAGTGATAGTGTGGTCTCCTCATTGCCAATTTTAATACCTTCAATTTCTTTTTCTTCTCTAATCGCTATAGCTAGTGTTTCTAGTACAATGTTAAATAATAGAGATGATAATGGGCATCCTTGTTTTACTCCTGATCTTATTGGGAAGGCTTCTAGTTTATGACCATTGATGATGATGTTTGCTGATGGTTTTATATATATACTGTTTATTATTTTTAGGAAAGGCCCTTCTATTCCTATACTTTCTAGTGTTTTCAATAGGATTGGGTGTTGTATTTTATCAAAGGCTTTTTCTGCATCTATGGAGATAATCATGTGATTTTGTTGTTTTTTTTTTGTTTATATGATCAATTCTGTGGTTGATTTTCCCAATATTGAACCATCTTTGCATTCCTGGTATGAATCCTACCTGGTCATAGTGAATAACTCTTGTGATGACTTGCTGGAGTCTTTTTGCTAGTATCCTATTAAGATTTTTGCATCTAGATTCATTAAGGGGATTGGACTATAGTGTTCTTTCTTTGTTTTTGACCTGCCTGGCTTTGGAATCAGTACAATATTTATGTCATTCATTTTCCCTGAGCACTCATCTTTTTTTAAACCTTTACCTTCCATCCTAGAATGATTATTTTTTAAAAAAATTCTTCTGTATATCCCAGGGATAAGGTGAAAGTGTAAATACTTGTTTGTTAATAATTAATTATTCAGATAATTTCTTCATTGTAACTGGCCAAGCAGCTAAATTTGTTTTTTTAAATATACTTTTTTTTAAAAATTCACAGATATAATAATCAAATAAAGGTTATAACATTAAACATAAAAAAATCTGAAGTAGATCTGAAATGAAATTTCTTGCCTCTTCCCCTCATTTTTTAAAAATAATGTCCTTTTATATAACTCATTTGTAACTCATCTCAGTTATATTGTATGAGATGATGGCCAATTTTTATACCAGTAACTAGATCTTTGAATTTATTGAGTCATGATGTACTAGGCTCTTTTGATTTTATGTATTATCATACCCTATCTGCTCCACTGCTGTACCTTTTAATTTTTTAACCAGTACCACATCATTTTAAGGATTACTGCTTTGTACTATAACGAGATCTGATACAGTTAGGCAACTCCCCTTCAACCCTTTTGTTGTTTAGAGTTTTTTTTAATTGCTTGGGGTTTTTTTTGTTTTAGTTTTTTAAATTGTATACCTAGTTCATTGCATTGTTATTTCTCTCATTGGTAAAATGTTTAAAGATATAATTTACAGCTTTGTCTGTATCCCACAAAATTTGGCACATTATCACAGTATTGACATTTTCTTTGATGAAATTTTTAATTCTCTCTCTGAATTTTTTTTGACCCATCAATTCCATAATTTATTTAGTCTCTAAGTAATTTTAATTTTTCTTCAATGGCCCTTGATTGAATATAATTTTTATTGCTTTAAGGTCAGTAATAGATTATATTTAATAGTTTTTATATTCTCCATTTATATGAGATGCTCTAATATCAGGGTTTTTTAAAAACCTTTACCTTCTAAGTGATAAATGTTGCAGGGCATGTGGCAAAATTGGGACACTAATACACCGCTGATGCAGTTGTGAATTGGTCCAACCATTCTGCAGGGCAATTTGGAATCATGCCCAAATGGCCTTTAAAAGACACCCTGCCCTTTGACCCAGCCATACCACTGGTGCGTAGGTACTCCAAAGGGATATCAAGGAAAACAACATGTACAAAAATATGTATAGCCTCACTCGTTGTGGTGACAAGAAATTGGAAAATAAGGGGGTGTCCAGCGACTGGGGAATGCCTGAACAAATTCTGCCATCTGATGGTGATGGACTACTATTGTGCCGAAAGGAATATTGAACTGGAGGAATGTCACGTGAACTGCAATGACCTCCAGGAACTGATGCACAGCGAAAGGAGCAGAACCAGGAGAACCTCATATACAGAGACGCATGCATTACGGCACAATCGATGGTCACAGACTGTTCTATTAGCAGCGATGCAATGACCGAGGACAATTCAGAGGAACTTGTGAGAATGAGTGCTGTCCACGTGTAGAGAAAGAACTGTGGAAAAAGAAAGGCATTAGAAGAAATATGGGATCGAGCATGCAATGTGATGGGGATAGGATTGGGGTTTTGATGTTAAAGGATCACGCCACTGCAGAGATCAAAAACTCGGTAATAGGTTTTGAACCATGACACACGTTTAACCCAGTGGAACTGCTTGTTGGCTTTGGGAGTGAGGAGGAAAAGGGGGGACGGAGGAAATCATGAATCATGGAACCATGGAAAAATATTCTAAATAAATTAACAAAACAAAACCCTTACCTTCTGACTTAGAAGAGCAGTAAGGTCTAGGCAATTGGAGTTAAGTTACTTGCCCAGGATCACAGAGGTAGGATGTTTCTGAGGCCAAATTTGAACCCAGGACCTCCTGTTTCTTCTCCTGGTTCTCAATTCACTGAACTACCTAGCTACTGCCCCACCCAATATAAGGTTAATTTTTATATATGTTTTAAACAGTGCAGAAAAATGCATTTAATTCTTTTCATTCCCTTTCAGTGATCACTAGAGATCTCTCATATTTGACATTTATAAAATTCTATTCAGATCCTTGGCTTCTTTCTTCTTTATTTTTTATTAAGATTTGTCTGGATCCAAAAGCAATATATTGCAACTATTGTGATTTACCATCTATTTCCCATTCTCATTCATCTATCTTTAAGAATTTAGCATGTATACCATTTGGTTCATGTATATTAAATATTATTATTAATTCATTGTATATTATATCTTCCATAATAATAGTTTTCCTTTTTTTATTCAAGTCCATATTTGCTATTGCCTTTTCTGAGATCACAGTGGCTACTCTTGCCTTTTTTAATTCAGCTGAAGCATAAAGTATTTTGCTTTAACCCTTTATTTTAACTCTATCAGTCTTTATGTTTCAAGCAAGTTTCTTGTAAACATCATATTTTTGGATTTTACTCTCTAATCCACTATATCTCTTCCATCTTAAGGAAGAGTTCCTTCCATTCATGTTCACAGTAATAACTGTTGATTTTTGTATTCATCTCCCCCTTCTCTTTTTCTACTTAAACTTTTTCTTCTCTTTGTCCTCTACTCTCCTTTTCCCACTTTTTTGTAATCAGAATTATTCATTTTAATTTTGGGGATCCTCTGTCCTCTGTTTGATCAAGATCTGCAGCATAAGAAGTTTCATTTTTTCTTAGTTATTTTGAATTTGTTTATATGGTTGCTTATAGTTTATAAACTTCTGTTGAAAAGTATGTAAACCCTTTGCCCATTTATCTATTGGGGAATGATTCTTTGTGTTAAATATTTGTGTTTGTTCCCAGTGTAAAAAAGATCAGACTGGCCAGATATGTTTTATACAAAGATGTTTAAGTTTTTTTATTTGAAAGTTTCTCTTTTTCCCTTTTGCCTTGGTTTTATTTATTCAAAAGCTTTTAAATTTTCTAGAATTGAAATTGTCTTTTTTATCTTCTATGATTTTCTGTCCTTTGGTTAAGATGTCTCTTTTCCTAGCCATAGTTGTGAAAAGTATCTCTTTCCATTCTCCTTAATTTATTTTTATGCAACCTTTTATTTTGGGGGGGGGGGTCAGTATCCATTTGGAGTTTATCGTGGTGCATGTTGTGTATATGTTGGTCTAAACTTAATTTCTGCAAAAGTGCTTTTCAATTTTTCCTTGCAGGTCTTATTAAATAAGCGGTCCTTCCTTCAGCAGTCAAGTGTTCTTGGATTTATTGAACACTGAGCTACTATATTGATTCATATCTAGGCTTTGCCCATCTAAGTTGTTCCACTGATGCTACTCTTTTTTGTTTTTTAATCATTTTGATAACTACTGCTTTACAATGCAATTCAATGATGATGCTAGACTTCTTCTATCAATGCATTTTCATCCTTGTTTTCCATGACATTCTTACTGGTTTTTCCGAGTGTCCCATTTTGTCTAGTGTTAAAAAGTAGCCACTGTTTTGGTTTGCTGCAGTACTAAATCTTTAATTTACAGAATACTATTATTTTTAAAATTCTATTAGCACAACGTACTCAAGAAAAACGAAACTCTTTCCAATGAATTAAGTCTTTATTTCTGTAAAGAGTGGACTTCGTTGTCATATTTACATAAATCCTGACTGCATTAGTAGATTAATTCTCAGGTATTTTATGCCTTCTGTAGTTTCTTTGAATTTCTCTTCCCATCTCCTCTTCCTGGGTTTTCTTGGTGATTTAAAGAGAGACTAATTATATATATGTAATATATATATATATATGTATATATATATATATAATGGCTTTATTTTTTATCTTCCTTACTAAGTGATGTCATTCTTTTTTTCCTTCTTTTTCAATGTTTTGGAGTAAAACAACATTAAATTTCAATAGAAATGTATTTTTGGAATACCCATTTATATTAAATTCAAATTCTGAATGGGTAATATTTTTAAAGCAATTAGCACAATGCCTGGCACACAGGAAGCTCTTAATACATGCTTGCTCTCAATGAATTCGAATACATAAAGCATTGAAATACTATTTCAGTATCTCCTTTTAAGTGTGCACCAGAATTGTGTGTCCTTTCATTCTCATTGACTTTTCCTCTGATGATCAGAGTTAGTATGTCCTTTTTTCTTTTTCTTTTGCCTCTCTTTTTTTGCTTTTCATCCCAGATTTGTTTGTATTATTTATATTCATCCATCTTAATTGCTTTATAATATTTCATTCCATTAGCATTCCATAATTTATTTTTAAATGGACATTTGTGTTGCTTCTCGTTTTTTTGAGGGGGCAGGAATGGTTATATTTACAAATTAACCTGATTTCAAAACCTTTGAATAGAATATTCTCTCTTTTAAAAATAATGCTGTCAGGACGTATTTCTAACAAAGAAATAAATCAGAGTCAAAAAAATTTAGGTTAGACCTGTGGTTCAGGCTCAGGATTAAAATGAAATGGGAAACACTTTGACATTAAACATTTAAAAAGTAATAATAAGCTTGTTTAATAATAGTGTGGAAAGACTAATCAGCAAGGATACAGCTTGGCTCCTATTGACTGAAGCAACCTGCCTCTGTATTTGCCACTGTGTTACATCTAGGCAGCAGAATGCTTCAAGCCCAAGGAGCCCCTTATTCCTGTTAGGATTTATGTTTACATGGGGCAGTAGACTGAGAATTGGGCCTTACAGACAGGAGATCCTGGGTTCAAATGTCATCTCCGGCACCTCCTAGTTGTGTGACTCTGGGCAAGTCACTTAACCCTACTTACTAGCCCATACCGCTTTTCTGCCTTGGAACCAATACAATACCCAGGATGGGTTCTAAGATGGAATTAAGATTTAAAAAAAGCTTTATGCTTAGGTAACCGGAAGGCTACTCCAATAGTTCATACTTAGTTTTCTGGACCAATTAGATCTTGAGAACAGTTTTATTGACTTTGGGGGGAAAAACTATTCTAGTCCAAGTGGAGTAGATGTTGTTAAACTGAATAAAAGTGTTCTGGTTAGTTTTGTAGCATTGACTTTTTACTGCCAGATTGTTTTCCAGAAAGATTCTGTAATCATTCAATTAGCATTTATTAAGCTCCTACATTGTGGCAGGCAGTATGCTGAGCCCTGGGAATACAAAGGAAGACAAAAAACAGTTTCTCCTTTCTAGGAGTCATAGTATATTTGCAATCCCACCAATAATGAATGAGTATACATTTCTTTCCACAGTCTAAACCTATCAACATCGTTTTGCTCTTTCATTTTTGTCAGTGTGAAGTGGCGTCTCAAAGTTATTTTCATTTGCATCTCTTTGATTATTAGTGAGATTGATCATTTTCAAGGAGTTATTAACAATTTGTGTATCCTCATTTGAAAACTATTCAATAATTAATCTATAATTCCATAAATTATAATGCAAAACCTAATTAATACAGTAGCCTGAGGGTGGCCTAGTATTAGGAAAATGCTATCACACATTGATGTTGTGTATTATGCACAAGTTATTAATTCACATAAGGCATGTCAGTTATATGCCTTCCTCAATGAACCTGTGTGTTTGACAGTTTACAATGTCGTTACCATGATCACTTCAAGACTATCAGGAGAAAGGATTGATTTTCCATTTTGTGAAAAATAAAAAGGAACCAAATGATTTGTTGTGCTTTTAAAAAAATAATGAGCATACATGATTAAGTAGTATGCTTAATGAAGCTTTTAACTCTTGGTCAGCTGCTCTGTATCATCTTAAAAGACCTAAGGAATTATCCTTTTGTTTTTAATAACAAATGAATAAATGTAATTTCATTTGGCTATATTTGATTATAAGAGGTCAATTAAATATGTTTTATAATAAAAATTGACTTTTCAAATTATTTGGTCATTTATCCATTGTAAACTTGGACTGATGGGTCTATGAGTTTTTAAAAATAGTTACTTATATTTTTATATCAATTTCCACCCCTTATATTTGCTATAAATTAGTCTCAGGTACCACCTTACACCTAGCAGATTGGCCAGTATGACAGCAAATGAAAAGAGAATATTAAACGTCTGATATTTGGGAAAGGAAAGATTTTAAGACCAAGAAAGAGTTGGAAAAAATTGCAAAATATAAAATAAATAATTTTTATTACATCAGATTAAAAAAGGTTTTGTACAAACAAAACCCATGCAACCGAAATTAGAAGGTAATCAACAAATTGGGGTAAAATGCCATTCCCCAATTGATAAGTGGGCAAGGGACATGAATAGGCAATTTTCAGATAAAGAAATAAAAAATATTAATAAACACATGGAAAAGTGCTCTACATCTCTTATAATCAGAGAAATGCAAATCAAAACAACTCTGAGGTATCACCTCACACCTAGCAGATTGGCTAACATGACAGCTATGGAAAGTAATGAATGCTGGAGGGGATGTGGCAAAGTCAGGACATTAATGCATTGCTGGTGGAGTTGTGAATTGATTCAACCATTCTGGAGGTCAATTTGGAACTATGTCCAAAGGGCGATAAAAGACTGTCTGCCCTTTGATCCAGCCACAGCACTGCCGGGTTTGTACCCCAAAGAGATAATAAGGAAAAAGACTTGTACAAGAATATTCATAGCTGCACTCTTCGTGGTGGCAAAAAATTGGAAAATGAGGGGATGCCCTTCAATTGGGGAATGGCTGAACAAATTGTGGTATATGTTGGTGATGGAATACTATTGTGCTCAAAGGAATAATAAACTGGAGGAATTCTATGGGAACTGGAATCCAGGAATGAATGCAGAGTGAAAGGAGAAGAACCAGGAGAACATTGTACACAGAGACTGATACACTGTGGTACAATCAAATGTAATGGACTTCTCCATTACTGGCAATGCAATGATCCAGAACAATTCGGAGGGATATAGGAGAAAGTACACTATCCACACTCAGAGGAAAAAACTGTAGGAGAAGAAACACTGAAGAAAAACAACTGCCCAATTACATGTCTTGATGGGGATATGACCTAGGATGTAGACTCTAAATGAACATCCTAGTGCAAATATCAACAACATGGAAATTGGTTTTGATCAAGGACACATGTAAAACTCAGTGGGAATTGAAAGGGGTGGTGGGAGGGGACGGAAAGAATATCCTTGTAACCAAGGAAAAATATTCTAAATTGACTAATTAAATAAAAATTTCAAAAATAAAAAAATAATGAGTAATTCCCCTCAATTAATTTTTTTCCTAAATCTCTGGAGATTTGTAAGCGAGAGCACCACATCATCTGTAATAGAGAGAATTTTTCTTGCCTCAGCTTGTTCCCCTCAATTTCTTTTTCTAATCTTCCTAAACCTAGCATTTCTAGCACCATATTCAACAATAGTGTTGTTGGGAAAGTCTTTAGTGCTTGTCTGTTGCCAGTAATTCTAAGTGTTAATTGTTAAATGTTAAATAGAATCTCTTCATTTGTATGCTTTTAAATTTTAAAAAATGCTCTTTTTTGTCATCTTCTGTATCTATTAACATAATCATGAAGTTTTACAGTTTCGTTAACATACTTATTAAAGTTACAGTTTTCCTAATCTTGAACTACCATTTCATTCCTGGTAAAAATCCAATTAGGTCATTGTGAGTAGTTGATATGTTTTGAATACATTGATGTAGCCTTCGTGTTAAAGTTTTTCCATATTTTTGTGTAAATATTTATTAATGTTATTCCATAATTCTCTTTTTATATTTTTAAATTTCTGATAAAAACTTTGACCATATTTTTTGTCATAGAAGGGCTTTGGTAAACCACCGCTTTCCTCTTTTTAATGCAGTTCATGTTGCATAGGGGTTAATTGATTCTGAAGGATTAATAAATTTTACTGGTAAATCCATTTGGTCCTGGCAATTGTTTTCTTTGGAAGTTCCTTCATGAATTAGTTTCTTTTTCCTGAAATCATGTTGTTTAGATTCTCTCTGTTAGTCTGTATTTGTAATTTTTTAAAGGTTCCTCCACTTAAGTTTTTATTTCTCTTGCATGCAATCAAATTTAATTATTTCTGATTACTTTAACTCCTCTCCATTTTTTATGCTTTCCTTTATCTCGTTTCATATTTTGGCAGTTTGGCTTTTCCCTTTCTAAATATGAGATTGGCTAATGATTTGTCTGTTTACATGTTTTCTTGAAAAATCAGCTCATAGTTTTATGGATGATGTCAATAACTTGTTATTACATTTGTTTCTCTCCTATAAAAATTTTATTTTTGTTAGTTTAAGGTTATTAATTTGTTTTTTCTACTATATGATTAATTTTTCTCTAACTTCTTTATATAAATATCCACAGATAATTTTCTTCAAAGTGCTATTTTAGCTTCATGCTATACATTTTGGTATATTGTTTTATTGTTATCACCATATTTACATATTTATTGTTTCTATGATTTATTCTTTGACCTACTCATTCTCATCCTTTATTATTATATCATGTAGTCTGCACTTATGTCTGAGTTTTTTTCACATTTCCCTCATTGACTAGGGGTTTTGTTTTGTTAGTCCATTAATGATGCATTCATAATTTCTGGCTTTCTGTGTTTGATTATGAATTTTTTATGTCTTTCTCTAGCACGAGTAGTTTTCTCATAAAAGGGAAAATTAGGTGTAATCCTTGAGATTCCAGTCAGTCATAATGAAAGGCCTAGTATATCTAAAATTTCCGAGATTCTATTCAAGTTTATAATTTTCTTATTTTTCTTTTAGATTTTTCTAGAACTGAGAGGAGCATATTAACATAGACTGAGAATTTCATAAAATTATTATCTTGCTATTCCATAATTCAGTGAACTTTTCCTCTGAATACTTAGATATCATACCATTTGGCTAGAATTCTGCTTCAGATGCTTTATATCTGTATGACTGTAGGCAAGTAATGTAACTTCTCTCAGCCTCAGTTTCTTCATCTGAACATTGGGGATAATAATAGCAACTGCCTCACAAATATTTTGTGAAGATAAAGAAGAATAATATGTGTTAAAAGTTTTGTGAACTCTTAATTTTTGATGATCTTCTTTGGTGCCTATATTAACATTTTATTGTTTCATTATCTCTGAAGTAGCTCTTTATGGGCACCTGGGTAGTAAAATGGACAAGGCTAGACATGGAGTCAAGAAGACCTGAGTTCAGATTCTGCCTCAGTCATTTATAGATTGTATGAACCTGGACAATTTGTTTATCTTCTGACTTCTTCAGTCTCCTCATCTGTAACCAGATCTTAAACTTGTACTATAAAGAAGTGGTCATCAGTGTTAGGGGTAAATTTAGACTTTTTTGGACTAACATATAATACTTTATAATGGTCACCAGGAATTAATTCAAATCCCGATAAAAATACTCAAGTCAGTTTGGGAATTTTATTGTGGTTTAATTAATATAGAGGGAGGAATTAAGAATAAGAAGAGAGAGAAAGGGGGTATAAGATTTCTCCGGCCTAGCCGAAACCAGAGATCTCATCCATGAGGCCTTCTCCAAGATTAAAACTAGCTTTGAGGTCTACTCTGAGATGAGAGGCCTCCTAAGAGGATAGTGCTTTTAGGAAAGGTAAAGGAAAAACAGGAATCAGCCTAAACTCCAAGAGAGCTCAGGGAAGATACCTCACCTGACTCACACTATTGAGCTTCTCCCAGTCACTGCAGCAAGGATGCTCACTACCAAACCTGGACAAGAGTTGCAGGCATGCCAAGACCCAAGACGCCCAGCACACTGCCACCAGCCACTTCTCCACCATGAAAGAGAGCCAACAAGAGGAAGTGAAGCAAATATATAGACTTTTTTTACATCACTTCCTGCATCTCACATGTACCAATGTTAGCTTAAGCTTGACTTAGGGCAGCCCAGGGGGTCTCTCAGTTGTTTCTTATTTGTCATTTGCTAGCACATGTCTGTCATAGGCCATCCTCCTCAACATTTAATCCTTAAGTAGGGGTGTATACATTCCTGATTGATAGACTAAGCAGGGTGGAGTAAATCTAAAATTGACAAATGGAATCGACTTGGGGTAAATTATCTTGGCAAGATAGTGTTTAATAAATCCAAAGACCCTAGCTTTTGGGATAAGAACTCACTATTTGACAAGAACTACTGGGAGAACTGGAAAACAGTGTGGGGAAAATTAGGTTTATATCAACATCTCACACCTGTACCAAGATAAATTCAAAATGGATAAATGACTTAAATATAAAGAATGAAATAATAAATAAATTGGCTGAACATAGAATAGTATACCTGTCAGATCTGTGGGAAAGGAACGTTACAAAATGTAAAATGAATGACTTTGAATATATCAAAAAGGTTTTGTACCAACAAAACCAAGGTAACCAAAATTAGAGGGAAAGCAACAAACTGGGTAAATGTTTTTATAGCAAAACTCTCTGACAAAGGTTTAAATTTCCATATATATAAGGAACTAAGTCAACTTTGCAAAAAAATCCAAGCCATTCCCCAATTGACAAATGGTCAAGGTACATGTATAGGCAGTTTTTACATGAAGAAATCAAAACTATCAATAAGCACATGAAAAAGTGTTCTAAATCTCTTATAATTAGAGAAATGCAAATTAAAACAACTCTGAGGTGTGCCACCTCACACCTAGCAGACTGGCCAATATGGCAGCAAAGGAAAGTGATAAATGTTGGAGAGGATGTGGCAAAATTGGGACACTACTGGTGGATTGGTGAATTAGTCCAACCATTCTGGAGGGCACTTTGGAACTATGTGCAAAGGGCTTTAAAAGTATTTATACCCTTTGATCCAGCCATAATAATGTTGAGTTTTTACCCCAAAGATATAATAAGGAAAAAGCCTTACAATAATATTTATAGCCACGCTCTTTGTGGTGGCAGAAAAATGAGGGGATGCCCTTCAACTGGGGAATGGCTGAACAAGTTGTGGTATATGTTGGTGATGGAATACTATTGTGCTCAAAGGAATAATAACCTGGAGGGATTCCATGTGAACTGGAAGGGACCTCCAGGAATTGATGCAGAGTGAGAGGAGCAGAACCAGGAGAACAATGTATAGAGAGACAGATACGCTGTGGTACAATTGAATGTAATAGACTTTTCTACTAGCAGCAATCCAATGACCCAGGACAATCCAGAGGAATTTAGGAGAAAAAATGCTATCCACATCCAGAGACATTAACTTAAATTCTCTAGCTCATAGTCAAGAGTGCTCATTCCTCTACCCAATGTTGTGTTTAGGAGAGTTATACTAGGAGTCAGTCATGCTTTTCAACTATCATTTAAGTTACCTGGGCAGTGTCAGTTTTTTGAGTTTTCAATTTCAAATGACTGGAAAAGCTTGCAAGCATTTCTAGAAACTAACCTGTATTTGTTTTTGTAGCCTTTCAGTGGGATGTGGAAATGAACAAATTGAGGAAGCCTCCAAGGTCCAAATTGGTGAGGGTCTCATGTGTGCCTAGGAGAGTTGTGAAACTAAACGAGATAATGGATATAAAGCACTTTGCTGCCTTAGAGTTCTGTATAAATGCCAGTTAATGTTTTTATTATTAGCCTCCAGTCACTAGGCCTCCAGGCTGGTGATGACTTCATTCTTGTACTGCTTGCTCTCCTGCTGAGCTTGAGCAATGTTTATAGACCAATCCAGAGGTGTGCTGCTATGTGTTTAACAGTCAGTCTCTCTGGTGGGAAAATTAAGTTTAATTTGCATTATTAACACATTCTTAAGTCTAGAAAATTAACATAACAATAAATAAAGCCCTGATTTGTAGTAGCAACTGCTGACTTCTGATGTGTAAACGCTCACAATTAAAATTTAACAATCAGCTTTATCAAGTCTTTTGAGTTGGCTCTAGTGTTGTATGTAGTATATGTGTGTGGGGTGTATGTGAGTGTGAGTCTGTGTACTATTCTATTAGGTGAGCTGCTCCAACCATGTTGTTACCTTCTTCCCCAGCCGTGTGCAAAACCCATCCCTATTATCCATCCCCAATTCCTTTCCAGTTATGGAACCATAAAACAATATGTACCATTGCCACTGGAAAGTGTATGAACCAACATCCTTGTTTATGACCCCGATAATTTTCCAAATTAAATTAGTCTTTCTTGGCTACTACTCCTCTCTTTGTGTTGTCTTCTCCTATTAGAATGCAAGTTCCTTGAGAATGATGACCGTTACATTTTTTTTTTCCATTTTATCCCTAAGACTTATAAATTTGATTCACAATAAGTGCTTAATTCAATGCTTTTTTATTCAGTCAGTCAGTCACTTAGTCACTGTGATCTTGTTGACCCAGCTTAGCAAAATAGGTATCCTAACTATGAACTTGGCTTGGTCCAACATTTATAGCCATAGGCAACTTGGTTCATTAGAAAGAATATTGGATTCAGCGCCTTAGAGATTTGGATATAATTTCAGTTCTGCCCTTTAGCAGCTGTGTGACTTTGGGTAAATCACTTAATCTGTCTGAATTTCAGGTTACTTATCTGTAAAATGAGGATATTAATACTTGCGTTCACTGCATGACAGGACTGGACTCCTTTGAGAGAAATGTTTGGTAGAGAAACACATTAGAGAAATGAGGTCATAAATTAGAGGAGAGATTCTTCCTCTTTCTCTCTGTGATAAATTGAAGGGGCTTATTTTTCTGATGTCCTCTCACCTTTTTCAGGCCATTGACCAAAAAGGTAAAAATCTATATAGATTCCTCTCTTACAAGATTCTGAGGACATTTTTTTCTTTCTTTTTTTAAAAAATAAACCCTTACCTTCCATCTTAGAATCAATACTGGGTTTTGGTTCTAAGGCAGAAGAGTGGTAAGGGCTAGGCAATGGGGGTGAAGTGACTTGCCCAGGGCCTCACGGCCAGGAAGAGTCTGAGGCCAGATTTGAACCCTGGACCTCCCATCTCTAGGCCTGGCTCTCAATCTACTGAGCTACCCAGCTGCCCCCATGAATTGCACTTTTTAAAAGGAATAACTCATTTTTAAAGGAATAACTCATTTCCTGGGTATTCCTATCCTCCAAGTCATTGAAAGTGACAATACAAAAAGAGTGATGATGATTGAACTCTGTGCAAAATAAATACAATGTTGAGGCTGCCCTCTGAAGTGAGCATTCTCTTCTCCAAGTGCTCTCTCCTAGGCAGTAGACAGTTCCACATTCAAAACTGTGTTCTATTATTGATTAGCTTTTAAGTTCACATTACGTATTAGATCAGGGACTCTGTTAAAAAGAGAATAAATAGTCCAATCACCAGGTCTAACTACAGGTGGAAAGAGGCTACTTGTGATTTCTTTCTTTTTTTTTTAAATTTATTTAGTCAATTTAGAACATTATCTCTTGCTTACAAAAATCACATTATTTCCCTTCTTCCCCTCCCCCACCTTTCCTGCAGCCAAGGCACAATTTCATTGGGTATTACTTGTGTCCTTGATCAGAACCTATTTCCATGTTGTTGTTTGCACTGGGATGTTCATTTAGAGTCTACATCCCCAGCCATATCCCATGTATTCAAGCAGTTGTTTTTCTTCTGTGTTTCTACTCCCACAGTTTTTCCTCTGAGTGTGGATAGTGGTTTTTATCATTGATTCCTCCAAGTTGTTCAGGATCACTGCATTGCCATTAATGGAGAAGTCCATTACATTCGATTGTATCACAGTGTATCAGTCTCTGTGTACAATGTTTTTCTGGCTCTGCTCCTCTCACTCTGCATCACTTCCTGGAGGTTGTTCCACACAATAGTATTCCATCACCAACAGATAACACAATTTGTTCAGCCATTCCCCAATGGAAGGGCATTCCCTCATTTTCCAATTTTTTGTCACCACAAAGGACATAACTATGAATATTCTTGTAGAAGTCTTTTTCCTTATTATCTCTTTGGGGTACAAACCCAGCAGTGCTATGGCTGGATCAAAGGGCAGACAGTCTTTTATCACCCTTTGGGCATAGTTCCAAATTGCCTTCCAGAATGGTTGGATCAATTCACAACTCCACCAGCAATATATTAATGTCCTGATTTTGCCACATCCCCTCCAGCATTCATTACTTTCCTTTACTGTCATGTTAGCCAATCTGCTAGGTGTAAGGTGATACCTCAGAGTTGTTTTGATTCACGTCTCTCTGATTATCAGAGATTTAGAGTACTTTTTCATGTGCTTATTAATAGTTTTGATTTCTTTATCTGAAAACTGCCTATTCATGTCTCTTGCCCATTTATCAATTGGAGAATGGCTTGATGTTGTGTACAATTGGTTTAGCTCTTTAGAAATTTTAGTATTTAGACCTTTGTCAGAGGTTTTTGTTATGAAGATTGTTTCCCAATTTGTTGCTTCTCTTCTAATTTTGGTTGCATTGGTTTTGTTTGTACAAAACCTTTTTAATGTGATGTAATCAATATTGTTGATTTTACATTTTTGTGATTTTTTCTAGCTCTTGCTTGGTTAGTGTTAGTCTTTCTTTCCCCCAAGATCTGACAAGTATACTATTCTGTGTTCACCTAATTTGCTTATAGTTTCCTTTATATTCAGGTCATTTATCCATTCTGAATTTATCTTGATGTAGAGTGTGAGATGTTGATCCACACCTAATCTTTCCCATACTGTCTTCCAATTTTCCCAGCAGTTTTTATCAAATAGTGGATTTTGGTCCTAAAAGCTGGGATCTTTGGGCTTATTTTAGATTGTCTAGCTGAGATCACTTACCCCAAGTCTATTCTACTGATCCTCCTTTCTGTCTCTTAGCCAGTACCAAGTTGTTTTGATGACCACTGCTTTATAGTATAGTTTGAGCTCTGGGACTGCAAGGACCCCTTCCTTTGAATTTTTTTTCATGATTTCCTTGGATATCCTTGATCTTTTGTTCTTCCAAATGAACTTTGTTATATTTTTTTCTAATTCAGTAAAAAAGTTTTTTGGTAGTTCAATGGATATGGCAGTAATAAGTAAATTAATTTGGGTAGAATGGTCATTTTTATTATGTTAGCTCATCATACCCATAGTAATCAATGTTTTTCCAGTTGTTTAGATCTAGTTTTAGTTGTGTGGAAAGTGTTTTGTATTTGTGCTCATATATTTCCTTTGTTTGTCTTGGCAGATAGATTCCTAAGTATTTTATATTGTCTAGGGTGATTTTAAATGGAATTTCTCTTTCTAATTCTTGCTGCTGAAATGGGTTGGAGATATATAGAAATGCTGATGACTTATGTGGGTTTATTTTGTATCCTGCAACTATGCTAAAGTTGTTGATTATTTCAATTAGCTTTTTGGTTGAATCTCTAGGATTCTTTAAGTAGACCATCATGTCATCTGCAAAGAGTGATAGCTTTGTCTCCTCATTGCCTATTTTAATACCTTCAATTTCTTTTTCTTCTCTAATCGCTACAACTAGTGTTTCTAGTACAATGTTAAATAATAGAGGTGATAATGGGCATCCTTGTTTCACTCCTGATCTTATTGGAAAGGCTTCGAGTTTATCCCCATTGCAGATGATGTTTGCTGATGGTTTATATATGTGTGTGTGTGTGTGTATATATATATATATATATATATATATATATATATATATATATATATATAAATATAAAGAGTGAGAGTTTATTATTTTTAGGAAAGGCCCTTTTATTCCTATGCTTTCTAGTGTTTTCAATAGGAATGAGTGTTGTATTTTGTCAATGGCTTTTTCGGCATCTATTGAGATAATCATGTGATTTTTCTCGGTTTGCTTGTTAATATGGTCAATTATGTGGATGGTTTTCCTAATATTGAACTATCTTGGCATTCCTGGTATGAATCCTACCAGGTCATAGTGAATAACTCTTGTGATCACTTGCTGGAATCTTTTTGGTACTATCCTATTTAAAATTTTTTCATCTATGTTCATTAAGGAGATTGGTCTATAGTTTTCTTTCTCTGTTTTTGACCTGCTTGGCTTTGGAATCAGTACCATATTTGTGTTGTAAAAGGAAATTGGTAGAACTACTTCTTTGCTTATTCTGTCAAATAGTTTGTATAATATTGGGATTAGTTGTTCTTTGAATGTTTCATATAATTCATTTGTGAATCCATCTGGACCATTTTTATTAGGGAGTTCTTTGATGACTTGTTCAATTTCTTTTTCTGATATGGGGTTGTTTAGGTAGTCTATTTCTTCCTCTGTTAGTCTAGGCAATTTATATTTTTGTAAATATTCATCCATATCACCTAGATTGTCATATTTATTACCATATAATTGGGCATAATAATTTTAATGATTTCCTTAATTTCCTCTTCATTATAGGTGAGGTCTCCCTTTTCATCTTGGATACTGTCAATTTGGTTTTCTTCTTTCGTTTTTAAAATTAGATTGACCAGTACTTTGTCTATTTTATTTGTTTTTTCAAAGTACCAGCTTCTAGTCTTATCTATTAAAACAATAGTTCTTTGACTTTTAATTTTATTAATTTCTCCTTTGATTTTTAGGATCTCTAATTTAGTCTTCATCTGAAGATTTTTTATTTGTTCACTTTCTAGTTGGTTTTTTAAATTTGCATGCCTAATTCATTGACCTCTGCCCTCTCTAGTTTGTTAATATATGAATTCAAGGATATGAATTTCTCCCTAAGTACTGCCTAGCTTGTGTTTTCTAAAAGGAATACTTTATATAGGTGATATGGATGAGCCTTTTTAAAATCTAATTTCTAGGTGACTTCAAAAAACAAATACTAATGTTAGGTCTCTTGGGGATGCAGAGATAAAGAAGATCTTTATTTTCTTTAACAAATTTTTACATGTCAATACAATTGTTAATAATTTTTTTCTGACATTTTGTGATTCACATTCCCTCCATTCCTTCTACTCCTCCTTCCTCCCCAAGATGGCAGATAATGTGATAGAGATTATATGTTGTAATTATTCTCAGGATATAGTGTAAACCATTTCCCATACTTCTAGAGTGATCTCCTTTCTCAAGAAGGAGACTCTCTCCTTAGCAAAATCAGTCCTATAAAAACTACTTAGCTTTGGACATGCTTAACTGCAGCTTCAAGGGGGTGGCTGTCCTCTTATTATTCAGACTTGCTGCTCTTAAATAAGTCATAGAAAATTATTGCAAATATCCATGAGCTCTAAAGAATTATGAATGACACTCAACAAATTGCAAGAGAAACTCATGTCACATCTGATTGAACATGGTGGACCCTGTCTTGGTTATAAGGAACTGATCTGTTGGCAGCTCTGGCCAAATGAGCCTTTTTAATACTAGGGATTTTATTGGTTTCAAACTTTGCCTTATTTTTTATACCAAAACCTGTATCAAGTTTTTGCCCTGGGAAAAACTTAAGTATATGCATACTGAGAATAATTACAGTATTATATATCTAGTAAAAAATTTAAGTAATTAATCTGTTTCTTTAAAATACATTGTTAAAATGGGATTTGGAAGCAAATTTTCTTATGATTTTTTAAAAATGCTGTTCTAATGCATGATTTTTAAGAATTGAATTTGTGAAATTATACCTAATATTTTGTATTGACGGTTCAGCTTTTAATGTCTAATACACTTGATAATATTTATATATCACACAGATTAGACTATCAAAATCTGCCATTTGTGATGAAATCTTATGGGACTGTAACTGATATCATTTGAGCCTGATACCATATATACCAACAAGGGAGTATTGTTAAGCTGATGATTCTGGATTTCAACAGCTCTTGGGGGCTTGTATATGTAAGCAACAAGATCTTTTGGAAAGGTTGGGTGAGCAATTTGGCAAAGGCTGATGTGAGACTCATGACTCAATTTCTCTGGGAGAGTATCTCATTTCGAAGGAACCATATTCCTATTTAGTTCTGAATTCAGCTTGCTTTCCCTGTTACTCTCATACAGAGGTGACATCAGACTAGAGTAGACATCAGACCAGGACAGTGATGGTGAACGTTTTAGAACCTTTTAGAGATCTCTGCTGGGCTCCACCCCACCACCAGACTGTGTACAGTGCCCCACCCCACCATGTGTCATCTTCCCCCCACTGTGTGTAGTGCTCTGCCCCTCCTATGTTGGGAGGGAGGCCGGCTCCCAGTTGAAGGAACCCACCCCTGCATCCAGCCTCCCTAGGGCCTGCCTAATGGGCTGTGACCTACATGGAGGTGGGGAGGGGGCAGAGGTAGCACAATTAGCCTTGGGAGGAGCAAGGTCACCTCTAGATTGGCAGCTGGCTGGTAAGGAAGGAAGTGGAACTCTTTGGGGGAGGGCTGGGCTGGGTGGCAGGAGAGGAGACCTCCATCACCCCCTTGCAGCTGCTAGTCCCAAAAAGGGGAGGGAAAATGGGAGGGTTTAACCTGAGTACTCCTCTCAGGGGAGGGAGTAAGTTCAGAGGAGTGGGGAGGCATTAGTGGAGAGGAGAAAGGGAGCAATTGCAGTGAGGGGCATGGATGTGTCCACAGAGACATCTCTGTGTCATCTTTGGCATGTGTACCATAGGTTTGCCATAGTGGGCCTAGAGGATCACATTTCCTTTGTCATACTTTTCTCACTCTTTTATTTTTGTTATTATGGCAGATTTCTATAGTCATGGCATATGGTAGGTAATTGCAATATTGTTTCACCTAAATAACATGGAAATAGGTTTTTGAATAATAATATATGTATAAAGCAGTGGAATTGCTTGCCAGCTCTGGGAAGGGGGAGGGAAGAGTGGTGGGAAAAATTATGAATCATATAACCATGGAAAAATATTCCCTTCCCGTCCTGTCCCGTCCCGTCCCTCCCCTCCCCTCCCCTCCCCTCCCCTCCCCTTTCTCTCCCCTCCCCTCCCTTCTTCCTATGGTTCCATGATTTATTCTCTCTCCCTCCCCCTCCCAGAGCTGACAAGCAATTCCACTGAGTTATACATGTGTTATCACTTGATACCTATTTCCCAGGCTATCTTTGTTAAGGATAAAAGGATTAAAGGAGGAGTTGACCAGCCATGGTGAACCCTGATTAAGGGTGAGCTAAGTAGCCATGGTAAACTTTGACTAAAACATGGTGGTCTGGCCATGTAACTGGTAAAAGAATGTGCTCGAGTCTTCCAGGTCCCAGTGAGGACACATCCTTCTTGTGATGAGGTAATAAGAGAGGAGTTGAATTCTTTATGTCAACCTTCTCAGTGGATATTTACCCATAAGAGATGCCTTGGGATGTCCAGGGGAGGGACTGAGTGGTGAGATCATTAGGGATCTCTATCTCTATATCTATCTATCTGTCTGTCTATCTATTGAGGGAGAGACCTGTGCTAGAGGAAGGGGATGGGTTTCTTTTTGGATTATAGAGACAGCCAACCAGATTAAGATGTTTTGATCAGTGAGTTAATAAATTAATTTAAAATTAAGAAATTTGCCTTCTCAAGAATTTCAAGTGTTACAACACGTGTTATACAATACATATGTCTATGTTTGTTATGTTGGGAAAGAGGATATGTATTGCTTATAGTAGAGAACATTTCATGGCAGAGTGAAAAATGGTACTGTGGAAATTTAACATTGGCCTTTACCACTTTTTGGCACCCCAAACACCCCCAAAAGAGCTTTTACATTTTAAAGCAAAGGATCTTGCTTCTGAACCTCTGAGGTGGCCTCCAGAAGGCCTGCCTCTTATCTGGACTGAAGTTGGAGTCCTCCAAATCAGAGGAGTTCAGGCAAGGGGGATCATGAGAAGCATAAATTGGAGTAGGGGAAGGAAGTAAGTAGGTCTTTTTGGCTTTGGAACCAGACAGAGGAGGTGCCTAGGGAGAGCAATGGTGGACCCAGGATCTGGTTGTGTAGTTGGCTGGGCGTGGGGATAGTGGAGGAGGAAGTTAGGAGAGTGCCAGCATGCACACACAACTTGGCTCAGGGCTGGCTAAGGGAGTGCCAGTGCACTCGAGGCCTGACTCAAGCTGGCATAGACAGTTTGGTGAGGAGGCTGCTAAGGGAATGGCTGGCCATATGTGACTGGTGCCTTTTCTTTCCCTGGCCTTCTTTTTATTATTTAATAAATAGTTATAAATTAAGATAGAGTCTCCAGAGGATTTTAATCCCAACAGTATGCTTTGATCTGCATTCAGATTATGCCAGTTCTCTCTGTGGCAGTGGATAGTCCCTTGGAGACATCAAAAATGCTTCCTGGACTCTCCTGTCCTAGGCTTGCCACTACAGGAAACTCACTCACCTTTCCATCTGTAAGAAGATAAAGTAGATGGCCTCCCTGGAAGACCATTGAAGCTCTAGCGTTATATTCCTTGTAGAGGTAGAAGAGACAACCCCCAAACTGTGCAGGTGGGTAGTTTCCCTGACCCGTTTAGGATAATACTGGCAAGGGTAGACCTTTTGCTGAATGTTTTGGTTGTGTGAAAATTGAGAACTTAATCATTTTTTCCTGTTTCAAGAGAAATTGTTTCTACACTGATGGGCTTTTCAACTCTTACCATAAAATTATCTTTTTGGAGTCCTGTGCTGTTCACAGGTATATTAACCATGTGTACTTTTACATAAAAACCTTATTTTCTTCTGCCAAATTAACACATAATGTGTTTTTGCTGTCACCTGATAAACACCCTTTTCCATTTAAATGACTGCTAAATAGCATCATAATTTGTACACACAATTTAGCTGTGATTCTGTAAGCACCTTGGAAGGCAAATTGCAAGGCATTCATGGAGCGGGGATTGTGTATCAGTTACCGCAAATGTAGGTGGCTGATGTTGGAGCAAGAGCGGGACTGGGTTTCTTTGCAGTGGCAAGCAATGTGCTTGTCCCCAAAGGGTTTTAAGTAGCAAGGAAGTCTAGATGTACATCAGTTGAAGAAAGGGCTTTGGAAAGAAGTCCAGTGAGGACGTGTGTCCTCCTATTGCCCAGGCCGTAAGGCCCAATCCAATTTGTAGGCAGTTGAGATGACCATCCAGATGGAAAAAGCTAATACCCCCTTTCCCTTCTATTCCTTGGCAAATTGAGAAATGTCGACTGTGTGATCTGCATAATGATTGTCCCCTAGGCCTATGGCATCCAGCACAGTATCATTCAAACTGCCAGGAAAGTAAGAAATGGCGGGCAACACAACAGTCATTTTCTATAATGTGAAGGATATTGCTTCGTTCTAGAGACACAAGCCAATTCCTTCCTGCATAGAGTTTACATTCTCCAGGAGTCTGCCAAATAAGCGGCTTCACTCATTTTGCACATGCTCACACCTCCTCATGTATGATTTAAAATCAGAGAGGGAAAAACCAGGTAGACATAGCTATTTAATTATTTGCCCTGGTGTTCCAGAGAGACACAGTCTGGATATGTAGTACGGTACCTTCCATACAGTGTGCACCCCATAAATGATACTGACACCTAGAAGAGATTGCAGACACCATCTAAACACATGAAATATTTATTTAGTGCTTAATTTTCCAGGCAGTGTGCTAAATGCTAGGAATACAAATACAAACTATCATGATGGGCCCTGCTCACAAGAACTTCTATTCTTTTGGGGGAAAACAATATATAAAGAAGAGCTAGAAAAGGGATGAGAGGAAGGGAAGATGGGTACCTGCAAGAGATGATATGTGAGGAGGAGAGAAAAAGGGGGAGAAGTCTGAAAAGTTGTGAGGGAAGTGAGGCATGCCCAGGATTCTTCCTTAACGAGAGTTCTAGGGAGGCAGTTTCCAATTTAGAGAGTGGAACCTGAGGGCAGAAATTTCCTCAGGACAGGAAGCTGGTTGGTAAGGAGGAGAAGCTCAGAGACTTATATCTCTCTCTGTGGGATAGATAAAGAGATATTTCAGAAAGATGCAGATGGTCATCCGGAAGTTTCTCTGGCCATTTTAGCCTGAGCCTAGTGTCTGACTGCAAGTTTGAGAATGTCTGGGTATTGGACAAGATGCCACCACCTCTTCAGCCCTTCTGTTGTATAACAAGACTATAGACTAGAGAGGAAATGATGCTAAGTCTTAGTGGAGTGACTAAACGATCTGTAGAGGAAGGTCCATTAGGCATCTATCTATCTATCTATCTATCTATCTATCTATCTATCTATCTATCTATCTATCTATCTATCTAGAGAGAACATTTTAAAAAATATCACCTTAATTTCCAAACACATCTCTATTTTCCTTATCCAGCAAATCATTGCTTGTAACCAATAACATTTTATAAAAGAAAGAGTTGGAAAAACAGTTCAATAAAATTAATATCAATGCACTCTACGAGTGTATGGAAGTTTTTGTATCTGTTATCTAAGAAAAGTATATTTTCTTGACTTCTCAAAGGTCAGTCTTGATCATTATCATTACACTACTTAGTTTCTGGTTTTCCTGCTAAAATTGTTGTATTATTGGGTATAGTTTTTCTAGTTTTTTATTTTACTCTGAATATTTCCATATGTCTTCTGATATTTTTCTGAATATATATATATACATATATATATATATTACATCTATATTCTCTTTGGAAATAATTCCATCATATTTGTGTACAAAATTCCATTACATTTATTTATTACATTTTGGTCAGCTCTTCCCCAGGCAATGAGTACCTGCTTTGTTTTTAATTCTTTGCTATCACAAAATATTGATACACATAATTTGATGTAAAAGGGTCAAATATGCTTAGCAGTGGTGGGATCTCTAAGTCAAAGGGTATGGATATTTTAGCCATTTTTTAGCACACGTATGAATTGCTTTTCAGAATGGTTAGAAGAATTCCTAGATTCCCTCCCCCTCAAACACACAGTATGTTAGAGGTTCTGTTCTTTTGTAGTCCCATCAACATGATTTCCATCTTTTGCAATCTTTGCTAATTTTCTGGGTATGAAGTGACATCACAGAATTGTTTTAATTGAATTTCTCATTAGTCATTTGGAAGTCTTTCATTTGGTTGATAATAGTCTGCTTTGATCACTTGTCCTTTGGAGAATTGCTCCTGATTTCATATTTGTGTTAGTTCTCCATATATCTCTAATAGCAGACCATTATCAAAGAAATCTGATGCCATTGTTTTTAACCAGTTTTTGGCATTCCTTCTTATTCTAACTGCATTGCTTTTTTATGTGTTTTCAATTTCCTAGAAATCTATTTTGTCTTTTGTCAGTCTCTTTCTCTTGTTTGGATGAAAACTCTATGGCTCCCCTCATCCTTAGTCCATAGTTGGTAAAGATACTTGATTAGGAATTGTGGGAAGATAGTGATGTGTTAGGACCTAAAGCAGAACTGCAATAGTAGTAGGATGGTGGGAATAAGCCCGGGCTAAGATTTGGCAGGGCGATAATGGTAATAGGATAAGAGAGGAAATGGACTTGAGAGAAAATGACAGACTAGAGTTGAACTGGTTCTCCAAAGGGTCAGGTTGCCAAAGTGGAGGAGAATGTAGTCAGTGAAGGGATCATATGCTGGGAAATATCTAAGGGAAAGAAGGATAATAATAGCATCCTTCTTACAGGGAAGTTTTAAGGACCAAATAAGATATTAGTAGGTGCAATATTTTACAAACCCCAAGGCACTCCTAAAAATGTTAGCTATTATTATAATATGACATCAAACACTTCTGCCTTTGAAGAACTAAAAATGAGCACCATATACAGGGCAATGGAGATACTCCGGGTAGGTGTCAACAGGCAGCAGTATATAACAATGGGGAGCTCAAAAGGAGTGAAAGACATTGTCAAGGAACTGCATGATAGAAAGAAGACATGAGTGGTCATGTGGCAAGAATGGAAGATGGCAGGTTGAAAGCCAAACTCCTGCATGATTTCATTTGTGGTGTCAAAAGAAGGTGAGGAAAGCCTCTGCCATGTTATGTGTTTCTCCCTTTCCTTTCCCTATAACCTTTTGGGAAGCCATGTACAACTCTACTTCTTTATAAAAAAAAAACTATGCTCAAATCAATAAAACCATTTCTAGAAATGATGTTTGGATATGCTAATCATTTGTCCCATGACTGTACCACTAATCCCATCTGGCTTCCCTAATAAAAACATCCCTCCCTAATCACTACTCCATTCTATCAATTGTCTTCCCCTATTGGAATATAAGATCCCTGAGGGTAGGGACTATCTTATTTGCTTATATTTGTATGCCCATAACAGTGCTGTGTATGGCCCATTGCCACTCAAAGTCTTTTCCATTCAAACTTTCATTCACAAGAGTTGCACAGAGTGAGCAGTCATGGATAGACTACAATCTGTATCATTGGTGGAAATTCTTGAATCAAGATCTTTGATCCATTTGAGTAATTAAGAGATTTCCTGTCATGTAGTTATATATGTGGTGTTCCTCGTACCTTTGATAAGTTGTTCCTCACTTTCATTCTTCTCTATAAGGACTTTGTGAAATTGTACTGATGTATCTGGAATGTAATTCCTTTTCATCTTTGTCTTTTGTAATCCTTCTCTTCAAGATCCAGCTCAGGTGCTGCCCACTACATGAAACCTTTCTCGAATCTTTCTGCCTTGCACTTACCCTGCAGCTAAAAGGGACCACTCTCTTCTGAGACTTTTCTTAGAACATACTGCCTTAGCCTTATCCTTTGGTCTCATTCCGCCTTACATTTACTTGTGTACGCATCTTATTCACCCATTTAGATTGTGCCTGCTGCCCTACAAATTTCATAAAAGTTAAGAGGATAGCTTGGCAAGTTCTCCAGCTGATAAGAGTATTGAAGAGCCCACTCTGTCATTTCCGTGAAGGCTGTGAACATAGTGATGAAGCACCGTAACTGCCTAGACCATTTTGGTGAAGACATGACACCTGCGCCCCAGCAGCATGGAGGGGGCTGCTCCATTTCCCCTCTCCACTGCATCTGAGGACAATTTTTGCATTCCCTGCCCACTCTGTCCAACAGCCTGATATGAGCATTTCCTCCCTCCACTCTTTAGAGTAATGCAGGGAGCTCACAGGGAGCTTTAAGGTGCAGTTTGGGCATGTGATCTCTGAAAGGTTCACCAATTCTGGGCTAGGGTTTTAGGCAAATTTAAAGGAAGTATTTGCTGGTACACGGAGAACCTTAAAGTTTCTAGGTTTAAGGGCATCTAGGTACCTTAGTGGATTGAGAGCCAGGCCAAGAAATGGGAAGTCCCTGGGTTTCAGTGTAGCCTCAGATACTTCCTATCTATGAGACCCTGGACAAATCACTTAACCCCCATTGCCTAGCCTTTATCACTCTTCTGCCTTGGAACAAAGTATTGATTCTAAGATGGAAGGTGAGGGCTTAAAAATAAATCTAGGTCCATTTGTCCTACTTGAATATAATAGATGATATCCACATGCCATTTCCCATGTCCATGGATGTATTTTGTACCTTGAATACATTCCTTCCTTGACAAAGACACAAGTAAGAGTTTTTTTGTGCCCAGGGAAAACAGTTTGATAGCCTCCCTCAGTTTACTTGGTGGTGGGGGTCTATAGTGTTACTTCACTGTGCATAGAAACTCTGGGTATAACACTCCATGGTGTTAACCTCATTATGTGTAGACACTCTGTGTATATGTACCACATTAGAATGTAAACTTCTTGAAGGCAGGGACTTTTTTTTTGACTTTGCATCCTCAGTATCTAACATGGTGTCTTGCTCCTCATAGTAGGCTCTTAATGAATTAGAATTATATGCAAGAAAATTGTAACATTTAGAGCTTTACCTTAGAAATCATTTAGTCCAACCCTACTTCCTTCTTCCATTTTATAGAAGAGGAAACAGAGGTCCCCCCAAACTAAATGGCTTTGTTTAAATCCCATAGTTGATAGATATTCAGTCAGTATTTGAATATCCTCTGGTTCTAGTCAGTCAACAAGAATTTATTTAATTTTATTTTAGCAATATTTTTTCCAATTACATAGAAAAACAGTTTTTAACATTTTAAAAATTTGAATTCCAAAATTTCCCCTTCCCTTCCAACTTTTCTCCCATCCCAAGACATAAAGAAATTTGATATAGGTTATACACATGCAGTCATGCAAACATATATCTATAGTAGTGATGTAAAAGAAAACAGACCAAAAAATGAAAAAAATAGTTCATTTTGATCTGCATTCAGACTCCATCAATTCTTTTTCTGGAGGGGGATAGCATTTCTCAACATAAGTCCTTTGAAATTGTCTTGTATCTCTATATTGTTGAGAATAGTTAATTCATTTGTAGTTGATCATCAGAGAATATTGCTGTTAATATGTAGAACATTCTCCTGGTTCTGGTCAGTTCACTTTTCATCAGTTTATGTCAGTCTTCCCAGGTTCTTATGAAAGCATCTTGCTCATTATTTCTTATAGCACAATAGTATTCCATCACAATCATATAACACAACTTATATACCTATATATATGTATATATATATATTACCATGCTATCTATGTGATGCATATAAATATATATATCAGTGGTATTTCTGGTTCAAAGGATATGCATAGTTTTATTATCCCTTTGGCCACATTCCAAATTGTTCTCCAGAATGGTTGGATCAGTTCACAACTCTACCAATCAGTGTATTACTGTCCTAATTTTCCCACATGACCTCCAACATTTGTTATTCTCCTTTTCTATTATTTCAGTCAATCTGATAGGTGTAAGGTGGTACCTCAGAGTTGTTTTAATTTGCCTTTCTCTAATCAATATTGAGAGTGAGAGCATTTTTTTCATATTACTATTATGTATAGTAATTGATTTCTTCTTCTGAAAACTGCCTGTTCATATCCTTTGCCTGTTTACCAGTTGAGGAGTGACATATTCCTTAGAAATGAGACCTTTATCAGAGGAACTTGCTGTGAAAATTTCCCTCCAATTTTCTGATTTCCTTCTGATCTTGGTTGAATTGATTTTGTTTATGCAAAGCTTTTTAAACTTAATTTTCAAAACAATCCATTTTACATCTTATAATGTGCTCTATTTCTTATTTAGTCATAAGTTTTTCCCTTCTACATATATATAACAGTTAAACTATTCCACACTCCCCTAATTCACTTATAGTATTACTCTATGTCTAAATCATATATTCATTTTGACCTTATCTTGGTATACATTTTGATTGGTATTTTGGTATATACATTGTTGATCTGTACCTAGTTTCTGCCAAACCATTTTTGAGTTTTCCTGGCAATTTTTATTAGATTTTAGGTTCTTGTCCCAAAAGGCTAAATCTTTGTATTTATCAAACATGATATTGGTATAGTCACTAGCTACTGTGCATTGCATACTCATTCTGTTCTGCTGATCACTCTGTCTTAGCCAATACCATATTGTTTTGTTGTGGTGGTGGTATAGCTAGTCCTCTTTTCTTGATGTTTTTGTTTTATCAAAATCCTTTGATATTCTTGACCTTTTGTCATTCCTATACAATTTTATTATTCTTTTTTCTAGCTTTAAAAAATAAAATTTTGATAGTTTGGTTTTGCACTGAATCCGTTTGGGTGGAATTTTCATTTTTATTATATTGATTTGGCCTATCCATGAAAAATTAATATTTTTTTCAAGTGATCAGACTTTATGTGTGTGAAAATTTTTTTGTAATTGTGTTCATATAATTTCTGTGTTTCTCTTTGTAGGTTAATTCCTAAATGTTTTATATCATCTACAGTCATGGCATTCCTCTTTCTATTCCTTGCTCCTGGATTTTGTTGGTAACATATAGAAATGCTGATGTATGTATGTGGGTTTGTTTTATATCCTGAACCTTTTCTGAAGTTGCTAATTATTTTTAGTAGATTCTCTTGAATTCTCCAAATATACCATTGTCTCATCTGCAAAGAGTAATAGTTTTGTCTCCTTATTGCCTATTTTAATTCCTTCAATTTCTTTTTTCTCCTTTTATTGCTATAGTGAGCATTTGTAGTACGATGTTGAATAATAATGATGATAATGGATGTCCTTGCTTCACCCCTGATCCTACTGGGAAGGATTTTAGTTTGTCCTCATTACAGATAATGATAGCTGATGATTTTAGGTAGACACAACTTATTAATTTAGTAATATTCGTGCCTATGCTTTCCAGTGTTTTTCATAGTATTGTATTTTGTCAAAAGTATTTTCTGCATCTACTGAGATGATGATATGATTTTGTTATTGATATGTTCAATTATGCTGATAGTTTTCCTAATATTGAACCAGCCCTGAATTCCTGGTAGAAATCCCACCACATCATAGTGTATGTTCTTTGTGATATATTGCTGTAATCTCTGTGTTAGTATTTTATTTAAAATTTTTGCATCACTATTCATCCAGGAAATTGGATTGTAGTTTGTTCTGTGTTTTTTTAGCAAGCATTTATTAAGGAGTTAGTATGTGCCAGGCTCTAATGACACAAAGAAAGGTAAAAACACCTGCCTGTAAATTGAGTGTCCTCTTCATTACATTTACCACATTGAGACCCCCGTTCGATGCCTAATTGATTCTGAATCTGTACTTGACAAACATCTCAGTGCCCTTGCAAAAGGGTTAGTCTACCAAAGTTCTCTGGAGCCTAGAAGCATAGAGTATAGAAGGGGCCACCAGCATGAGTTGCTTTGGCAAGTGTCAGAGGGCCTCTGATGCTTTTCAGGTTGCAGCTTGGGTTACTCAGCCTAGTTCTACCCTGTCTGACAAGACCCTCCAGATTTAGGAAGTCCCTGCTCTTCTCCAGCGAGGTTTCCTTACTATGGGTATGCTTTTGCTACAGTGGCCTTCCACAGGGGAATAAGGGATAGTCCTAGTGACAAGGACCCTGTGATGGAGAAAGGGACAGGCTCAGGTTGTGTAGGACACACATAATCTTCAGAATCTTGTCATCTCCTCCACTAAGCCCTCAGTAACAAGCCCAGGGTAAGGCACTTAGGACATTTTCATTGACTTGAGGAAGACTTCACCGAAAAAGGAAGTAAAGAGCTGCATTTACCTTCCTCAGATTGCTGAGAAACAGTGGCTAGCTGCTGCCTAGAAACACCCTCTTGGGAATAGCAAGAGGAATTACATGTGGCACAGTTGATCACAAAGACTCTTTGGTTGGGCACCAGAATGGAGTGGGCTCCATGGATGATCTTACTCTGAATTTGGTGGGCCTTTTTTTCAAATCCAGAGAGGCCTGTCAATTATTCTTTCCTCTTTACATGCCAATATAATGGTCTACACATTGGTAAAATATTAGGAGGCTTAAATGGCATTTATCTCTTTTAGAAGGAGATTGTGCTGCTCATTGAACTCGGAGACCATGAGCTCACTACTTACATTTTCTTCATATTAGATTTAGAGCTTTAAGTTATTAATAATTGCCTAGTATTCTTCAAAGGGAAAATCTCTTAGCAACACTAGAAGGGGCCAATTAGAATCCAGGCATTCCAGGTGCATCTGGATGCTATTTCATTTCACAAATCCCATGACTTAGTTTAAAATTCAAAATGGCACTTGGATGAACGAGGATTCATGAAGGATTAGCAGTCCTGTAGCTCTTATCTCAAAATGGCTCTTTTGTTTTACTGGACTTGTTTTATAGTGATGGTTTTTAAAACCCCATCTTTGTTATGCAATAATTTTTTACAAACCTGACATATTAAATAGAAATTTTCTCCTGAAGAACAAGGATGTGGGGATTGAAGGGTATATTAAACTGCCAGCTTCCTTGTCTTGGCAGACTGGCCACACTGGAAGAGTGAAAGAGTGGCTGATATACCACAGAATAGATTTCTTAGTGGCTAAGGAAATAGGCTATTTGGTTTAAGTGTTTCCTCTGGTCCCTTAGTTTTGTTCTTGGTGGTCAGTTTTTTTTTTAAATGAAAAAATTTATTTAATTAATTAATTTAGGCGATTTTTCCATGGTTACATGATTCATGTTCTTTCCCTCCCCTCCTCCCCCCTGCCCCAGTAGTCAACGTGCAATTCCACTGGGCTTTACGTGTGTAACTGATCAAGACCTATTTCCATATTATTGATATTTGCACTAGGGTGATCATTTAGAGTCTACATCCCCAATCATGTCCCCATCGACCCATGTGATAAAGCAGTCGTTTTTCTTCTGTGTTTCTACTCCCACAGTTCTTTCTCTGGATATGGATAGCATCTTTCTCACGAGTCCCTCAGAATTGTCCTGGATCATTGCATTGCTGCTAGTAGAGAAGTCCATTACATTTGATTGTGGCAGTCAGTTTTTTTTTTATGTATCCTGCTCATTTTTCTAATGACTAGGGTTGCAGAAGGCACCACAGTACAATGACTCTCTGGTTTGGTCCATTATTTTTCTTCCTTTCCAGGTAAGGATGACTGCAAAATGATCCAAAACCATCACAAGGATTTGAGGGAGAGGCAGACCATGTGAATCTAAACCTAACGCAGTCAATAGAAAAATACAAAATATTGTGAACTTCCTAATTACTTAGCTGACGTCTAGCAGCATTTCACCAATTTCATTTCCCGTCCAGGCTAAATTGACC